>NC_089828.1:32907937-33532937 GCF_035046505.1 Tiliqua scincoides | reverse complement strand
AATTAACCTCTACTAATTGGGCAGGTGATGTAAGGTGCTGGGAAGCATCCTGCCAGCTCTGAATTTTTGGTCTATTTTTCTCTAATTGACGAGCTGGGTTTAAGCGACCAAGAAAAATTGCTGCAGGTTCAAGAGAGTGCATGCTTCACAGCTGATTTCATATTACAGGTTGGGACTCATTATTTGCAAGGGTTCGGTTCCAAGAACTCACATGGATGGCAAAAAAAATGCATGATGGCAAATCAATTTAAAAAACAGCCTTGCTGACCTTTTGAAATGCACACAGAGGCCATCAGTCTCTCTCCAGGCACTTGGGCTTTACTAGGAGGCCCAGCAAGGGGGAAAGAATGGAGGTGGTGATAATCGCTGCCATTTAGCCTTAGTTCAGGTGCTCAGGGGGAAGGGAGGAGTGAAGCCTGCAGAGAGAATGATTGATGGATTGCCAGCTGGCTGCCCTCTCTGGCATTATTAAATGACTGTTTTCCTTTCATTTAAAGGGCCTTCTCATCAGCTTTGAGATACAGAAATCTGTGGATACTTAGGTTATACCTGTAATCACTTGTATGACTGTCTCTCTGCAACAGTAAAAAGCAGTTTTTTAAACTGTGATTTTAAAGGGGTGCATTTTTCCCCTTCTCCAGGGATCTCCATGTTCCTTCTCATTTGCAGGGGTCATTCATGTTGAGTCAAATCCATGTATAAAAAATCCTTGTATAGCAAGGCTGGACCTGTATATTATTGCCATTATTATTGTTGTTGTTAAGAATATTGATGCTTTTCAATACACAAAATTCACAAATCAAAAGTGAATAGAACACCTTAAAAAACTAAATGGTTGCAGAAGGACTCTCACAGTCCAAAATGCATTAATTGCATACCCACTGCACAGGAAAATTCCTCTTCCCACATTTTAGAAAAGAAGATAATTTAACAGTGGTTCTCAAACTGTGGGTCAGGACCAAGGTGACCAGGTACAATGGTGGACAGAGTGCCTATGCCTTTAACCATTGTATAGCAGAGGGAATTCTGGCAGGTGTAGCTTTTTAAACCCTTCCATGTTGAACTGCACCTGCCAAAATTCCTCCTACTATTCAATGGTTAAAGGCATAGGCACTCTGTCGTTCAATGGATCTCGTCACCCTGGACGGTCCCCAAAGACTGTCCCCCACGTTGGACAGATAATGTATCTCAAAAGGAGCCATCTCCTGGAGAGTATCCATGAGATTTGGGGTTGCCCAACAACCCAGCCCAGCTTTTTTTCTGGGGTAAAAACCCCATTTCCACATTCATGGTGCTGTCCAGGGCCACAAACACATTAAAGCAGTGGTTCCCAAACTGTGGTTCTACAAGGGTGGTGGGAAAATCAGATAACTAATTGGTGGGTCCCCAAAGGGTGATGGAAAGATTTTTGGTGGGTCCCCAAAGGGCAATGGGAAGATCAGATAACTAATTGCTGCAGGTCCTGAGGCTATTCAAAAATCAGGTACTGTAGCTGCTAATTGCAAATAGCTCAGCTCCTGTAGTTTGCAAAGATGTGTCACTATAGGAAGATAAATGTTTGTGGGTCTTTTTGTGTGTGGCTATTTTAAATAAATAAATAAATTTATTTTTTTAAAATAGCCATATATATATATATATATATATATATATATATATATATATATATATATATATATATATATATATATGGCTAATTTCTTTCCAGATCTCCTTTGTATAAAGTCTCTTAAAGCCAGGTGGGTCCCCAGAGAGTGTCATTTTAAAAAAGTGGGTCCTGGTGCAGAGAGTTTGGGAACCACAGATTCCCATTCCACTGATGGGTTAACAATTTATGAAAGCAAACCCGGAAGCCTGGGTTGGCGCGAGCATCCGGTATGAGAGTCTAGCTCTTTCATACGTCCGTTGGACAACAGCCCCGTCATCACATGACTGCAAGTTGCTTCTAGGTCCGCCCGACTGTGGGGCACGCTGGGAGATGTTGTCCCAAGTTCCGTTGTAGCCCGCGGGGAGAGCCACGCGGCGAACTACGATTCCCACAGCGCACTGAGGCTACGGGCTTCGAAGGGAGAGCAAAGGGTAGCTATCAGCTGCGGCGGTCGCAACAGATGTCGGGAGTGGCGGTGGCGGCCGCGGGCGAGGTAAATGGGGAGGGGGAGTGGCGGGGAGCACGGGGCAAAGTCTCCCCCACCTGGGCTCCAGCTGGGGCGCGCCGCTGATTGGCTGGCAACCGAGGGAAAGGCTTGCACAAGGAGGCTTTGCATGCTCAGTGCCCGCGGGGCTGCGGAGAGAGTGGGAGTGGGTTTGGTCCTCAGTGAGGCTGGAGTTAGTGTCTTGCTACTTATTTGACACAGGCTTGTATGAGGCTTGCAGGAGCAGTCTGTGCAAAGGGAGGCTTTGCATGCTCAGTGCATGTGTAGAAGGGGCTGTGCAGACAGGAGGGCACTTCTGAGGCTGGTGAGGGGGGGGGGCTTGGTACTCAGTGAGGCTGAGTCTTGTTACTTGTTTGACACAGGCATGCATGAGTAACCGAATAAGGAAATTAAGGCTGATAGGCCCTTTCCTGCCACCCCCAATAAGCTTTGGGCCCCATATCAGGCAGCCCTGTGGTTGGAAGACTGCCCTCCTTGACATGTGCAAGTGTTCACTTCTGCCCAAGGGGTTGGGGGGTCAAAACACTTTGATACTGTGGTTCCCAAACTCGCACCCACTCTTTTAAAGGACACTCTATCACAGTGATTTTCAAGCGAATGGTTCACAAGTGTGCTGCTGGAGTTTAGGGGAATGTCATGTATTAATAGGGCCATTAGGGGATGTGATCCTTGTGCCAGCAACATGGTGTGCCTTCTCAGTTGTCAAAAAACTGATGGTGTGTCCTGACAATTTTAATACCTTGTCAGTGTGTCCTGAGATGAAAAAGGTTGACACTCACTGCTCTGTTGGGAGCCACCTAGGTTTATGAGACTTAAAAATAAAATCTCTTTCTAGATTTTTTTAGAAGTAATAATAACTAGGCAAAAGACCCTCAAACATTTATTTCCCTATACTTGTACTTCTTGCAAACTGCAGGAGCTGAGTTCTTTGCAAGGTACTTAGCAGCTGCTGTAATTGATTTTTGAAAAGTTTCAGGGCTTGAGGAAGTTAGTTATCTGATCTTACCATCACACTTTGGAGATCCATCAAAAATCAATTCATGACCCACCAGTGGGCCCTGACCCATAGTTTGGGAACCAGTGCTTTAATGTGTTTGTGGCCCTGGACAGCACCTTGAATGTGGAAATGGGGATTTTCCCCCAGAAAAAAATCTGGGCTGGGTTGTTAGATGACCCCAAATCTCATGGGTACTCTCCAGGAGATGGCTCCTTTTGAGATACTGTATCTGCCCAGTGCAGGAGATACCCTCCTGTGTGATTTGGAGGGTACCCCAAAACTTTTTAGGGGGTGTAAAATCATGTTCTCATGTTTCCTGTTCTCAAGCATTGCTTTGGGACCTCTTGTGTGACAATCCCTGTGAGGAAATTGAAATCTTGTGTATGCTTCTCCAAAGAACAAGCCCCATTGAGGTATCCTGCCTTTAAGCATGGAAACTCCCTTTAGTTATCTTAACTAATAGCCGTTGCTATACCTCCTCTTTGAATTTGTTGA
The DNA here is from genome assembly GCF_035046505.1 of Tiliqua scincoides. Classification (NCBI taxonomy): domain Eukaryota; kingdom Metazoa; phylum Chordata; class Lepidosauria; order Squamata; family Scincidae; genus Tiliqua; species Tiliqua scincoides. The sequence goes on along the minus strand of NC_089828.1, from coordinate 33,529,295 downwards.
ATCTCCTGTTAAAGCCACCTAATTGGAAAGCATTGCCACATCTTGGAGTAGTCAGGTCCATAAATACCCTGCCCAAAGATATTTGTTTTCCCTCCTGTCCTGCAAGGTCTTGAGAGGCCTTCTGGACCTTTAAGAGGAAGACAGAACTGGGAAAAGCCCACCAGCTGTGGCTTTTCTTGCTACTGAAGCTCTATGAGAAAAGAAACTGTCTTTGAAGAAATTATTTACATGCTCCTAAAAATGCAAGAAGCTCTCTGCCCTGCACCTGCAGGTCTTGACTCTGCCCACATTCACCTTGTGAAATGCATCCTTTCTACCCAATGAAACTTGACTGAATGGATGACATATTATGGAGCTTTCTCTTAAAAAGTAACTAAATCTGTGTTTGGCACAAGTAAACACTTGTGCCCTTGTTGTGTCGTTGCCAGGCACGGTTTTGCTGTGATGATCTGTGCAGCTGTGAGGGGTTGTGTTAATGCATCTGTTCCTTAGCTCTATGTTTCCATGCTTAATGTGTTTCTCTGAGAAGTTCTCACAATTTTAGCATTTGGCTGAGATCTCCTGTGCCTCCCAAATTAACCCCATTTTCTAGCCATCCCAGTGCTGCTATTTCTTCATCTGGGCCCTGTGACATCTTTTTTCAAAATCATTTATTTTTAAAATACATGCTTCTCCTTCCTAAATAAAAATCAAGGCAGCTAACAAGCAAAAAATTTAAAAGCAAACCATCCATAAAACCAAAATACAGCACAATCCATAGTAAACTTGGCCACTGTTTGCATAAAGTAAACTTTATACAATGATAAAAGCAGCAATAGTCTATTATAATACCACATAAAATAGGGAATCTAGGACTCATGACAGCAGCATAACATACAATATCCCTGTTGTTAAGTGAAGTCAAGCGAACTTCAGCCCAATCTATTGCCTTTGTGTAAACAGACACTAGCTGGCTGCTCCGACTACTGGAGATAGATTGCCTCTTCTTTGCATTACGAGCATCTTTGTTGTGTAAACAAACACTGCTGCAGGCTATGGGAGACCTGACTGCATCATTAAGAGCCTCTTTATTTTCTTGACCACTGTTGTATATGCAGTCCATCATTAAGCAGAAGGTAGTTAAGCGGCACACACCTGTATGACATTACATAGAATGCACAACATACGCTTCAAGAATTTTTTCTCTGTATCCCAACTCTATGAAAAAAACTCTATTGGTAGAGATATTTGAAAACAGTGTTGTTTATTTTATTCAGAAGTAAGGTCACTGTGTTCAGTAAGAGGCTTACTCACTGGAAACACACTTGTATCTATTGGAGACAAAAAAGATTATATTACATTTCCCTTCCCTCTGCAAGTGTGGGTATATGCCAATACAGTATTCTGTGCCAACCTCAAAACCTGATTAAAAGATGGGGGGGGGGATTACCTGGTTAATGCAGAAGGAAGTTTCTTACCTGAGATGATATCCAAGCATGTGAACAAAGAAACGAGCCCAAATGCTGGTATGATGAGTGTTGCATCCATGATTCAAAAACTTGTATCTAGTTTTTAATGACTGACATATAGAAAGGAAAACATTATATTAACTATTAAATGCATTACAGTGTGTTAGGAATAGTTCTTCATGTCTTGCTAGTTAAATAAAACAATATGATAACTTTTTGAATTTTGTGTTCAAGACTCTCTCTCTCTCTCTCTCTCTCTCTCTCATGGTTTGTCTCAGATCCTCTGGTGTTTACAATCCTAGCAAACCATCTTGGACAGGAGCACAGAAAGACCTTTTCTTCATAGAGGTAAGTCATACCAATGATCTCCCAAACACAGTTTCATACAGAATCATCATGTAAGTTCCTTATACTAGTATACCTGAGCTTTCCATCAACTTCCCTCAAATGTCACGAACAGTGGAAAGTTCAGAAATCGTGAACCAGCAGTGCTTGCAAATCACTTTGTCAACTCGTTCAACAAGATCATTTGTCACCACAGTTGCAGGAGAACACCAAGTATGCTGTAGGGAGCATACACGAAACTGTGACTAAGAAGCTGGGCTATCACAAGTCTTGTGCAAGGTGGGTGCTCAAAAACCTTTCGGACATTCAAAGAGCAGCGAATGGGGTGCGTGATGTTCTTAGAGGGCATTCAAAAGCTTGTACCTTGCTACAAGAAGTGCCTTAATTTGGCTGGTGATTACATTAAGAAGTGGTGTTGAATAGTAAGTAACTTTTGTGCATAATTATTTACCTTCATTCTTGTTTTTTATCAGCCTACTGGAGGTTAATTTCTGAATAGCCCATAACATTTTTCCTCCTTTGAAAAATGAGGGGAGGGAGGAACCAGCCCAGGTTCTGAAGGAGCCATTCACACTGCTTCTAGAGGTGTGGAAGGCTCTAATGGAGCTTTTTTGTGTCACTGGAAGGCGCCCAGGAGGCGAGCAATACTTTGCAGTTGAAGTGGAGTGCTCCTTTGGAGCTTGAAGCAGCGCATGCCTGTTTACAAGTCATGGTAGGTATGTGCAAGGTAGAGGCAGTGATTGCCTCTGATTACCAGATGCAGAGGAGAGCACCAGGACATAGGTTGTGTCTGTTGTCTAGTGTGCTCCCTGAAGCATTTGGTGAGCCACTGTGTGGTATAGGAAGCTGAACTAGATGGGCCTTTGGCCTGATCCAGTGGGGCTGCTCTTACGTTCTCCTCTGTAATCAGAGGAGATGCATGCTGCTTCTGGCCAGGGCAGCTCCCCGGCTAAGCCACCCTCCCCTCCTTTCTTTAAAAGGAAGGAGAGGAGGTTGGCCCTCAGAAATGGTTGGGAACCATGCCTTGAGTGGCTACAGGAGTGCAGCCACTCTAGGCACAGTTCCCAGCTGATCTGAGGGCCAACCTCCTCTCCTCCCGTTTAAGGAAGGCAGAGAGGGCAGCTCTCAAATAGTGCAGAACTGTGCTAACAGTTTTCTTTTCTTCCCCTGTACTGCAGTAGGCCTGTTTAGAATTTTTAAAATATTGAAACCAGCATCTCATTGCATCTAACATACACTTGGGACTTCTGACTTTTTATTATTAGCATAATAGAAATCTAGTAGCCAATAACAAATTCAGTTTAATTAAATTAGATTCCAAGAGGAGCTGGAATCCATGTAAGACACAATGTATTGTTTCCTGCATGTTTCTCCCTTCCTGCCCCCTTTGCCTGGAGCCCTTATCCTGTACATCAGGGGTGCTCAGTACGTGGATCGCGATCTACCGGTCGATCGCGAGGCAAAATGAGTCGATTGCAGGCTTCTCTCCTGTCCACGCATCCCTGGGAGTGAGCCCCGTTGACTCTACTGGGGCTGGCTTACCTTTCCCCTGTTTTTGCACTGGTATGTATGGAGTTCTGCCCCCCCCCAACTTCCATCTGTTGGTTCTGTGTGCAAGGGGTTTTGCACTGGTCTTGCTGTGATGTCTATATAGAGATCTTCCCCACACCTTTCCCCTGTTTTTGCACTGGTCTGTATAGAGATCTGCTCCCCCCCCCCACTTGTATTGGAATCGAGGAAGATCTGGTGAGTAGGTAGATGTGGTGTCAGCAGTGGCCCCTTTAAAGGTAAGGCCTGGGCATCCAGCAGAGTGTGCTGCACAGCTGCAGCCACTTGAAGGCAATAGGGCCCTCAGGGATATAAGAGCACCTGAGGCAGGAAGGGCTCCACTTATTTATGTGAGTCAGCCTTTTCCTACATGAAGATCATTAAGTCCAAGTACAGTTCCACCATGCCTGATGAACATTTGGAAGTGTGCTTGAGGCTGGCTGTCAGCAGCTACTGTCCGGACTGTGCATCCTTGGCTGATTCACTTCAGTGCAAGTCATCAAAGTAAACTCAAGTAATTACAAAAAATGTTTATAGTTAATTATGTTGTGTTGTGCAATATTGGCTCATTCGGTTATGCAAGGTACACCAACATACATTGTACACATAAATGTTATATGTTATGATGGCGAGAACATTGTAAAAAAACTCTGGTAGATCTCCGGGCCTTGCTGGGTTTCAAAGTAGCTCTCGAGCCAAGAAAGTGTGAGCACCCCTGCTGTACATGGTGGTACAGGTTGGGCTTTCCTTATCAGAAGTGCTTGGGACCAGAAACATTTTGGATAAAGGATTTTTCCATATTTTTGAATTCTTTGATATACATAATGAGAGATGTTGGGGTTTCATATCCCTTATATGCATAGCCTGAAGGTAATTTTATACCATATTTTTAATAATTTTGTGCATGAAACAAGGTTTTGCAATGAAACATATTTTGTGATTTTATTTCTTTAGGCAAAAATGTAAAAAAAAGTCATGTTGGCACTCAATTTCTGTATTTCGGAATACTCCATATTTAGGGATTCTAAATAAGGGATGCCCAACCTATACTTTCCTTCTTCCTACAAATATCTCTCTAAACCTCTTGTTTTATCTCAACTCCAACAGAGCAGACATGGGTATAACTGCACTTGCCCTCACAACTCATCCTCCCTCTCTACTGCTGTATAAGGGCTGTAAGCTTCTTAGTGCAATGGACATGAGTAGTGCTGTATTTTTGTTAGGCCTATCATTCAGTTAAGGAAAGATTAGTTGACTAATTGAATGATAATGGATCAACCTTCTAACCAAGTAAAGAGAACCTATAACTTTTTGGGTTTGTTTTAGATGATGCATGTCTGTGTCATAGCAGGCATCATCTTGTGAAGGGCGAGAGGTAATGCCTCTTCTAAGAGGATGCTTGCCATCTGTAGCTCTTTAAAAGCATTTGCTGTAATATACAAGTACATTCAACAACATTTACTGCTCTGTTAATTGGGGCACCTTTCCAGTTGATCAGAAGCGTCTTTTAGATGTATTAAAACATTACAGTATTTGTATGCTCATTTTATCTAGTTATAAGGGTTAGGGGTCATAAGGACTAGAAAGTCAATGGTGGTGATGGTTTATAATGTACAAATAGCAGCTGAGATTCTGGGAAAACAGAACTCGGTGCCCTGAAGGCCAGTATCGCACACTTCTGCAGCATAAGCACCATTCTGACATCTGCTAAGAGTGCAAGGCTGTGTCACTTCTAGAAAGTATCTCTGGTTTAATCACCATCTATTATGTCTTCCTGTTTCTTGTCAAACTTGACCATTACTAAGAGCAGACACTTCCCTCTCTGTGTTCTTACTAGAGTTAAAAAAATAATAATTTCCTTGAATCTGTACAAAGAGGGCTTTTGTCTGTTTGCTGAAAGGGGAGGTCGTACTGCTTTCGGGAAGCCTGGATAAAATAAGACTGCCTGAACTGACTGGGGAAGAAGGGCTGTATAAACTTAGGGATGGGCAACTGGTGGTCAGAGTCCTCAGGCCAGAGTCCAGTGCAGCCCCCAATACTAATACCCTCCCTTTTTGTCATGCAGCTCAGTTACTTTCACTTGTGCAAACTGAGGCCTGGCACAATGTAGCACTTAGCGTGGGGCTATGAGTGTGGAAATCCTGATTTCAATTTCTGGGTGATCAGCCATGTGCTTTTGGCTTAACCTACCTTGTAGGGTTGTTGTGAGGATCAAGTGGATGCGTAGAAGAATCTGAGCTCTTTAGAGGAATAGCAGAATTAAAGTGTAAGAAATAAAACTTAAAAATGGGCTATAATGGTGGTTGGATGTTGAATGGAGTCCTAGTTGCTTATGTTCTCCTTCCCTTGATCATTAAAGCCAGTCTGTCCAAGAGAGATAATACAGGTATAACCTAATTATTCACGGATTTTTCACCCAGGGTTTTGTCTCAAGGGCCCTTTAAATTAAAGGAAAAAAGGTGCTTAACAATGACCTCATTAATGCAAGAGAGGGCAGCCGGCTAACATCAATCATTCTCTCTCCAGGTACTTAGAACAGCTTCACTCCAAGGCAAGCAAACCCTCCCTTACCCTTGATCATGTAAAAGAATGCTAAATGGCAGTGATTATCACCTCCTCCATTCTTTCCTTCATGCTATAGAGCCTGGTGAATAGAGAGATTACCTGGTGAAGAGAGGGATTGCTGCCTCTCAGTGAAGCCTTTCTAAGTGCTTGGAGGGTGATCTATGGATTATCTGCCTAATGACTCCGTCATATCACAGAAGTCAGCAAGGCTGTTTTTAAATCACTTAGCAAAGGAACTTTGTTTTTTAAATGGATTGACTTTATGCAATTTTTGCCATCAACGCGAGTTCTGGGAAAGGAAGCCTCGCGAATAACGAGACTCAACCTGTATTTTTTTTGTAATGCCCTTTTCCTGTCTTTGTGCGTATTTCTCCCCACTTCATGTAAAATAGATGCCAGAAACAGAGCTTATGTCCTAACATCCCTTGACAAGATGGCAGCTTAACTTCTCCACTCATTTGTGAAGCTTGTTGAATGGCTTTTGGCCAGGCCCCATCTCTCATCCTAATCTATTTCTCATGGTGATGAATAAGATATAATACTGGGGGACTGGGGCCCCTCAAGAACAAAAAGGCCAAATGGTAGGCCAAGCAGGCCAACCAAAGAGGCCTTCTTCTTCGTTTGTGGAGGTAATTGAGATTTCCAGCTGTTTGTGGGGATGGAGATTCAGCACCCTACCCTGCCAGTATTCCTGGCCTTCCCCCTAACAAATTCAACTAGAACAAGCAGGCCTCATTGCCCACCATATAAGCAGTGAGTCAGCAACCTTCTTCCACATAAGGGCTGGACTTCAGGTTCGACAATGGTAAGAATGAATGTGCAACCCTCCTGATCAGGCCAAAGAGCTAAGGAAAAAAGAGATGGGCATGGCAGAGAGAGACACATGCCCAAACAGAGAATGACGCTCAAAGGAAGCAGATCAAGAGCAGAAGCTTCCACTGTAAGCCTTACAGAGACAGAATTACAAACTTGAATTCTTTTTTAGAATGAAAGGCCAAGTAGGTATATCTTTTTGGGACTATGATCCAGATGATTTTGGGTGGTGGGCTGAATCCGGCCCATGGGCCAAAGTTTGAATACCCCTGAACTAAGCCAAGCCTGTTGATGGCTTGTGAGGTGGAGGGCAAACAGTTTTGGAGGAGAGAGAGAGATCATTATGCTGTCTGAAATTGAAAAGACTTTGCTGTTCCATCTAGGAATATCTGGATTTTAGTTTAAAGAAAGAACAAGGTCATTTCCTCTAGATTGCATTGTATGGTTTCAGTCATGGTTGAAAGCTCACTGGAAAGGTTATAATGTTTCTTTTAATCTCTTATAGGTCCATCTTTGTGACATAAGCACCCCTTAAGCGACGCCTTCAGAAAGAATGGCAGGTAAACAAATCAGTTTGATGCTTTTGGCCTGCTGAGCTAAAATTGGCTTATTCCAGGGCTTTTCAGATACCCCAGCATGACCTGTTTCCCCTTAAGGGGTGGGGTAGCCAGGAGGCAGGGAGGAGGCAATGGCATGATCCCCAGGATCGCGCCTCTCAGGGAGGCTGCAGGGACTTGGGTGTACTTACCAGAGCCTCCTGCAGCCTTCCCGGAGTCTGGGGAACCCTGTGCGGCTGTCCGCAGGGCTCCTTGAAGCGTCACAAGTGAAAGTGGAGCAATTGTGCTCTGTTTCCACTAAACTGGAAGTGGAATGTGATCACTCCACTTTCACTTTTGAAGCTTCACAAGTTGCTTACTGCCCCTGCAAGGACTTACTGTGGCTTTCAAACTCCCTGGGAATTTGAAAACCACAGGCTTACTCTGTTATGTGCATATACATGCCATCCATTGAGGGCTGGTTATTGCACCTATTGTGCTCTGCCTGTTATGAATGTGACTGTGTAGAGTTGCAATTTGCAGTAGAAGGAATGCCTGTTTGCAGTATGACTTATGCCTAGTAGTAGGAATGCAGAGCAGTAGTGGGACTGAAGATAGGAATTGGTGTTAGTAGTACTACTCGTAGGAATGACTAGTGGTACTAAGTAGTAGAATTGCTAGTGTTGATACTAGAAGTAGGAATTGATATTATTAGTACTGCTATTTACTACTTAGTAGTGGTATTTTCAATTTGAATCCTGCTTTTTAATGTAAAAAACTAGTACTGTGAGTAACTTACAATAAAGTATCTAACAACCTATTAGCACATTTTAAACATCCCAAACCGCACAATTAGAAAATCGACAACTAAAATGATTAAAATGGCAGTATGAAACTGGGCTTATCTTAGAATCAGTAGATTATTTAAGTGGGAAACACTTGGAGTCGAGTTTTCAAAGTATATAAAAAAGACAGATGAAGAGGTACTTTCCCTGAGTGGGCATTCCATAGCTTCTGGGCCACTGTTGAAAAGGCCCCTCCTCACTTTGCTTGTCGAGTCTGTAACAAGGAGGAAGCAGGAGCCGCTGCGTGTTTCTGTGATCCAATTATTCCTCTCTTTACAGAGAAAGTGAACAACTTTCCCCCACTCCCCAAATTCATCCCTTTGAAGCCATGCTTCTACCAGAACTTCTCCGATGAAATTCCCATTGAGCACCAGGCACTGGTGAAAAGGATCTATCGCTTGTGGATGTGTAAGTTCTCTAAGCACAGAAGCTAAGCTGGCAGTGGGGTGATGGTTGGGTGGGGGAGAAAGAGAGAGAGTGGAAATGAAATGCATGTACTTATTTCTATGTTGCCTCTAAAAGTTTTTGGAATAGCTCTCCAAAATTTCAACTAAGGACCAAAATCATAAAACCATTGAAGTGTTGGTGCAGTCGGACTTCTCTTGATCTTGCCCAGCAGGGTGGTTCTTAATGGGCTAATAATTTAGAAGATCTTAGTTGTGATAGCAAAAACAAAGCTTCTGTGTATAGAAGTAGTCTGTAGAGGCAGTCTGAGTGCATGCAAGTTGTTAGGGAACAAATGGGAAGGATTGGTGCCTTCATATTCTGCTTTGTGAACTCCAAGAAGCATCTGGCTGGCCTCTGTTGGAAACAGAATGCTGGACTAGTTGGACCCCTAGTCTGGTCTAGCTTGGTGGGTCTTAAGTGTTTTAATTTTTAGAAAAAAATTCATATAGGTTAGGTGCCTTAACAGCTATTGGTTGTGATACCTCAGTTTAACCTCCATGTGCAAAATGCAATCTACCTCTCAGCATCAGTTGTTGGGGACAACCAAGAGTGGAAAGCTATTGCCCTCATACATTGCTTATGAGCTTCCCAGCAGCACCTGGCCAACCACTGTTGGAAACAGGATAGTGGGCTAGGTGGACCTTGCGATTGATCCAAGGAGGTGATATGTCTACTCTGATCAGAGAGGCAGAAATCAAACGTGATACCATCCACATAGAAACCACACACTCCATCCTTGAGAGAGCCCCACATCCAGCAGTGGACTCCTGAAGGTGGACCTTTCTCTGCAGTTTGGTTCAGAGGTTTCATTTATCATTGTGGATTATAACCACAGATAGACCTCTTGTCTGTGAATTGTCAAGCTAGACCATATTCATTGCCTTAACCTCCTTCTCTTTGCTTACAGTTTACTGCATCACTTTGGGTGTTAATCTCATTGCTTGCCTGGCCTGGTGGATCGGTAAGGGATATGGTGTGAATTTTGGCTTGGCTATTCTCTGGTTGATACTTTTCAGCCCGTGCAGCTACATCTGCTGGTTCCGACCAGTCTACAAAGCCTTTCGGTAAGCTGGCATAAGATTTTGGCGTGGTGGTGGTGGTGGTGGTAATGTTTTTGTCCTCTGAAATTCTACACATCAGAAGCCTGATCTGCACATGTTGGGGAGGGGTGGTAGAATCCTGATGCAGTACAGTGGCTCTACCACATCAGGTTGCAGGTAGGATAGGAAAAGTTGAGGTCCTCTGGGTCTACATCCAATACTCCATTCTGTCTTTTTGTGTTTGGGGCATTGTGGAAGCTTATAGAATGGTGCATGGAGTGGAGAAGCTGAAGAGGCACTTCTCTCTTCCTTTTAGAACTTGGGGTGGAATGGGAGGCATTCAACAAAACTGAGATTGAGGGGTCGGAGATATGTAATTTTAATAGACCTGTACCCGAGGCTTTTTGTGGCAGATTGATAAATGGAACTTCCATCTTGAGACGTAGTCTACCTTTGAATATCAGATGTTGGAGACAAACTGGGGATGTGTGTGAATCAGATGCTTTTGACCACTGCTAGAAATGGGATGTTGGATCAGGGGGACTTCCTGTCAAATCCATCAGGATTCTTTTCAAATTCCAATCAGAAACTGAACCCTGTGGAAGTGTCAAACCTACCCTCTACCCGTATATCCATAGACTTGCATTTTACTTTTGTCTGTCTGTCGTTGTGTCCAAACACCACAGAAACATGATCAGGATTCTCCTTGCCAGTCTTGCTGCCTCCTTCCATGTAGCATGGTCCTGCTCAATACGAGTATATCTGAGTAGGCCTCAAAGCCCTGCTGACGCGGCTTCAGGGAGCTATTTTCCATGCTAATCCTCCTCCCAGAGCCGGATTATTGCAGGCTCATCCCTTTAGCCAAAGAGCGTGTGGGCTGACGCCAGAAAGCCAGCAACTAGGGGCCAGGGAGGAAAGCTGAAGAACCGCCCTGTTCCCGGCAAAGGTCTCCATCCCCAGGAAAATGGCACTGTGTATGCCTGGCCAATTTGGCCTGGTTGTGATTGGGGGATAGTGCTGTGAAGAGGCCTGATAATCTCAATCTTCTGATTGAGTTTAAAGCACTCCTTCTTCTAAGTTTAAAGTTGGAAATATCTTTGCCCTTGCAGAAAGTCAGTATATCTTGGTGTAAGAATGGTGTACTCCTGGAGTAGCACCCCCGCACACACACATGAGTGTTCTTGTGTGAGTTTCTCATTTAGGTCTCTGTGCCAGATTGGGACAGATCGTCTGTGGAGGGGTAGCTCCTTATGCATAGATAGTAATTGGTCCAATCATGCCTCTGGCAGAGACATGACCAAGAGTAGCCCATCCACAAGACCAACTGAAGTGGCTGCCTTGGGCAGCAGATTGGCAGGGGGCACCCACCTCTGTCTGCCCACTTGTCTCTAGTGGCCCTTCTTCTCCCACTCCCTGTGTTGGAAAAGGAGGAGGGGAACGAAGAGCCTGCTTCAAAAAGTTCATGACTCTCCTATCCTTCAGACTTCTTTCTTTCTGCCCCCACTTCTTCCTTTTCCAAGCTAGGTAATGGGAGGAGCAGAAGCTGGCATATCACCAGGTAAGAGAGAGCAGCACTTGGTGCATTGCTTTGGGTGTTGATTGTCTTAGGCTTGCCCTGGACATGGCAGAGAAATCTGCTTGCTCTGAAGGTGGACTGTAAGGGAAAGAACTCAGAACAGTAACTGGAAGGAGAGCAACATGAAGCTTCCTCTGTAGGTGGGTAGTACATTGCTTTGGAAGGAGGTGAGCCCAGGGCCTTGATTTCTAGAGATGCAAGGGGGAAAGTCTTCTCTGATGGCAGGGTAACTCTGCATTGGGAGTGATTGCCGAAATGGAGCATTCACCCTCAAAGTCCTGACTTCACAGTAGCCCTTCAAGAACTGAGAGTAGGCCCTAGGGCACCCCCAATGCTGTCCTGTGGCATCACAGGCAGCAATGGACACTCTGGTTTCCATGGAAACTTGGTCACAATTTCTGACTTTTCTTGGACTGAAACTCTTGAAGCTTCCATTGAATCCCAGGGGTTCCCCAGAAGATGCTTAAATGATGGCGGTAGATGCATTTTGTATGGGAATCATTTCTCTCTCTCCCTAGATCAGACAGCTCTTTTAACTTCATGGTATTTTTCTTCGTCTTTGGAGCTCAATTCATATTGACGGTCATCCAAGCAATCGGCTTCACTGGTTGGGGAGCCTGGTAAGGGAAGGGTCTTTGATCTGTGGGATGGGGGACTACCTGCTTTGCACGTTGAAGGTCCCAGATTCATTTCCCAGTATTATCCGTTTAAAGGGTTTGGGGTACAGGATTTCTATCTGCCCGAAACTTTGAGTCCTACTGATCAGCGATAGTACTGGGCAGAAGAGATCAAGGTTCTTTGTTTACGCACTGTCCAATGAACACTTGAGACAACAGATATGGAAGAAAGGGCCACTTTATTGCACATTAACAAGAGGAGCAGAGGCTGAGACCTGCAGTATCCGAGGCAGCGAAAGCCCCTGTGGTGCGGGGAGGGACCTCTGGGCGGTACCAGAAACCTCTGCCCCCAGGCGGGCATGCACCCGACTCCGAGTCGCGCCCCGCCGCAGGGACGGCACGTCTCATCCATGTCTATCCCTTAAGGGGAAGGCAGCCGGACAGCAGAATGCGCCACCTCGAGCCGCTGAGCCTCTGAGGTGTGCCTTGTGATCCCGGCCAGGGCCCCGTCTAAGTCCTCGTGCCGCCAAGCCCCTGAGGACTGAAATAGGGTTCTGCCCTGCCTATGCCGCCTGAAGGTGCATGCCAGAGTCCCATTCACGCCTCCTAACCCGCACCACCTGCCCTCTTAAAGTGACCGATGGCAGCTTGCAAACCGGGGGGTGTAAACCCCTTAGCCCATAACAGTCTGGGGTAGGCGAAAAAACTGCCTGCCCTTTGGCCAATCTTGGCAGGCAGCAAAAAATTCCTACCCGGCCCCAAACGGCGACCAGTTAAACTCAGACTGTCTCTAGGGTGGGCGGGTGGGTATTCCCACGGTGCCCATGTGCACAAGGAGGAAGAGGGCAGGGTCTCGTCCCCTTTTAAAGGACCACCGTAGCTGCCCGACCCTGCCCCCTAGACCTCCCCCCTGGGGGGAGGGACTCTCGTGTCCTGGTCAGACAAAACAAACTCCGACCACCTCCTTAAAGGGGGGCGATCGGGAGACTTGTTATAAGGCAACTTGTTACTCCTTTTTTTAACAAATTTTTTTTCTTTCGGAATTATATGCAAGTATATATTTTGGGGTGATCCCCATGCATTGGAACTATGCATTAATTTGCACATGCAGGGAAAGCGATAGTTCAGAATAAAAGTTGACTTTGTTTTATGATGATGCAGCTGTGTCACAATAAACCTTTTGGAAGAGGCATTCTTTCCCTCTTGCCACTGCGCAGAAGGGTATGCCTCTTCTAAGATGGCAGTTTCAGGAAGCATTTTTTATTTAAATAGTTTTTTAAAGGATATTGAATATCTGCCCTATCAAATGGGAGTGTTTTGGGGCACAATCCTAACTGTGCCTTGGGCCAGCACAAGTCTCTTGCGCAGGGTCACCAACATGCTGTAAAGCACACTTGCACCTCCATGCACGTCAGCTGGGCTGGTGCAGGGATGTGCACCAGCCCAGGGAGGCCACATCCAGCCATCGCACCAATGGGATGCGATAGGTTCTTGCTGGCCAAGCTCGACCAGCAAGGGGTATGTGGGGAGGAGGCAGGGAAAATACATTTCAGGGCAGAGGGAGGGCAGGCAGTGGGCTTGGGTGGGTGATGAGCAGCAGCTGGAGTCTAGCCCTGTTCCCAGGTGGCTTGGAGCAGCACCTGGCTGCTCCATTCTACTTGAATCTGTGCCATCTTACCAGGTGGCACAGACCGAGTAGACTTATTGGGGACTCCGTGTCTCTCCCTGGGGTAAGGGGAATTTTTTCCCCTTGCCTCTGCCAGCCCCAAACTTGCGCTGGAACAGGCAGGCCAGGAGGCCTGTACTGTATCCCATACAAGTTAGGATTCACCCTTCGGACGCAAACCTACCCTGCACTGGAACAGGCAAGCCAAGAGGCTTGTGCTGTATCCAGTGCAGAATAGGGGCCCAAGGTGGCTCAACCAGAGACAGGGGAAAACTTTTCCCCTTACCGCTGGGTAAAGCAAGCTGGCCCCTATGGTTCTCCACAGGCTTGTGCCACCTCCTGAGGTGGCCAAGTCTGAGGAGGGTGGAGCGGCTTGAAGCCACTCCAGTCTCCCTGGGAATGGGGGTTGGGATCCGGCATAACTGCTGGATCCCAGCCTTGCTGCCTGCTTCCCACTTGCCCCCCCTGGAGTCGCCCACTGCCTTCCCTCCCCCCCACCCTCTCCCTTCCCAGGAACGCCTCCCTCCCACCCACCCACCCAGAGCCTTGCATCGGCCCAGCTGGGCCAACACTAGCCAAGCAGAGAGCACCAGCTCAGCTTCCTCCTGAGAAGGCGCAAACGTGCCTTATGGCACATCTGCAACCCTCCTGGGCTGGTGCAAAGGACTTGCACCAGCCCATGGGCGCCTCAGTATTGCGCCCACAGTCAATTAAATGTTGGTTTTTTCTTATCAATTTATTGATTAGATCTTGCTGCTTTGTGTTTGTTTTTATCTTTTCTTTTTTAAGTAAGTCTTCTTTGGTCCTGTGTGTGAATTCTATCAGAGCAGCACATCATGATTCCACAAGCCTCTTTGATAACACATCTCACAAAATTCCTTTACTAGTCTGGAAGTTAGTGTGGCTTCCTCCTTGGCCTTCCGTAACAATAACAATAATAATAGTATTTATATACCGCCTCTCTGGTCATTGGATTACTCCTCTGACTTTATTCAAGGTGGTTCACCTAGGCAGGCAATCTCTAAACTCTCAAGGGGATTTTTACAATAACAGAAAGGTTCTACCTTTCAAGAACCGCAAAACATTTCAGATGGATCTTTCACGGTCTGGTATCACTTCTGGCCCCCAGTTGCCTCCCACAATGGCTGACAAGCAGCTCCTTCATCTCTCACTTGAAGCGAAGTATAATGTTGTTTATTGCTAACACATTTAATGAAACATTGTTTTGCATATTTCCACTTTTTATTTTATCTGTGGAATAAAAGCAGCGCATACATAACTTAGAAAGCTCAAATAACCATGGAATGTGTCTGGGCATAAAGCTCTGCTTCATGTGAATCTCTAAAAGGCTACATTCCAGGTTGTTTTGGTTGGAAGTGTGTAGACAATACCGCTTGGAATCTTATTGGCCAGAGAGGTGGTCAAATATGTGAACTTATCAGGGCCCTAACTAGATGTACAATGAGCAAAACCAGAGTAGATTATACAGAATGGTAAATAAAATTGCAGAATACATTTTTTAATCGTTTTAAAAACACAGGCTTTGAATTGACTGAAAAGGGACTCCATTTAATGGGACAGCCAATATTTTTTTAAAATGTTAATACAAGTGTAATAACCTGCAAAAGGTATGCACTGTCTTAAAGAGGCACCACCCTTTCCTTAGACTCTGCTTGCTGTGACAAATCACATGCATTGCCTAAAATTAAAAATCTTTTTGGAAATATTGTGTTTATCTGCATGCAAATTCAATGGATTGACTCAATTTCATACTTCTTTTAAAAAAAGAAATCATTCATTGGTTTTGTAGAGCTAAAACCCAAATGTTCTTTTCTTTCCCCTCTTGCTCTTTCAGTGGATGGATAGCTGCTGTGACGCATTTCGGAACCAGTGTTGGGGCTGCTGTGATCATGCTCTTCCCAGCAATAATGTTCACGCTGTCAGCTCTAGGGATGTTCGTCTGTCTTCTCAGAGTAAGTGGGGGGTGTTTGGAGCCTAGTGGGTCGACTGCCTTGGCATCATGACTGACCGATAGTGGTTCCCTCTGTAGCCACTTGTTCCACGAACTGCCTGATCTTAATAGACTTCATTTCCCCTCATCTGAAAAATCCCCAAATACTATAGCCTTCCCACACAGACACCAACTGAAACTACTCCTCATACTTTCCTTGCTTACCCCTTGCCCCCATCCCTCTTCCGTTCTCCTGTCTCCCTTGTGTCGGTATCTAGACCGCCCCTTGGGTCTGGCACCAATCTTTGTCCTGTGTGACTAGATGGTGGCTATATAAATAACAGAAGTGCACAGCCCCATGATTATTTTGCCCTTCTCTGCATCTCCAATTCTACAGTCATATTTTTGGAAAGAGGGGTCAAAATTGTCTGTCTGTACTTTTCCAAGTGAGTTGAAGACACTGCTGGTGTGAGGAGGTCCAGTTTCTCTCCCCCTGCTAAATAAAATAGGAGCACCCACTTCAAAAGTGCCTCTTACCCAGTTAGCAGCAGGTCAGGGGTGAGGCCCCCATATACTGTACACAATAAAAGCATTTATGCTACTGTCAGTTTTTTGTGTTCCATTCCTCAACATAAAAAGCTGCCTCCTACTGACCATATTACCAAGCTGATTGGCAGTGTTTCTTCAGGGTGAGGTTTTTCCATCCCTACCTGGAGATCCCAGAGTAGCCACCTGCCAAATGTCAGAAGCTCAGTATTCTACTGAACCTTGACCATCTATGTGGGAAGGAGGTGCTGCACCTTGGGAACCAATGACTATATGAAGCTGCCAGTCAGTGTCAGCCCATTGGTTCAAGAGGTCCAGTTTGCTCTGACAGGTAGCAGCGTATGCAAAGAATGGTTGTCTGGAACCCTGAAGAACCTCTGCCAGTCAGTAGGCAGCAGGCAGAGCAAGGTGGATCAAAGGTCTGACTCTGTACAAGGCAGCTTGCTATGTTCACTAGATCAAGGGTGGAAAGAAAAATAAGTTGACTTTCTCCCTCTTTCCATTTTCTCAATCAGGTCCACCGGCTGTACCGTGGAGGTGGGGGCAGTTTTCAGAAAGCCCAGGACGAGTGGCACAGTGGCCTCTGGAAGGATCCTCCAAGTCGAGAGGCTCAGTATAACAACTTTTCCGGCAACAGCCTCCCTCAGTACCCTACAATCCCTAGCTATCCCTGAATGGCTACTGGACTACCTGACTGGGTTATTTTGGGTTGTACCAAAATGTCTCTCGTTTGAGGTTTGTGTTGGTTTTTTGAGGAAGGAGGAGAGAGAAGAACCTGCGTTCTCACTCTCCTATACGTAGACTTCTACATTTACCCTCCCCCCATTCCCTGCCCCATCTCAAATGTTTTCCTCCTTTCAATGATAGCAGAGGACTGACCTCTGGTATCTTCAGGAATTGGCCACAACGTGGCAATTGGAACTTGACTAGCTGTGTATTGGGGATGGGATCCACATTTTTGCTATCTAGCAGTGGCCTCCTCCACCCTTTCTTGGTTTTGCCAATGAATGTGCATATGGGGGGGTGCCTCACCTGCCAGTTTGTGTAGAACAGTTGTACACTGCCATGTTCCTCCATGGATTCGGGCAGAAGAATTAAATTGTCTTCTCCCACCAACAGCTTTGTGTTTGCACTTATCCCTATTCCTTTTAAAATCTTGCATGCAGCTTTGGCAGTTATGAGAAATCATTGGTCAGCAAGTAATTCATCTTGGAAAATGGCAGGCTGTATGGTCAAATGGATTGTGCCACTTCAGGAGTGGGGTAATTGGGAATCATATGGTTTAGTACTTCTCCCATTTTGAAAATAGCCACTGCCAGTAGAAAGCTAGCACCTCAGGGTTCTAGTTCATGCCTTCCTGAGGTGCTAGTTTCCATGTGCAAGAATGTCTGTTTCATGGGAGGACATTTGTATGTATGATTCAGACACCCCAATAGTCTGGAGTGTCACAATCCAGGAATAGTTGCATTACCACAGGATTTGCTGTTGGGGGGTGTGTGTCTGGTCTTTATTCTCTGACTTCATGTAGCTTGCATGCATTACCGCTGTTGAATGTGTTCTGCTTTAGCAAAATACTGGCAGCTTTTTCCTGTAAGTCTTTTTTTTATTTTGTTGAAGCCTTTGAAATTGTATTGTTGGATGATAGGTGGAGGGTGAATGAGTTGTGTGTTAAATTGTGCTTGCCAGCTAATTTGTCTTGTTGAAATAGAAGTTCTGAGGACATAACCATGCTTTTGGAAGTTGCACCAGTGTTGTACCATGGAGCGTCAAAAAGGTGCCAGCCTCATGTAGGCCTTTGTGCATGTTCTAACACATCTTGCCCCTGGTGGCAGAGGGGGAGGAATGAATTTTTACAAATGCAGGGGCCCCCTTCATCCTACTGTGGGGCCCACTAACCAGTCTGGGCCTACAAGTGTCTGCCATTATTGTCCTGTGCCTTTCTCCAGTGCTTGTGATGGCTGTTGACCTCCTAGATGCTACTGTTCCTCTAGAGAATGCAAGCAATAACTGGAACACGAGTGCTCTTGTTACCAGTCCCTAAGGCAGCCTGCCATGGGGCAGGTTCATCCACCCCACAGCTTGAGCAAAGCTAGCTGAACTTATCCACAAACCTTTAATGGTGATTTGTTCCTTGATATCCACAGCTTGGGGTGGCATCTGTGAGGGTGAGACCAGACTTGGTGGCTTTGCTCCCAGTTTAATATCCCAGGGCAGATTTGCATCTGTTTTAATCCCCAGAGCAGTGCACGTGGAAATCTTTGCTCCAGTGTAGTTGGTGCATTAACACAAAGTTCTAGACCTGAAACTACAGTTGGGGAACGGGGGAAGAGCAAATGCTCATTCCAGAGAAGAAACTCAAGTTTTGTGTTCACTGTGAAATGGACCACCCTGGATGATCAACTCTGTGCTAGAATAAGTGGGGCCTATAATTTCCAGATAGCTCCACTTCTCCCCAGTGTATGACATACTGTAATGCCCTGGCAATCTGTGTCCCAAGAACACAGTTTCAATTTGCAGTTGCAGCCCAGAGCCAGTCGAACATGCTTCTTGCAGGAAATGTTCAGCAGGCTTCACAGTCTCTGGGAGTGACTCGAGAGAAAACAGTAGTGTGGAAACTAGTTTCTGTATCGCAGTGGAGCTGCCCCTATAGCTGCTTGGCTAATGGCAGCAGTAGGGGAGGAAGACTATGTGCAGAACCAATAGGCTTCATGAAATGTGCCTTAATCTCTCCTGCCATACCGCATTTATATATGAAAAAGTGATTTCCTGCCCATCCCCCAATCATGCACAAGGAGCTCCCTGTTCTGAAGACCAGTACTGTATCTTGTAAATATGAATTGAAACTCGGCACACATCCATCTCTCTCTCAAGAAAATATTTTTATGCTATGTTAACAGACGAGCCAAAGGGAAAACCAAATGCTAATGCTCAAGGCCAAATGTCCCGTCAAACTCTTGCTTTTGGAATGGGCCCACTTCTCTCCCCAATGCCCACAAGTCAATTTGTTTACAGGCCTCCTGAGACCTCTCAAGACATTCCAAACTATAGTGACTGGTTTTAGGAGTTAAGATCTGTGCTTTTCTCTCTCTTCTCCCCCTCACCTAAGTTTCCAGAATCCTGCCACTTTTTGAAGCCTGCTCCTAGATGCCATGTTGGTGTGTTGCCAATGTGCTTTGACGTCACTGTTTGCCTTAACTGTAGCTTCTCTGCTTTTTGTTACTACAAGAGCCAGTAGTAAGCTTTTGGGAGTGGAGGGGGCTGTCTGATTTCCCTGGGAATATGGAAGCAGCACACCACTGATCAGGGTATCTGTCATGTCTTGCTGTTTCCTCATCAGCAACAAAGTTGGGCAGAAATTATGACCCAGAACATTTTTGTGGTGGGCATGTTGGGGGGCAGCAGCAAGTTCCTTGTAGTGGCCCCTGCTAAGCCATTTATAAACCCTCCTGAATACATTTGCAATTGCTTTGTACACCGCTCTTAATGTATCTTCATCTCTCCAGTTCCCATCATGGGCTGCTGCTTTAATCATTTTATTTCTGGTGAAGGGAAGGCAGGAAGGGAGATCATTGGGTGGTAACTGCGGGGTCAGTTACCATCTTCTGGGGTGGTTGGATTTAGCTGTTAGAGTGCTAGTTTCTGACTTCTAGTGAAGGCCAACTTTCAAGATTGCCTCTCATATTTTGGGGGACATTAACCCACAAAGGCTGACAAGTCTTTCTACGCCTCTTGGGCTGACTTAAAGGGTAGGCTAAATAACTGGAGTACTGTATGCTGAAAGATTTGACAAAAGTCTTCTTTTTCTGTAGGGCAGGGGTCCTACAGGGAGCATCTCTGGCATACAAGTACAAAATGGGCTCGCCAGTATAGTGGAAAGCACTGTCTGAAGAGCCTGACAGCAATCTGGGTGACTGACCTTAAGCTAATGTCTCTGTTAGGCTTGCTGTGCTTCAAGGGCCCCTGAGAATTGTAGCCTTTGCTGGGAAGACTGTTCCAGGCCTTAGCATCACCACCCCCTCATCATGCCCTGCTTTCAGCATGAGGCATTGCTTTGCAGCCCTCCTCTCAAGAACTGTGTACTCTGACTTGAGCATTGTCTTAATAATACGCTAACAAAAAAATGTAATGTCATGTTTACACTAGATTCCAAAGGAACTGATATGTGGGACACTAATTCTTACTTATTTGACTTCTTATTCTGCGTCATGTTGTGGATTGGATTACATTTTGCATTGCCGATTGCGTTCCTTTTTATGCAGGGTTTTTTCCCCTTTAAAGAAAATAAATGAGGTTTGCCTACTAGACATGGTTTCTTATGTGTATTTAATGTGGTGATTTTATGCCATGCTTAATTGTATGTGTTACTGCAATCCTTAAAACAGCCCATGTGTCTGATTTGCAGTGGAGCAAGGCCCAGTTAGCATCTTGTCTTCACCTGAGCTTGCTAGGTTTGTCTTTGGGTAATTGGTCTCTTCATTCTGTAGTATTCCCATTTTACAGTTGGGTACAGACTGGGGAGGAGTTTCATTTTTCCAAAATGGTTGTTTTAGCTTACTATTTCCCCAAAGTCTCTGGCTCATTTTTCCAACCAATATTCTTGGCTCCAGTTTTCTGGATGACCTATTTATCCTTTCTGTCTAGAGCAGGGGTCTCCAAACTTTTTGGCCAGAGGGCTGCATCAGATACCTAGCATGGCGTTGAGGGCCGGAAAAAAAATTTAAATATAAAATTTAAATAAATAAATTAGAGATGGAGCTTAGATGAGTGAATAAATGAATGCATGGGCTCATTCATTCAGCCTCTCTGGCCCTCAGAACACCCTCCAGGCACAATCAGAGCACAGTTCTGGTCATGTTCAGTTGAGTGTGCCAGAGGCTTTCAGGGGACAAGAGGTTGGCTGCGGGCCAGAAAGAGGCTTGCTGCGGGCCACATCTGGCCCCCAAGCCAGGGCTTGGAGACCCCTGGTCTAGAATATGGGTCTCCAAGCCCCAGTCTGGGGGTCAGAGGCGGCCCATTGCCAGCCTCTATCCAACTCTATGAGAGCCTCTGGTCCACTTGACCAAACACAACCGGAGCAGCCTCCCCGGCACTCAGAATGCCTTGTAACGGCCTAAAAACATCACTTCCTGGTTTTCCCAAAAAACCAGAAATAATGTTTTGTGCCCTCTAAAGGCCTTAGAAGTCTTTCTGATGGTTGGGGAGGCCTCCCCAGCCCACAGTACACTCTCTAGAGTTTTCTTGTGATGTGCTGGTTGAGGTATTTACTCCTGTATATTTAAGTAAGCTGCTTGAGAGGTGGGGGAATGGGGGTCTATTTGAGTGTGTGCTTTATTTCTGTGGTATGTTTTGGTGCTTGGAAAAATCCTGGAAATTTGAGCCAATTTGAGTTCTATCTCTAATGTATTTCAACTTTATATTTAAAAATTTTTTCAGCCTTCACCACCATGCCAGATAGTTGATGCAGCCCTCTGGCCGAAAAGTTTGGAGACCCCCTGGTCTAGAGCTGAACTGAAACTAACAAAGCAACTATGTTGCAACGCAATCTTTATAATTTAACACAAATACAAGATGAAGAAAATGAGTGCCTTACCACTTCTTTGAACAAAAATGGGACTTCTAAGGTGAACGGGCACAGATTTGCATCTTGGGCTTCCTTAATGTAGTTTCCAAACTGGGTGTGGGGATGTGCTCCAGTGTAATGGAAGAACTCGTAGTATACAAATTGATTTTTAAAATTTTTTTTAAAGTAATTGAGTAAACATGGATAGGATTGTTCTGTGTGCTTTTTCTGAAACAAACTGTTGCTCTTACAGTGGTGTCACTAGGGTTTGTCACCTGGCGGCCAGCGTGTCACCCCTATGATGGACCTCCTCCCATGCAGTGGGTCGGGCAACACCCCAGGTGGTGGGCGTGGTGATGAACTATTGCCCCACCCCTGCTGGTTTTTTTGGCTATAACTTTTGAGAGTAGAGATTTCACTGCAGTTTGTTTCACTGCATACTGCATGAAATTATGCATTGATTGATATATAACATGGTGGTATTCAAAAATATCAAGAAGTTAAAATATCAAGATCTTAAAAACTGGCCAGTAGTGGTGTCATCCCCATGTGCATCACCAGTGCAGTGACACCATATTATGTAAGTGTTGTGTTTCCAAACCCTGCTCCTGCAAGTATCTTCATCTAACTTCCCCTTAATATTTGACAATAATATTGGTGGCAAGACCAGGGAGTTACAACTTGCTATATGCAGAGGGTGGAAATCTCCATGTTTGCATGTACAGACACCCTGCTTGTTTCCACTTCTATTCCACCACTTCCCCTAGTAAGCAACTCTGGGTGCAGCAGTACAGCTCTTCTGGACTTGGGAGTATTGTGTTATGCTGTCAGCAGTAACATAGGAGCAGCTCTGGATCATACCAAAAGCCCATTCAGCCCACTATCTAGTTTTCAATTGTGAACAACCAGATGTCTCCAGGAACTTCATGAAACAAGCTCTCCCATTTTGGTGCTGCAAAACTCCCTCGTATTTAGAAGTAGATGCCTTTAGCTATTCCACAGGCCGCATCCAGTGCACCTGCAAAATGACCTCGGGCATGTGGTGTTCTACACCACAGCCTCCTATCTATCTGTGCTCCAATCTGTGCAGAGAGTCAGGCTGTAGCCACTTCCCCCTGCAAATTGGAGTGTAGAGCCTTCTGGGGCAACACGCAATGGAAGCAGCTGCCTGGCACCATCTTCTGCAAAGATTGGAGCAAAGATAGGAGGCTTCGGTGCAGAACAGTAAAGCTTTTCCACTGCTGCTCCCGAGGTCATTTTGCAAGCGCACCACAGATGCCTTTGGAGTCTGAGTTATACTAACACAAAAGCCCTTGGGCTTGGATCAAACATCCAGTATCCCATTTTCAGCCTGGTGCCCTGGGGAAGCCCACAATCAGTGGCTGAAGGCAACAGCCCTTCCCTGTAGCTTGTCCCTAGTACCAACTAGTTATCCCTGAACATTCAGGTTCAGTTTGGTTATCATCCCAAACACAAGCATTTCCTCCTTCTCCATTAATGTGTCAAATCCTGTCTAAAGCCAGTGCGTACCCTTGCATCTTGTGGCAGTGAATTTGATAAGCAAATTGTTGTGTGAAGTACCTTTTGCCTTTCTTGAACCTGATGCTAATCAATTTCAGAGTGAGTCAAAGTTCTAGCACTGATACACTGGATGCAATGGAGTGTACAATTGGAGTTAAAAATAGAGTATCTTTTGGTGTATTAGTGATGCTAAAATGCCATACACACTTTTAGTACAGAGTACATACGTGAAACAGCAGAGGTCTCTAGGAGCCTGATACTGATAAGGAACAGTGTCCAGGGTAATTTCAGGTTGGGGGGGCAGACTTTGGAAAATTACCCTCTATAGAACCTGAAAGTGTGGCACTGTTGGCCCCTAGAAGTGGTCTTGTGGATCAGCAGCAAAACAGCCTCCAAGGCCATAGAGTTGATGATACTGGAGAGGTCCTTTGCATGAGATCAGCCCAGAAACAGTTCCCAAGTACTTTGAGCTTCAAAAATGCAACAGTGGCAGGTATAGTCAGCCTGTGATTTAATGGACCAATGGGGGTGAGAATAGATATCATGCCAAAAGTGTGTTAAATCTGAATGCAGTGAAGTCAAAGCATATGACTAGTTCATTAAAGTAGAAAATGACTGTTCTTAAAAGTTCCTTAAAACTAAGATCCATCAAATCAAGGATTCACTGTAGTACTTCAGTTTCTCAGCATGCAGCTTCTGCAACCCAGCCTTTTGCAACCAATCCTTGAAACTAATACAGCTGCTCTCAATGAAAGTATTCTACTCTCTACGTGCAAAAGCTAGAACTGTTACAGATTCTGCCACGGCAGTATGCTGGACAGCTGCCTGCCCGGATCTGGGAATAGCAGGGGTGGAGGAATCAGGAACTGGTAGTGTGATCCTGCTTTTTCCATTTTGTTTACCTGCAGCTGTTGCTGCCCTTGGGTTACTGCCAGGAAAGTGATGTCAGATCCTGGCCCTTCTGAGATGTGTTGGAGATGGGAATATCAGCTTCTTGTCTAGGATCTACTATCCCTACCCCTGAATTTGATTGTGAGCAGTGCCAGATGAAGTAGGCTATGGAGTAAACCCCTGTGCCAGACACGCCCCCCCCCAACAACCTTCTAAGGCAGGGGTGTCCGAAGTTTTTGGCAGGAGGGCCACATCATCTCTCTGACACTGTGTCGGGGGCCAGGGAAAAAAAGACTTAATTTACATTTAAAATTTGAATACATTTACATAAGTTTATATAAATGAATATATTAAAGATGAACTTATATGAATGAATGAAGGTCTTGCAATCGCTCAAGGCCTATAAAAGGCCTTGCACAAAGTAAGGCTGACCTTTCCTTTGCTGCTGCTACTGTATCACAGATGTGAAACAGTAAGCTGTGGAGGAAGCCCTCATCCCACAGCTCATGTGAGAGGTCAAACAGTCGCCCTCACACTGACAGCAGTTGTGTCAGGCCAGTGCGGGCTCCAACAAATCTCTAGGGGGCCAGAGGCTCATTGGAGACTGGGGGCTACCTGAGGGCCGCATTGAGACCTCGAGGGCTGCATGTGGCCCCAGGGCCGGGGTTTGGGCACCCCTGTTCTAAGGGCATATTAGGCACTGCCCCTAGTAGTGAAGGTTCAGGAGTCAACTCTTGCTAGCTGGGCAAAGAGGCACCTTTTAAAGTGGTGTTCTTATACTTAGCAGGGGCAGAGTGATGTCCCTTTTCAACCTACCATGGCATCTTTTCCAATGGCTGTTACCTTGCTTGCATCTCTTTTAGACTGTGAGCCCTCTGGAGATAGCAAATAAGTCAAATAGTTGCCTATATAACTGCTTTGTGAACTACTTTTTATTGAAAAGCAATATATAGATGTTTTTAATAATTACATGGCCAAGCAGGCCCTCTGGATAATGTGAACCTTAAATCAGTGCCCAGTCTGGAAGAACAAGGAAGTTGCTTTGTGCATTCTGCAAGAGATTTGTGGGGGTAAGGTTACTAACCCTCCAGGAACCAGATGACTACAGGTTGATTTCCCCTTATATGGGCAGTTCCAAAATCTGCACATTTGGGGGGCCATGACATTTTTAACTTTGCCTGGTTGCCATAGCCCTGATACTCACCCAGCAGAGGAATCCAACAGGCTTTTTTGTTTGCATTTTTTTGCATGCTCAGCTCAACCCTGCAAGGAAGCCAGCAGGGATTTTTCAGGTTCCTGGCCATGACATGATGCATTATGTGGTTCAAGTCAGCACTAAGCAAGCAGGACTTCTGTTTGAATTTTGCACAGGCTCAGCATGATGCAGCAAGCTGGCATGTATTTGTTGCACACCTACCTAACACAGTGTCTTATGAGGTGCTACTACCAGCTGAGCAAGCTGGCTGCACTGTGACCCTGGAGGGAGGGGGCAGAAGAACTGCACAGAATAGAGCTGAACAGGCAGCATATTGCAAATTGCAGAAGGAGCACTTGTGAAGTGTGAACACAATATGTGTGAATGTATCCTTACCTGGGAGTCTCATTGATTATAATGGGATTTACTTCTGAGTAGATAGGCATAGGATTGGGCTCTTAGTGTGTTAGTCAATGTGCTTGATTGCCAGGGAGTGTGAAAAGTAGTTGGTCAGGCAAAAATGGGGTCTGTCATTTCTTAAGGACCCAAGGACCTATGGGCCATGCAAAAATGGGTTAACGGTTATCAGCCAGCATAGTTAAACCCTTTTCTGCCCAGCCCACAGGTGTATACACATTTGGTTCCTGTTGCTTATATGCAGCATTGGGCAGAAATGGCTTAAGGTGGAGCCTGCACTTCCCGTGGCAGTCTAGGTTGAACACTATACCACCTGAAGGCGGAGCCTCCACTGCCCATGGCAGTCTACCTTTTACCTGAAGGCGGAGCCTCCGCTGCCCATGGCAGTCTACCTTTGAACACTTTGGACAAGGAAGGGGGCAGCTGCTGGTGAGCTCTCTGGGGCGTCTGCTTGAAGGCTGCTGGGCAAGCGAGGTGGGCCCTGAATCCTGCTAGCTTCATTGGGGTGGTGGGGAGGGAATCATTTAAAAAGGAATCAACGACCTGCCGTAAGTGAAGAACGATGCCGTCGCAAAAAACCCTCCCTCCTCCTCCCTCCCCGCCGTCGTAAAGCCCGCTTTTCCGCCTCGCTCCTCCCACTCTGGGCTGCCGGATGATCACAACGCATCATGCCAAAGAGATAGAAAAAGCAGCAAGTTCTGCAAAGAGCCTTCACTTCCGGTTCCCATGCGGGCCCTTGAGGGACCAGAGGAATGCATGGGAAAGGTGGAATAAAACATAGAGGGGGAGAGAGAGAGACTTTCCTTGCAGAGTTGAAAATGTTTTAGGCTGCAATCCTAACCACACTTTTCTGAGAGTAAGTCCCATTAATCAAAATAGGACTTACTTCTGAGTAGACCTGGTTGGGCTTGTAACCATACTTAATGTTTTTCTAAGTTAATATCCCACTGTTCTCCAGGTGGCTTACAGAGATTACAATGATGATTCTATTGTGTGTTTATTCAGCATGTATGATGCTTTACAAACAGATAGACACAGAAATTCCCCTGGGGTCTGGGGATAAGAATAGGCCCTCAGTATGGCTGTACTTGTCATAAGAGGCGACTAAACAGCCACCTGGTAGATGGGACTCCTTAGCTTGGGAAGGCAGCTCATCTGAGAGAAGGAAAACTCCTATCCCAAACCTCCACTGCCTTGTGGCTACATCCAGTTATGGAAAAGGCTTCAGGAGTCCACCTCGAGGCAAAATCCAGAGCCGGAGTCCCTGAGGCAGTTCATGGCTGAACACAGTCACGTTCTGGCAACTCCTGCAACGCCTCTGGAACCAACTTGGCTTCTGCCTTTCCATTGGACCATTTCAGCGACGTGGAGAGGGAGGATTTGCTGCATGGGTAACAGTCTATCCTCCATTTCTACTTTACCCAGGCTTCACGCACTGGAGAGGACACTCTGTTCCAGAACACAATTCAGAGCGGGATACCATAGTCTTCGGAGACTAAAGGATGCCAACAAGAGACACAGAAAATAAAATACGCAGACAATTTAAAAAGCAAACCCAAGAACATCAATTTAGCAAATCAGATCAAGTTAATCGAAATACAATGTCATTATGATGATCCTCTTGCATATCACACCTGCCTTCAGTTGGTTCTTCAGTTGGACTTGGCGTTAATTACAAGTCAGGCCCCACCCAGGGGCCAAGGACATCCTAATGCATTTACGAATAATGTGTGCTAAACCAAGCCAGGTTGCTTTTTTAATATGACAGATAGTGATTTTATTTTGTCAACTTTCAGATGTTTTAAATGCAGCTTAAGGATCTATAAACTGAAATCCAAAGATTATGATGCAAACCAGCAGTGGTCATCGGCACATTAGGTGCAGTCCCAAAAACACTTCAGTCATATGTAAAGCATCTGAACACTGACAAAATTACTATCAAAATTACTATCAAATTCAAAAAACCACCCTGCTTGTTTCGGCACACATTCACAAATATATTACAATGTCCTAAGCCCCTGGGTGGCGCCTGACTAGTAATTAACACCAAGTCCAGGTAAAGAACCCGCAAATGTATCATGAGAAATCATGATCATCATCATCTCTGGCCAATAAGATTATCTTACTCACTGGCTGTTGGGATAACTCTGGGCAGCTGTGTTTTATTGTATATTTTAATCCTATTTGGGTAGTTCAATTCAATTCAACAACCTTTAATGGCATCATACATAATAAATACACAGTCACAAATATAAAACCACATATAAAGAAACACAGAAACAAGACCATAAGGAAATTGCTCACTCAAATAAACCAATCATTATTTGGGTAGTTGTTAAGCATAGAGAGAGAGAGAGCTGCAGAGAAAAGTTGACACTCATTGAAAGAATCTTAATTCTTATAAAAAGAATTAATTAAAAATAAGACAAAATGGAATCTTAATTCACTTTATGGGAAAAAGTGATATTAAAGAACAAGTCTGTTGCAGACATTTTAATCATGGGTTGTTTACTTAAAGGTAAACCTCACCGAGGTACTCCTAAAGAGGAGTAAAAGATGGCAGCTTTTATGGCCTCTTCCAAGGCTCCAGAAAGATTAAAAACCTCTGTATTGGGGACCAGCTATTTTCTGATTGGCTAGACAACTTTTGCAATTTTCAATTTCTAAAACCTTTATTAAGCATAAAACTTTTGCAATTAATTTTAGCCCACTGCCACCAGGCTCCACCAATGAACCACCTGGCACAAACAAGCCCTGCCCCTTGATTCTATAGCTTCCTCCCCATCTCCCTAGGCTTATCTCCTGACCCATGAAGCTTCTCCCTTGAGCTCCCAGGTTCTGCCTCATTTCCATCAGCTTCATGCCTAATCCACCAAGTGCAACCAAAATCTGCACCCCGAGTCAGATATTTTCAGTCTTTTTCATCTCATGGCACATTTCAAGGCACTAGAGTGGTCAAGGCACGCCATCAGTTTTTGACAATTGACAAGGCACACTGTGCTGCCAATGGGGGGCTCACACCCCCCAATTGGCCTACTAATAAATGACCCTTTCCCAAATTTCCACCGCACACCTGGGGACTTTTTGCAGCACACCAATGTGCCATGGCACAGTGGTTGAAAATGGCTGTCCTATAAATACCCTCACAAAATGTCAGCTGTTTCCAGAAATGCTGCTTTTTGCAGTTAATTGATGGTTATTTCCGTGGCCCCTATGCTGTTCAGGTGCTCTTCAAGGTGTTTTGGAATAGCACTGAGGGTGCCAATCACTACTGGGATCACTTTGGTCTTCTGCCACAGCCTTTCAATATCTACTTGTAAATCTTTGTATTTTGCTGTTTTTTCCAGTTCTTTTTCGTCCACTCTGCTACTCCGTGGTATTGCTATATCGATGATTTTGACTTGTTTTTCTTTCTTCTCAACTACTGTTTTGTCTGGTGTATTGTGTGATAGCTGTTTGGCTGTCTATAGTTGGAAATCCCATATTTTAGCATCTTCATTTTCAACAAATTTTGCAATTTTGTGGTCCCACCAGTTTTTGGCTGCAGGTAGCTTGTATTTTTTTACAGATGTTCCAATGTATCATTGTTGCTACCTTGTCATGCCTTTGTTTATAGTCTGTTTGTGAGATCTTTTTACAACAACCATTTAGGTGGTCCACTGTTTCATCTGTTTCTTTACAAAGAGGGCACTTGCTGTTTGTTGTTATTTTTTCTACTTTTGCTTTTATTGCATTTGTTCTTAATGCCTGTTGTTGTTGTTGTTGTTGTTGTTAAATGAATTTTTACTCCACCTTTCTATCACCCAATGGGGCACCCAAAGCAGCTTACAATAAAAAGAAACATCACAATATAATAAAAAATAAAACAATATTAAAACATTAAAATCTAAAACAATAAAACAGATCAGACCCCAATGATCACAAACTAATTAATATAAATGTAACAAATGCACATATAATGAATAACTATTTATATCAATAAACAAAAGAGAAATTACAACTGGATAGTTGTAAATGAGATTCCACTGTCCCAAAAATGGAAAGGAGCACAGCTGGTCCTTCCATGAGGCCAACTAAACCAGTTGCCTCAGGCAGCATATTGGTGGGGGGCACCCATCTCCACCTACTTGCTTCCACTGCTCTTCCTTTGCCTTCCACTCCCTGAATTGGAAAAGGAATAGGGGGACAAAGAGGAAGAGGAGGGCAGTGCTGAGCTAGAGCATTGGAGAGCCAGAGGAGCAGAGGCTGGCACATCATCAGGTATGGGGGCAGCATTTGGCATGCCACTTCAGGTGTCAGGAGATCTTAGCCAGCCCTGAAAAGGGGAACTGATCTGGAAGAAACAAACACTTGCTTACTTGGAAATCCAGCTTAGTTTAGTGGAACTTCCTCCCAACACACTAACTGTGTGGTAGGTTTAATAAAGGCTCCCCATCAGCGTGGAAGTAAATCGACAAATCACTATGAAGCTTTGGCTGAGAGATTAGCAGGTGACACAGCTCCTGTGCTGTAGATATGATGGTGGGCTCCAGTTGAGGAAAATCAGCCTCATTCTCACTGAAGTAGCTAATTTGTGCCTGGGCTAAACCACCTCAAACTGCAGTGCTGTATGACTTCTGACTGATCATGCTGGTCGTCTGGGTGAAGGGAATTTTAATACTCTTTAAAACACGGATGCGTGGGGGTGGGGAGGCAGGTGAGGCAGGGGCCCCCCACCAGAGTCCTTCGGAAAGCGCCACCACCACGTGAGGTACCCTAGCACCCACAACCCACTTGCGTGGGTAGTGGGTGCTTGGGTGCTTCACACAGCGGCGGCACTTTTCAAAGGACTCCAGTGGGGAGGCCCTGCCTCACCTGCCTCCCCACCCATCATATGTCCCTGCTTCAAAATCAGTTTTTCCTCCACCACTGGAAAAATAGCATGTCAGAGAAAAGGTTAACCTACAACCCTGAGGTATTAGTTTTCTATGTGAAAGGTTTTCTTTTGTTGTATGGAGGAGCATTTTGTCATGTTGTCAGTCAGAAGTGGTACAGTCCAGATCAGTCATTTTCAAACACTGTACCATAGCACACTGGTGGTCTGCAGCTGTGCCACAGGAGTTTGGGGGGATTGTCTTTCGTTAGCAGAGCCACTGGGGGATGTGAGGCCCTGCTGTCAGTGCGGTGCGCCTTGCCAATTGTCCAAAAACAGGTGGTGTGCCTTGACAATTTTACTACCTTGTCAGTGTGCTGTGAGATGAAAAAGGTTGACTATCGCTGGTCCAGATGCTCACCACACTGAGAAGAACTAGGAAGTGCGATACATTCCAAAGGTGACAGAATAGGCAGAAGTTCAACAGGTAAGGCTTCCAAAGAATCATAGGGTTGGGAAAGACCCATAAAATCATTGAATCCACTGCCCCCTGCCAATACCAATGGAAGCTATCTCTATCTCTGATGGGGGGAGGCTATACCTATTGAATTTCTGCCTGTCAGTCCTAAACAAGAACATAAGAGCAGCCCCGCTGGATCAGGCCACAGGTCCATCTAGTCCAGCTTCCTGTATCTCGCATTTGGCCCACCAAATGCCACAGGAAGCACACAAGAGACCTGCATCCCCG
The DNA here is from genome assembly GCF_035046505.1 of Tiliqua scincoides. Classification (NCBI taxonomy): domain Eukaryota; kingdom Metazoa; phylum Chordata; class Lepidosauria; order Squamata; family Scincidae; genus Tiliqua; species Tiliqua scincoides. The sequence goes on along the minus strand of NC_089828.1, from coordinate 33,498,168 downwards.
TGCCACCCCCTGCATCTGGCGTTCTGACATAACCCACTTCTTAAATCAGGAGCTTGTACATACCTATTGTAACTCATGATGGACTTTTTCCAGAAATTTGTCCAATTTCCTTTAAAAGGCATCCTGGCCAGATGCCATCGCCACATCCTGTGGCAAGGAGTTCCACAGACTACTTCTAAAATCAGGAGCTTGTACATACCTATCATGACTTGTAACCCGTGATGGACTTTTCCTCCAGAAATTTGCCTAATCCCCTTTAAACGGCATCCAGGCCAGGGGCCATCACCTCACCCTGTGGCAAGGAGTTCCACAGACTAACTGTGACACAAGGGCTCCTCCTCCCAGAATTATGCTTTAAAACCCCCTGTGGCTTGCTTTTGGGGTAGAACCACCTTCAAAACAAGACAGCCAGTAACCATGCCTGAGCCCACTCATGTTTACTCAGAAGTAAGTCTTTCTGTGCACAGTGGGCCTTACTCTCAGGTAACGTGCATAGGATGGCAGCATCCCTTCTTAAGTGCATTTGGTCCAGGGCCAATTTGATCAACGCCACCAATACGAAGCCGGAATTCTGCTTGGGAAACCATCGCGCCCTTGTTCCCTTTACCCACGCCGCCCGTACTTCCGTGCGCATGCGCGCAAAACCCTTACGGGAGGGGCCCCGTAGAGGGCCAGACATAGAGAGAGCGCCGCCTAAGCTGTTGGAGCAGGCGGCCGGAGGAGTTCGTTATTCACTATCGCAGGATGCGCTGGCGGCGTGACGTCATCCTCATAGGGCGCCACTGGGCTCTACGCCTTTGGCGCAAAAGCGTTGCTCTTTGCCCATTTCTGCCTGCCTGGGTTGGGAGCAGAGAGAAAGAGGTTTAAAGAGACCACAGCAGCAGATGGAGGGGCTGGTGGGGGGCAGGCCTGTGGGCCCCCACCTCTGAAGGACCGGGGGGAAGGAAGCCAGGTGAGCTGGGGGAGGAAGGAGGAGGAAACTTCATTGGGGAAGGGCTTGATTTTGCTTGGGGGTTCCTCCTATTTTCTACTCTCTCCCCTTATTTTTTGGGGGGTTTCCTAATACAAGAATTTAGGGGCAGGGGAGGCCTCATTGTTTTGAAGGGGTCTTCCTTTACTGCAGGCCCCCCCTTCTCCCTGCCCCTCTTTTGTGGGGAGGAGTCACCAGGCCAGCACTTGAAGTGTGAGGGGAAAGGAATGGGGTGAGGGGCTTTAAACTTGGTAGAGGCTTTTTTTTTGGGGGGGGGAGACCTGTTGGCCTGTTGCTCCCCCTCTATATAGTTCTAGCCCCATAATTTTGTAACTGGGGAAAGGGGGATTGAGTGTGAAGAGGGAGGTGCCCATATTATTCCTATTTCCCCCCTCTTCTGATTTTAATACCTGTAGGAAGCTTCTCAGCCCCCCCACCCTTGATTTTGCATTTCTGGTAGTGTTTATTTAAAAAAACCCCAAAAAAACCACCACGCGTGTAAGGTTAGGTAACACTTTCTCAAAACAGTGTCCAAAACTTAAAATACCCTTTTTTAAAAAGTGAGTTTGTAGTGTGTGTATGGGTGGTGGCTTGAAAGGTATGGTTTGTATGCATATATGCTATTTATTTGTACTTGCTAAAGAAGGAAAGCAACTGAGCAATGGGTATGTACAGTATAATAGATATATACAGTATCTTTTAAGTAAAGCAGGGAAAACCAAATGGGGGCTTGGTGGTGGTGGTGATTATTCATAAAATGAAAAAAGTGACTTGCTGCAAATGAGTCTAGTCTTGTTTATATGTGTGTGTGTAAAATTTAATTTAATTTTCCAATTGCAACTGTTTTTCCCCACCATTCCCACCATGCAAAAGGTTAGCAACCTCCATAACATGGGTGTGTTTATAGAAAGAGAAGAAATGGGGGGGGGGGTTGGGAAGAGAGAGGGACGGAAGAGAGCAAGCAAAAATTGATTTTAAAAATAAAGTTTCAAACAGAAAAAGATTGCAGCAGGCATTCGAGGCCAGGAAGAGAGAGAATCTGTGCAGTCGTAGGTGGATGCAGTTTAACATCCGGCTGTAAAGAAAGAACAGCCTGGAGATCTAGGCCTGTTCAGTTTGTCTCCCTCAGCTTTATTGTGTCGGGTAGATACAGTTGATGCAGTTGAATCAGGCCTGCCTTTTATTCTTTCTCTGCTCTTGGTGCAAAATATATGTCATTTTGTTCAACGACAAAACGACATATATTTTGTTCAACTCTTGTTACCTCCTCACCTTCCCCCCCCCCCAAAAATCTGCTAACCAACTGTTGCAGTACTGCTTTTAAAGTCTTCTTTTTTTTTCCTCCCCCAAGGCTCTTTCTTATTGCGATGTGCGTTTTTTTGGTAGTGTCTTTGTGTGTTTTCAAAGGGGGGGGGGAATATCCATAAGGCTAGCAGACCAACTGCCTCTTGTTCTCATTCACTTCCCGAACCATAGTTTTATTCAGCCTACATTGCAAACTGGGAAACACTTTTGAGAAACACTAATAGTGGTGAGTTTGGAGCAAGTAGTATCCTTTGCATGTTAGTCTTCTATTTTTATTTTTTTTAATTTCTGGCAAGGAATGTCCTAAAAGGGAGCCTAATTTTCACATTCTGTTGTTAAAAATCCTTGGTGAGAGGATTTCTGTCAGAAACCATCTTTTGTAGGGGGCAGGGAATCGGATGAAGGCCTGTCGTCTGTTCTGCAGCACCCACCAGATCCATTTGCGTGTACTTCTCTATATGATGCCATATTTTTAGTTTTCAATAATTAACTTGTTACATGTGCTGGGTTGCAATGAAATTAGTTCTTGACTGACTATGAAGTGGTTGGTAGGCTGGTTGGATGCAAACCCTTGATATACAGTGAAAGGTAATTTTTTCATGTATTTTCTTGTATTTGCAAAGCTGGTTTGTTTTTTCTCTTCTTTCCCAACCCCACCTCCCCCCAGGGAAACAAGTGGTATGGTGTTTCTGAAGCCAGTAGTGTAAATCCTTCTGCCAGCAGAATGGTTGACCAGGAAGTATATAAAGTGTGTGTGTGTGTGTGTGTGTGTGTGTGTGTGTGTGTGTGTTCCCCCCCCCCCCAATTTTCTGGTTGTCAGTCAGATCTCAGAAAAATAAAATGGATGAGGAAGAGTCCAGAAATTGGGGAGTGATGGCATAGGGGCACAGTCACAGGAGGAGTATTTTGGCTGAGAAGGCTGAAAACCTCATGCCAAGTCTTGAAAAAGTTTGCATTTAGGCAGAAATTATTGCTTAAGCAGTGATCTTCTCATAGCACACTGACAAGGCACTAAAATTGTCAAGCACACCATCAGTTTTTTGATAATTGACAAGGCACACCACACTGACGACAGGGGCTCACATCCCCCAGTGGCCCTATTAACAAATGATCTTCCCCCAAACTCCCGTGGCACACTTGCAGACCATCCACGGCACACCAGAGTGCCATGGCACAGAGGGTGAAAATGGCTGGTTTAAGGTGTGTTTATACATGGTGCCACCTTCCTGTTTCTTGATATAAGAACACAAGAAGAGCCCCTCTGGATCAGGACAAAGGCCCATCTAGTCCACTTTCCTGTTTCTTGCAGTGATTCACCAGATGCCTCCGAGAGCACACAAGACAACAAGATACCTGCATCTTGTTACCACTCCCTTGTACCTGGCATCTTTCTTCAAAGTTTTCCTTGTCTCCTGTCCTGTCAAAATGTAGATTGTAAGGTCTTCATGGCAGAGAACTACCATTGGCTTATTCATTTATCATCCCAAGAACCTTAAGGGGGAGGACTTGCTTTCTAACTCCTGAGGGCAGGACTAGGACTAAGTGGTTGAAACTAAAGGGAAGAATTCCCTTTAGAAGGGAAGAATTCGGAAGAATTTTGTAACTGTACAAGCTATCTAGCACCAGAGCACTCTGCCCCATTCAGTAGTGCGCTCTCCCTCAGGTTTTCAAGCAAAGACTGGACAGCCACCAGTCAGGGGCCTGCACTGGGTAGGGTTAGATTATATGAGCTCCAGGACTCTCTTCAGCTCTCACGTTGTATGATTGTAGGGCTACAAAGTGGGGACTGCCCATGGCTTGTGGTTGGGAAGGGATTTGAACCTGGATCATCTTATTCCCAATCCAGTACAATTCATTGCACTGCTGTGGGTGTGGGAAAGAATAACTTCCTTGCATTGCACTGTGCTGTGCATTTATGGCTAAACTACAGTTCAGACTTGGGTCTGAGACCAATGTTGGAGCTACTGGACTGTGACGGGGAATTCTGCATTTACTTCTGAAGAGTGAGACCCAGAGTGATTTTCCCCCCCTCTACTTTGAGTTTGCATGTCTTCTGTGAAGTAAGCTTCTCTGTGTGCACACGACATAGGGAGAACCTGGAAATACATCAGCCCAGTAAATGTGCCTCTTTTGTAGATCTTATTTTCTTGGCGATGGGATTAATGTAGCAATGAGGTGGTAAAGCAGTGGTTTTTGAGATGTGTTCTGGGGGTTTCTCAGAGATGTGGGGAAGGGTATAAGTCATTGGTTGAGCCTTACATGCAGAAGGTCCCTGGTTCAGTTGCTCTCATTTCCAGGTAGGACCAGAGGAAAGTTGGATAGGTTGAACGCTTGCTGTGTTCACTCTCAATAAGAAGTCTAGTAATGGTAGGTGAATTTCCTGGAAGGGCAGGCCAGACATTCCTACCAGTCATTCCTTGCTATGTGTAAACCCAGAAGAGCAAAGAGCATGTGCTCACATGAACCAAAGGTATCTACCCACAATCACCAGCTATGTGCTGAGGATTTGCTGGTGAGCTTAGGGGTTCCTTGGCAGACAGGTTGCTGTGGAAGATAACAAGTTCAGAAACTGATGTGGTAGAGCATATGGGCCATGCTACTGCATGATGTGGGTCAGAGGCTGGCTTTCCTACATGTGTGAGAGGTGCAAACCAAAGTACCCTAGGCCAAGACCTTATCTCTCTGGTTGAGTTGATGGCCCATCTGTTTGCTTGTGCTAGTAGTTGACCGAGACAGAAATCCTTGTTTTTCTATCACCATGGGAGGGAGGTGGCAGGAAATATGTAGGTGATGGCTTTTGGTTTTGCTTGGTTCGCCTATCTCCTTGAGCTGGCTGAAAAGATAGTGAAGAGCAACCTCAAATTAGCTTTTTGTTTTCTGCCGACTGTGTTCTGGGTGTGTTGTCAGATAATTACCTTGGCTACTTGTTTCGAGGTTGTGTTCCGGGGGGACATTGGGGTTCCTCAAAAGAAACATGAGAAGTTCTTCAACAAGACCACCAGTCAAGGTGGTTCAGCTTCCAGCTTGGTCATGATGAGTAATCTTCCCTTAGAATGGGCAGGTTTGAGGAAGAGTGATGTGGTGTACATTCAGTTCATATAAGAATCTAAGATTAACCCTGCTGGATCAGACTAAAGTAGGTCCATGTAGTCCAGCAGCTTCCCTCCAACTGAAGCCAACAAGATACTGTGTTTCCAGGAAGCCCACAAGCCAGGCATGAAGGCAATAATCCTCTCCTGCTGCTGTTGCTTCCCAGCAACTGGTATTCAGTGGTTGACTGTCTCTGAACATGGAGGTTCTACCTAGCCACGGTTGATCACTGTCTTCACCTCCTTGAGTTTGTCTGATTCCCTTCTGATCTGAGACAGTGGCCCTCACCACACATTGTGATAGTGAGTGTCATAAACTAATTATGCTGTGTGAAGAAGGAATTTCTTTTGTCTGTTCTGAATCTATCATTGATGGATTTTTCCCCCCATGGGATGATATAATATTATGAGGGGCTTGAAGGAAAAATCACTGCCCAATTTCTCCACACCATGGTTAATTTATAAATCCTGTCTCTTTAGTTAGGAGTGCCAGGATGGTGTAGTGCAGTGGTTCCCAAACTTTTTCAGCTGGCAGCTCCCTTGACCTACTGGGCCATTGGCCGCAGCTCCCCATTAGGGGTATAATCCTATACCAGCGGTCGGCAACCTTAAACACTCAAAGAGCCATTTGGACCCATTTTCCAGAGGAAAAAAAACCTCGGGAGCCACAAAACCCTTTTGACACCTAAAATGAAGATAACATTGCATATATAGTGTTTTTTTTAACCTTTATGCTCTTATAGGTCCCATTTTTATAAAGTAGCCCCCTCTTGTAGCTTTTAGTTAGTTTTGTCATACATTCTTGTCCTGTGTTTTCAGGCACCTGGTCCTCTATGGTGTTTTGTCTGATTCCAAGGCCATTCTCTGCCTGGAGAATTAGGCCCACTTTAAGGAAATTAGCTCCCCTTCTTTCCCCCAACAAATGACCCTGGTTCTGCCCTGCAGTCCTGCTGGACCCCACCTCCAGGGTAGCTCCCCTGTTCAACCTGCAGAGGTCCTCTCTCCTGCCAGCAGCCTCCCACCACTACAGCAGACCCTGGATCGTCAGCAGGTCTTGGGCACAGCAGCCGCACTTCAAACTCCAGTGTCTCTAGCAGTCCCTTAGTCACAAAGTCAGTCAGAGTATCCAGGGCAGAGTCCAAAGTCAATAAGCCAAGTCACAATCCAAGGTCAGATTCCAAAGTCTGTCAAATCAGTCAGAGTATCCAAGTCAAAGTCAATAAGCCAGGTCAGATTCCAAAGTCACCCTGCACTCCTTCTACAACCCACAAACCCTTCCTGCCTCAGGTGCTCTTATATCCCTGAGGGCCCTATTGCCTTCAAGTGGCTGCAGCTGTGCAGCACACTCTGCTGGATGCCCAGGCCTTACCCTCAAAGGGGCCACTGCTGACACCACATCTACCTACTCACCAGATCTTCCTAGATTCCAATACAAGTGGGGGGGGGAGCAGATCTCTATACAGACCAGTGCAAAAACAGGGAGAAGGTGGGGGGGGGGGAAAGGGAAGATCTCTATATAGATATCACAGCAAGACCATTGCAAAACCCCTTGCACACAGAACCAACACATGGATGTTGGGGGGGGGGGCAGATCTCCATACATACCAGTGCAAAAACAGGGGGAAAGGTAAGTCAGCCCCAGTAGAGTCAACGGGGCTTCATCCCAGGGATGCACGGACAGGAGTGCAGCCTGCGAGTGGCTCATCTCCCTGTCTACTCAGAAGTCAGCCCCAGTAGAGTCAACGGGGCTCACTCCCAGGGGAGTATATATACACTGCATATATAGTTTGCACTCCCCTCTTGTAGGTCACAGTTATATAATACACTTCCCTCTTCTAGGTCCCACTAAAAATCAGGTCCAGACCCACAGTTGGAGAACAACTGTTTTAAATTGTGCACAGGTGAACTGCTTGTGAAGGATACTGTCATTCTTTACTGTCATTTACTTCTGTACTTCTGTAAATGCCTTTCCACACAATACTACCTCTGAACAAGACCACTTAGTACTATTTAACACTGTTCACAAAGGTGCTCCTGAACAAACAAGCTAAGAGTTCAAAACTGCATAAAATAAAAGGCATACTAACAGTGATTACTTCCCAACCATGAAATATGCTTTGGTGCTACATATACAGTATGTTACACATACAGTATACAAACATATACAGAATACCATCTGGTGCAGGGGTCTCCAAACCCCTTTCAAGTTTCCAAGTGAAGGAAATGGGGCAGTGAGAGTGTGAGTGAGTGACCGGAGGATGCTGAGTGGGGAGCTTGAAGGCTGTAATCCTGTGCACACTTTCCTGGGAGCAAGCACAATGGGACTTACTTCTGAGGAGACATGCACAGGATTGTGCTCTAAGCTTGGGAGGAGGACAGAGCAGCTGCACTCAATTGCTTGCTTTAGCCTTGGCTCCGTGGGGTCAGGGCTGCTTGTGGGAAGGGGGGTCATCAGGGTGTTCAATGGGACTTACTTCTGAGGAGACAGGCACAGGCTCGGGCTGCTGCTCCGGCAGGAGGGAACGGGCGGGGGCTAGCTCTCTGCAGAGGAGCTGCTCCGCCCTCTCCAGTGGGGCGCAGCTGCAGCCCGTGTGCTCAGGGTGTTCAATGGGACTTACTTCTGAGGAGACACACACAGGCTTGTGCCCTGAGCTTGGAAGGAGGACAGAGCAGCTGCACTCAATTGCTTGCTTTTGCCTTGGCTCCGTGGGGTCAGGTTCGTTTATGCACCCTCCCCTACACGGGCAGGCGGCTGGCGCTGCGGCTCGGGCGGCAGGGAACGTGCGGCGGCGGCGCGGGCTGTTTGGGCAGGAGCTGCTCCGCCAGGTGTTCATGCCCTCTCCTGTGGGGCGCAGCCGCAGGAGGTGAGGGAGCTGCGCCTGTGCGCTCGGGCTGGTGAGCAGCGGCAGCTTCACGGGAGGGGCGTGCCCCTCCCCCCACGGCTTGGCCCCGCAGGGAGCCGCAGGAGAAGGCTGAAAGAGCTGCTTGCGGCTCCAGAATGGCAGATTGCCGACCTCAATCCTATACATTGTAAAGGGCAGTGGGCTTTTCATGGGAATTCCTTGGCTCACTTGGCTGGTTTCTACAGGGAACCACAGTTTGGGAACCACTGGTGTAGTGGTTCAGGAGTTGAACTTAAACCTGGAAGATCCATGTTCAAGTCCCAACTCAGCCATGAATGTTCCTGGATGACCTTGGGCCATTCCCTATCTCTCAGCCTTACCTACTTCACAGGGTTGTTGTGAGGACAAAAGGAGGGGATAAAGTGTGTACACCATCCTGCGCTCCTTGGAGGAAGGGTGGTGTGAAAAATGTGAAAAATAAATGGTTGTGTCTTTTTTTTCCTAAATGAAACTCCAAACACTTGAACCTTTTGTGTGGGTTAGACCTGAGGGCCAACACCCTGCATCCACTGACCAGACACATTCAGATATGTCCCAGAACCCTTTGCAATGTGTAGGTGTTTCAGCACTTCTGTCATGGAGCAGAAAGGTTCCTTGAAAATTTGGCAGCACATCCCTAGGTTTTAAATGCTTTGTTTTTCTATTAACAAAGAATGGATAAATTTCACCTGGAGGCTGTGTCTGGCCTATGGCCGTTGCTTGCCAGCTGCAGTAGCTAGTTGTTACTCATCCACCTTTAAAAAAAAGAAAAAAAAAGAAAACCTAAAATCTAGAGAAGTTTAGGGCTAGTGAACAGACTTCAGCTTTTTCCCCTGCAAAAATCATATTTTTCTGTTCCTTTTGTCATCACACAGTACAGTGCACACTTTCCACTCTTCTTTGAGCTGGCTCTTAGCTCCCACACAACTTGAGTCTTGCAAGTATTGTCACCGGACTTAATACACATGAGTGACTCAGTGGATCGATGAAAAGCAGTTTTGCATTTTTATGGACAGTTGCTTTTTAGCTCTTGCTCCTTGACAGGCTAAATAAAGAAGGCAGTTCTGCAGTAGTTTTGTAAGAATGGAGGAAGAGCTTCACTGGATTAGACTGAAAAGTTTCCAAAAGGTCGCTGACCAGGTCATTCTGCAAAACTCTACCCTCTTCTTTTGACTTGTCCTTAGCACCTGCATTTGGAGGTAGACTGCCTCTGGGCATGGAGGTTCCATCTAACCATCCAGAGTAATAGATGGCAATGGGCCCCTTTAAGAAAAATAAGTTTGGTCCAGCAGAGCAAAATTTTTGCCTAATCCTGCATTTTAACTGTAGCTAGATGAGTTGAGGAAACTTCCAAGTGGGTATGAAGGCAACAACCTTCTCTTGTTTGTCCCCAGCATCTAGTATGCAGCGAGAAACTGTCTTTGTAGGTGGAAGTTCCCATTTAGTTATCATGCTGTGAACTGGTGAAATCCAGTGCTTCTCAAACTCCTACAAGGGTGTTGAGAGCTCTGTAAGTGTGTGCAAGAGGGACTATGGCAGCAATGCAATCCCCAGGATTGGGCTGCTGCCAATGATGGGATGGGTTTTTTACTTACTTGCAGCCAGTACTGGAGTCCTGGGGGTTCCTGAGAGCACTCTGCAGGGCTCCCCATGCATTGAAACATGTAAAAAGAAAAAAATGAGCACTTGCGGTTTTGCGATGAAAACATGAAGTGCCATTTTTTTGTTATTTTTAGATGTTAGGAGGCACAGGGAGCTTTGTGGAGGGCTCCCCAGATCCCCCAGGACTCCAGTGCTGACTACTAAGTAAAAAAAACAACCCTTCCCATCCCAGGCAGCAGTGTGATCCTGGGAATTGTGTTGCTTCCTTCCCCTCTCCCACCCCTTAAAGGGGCAGGGACAAGTGCTTACCTGGCTGGTGGGGCATCAGTTTGGGAACCACTGGTTTAATCACCTTTTAATAAGAATATTAAAGCCCTGCTAGACTTGAAATTTGGTTCTGTTTCTGACAGTAGCTGGCAGTATGTCTCTGGGAAGCCCATAACTGGGGCATAAAATTGAGAAGACCTTCCATGGTGTTTGCCCCATCACTGGTTCACAGGTTTACTGACTCTATGCGTGGAAGTTCCTGAGCTGTTCAGTGCTATTCGTCTCCTTCATCAGTCTGTGTACCCCAGGCCTTTTCAGCCTTCTCCCTCCGCTCACTACAACCTTTTATAGGTTCACTTCTACAAGTTCCACCAGAGGTAGCAGCTGAACACAGGACTGCTCCCCCCCCCATTTTGGGGCTTTGTTCTGCACTCTCCTTCCCCAAACCGCATCTTGTCAACTAGTATATCCTACCCCAGCCTTCACTTCTTCCAGTGGAATTAAGCCAAGTGGGTTAGACCACCTGGTCACATGACAAGTCCCACCTAGCCTAATCCATTAAAAGGAAAAGAAAGCTGTCTGTGCTAGCAGCCATTGCATCTTGCTGCTTTAAATTATTTCTTGCATCTCAGTGTTTCTTGAGCTGTGTGAAATTGGAGGGGGTGGGGTATGTGTGCCTTAGAAAAATGTTGGATGCTGCTACTCCAATGCTCTGTATGCCTCTGAGTAGGGAGTCTCATACAGCGTGATCCCATCTCTGCTACAGGCAGTCGGGTTTGTGACATGCCGAGGGAGAAACATGAGGCTGTGTGGGTGTGCTTCTTGCTTAGACTGAGGCCTGAGTATACTCCTACTCGCCTTTTAGTGCTGTGATCACCTGCATCCAAAATCAATGGGCTAGGGGCGACCCTGTCCTCCTTCCCAGGCCCAGAAGGAACTGCTGCACGTCCCACCTATCCTAATCTGCAGATTGTGCTGGAGTGGCAGTCACTCATAACTTGCCCAATAGGAGCTGGTTGCTGCTGTCGCAGAGCTGTAAAAAGGCGTATTCTGCTGAGTTAGGCTGCTAGTCCTTACCTCAGTGGTGCCTGCACTGGCTGGCAGCAGCTCCTCAGAATTTCAGGTAGGGTCTTTTCCAACCCTGTGAGGAGATGCTGGCAAGAATTGATCCTGGAACCTTCTGCAGCCAAACAGCCATTCACTGAACTACTGCCCTTAAAGTGCTGGAAAGAGTGACCAAAATGGTCAAGGTTTTGGAGCACCATTCCTCTGACAAAAGGGTAAATACTCTGGGCCTAATATTCAAAAGGAATACTCTGCTGGTATTCATTTGTATTGTGAGCCCTTTTGGGACAGGGAGCCATTTAGTTATTTGATTTTTCTCTGTAAGCCGCTTTGTGAACTTTAGTTGAAAAGCGGTATATAAATGCTGTTAATAAATAATAATAATAATAATAATAATAATAATAAAGCTTTTCTGGCTCTTTAATTTAGCCAAACAGGTAACTTAATGGGGAGGCATGGCCAGTGTTTATCCATGGTGTGGAGGAAGAGGGTAGAGAAAGGGATTTCTCCATCTCTCACTGTGTTGGAACACAGAGTTGCAACCAATGAATGTGGTTGGCAAGAATTTCAGGACTGACCAAAGAAAGTACAATGCCGAATGAACTTGTGGAACCTGCTGCCACAAGATGTGATGGCCAGTAGCTACGCAGAGAATGGGTCTAGCAGCTATGCATCCTTGCAGCTCCATCTTTAGAGACAGTCAACCTCCTGAATAGTAGTGGTGTGGGGTGGGGGATGATGGCAGTAGGGAGGTCTTTGCCTTTTAAGTTCTGCTAGTGGCCTCCTCAGAGTCATCTGGTTGGCTACCACTGGAGACAGGATACTGGACTAGATGGTCTCTTGCTCTGGACTCCTCTACGTTCTTGTGTGACTGATTGAATCTGTGTAGTGGCAGCTTCTCCCCTCCCTGCCACTTTTTGTTCTTGGCAGTGAAAACCAGCCATGGGGAAGACTGCCAGTTGAGTGACGCAGTTGTGTCTTTGAAGTGCAGCTTCAGTGGGGGATAAAGAGTGTGACATCTCCACTGCCTCACAAGAGATGTTGTGAAGGGTTGAACTTGGATCTCCCTGACCCAATTTGGGGCTTCTAGCTATGATGTTGTATCAGTTTCTTGTTGCTGTACTTGTAGGTCTGAGATAAAATCCTAAAATTTTTGCTTTCCCAGAAAAGTTGTGTTTAGCTAGTTTATAAATAGCTATTTGCCTTGCAGCTTCTAGGAAGGACCTCTGGGCAATCAGTAAGTTGGGAGAAGGCTGGTGTTCTCAGGCTCTTGATGTGGCAAAATGTCTGAGTTTGTGTGAGCGTGGAGGGGGGATTGGCAGTCTATTGACACAAATAAGTGTGTGTTTTCTTAAAAGCTTGATTTCCAGTGCTCATTGATACCTGGGAAACTAAGCTAATGGTTTGTTCACTAGGACTTGCCATGGTAAATGGATTTCTCCAATGCTTTATGATTGGCTTCCAGTTTTCTTTCCAGGCGTAATTCAAAGTGCTGGTTTTGATCTATAAATGGCCTGGATCCCAGGTCATCTGAAGGATTATCTTCTCCTGTATGAAGCTGCTGAGCAATAGAGATCATCACCAGGGGCTCCTGCCTTTGGAGGTCAGCCAGGCGTAGGGGCTTTGTGTAATGGTGTCCAAGCTTTGTAATCCCCTCTCTAGGGCAATCCCCAGGGGTAAAGATCTGTAGTACAGTGGCAAAGCACTCTGCTTTGCATGCAGAAGGTCTCTAGTTCAATCGCCAAGTAGACTGGGAAAAATCATCCTTTGACCAAAACCCTGGAGACCTGCTGCCAGTCAGTGTTGACAATGTTGAGTTATATGAACTCTGTATAGTAGCTTCATATGCTCACTTGCTGCCGCTCTGACTGTAGTTCAGATTCTAGACTAAGTCTGTCCTGTTCATGTGGGCTTTTAATAGTAACTAATAACTAGCTTTTATCAGAGTCTGTATTATAGAGCTATATGTATGACTTACTCTTGTTTTTTAGGGTTCTTTCCCATTTAAATTGGACAATGGTAATGCTAAATTCATAAGTTACTTCAAAGGCTCTTATAGTTGGAAAGGCAGGTAATACATTTTGTGAACAAATATATCCAAGTGGGGAACCTGCAACAAAAGGTTGCAGCTTATCCCCAGCTCCTAACAAAACCCTTTCTGTACTCTGGAGGTATATTCTGTTGCAGAGTTGGGAGTGTGACAATCTCCTGTGTAGACATGACCCGAAATCATTTGACCTTTTGTTCTCCTCCTTCCCCTCTCTTCTTTTAAGTGCTCTTTCAACTGAGACCTGTCTGTTTTAATCTGTCTTCTACTGAATCTCTGTTGGTCTCCACAGTCCTTTTTATTACTATTGTTAAAATGGAACAGATGGAATTTTGGAATTGAAAACAAAATTTTCATTTGTGTTTAAGAAAATCAAAAACTGGAAGAGATCAGGTGCTAGGCTCACACCTGCTGGTAACAGTGGCCAGCTGCTGAGAGAAAGGAGATGATGTGACCCACTGAGTCATGCCAGGATCTGTCCTGGGACCGGTGCTTTTCAACCTCTTCATAAATGACCTGGAGACAGGGTTGAGCAGTGAAGTGGCTAAGTTTGCAGACAACACCAAACTTTTCCGAGTGGTGAAGACCAGAAGTGATTGTGAGGAGCTCCAGGAGGATCTCTCCAGACTGGCAGAATGGGCAGCAAAATGGCAGATGCGCTTCAATGTCAGTAAGTGTAAAGTCATGCACATTGGGGGAAAAAATCAAAACTTTAGATATAGGCTGATGGGTTCTGAGCTGTCTGTGACAGATCAGGAGAGAGATCTTGGGGTGGTGGTGGACAGGTCGATGAAAGTGTCGACCCAATGTGCGGCGGCAGTGAAGAAGGCCAATTCTATGCTTGGGATCATTAGGAAGGGTATTGAGAACAAAACGGCTAGTATTATAATGCCGTTGTACAAATCTATGGTAAGGCCACACCTGGAGTATTGTGTCCAGTTCTGGTCGCTGCATCTCAAAAAAGACATAGTGGAAATGGAAAAGGTGCAAAAGAGAGCGACTAAGATGATTACTGGGCTGGGGCACCTTCCTTATGAGGAAAGGCTACGGCGTTTGGGCCTCTTCAGCCTAGAAAAGAGATGCCTGAGGGGGGACATGATTGAGACATACAAAATTATGCAGGGGATGGACAGAGTGGATAGGGAGATGCTCTTTACACTCTCACATAATACCAGAACCAGGGGACATCCACTAAAATTGAGTGTTGGGAGAGTTAGGACAGACAAAAGAAAATATTTCTTTACTCAGCGTGTGGTCAGTCTGTGGAACTCCTTGCCACATGATGTGGTGCTGGCGTCTAGCCTAGATGCCTTTAAAAGGGGATTGGACAAGTTTCTGGAGGAAAAATCCATTATGGGGTACAAGCCATGATGTGTATGCGCAACCTCCTGATTTTAGAAATGGGTTATGTCAGAATGCCAGATGCAAGGGAGGGCACCAGGATGAGGTCTCTTGTTATCTGGTGTGCTCCCTGGGGCATTTGGTGGGCCGCTGTGAGATACAAGAAGCTGGACTACATGGGCCTATGGCCTGATCCAGTGGGGCTGTTCTTATGTTCTTATGATTGTAGGTACAGGTAGATTTGTTGGACCGAAATTGGGTCAGTACAGCCATTGGGTTGTACTGGTACTTGTGTGCAGCAGCCCCCAGGACCCCCAAAGTCTGTTATTTGAGCCTAAAGTACAGCATACAGACAACACAGCTCGGTTTACTAGGCAAAGGTGGAAGGCTTGGCTTGAGCAGAACCTGAACCCAAACCCAAAAACCTGCTGAGAAGGATTTTTGGGTGAACTGGAATTGAACTCTTAATTTCCTCTAACTCTGACTAACTGAAGAAGGCAGCAGGTAGTAAAAGTTCAAACAAGCTGCTCAGTAATTTGGCAGTGAACGTTGTCGATATGATTTATTTTTCTTTATTTGAGAATACATAAACACATTTTTCTTCACCTTAAAGTGAGTGTATTTGTTTTATAGAGTTAGATTGCAAGCAAGAGAGTTTTGACACAACCCTGCATGAAGTGTCTCTGAACCAGGTTCTGGACAACATTTTAAAGTTGGTGCCTGAATCAGAAGTGAAGAGTTTAAAAAAAAAAAAAAAAGTAATGAAGCTGAAGTGGAACTGAACTTGCATTTTAAATGGTACAACTTCCTGCTTTCAATCACACTGGCCAGGGTTGCATCCTGCCGTTTCCTCCTGTGTCTGGTGATGGCTCAAAGAGTTGAACACACACCATCCTGGGTAGTGTGCTAGGCCTTCTTCTCCAAACCTGTCTCAGGGCTATTCTATTTCAGTCGACATGTGTGAGGCTTGTGTTACTAAAGCTCCTCTTATTAGAATAAGACCTTGTATGCAGAAAACTCACATGTTAGAATTCCAGCTGTCTCCTTGACATGCTAGTTTTCTACATAGGGATTTCTCCTCCCCCCCCTTGAATAGAACATTCGGCTGAAGTGTGAAGTGGTACAACCAGAGATGGATTTGGGAGAATTAGGGCCAGGTTAACCCTTGGCCTCAGGCCTTGTTTTCCAATTCAAGCCCTGGAATGCCAGGAGCACTACAACATGGCCACACTTGTAAGTCTACTTGGGCTTTCTGTGTTCTTATCTGTAACCTTTATAGATTTGCCAGGGCTGGCCAACTGAGATAGACACCTCAGGCAATGGATTGGTGGTGGAGCTCTCTTCCATCTTCCTCCACTACCTGCTCCGTCAATTTGAAAAGGAAGAGGGAAACACAGTGGTGGAGGAAGTGTGGCAGTGAAGAACATGTGGCACACTGCCTCAGTTGACTGGGAGATCTTGGGCAGGTACTGTAACTTATGCTGTGATTTTCTTTTTTTGGAAGACCGGAGAATTGCAGGGTCAGAACTATGTTATATAAAGGAGTGTGCTTGTTTTTTTCAACCATGAATTCATTGCTCATCAAGTTCATCTGGAGACCCTAAGTTCTAGTGTTGAGAGAATTTCCCTCTTATTCTCTATGCCATGCATTACTTTATAAACTTTGGTTGTGTAAGATGCAACTGGTAATTAGCTAATTGGTAATTAGATTTTTTTCAACCATGGTGCTGTGGTTCATTGGTGTGTCACGAATGGTCCACACATGCGCAATGGGAGTTTGGGGGAGGGTCACTTCCTCTCAGAACCACTGGGAGATGTGAGTCCCCTGCCTGTAGCATGGTGTGCCTTGTCAGTTGTCAAAAAACTGGTGGTGTGCTTGACCATTTTAGCACCTTGTCAGTGTGCCGTGAGATAAAGGATGAAAATCACCCCACTTATGGAATTCTCTCTTCAGGGAGGCTTGCATGGCATGGCGCCTTTTGATTTTCCTGAGCCTTTTAGAAATGGTACTTTTAGTACTGTTTTGTTCTGTCTGAAAACTTGAGTCTTTTGCAGAAGGGCTTCTGCTCTTCCCCTTGATACCCAAAAGCAGGCAGTAGTATCTTCCATTAAAATTGGGTCTATAGTAACAACATTTTCTCTGCACTTCACATCACTGTGCCACATTTCTCCCTTATTTCTTGTTCTAGTCCCACCTTTTCCTTCTGGTCTTCTGCCATACCTCCTGGCTGTTTTCTTTTCCCCTAGGGTTTTAACACTGTGCCATCCATGCTTCCAGGTAAGCTAGAAACATAAGCACCACCTGCATTTGGTAAGAGAACACAGGGTTGGAGGACAACTTGCACTTTGTTCGCCTTCAGTTGTCATCAAGGCCAAAGCAAAAGGCTCATTCTAGGGTTGTTGGGATCCCAGCTTATTAAGACAGCAACTGGGAGAAATGAATTGCAGGTTATGTGCAATTGTCTCAAAGTATCAAGTTTGCAACTGGCAGCCCATTCCTTTCCACACTTTCCTGGGAGTAAGCCCCATTGACTCTAATGGGACTTACTTCTTAAGAACATAACATAAGAACAGCCCCACTGGATCAGGCCATAGGCCCATCTAGTCCAGCTTCCTGTATCTCACAGCGGCCCACCAAATGCCCCAGGGAGCACACCAGATAACAAGAGACCTCATCCTGGTGCCCTCCCTTGCATCTGGCATTCTGACATAACCCATTTCTAAAATCAGGAGGTTGCACATACACATCATGGCTTGTACCCCGTAATGGATTTTTCCTCCAGAAACTTGTCCAATCCCCTTTTAAAGGCGTCCAAGCCAGTCGCCATCACCACATCCTGTGGCAAAGAGTTCCACAGACCAGCCACACGCTGAGTAAATATTTTCTTTTGTCTGTTCTAACTCTCCCAACACTCAATTTTAGTGGATGTCCCCTGGTTCTGGTATTATGTGAGAGTGTAAAGAGCATCTCCCTATCCACTCTGTCCATCCCCTGCATAATTTTGTATGTCTCAATCATGTGCCCCCTCAGGCATCTCTTTTCTAGGCTGAAGAGGCCCAAATGCTGTAGCCTTTCCTCATAAGGAAGGTGGCCCAGCCCCGTAATCATCTTAGTCACTCTCTTTTGCACCTTTTCCATTTCCACTATGTCTTTTTTGAGATGCGGCGACCAGAACTGGACACAATACTCCAGGTGTGGCCTTACCATAGATTTGTACAAGTACATTTGTACTTCTCCCTGGGGGCTGGGGGATAAGAATAGGCCCTCAGTTTGGCTGTACTTGTCGTAAGAGGCGACTAAACAGCCACTGGGTAGATGGGACTCGTCAGCCTGGGAAGGCAGCTCATCTGAGAGAAGGAAAACTCTGATCCCAAACCTCCACTGCCTTGTGGCTACATCCAGTTATGGAAAAGGTTTTAGGAGTCAACCTCGAGGCAAAATCCGGAGCCGGAGTCCCTGAGGCAGTTCATGGCTGAACACAGTCATGTTCTGGCAACTCCTGCGACGCCGCTGGAACCAACCGTATTGGCTTCTGCCTTTCCATTGGACCATTTCAGCGACGTGGAGAGGGGGGATTTGCTGCATGGGTAACAGCCTATCCTCCTTACCTACTTTACCCAGGCTTCGCGCACTGGAGAGGACACTCTGTTCCAGAACTACCATTCAGAGCGCGATACCATAGTCTTCCGAGACTGAAGGATGTCAACAAGGACTTGTACATTTGTACTCAGATTTCTGAGTAGACATGCTTGGGATAGGGCTGTAAGTATGTTTTTGCAACACATTTTCTCTAATCTATAAAATGTTCCTGAGAGCAGAGATTTGCTAATCTTCTGCTTGCAGAATTTTAGGCATGGTGTGTGTTCTCTTTGGGTAAGTGTGTGCATGTGTCCTGGTGTGTGGAAAAAGCCTTTCTGGAGCTGGCAGGTGTTTTATAACCTGCTTGGGTACTGCTTGACTCTTTAATATTTAATCCATTTGTCATACATATGTTTTCACTCCTGTCTCCGTTCTGTATTTTGATTTCTAGATAAATTTTTGGTAACAAGAACATGAGAGCCCTGCTGGATCTGCCAAAAGTTCCAGCCAATTCAGCATCCCATTTCCCACAGTCACCAGCCTGTGAGACGCCTGCAGGCAGGGCATGAAGGCAGCAGCCCTCCCTTGCTCTTTGTCCCCAGCAACTGCTCTTCAGGGGTATGAAGCCCCTGCACATGGACATTCTATTTTGGTTATTAGGGTTAATAGCTATTGATGAATCTGCCTTCCTCCATTATTTTGTCTAATTTCTCCTTTGAAGCCATCTAAGCTACTGACCGTCCCTAAATCTTGTAGCAGTGAGTTCCACACATTTTTTAGGCTTAAAAATGTTTGTACATCTGTTTTCATTAGGTATCTCCAAGTTCTGTTTTAGAGTGGTGGGGAAAAAAAGCATCTGTTTGCAAGTGTATGCTGCAAATTGTTTTATAAACGTCCATCATATGCTTTCTCCCCCGTTGCCTCTTTTCTAAACTCTGGGGCGCCTAAATGCTTTAGCTGCTCCTGGTATGGACTGTGCAGCAGCCCCTTATAATTTTTGGCTGTCCTTTTTTCTGCTCCTATGATATCTTCTTTGAGAGGTTAATCTCAAGAGCTCACAGACGGTTAGCTCTATTTAGTGAGAGGCCTGGCCTTGCTTTACTGCATATTTAATCCAGATTTACAGCTGTGACACCCAGAGTTACTGCAGGACTTGGCTGCTGATAAACAGGGCTGTGTTGGGATATCGCAAGAGAACAGAACGAACGTGAAATATCAGATTGAGCCTGGAAAGTCAACTTTTCAACAATGTTTCATATTTATATATGATATAAAAGCAAGAATTCCTTATTGGGGGGGAGAGACTTGAGAGTCTTCATGCACTATTGCAGCCCTTGTTGATGCTTCTGCCTCATTTTCCTCTCTCTCGTCCAAAACTAAGTATAGCGCCACTACTCTGCCCTATAAATAAATGTCAGCTTTCAAAGTTCTCTTCCCATAATCCTTTGGCAAGGTGCTAATGGCAGAATGGGTGTGCCTCTATTTAAGAGAGAAACAGGATACAGGTATCTTGTCTGGCTCCTAGAAGCATCTGGTGGGCCACTGTGAGGTACAGGAAGCTGGACTAGATGGGCCCTTGGCCTGATCCAGCAGGGCTCTTATAATAATAATAATAATAATAAACTTTATTTATATCCCACCCTTCTCCCCAAAGGGACCCAGGGCGGCTTACAACATGTTAAAAACAGATTAAAAACATAATTTAACAGCAAATAAAAACGTATTAAAACACATTAACAGATACCATAAAAACAGTAGTCAGATAAAAAGAGCAAAACGCAGCAAATCGTAGAGGAGTCAGGCCTGTAAAAATACTAAAAGATATAGAAAATATGTTAAAAAGGCCATGAACTCAGAAGGCTTGTTTAAACAAAAGGGTCTTCAGGCCTCGCCGAAAAGTCTCAAGAGAGGGAGCCATTCTCAAGTCAAGGGGAAGGGAGTTCCATAACGTTGGTGCCACTACTGAGAAGGCCCTATTTCTTGCCGCCGCCCCACGTACCTCCTTAGGCGGTGGCACTTGTAAAAAGGCCTTCTCTGATGACCTAAGAGGACGAGCCGGATTGTACGGAAGTAGGCGATCTCTAAGATACTCTGGCCCAGAGCAGTATAGGGCTTTAAAGGTCAAAACCAGCACCTTGAATTGGACCCGGAAATGAATGGGCAGCCAATGCAGCCCCCGGAGAAGCAGGCTGACAGAGTCAAACCACCTACCTCCAGTGACCACACGGGCCGCTGCATTCTGCACTAATTGCGGTTTCCGAACCGTCTTCAGGGGCAGCCCCACACAAAGCGCGTTACAATAATCTAACCTCGGTGTCACTGTGGCATGGATCACCGTGGCCAGGTCTGCATGATCCAAGTATGGCCGCAGCTGGCGCACCAGCCGAAGCTGAGCGACGGCCCCCCTAGCCACAACCGCCACCTGGGAATCCAGGAGCAGCTGCGAATCCAGGTGGACCCCCAAGCTGCGGACCTGCTCCTTCAGAGGGAGTGCAACCCCATTCAGAGCAAGCCGAAGTTCTTATGTAAAAGGATGTTGGGTATCAGGGCTGGGAAGGACCCCTAAAGAGCTACTGCCAGTCAGTTAGACCATATTGATCAGAATCTGGTTTTCAGATTGTCAGGAGCTGGGATTCAATTCAAATCCCAACCTTTTCATGAGGGTTCATCTGTAAGATTAGAGCAGGCAAGCAGGGTGGAGGGAGTGCCTTGGTGGCAATGAATTGGCATATACTGCAACTGTTTCAGTCTGCCCCTTTCCAGGTCAATTGGGAGAAGAGGAGAGGATAGGCAAAGAGTAACATGATAAAGTGCATTCACATGGAGAACAGAAGTAAGGGGAGGAAGAGAGTAGGCGAATGGGTGGGAGACCGAGGGCCGTCCCTGTAAATTGGAGGGTATAGGCAAAGTGGTCATTCCACAGCCTAAATCTCCAGTGTGAACTCTCTCCTCTAAGACAGTAGTTACTTTTGTAGTACTTGTAGTACTTGTAGAACAGTAGTATTTTGGCTACTGTTCAAAATATGGAGACCTGAGCCTCTCAACGAAATGGTGGCACTGGACTTTCGACAGCCCTCTTGTTGAAGACCTCTATCCAGGTGGACTGATGGCCTTATTTGGTAGAAGGCAGTTCCATATATTTATCAAGATTGTCCGTAGTTCAGTAGTAAAGCATTTGGCATGTGAATGGATCCCATATTCAGGTTGTGGCATTTCCTGGTAGGACTGAGGGAGGACCCTGGAGAGCCCCTGCCAGTCAGACACAGTTCTGGGCTAAATGAACCAAGGGTCTGACTTGGTAGAAAATAGTTTTATATATTAAATTTTGTCTCATTCATTTTGGTTGCAGAATTCAGCTATTCTTGGCCCAGGGTTCTGTGTGTAAACACAGAGTTTTACACACAGAGCTGCCTATAAGTCCCACATTGCCCTGTATGAAACACTTTATTGACCAAAGTTTTTTCTTCTCTCTCTCCACCCCCTGTCAAATTTTAAGTGTTGCATTCCTCCTGGGGTGCCTACCCAGAGGAAACAGCTGGGATGCAAGGGGCTGTAACAAGAGACAGTGGCACTGCTGGCTGGCAGACCATAACTAGTCTGTTGGTGATGTGAAGTTATCTGCAAAAAAATAAAAGGAACAAAGCTGACAAACTTATTTCTCTGGTGTGTGTGTGGGGGGGAATCAATTTACTGGGCGCAATCTGGCAAGAGCTCAAGCTGCATTTCTCATCTTCTGCACAATCCTACCACATTCCTCACTTTATATCTGGGAGGGTCAGCACAAAGATCTAGAGATTCTGTTGATTCAGGAAGGAGGCTTTTAACTTGGTGGTAGAATGCAGGTTTTGCTTGCAGATGGTAGCAGTTTCAGTCTTTGGCATCTCCAGTGATTGGAGTTCTTGGATAGTAGGGTTAAAATGGCCCTATCTCATTTGTTTTCTCTACCTGAGACCTCAGAAGGCAAATGGTACTGGGCTAGATGCACCTGTGTTAAAAAGGTTTCACTGGAAAATCCCAGGAAGGTCACCATCCTTGCAGAGGTCAGATTGGCTGCAACCTTGCAAATAATTCCATCAAAAAATGCTTCCCGTCCATATATAGGTAAATGCCTACTTAGGAAGCTGTCCTGTTAGTCCATCTAGCTTACATTGTCTGCTCTGGCAGTGCCTCTCCAGGGGTTCTAACCCTATCTGGAGATGTTAAGGATTAAACTTGAGACCTTCTGCATGCAAATCCCTCCCCTAAAGTATGTTGGGCATAGAAGGAGCACAATTCATTTTTTCCCCTTGGGTACCTGGAGGAGAACTTAACTCACCCCAGGAGATTGAGCAAATGAAAATATACAAACCCTTGTTTTAAAGTCTGTTCCCCTTGGGAAGGAAAGTGGAGACCCTTCTATAAAGTTTGGCCAGGAACAGGCTTGCTGAGGAAGAATTCCTGACCTCATACTGCCTTTGTTTTTGAAATCCCTCTTTTTAATACAAGTACATATCTTATTTAGACATTTGCCTGTTTTTGTGTGTGTGTTTAAAGAAGTATTTTTAGTACTTCCCTGCTTTTCAGTCACTGTGCCGCCCTCTTGAAACATTTTTTCCATTGTGCCGTCTCTGGTCCCTTTGGTATTGCATGGCTTGGTGTGTGTGATTTTTTTTCCACCCAGGTACAGCTAGTCTTGAAAGGGGAAACCCAGGAATTATGGAAGGTGGGAGGTAGCTTCTGCCCTCATTTCAGCGTTGGGGAAAACAGAGAGAGCTTTCACGAAGCTTCGATGTGGCTGCTTTGCTCCAAGAGACTTTTTTTAGATTTTGCCCTGCGAAGGTGGCTGTGTGTTCTTCAGTTCTTCCAGGAGTGTGTGTAGTAGAGGAGAGACAAAATGAAGAAAAAAAAAAACAGCACAAGAAGAGAAAGATCCTTCTGTTAGCTGGCCTGAACAGCTTCTCCTCTCTTTTCTTCCCCTTGATTTTTGATTCTCCTTCCCTTAAGAAGGGGGATCTTTAAGAGAACTATCAAGAATGAAGGGATCAGTCCCTGCCCCAAAGAGTGTACAATTTAGAAAAATAGACCCAAAGGAGGTGAAGAAATATGAAGGCTGGGGGTAGATAGGGGAAAAAAATATCATTATTTCACTTGCTTGGGCTTTTGATAGGGTAGAGTGCAATGACTGAGGGTTTGTGCCAAAGCTTTGCAGAAAAGGTGAGTTGAGAGAAGGGATTTGAAGGAAGTAAAAGACTTGATGCTGCGTAGTTCCATGGGGCGGCAAGGGACAATCATGCCAAATCTTTGCTGATTATCTTCAAATTCCATCAGTCCTCCAAAGAGCTGAAGAGAGTACAGTGTTCTGCCCCCTTCTTTTGCCTTGTGATAACCCTGTGAGGGTGGGTCAGAAGAAGAGCAACAGAGTAACTGTGTCCAGTGTCCAGTGAACATAACACTCTGGTGAGTCTTTAATTGTTGGTCTCTTGGTTTTTAGTGTGACATTCCAACCACTGCAGCTCATTAACCCACTTGGTATTGGGAGCTGGGCCTGTGCTCTTCCTAACATTTGTAAACCGCCTAGCCTACCTTACTAATATTAATAAAAGGCTGCTGCTTAAATTGTCCTGGTTCCATCGTCAGAAGACACAAACTTGCTTCCTCTTGTTGGATTAGATGCTTCTGTTTGAGGCCGGAGAGTGAGTTTTTAAGCCCTAATCTGCTGCCAAAATTCTAGTTTTTGGTAAAGTACACTTATATGTAGGGGGGAACATGCCAGGCAGGAAATGAGCTGAGTAAACATGTAGGCATTTGAACTAGAACTGGACAAGGATCAACTATGCTAAAGACAACCCTGGCTATTTTGTGAGAGAGAACAACAATTTCAGGGTTATTTTGCTATATTGCTGAGGCTGGGTCTACTCCACGCATGTTCAAGAGCGCTCCTTATAAATAACCCCTTGGCAACTTTCCCTGTTTATGCCTAATGTCTCTGTCCCAGCCTTCCTCTAAGGAAGGCTATTCTTGATAGCCTCTAAGGCAGTGTTTCTCAAACTGTGGGTTGGGACCCACTAGGTGGGTTGCAAACCAATTTCAAGTGGGTCCCCATTCATTTCAATATTTTTAATATGTTAGACTTGACGCTATCATGGTATGTTACTGCATTTGGGGAAATGTTACACATCTGTACTTTTAACAGGCTACTCTCTACATGCTTTTAACAATTACAGTTAATGAGGCTTACTCCTGAGTACATGTCGGTAGGATTGCAGCCTAGGATTGTTAAAAATTTTCCTGCTTAATGATGTCACTTCCTGTCATGACATCACTTCTGGTGGGTGCTGACAGATTCTCATTCTAAAAAGTGGGTGCTGGTGCTAAAAGTGTGAGAACCACTGCTCTAAGGAGCTCAGGGTGGAATATATGGTTTCCCCTGTCCTACTGCTTTTATCTTCCCAACACTCCTGTAAATTGAGTTTGGCTGAGAAAGAGCAACCAATCCAAGATCATATTAAAAAATAGGGGTACAGCCCCTACCAGGCATAGGAAAAAGGGGAAGAAACTTTTTATCAGGTACAATAAGGAAAAGATCTATGAGCAAGGGGTTTTAATCAGCTCAACACATTTTGGCATGAGACTCCTCTCTCAAGACAAATGATCATGGACAGACATTCCACAAGTGGTAATAACAGATACTGAAGCGTGTTGGGCTGATCAAAACATCTTGTTAAACGTTTCCTTTTTGTACTTGGTTGGGGACTTGCTCCTCTTTTTCCTTGTCTGAACCAGGATTGAAATCATGGTCTCTCTAGTCATAGTCTTCTATGCTGCATTGGTTTGTGTTTAATGCATGCTATCAGTTCTCAGTGAGTGCCTGGACTGTGTGGTGTGCTGGGACTAGGGAGATGTGGTTTCAGATCTGTGCTTGGCCATCAAAAAGATCCAAGAAGTGAGAAGCTACCTTCCCCTAACGAGGAAAACTATTTGGGGTGTGTAAGTTTTTAGAATGGAAAAGTGGGGAAAAACATGTATGGAGTTAGACATTTTTCTTCTCTTGTAATGTAGAACCTGGATGGGAATCATTAGACAGATTTGAGAGGGGAAACAAAAAAGGCTTCCTTGAAATCAGTGTTGCAACAGAGAGCTGTAGAGCTTATTTCCTGTGGTCAGGGGCTGTCTGTGGTAGAGCATCTGCTATATATGTTGAAAGTCCCAGTTTCCATTTTCTGCAGCTCCTGTTGGGCATCTTCTGGAACCCGTTGCCAAGCAGTATAGACAGAACTGAATTGGGTGGCCCAGTAATTTGGCATTGTAGAAAGCAGCTTTGTATGTTCAAGCTTGGGATCAATAAAGAGTGAAGAGTAACAGATAGCAAGGGCTTCCGGTTACAGCATTCATCTAGATCAGAGATCTCCAATCTTTTCAGTATGTGGACCACATTCTGTATTTTACACATTTTCACGGGCCGAAAAAAATTGGTTTTGTAAGTGATTAAATGAAATTTGAATGAATGAATATGTTTTTAGTTGTACCTTTTTTGTAATCGGCATGGTATGATTCAGAACAAAATAGAAATGTGACAATTACAAAGAAAAAAATGCCATGGTTACACTGAAAAAAGATATATAATGAGTAAAAATGTCAACATTAGCAAATGCTCTGACCAGAAAACCATTTGCTGCAGGCCAGATAAAATCTTGTGCCCTCGGGGTTGTAGTTTTGGAGAGCCCTGATCTAGAGTAGTGATTGTGTTCATTTTTCTTCTCATGGCACATTGCCCTCTATGGTCTTGACCTCTTATGATGTCACTTCCAGGAGACTGTTCTGCGGTTCTGTTTTTAGGGCAACTGTCTGTAGTAATGGTCTGCTCCTCTTCTTCCGCTGGCTCTGCCAGTGGAAGAAGAGAGAGTTTCTTAGAAGCGGAGCCACAAAACTTGTAAGAGTTTTTCAGCAGTTTTCAACTGCTGTGCTCTAGACCAGGGGTGTCCACAAAGTTTTTGGCAGGAGGGCCACATTGTCTCTCTGACACTGTGTCGGAGGCCGGGGGGGGGGGGAAGAATCAATTTACATTTCAGGTTTGAATAAATTTACATACGTGAATATATTAAAGATGAACTTATATGAATGAATAAAGGCCTTGCACAAAAGCAAGGCTGGCCTTTCCTTTTCTGTCATTAGTGCACCACAGGCGTGAAACAGCAAGCAGTGGAGGGAGCCCTCATCCCACAGCTCACCAAGAGGTCAAACAGTTGCCCTCACACTGAGAGCAGTTGCATTGGGCCAGTGTGGGCTCCAACAAATCACTGGAGGGCCAGAGGCTCATTGGAGACTGGGAGCTCCCTGAGGGCCGCATTGAGAGGCCTCAAGGGCCGCAAGTGGCCCCAGGGCTGGAGTTTGGGCTCTAGACCAGTGGTTCTCGCACATTTAGCACTGGGACCCACTTTTTAGAATGAGAATCTGTCAGGACCCACTGGAAGTGACGTCATGACCAGAAGTGACATCATCCAGCAGGAAACTTTTTAACAATCCTAGGCTGTAATTCTACCCATGCTTGCCCAGGAGTAAGTCCCATTGACTATCATTGTTAAAAGAATATTTATACGTAGTAGCTTGTTAAAAGTACAGGTCCCTAAATGTAGTCACATCCCATGGTAGCATCAAGTCAAATATATTAAAAATAAAATATTGAAATGAATGGGGACCCACCTGAAATTAGCTCGCGATCCACCTAGTGGGTCTTGACCCACAGTTTGAGAAACACTGCTCTAGACTCCTGCAAAACACCTGCAGACCTACCGCAGCATGCTGATCTGAAAATCACTGATCTAGAGGTTGGCAACATTGTGAGTGGCTTCCTCATTTTCTGTCTTCAGAGATGTGTCCCTCACATTGATACGTTTGCTGAGTAACCCTTGAACATCAGCTGCAGAGGTCCCATTTTGTTTTGGAAAGCAAATTCTTCCCTTTGGAAATTTCAAGAGCACGTTTTCAAGCATGCTCAGTTTATGCATGTGTGGGAAGCACTCTCGCATAAACTTCAGTGCATCTGTGGATTGTGGGGAGATGGGCTCGTAGCCAAGAATGTTTTTAGGTGAAAGGATCTACACTGGGGGATCTGTTGATATTTCTTATGTGAAATTACAGAAACAGAAGTTTGATAGGTTTAAATAAATTTTATTTTAATCTGTGGGGGAGGGATTCCAAAGGAGGTGCTAACCCCTCCACAGGTTCTAAGTGGCTACAACCCAGATCTAGGATAGCAGAGAGTTCAGTCAGTTTAGTTGATGCTTGTCTGTCATTACTGATCTTCTGGAGGAACTTTAAAGTTCCCCAGAACTCCCACAACTTCCTTCAGTATGTGTCAGTGCTCTTACATTTTGTACTGAGAAAGTTAGTATATAGGATAGGTAGGAACTGAAGATGAGAAGTGCAGAAAATAACCAGAACATGGCCATCGTGTTCATCAGGGACACCAGAGATGGAAGAGGAACTGGCCACAAAGAAGTCTTGATGGGAGTTCCATCTGAAAAAGCCAACTGTTTGAGTGGGTAGATTAGCAGTAGCCAGGAAGTGTAGCTGTTGACACGGAGTATGGATAGCATAAGATTAAGAAGAGCCCTGCTGGATTTCACCAAAGGTCATTCTTGTCCAACTTCCCTTTTTGGCTAGCCAGCTGCCCCTGGAAAACCCAGCTGCAGGCAAGAAGGTAATGAACCTCCTCTGTTGCTTGCTTCTGGCATTTGTTAATAAGAGGTAGGCTGCCCCTGTACATGGAGGTTTTATTTTAGGAACCTCACTAATGCCTGTTGATAGACTCGTCCTCTTTAAAAAAAAAAACAAAAAACAGAAGAACCTTGCTGGAGCAGGCCAAACATCGACAGTCCCTCAGCAGCCAACCAGATGTAGGCAAGAAGCCCAAATGTAGGTCATGAAGGTAGCAACCTTTTTCCACTATTGTTCCCAACAGCTAATATTCAGTAGTATGCTGCCTCCATGGAGAACTCGTGCAAGGAAAGCGCCCTACAGGTAGACCACAGCTGCAATACAAGGACATCTGCAAGAGGGATCTGAAGGCCTTAGGGATGGACCTCAACAAGTGGGAAACCTTGGCCTCTGAGCGGCCCGCTTGGGGGCAGGCTGTGTAGCATGGCCTTTCCCAGTTTGAAGAGACACTTTGCCAGCAGTCTGAGGCAAAGAGGCAAAGAAGGAAGGCCCATAGCCAGGGAGACAGACCAGGGACAGACTGCACTTGCTCCCGGTGTGGAAGGGATTGTCACTCCCGGATTGGCCTTTTCAGCCACACTAGATGCTGTGCCAGAACCACCTTTCAGAGCGTGATACCATAGTCTTTCAAGACTGAAGGTTGCCAATACAATACAATACAATACACATGCTGCCTCTGAATGTAGAAGTTCTATATAACCATCACTGCAAATATACTAAAGTCCTTTTTATTGTGGTAGGTGCTAGGTCTCATCAGCAGCATCCTTTCGTTGTGGTTTAGGTTATGGGGAACATTGCTGGGTGGTCAAGGAGATGCCTTGCATATAGAAGGTTCTGGTTCGGTTCTTAGTGTTTTTCAATCAGAAGGAATCTTGGGTAGTGAGCCAGGAGAGCTAAAGAGAGACCACACAGTTGCTCCTAACCAGCAAATACAATATTGGGCTAGATGGACCAATAGTGTAAGGCAGCTTCCTTTGTTCAGGGTTGCAGATAGGGGTCTTCTCCCTACCAGGAATTATGGTGGAATCTTCTGCATTTTTTGCCCCAAAGTTGTGGTCTCCTCCGAAAAAATCCCAGCAGTGTACTTATCTCAGAATTATTATACTAGAGACCAAGTGACTTGAGACTTATTGGGATGTAAGAAAGGAATTTTTTAAAATGTCTGTATGCTGATTTTGTGGAGCATCGAGCTCATTCACCTGCCTGCCATGATCTATGTGTGGCAGTAGAACTTTTTCCCTGGTCCCACCTTTGCTAGCTCCTCCTTCCCCCTTGATGAGGGACATATTTTGAGAAACGCCTTCCCAGGATTGTGCTGGCACCGTGAGACGCTTTATTTTTATGATCTGGCTTCATTTGGTTCCTCGGCAGCCAGCCCTCCTCCTCCTCCTCATTCAAGCAGCGCTGGTTTCAACCTGACGTAGGCTCGGGCGATGGTGTGTCGTTGGCAGCCTTGGTTTCTGTCAGAGTACTTAAGGGAGCTTCCTGCCGGGCTGTCTCTGGCAGACAAACAAGGAAATAAGAGAGATGGGGGAGGGAGAGAAACTGCCTCCTGGCTATATTGCAGATGTCAGCAGGTAACGCTCAGTCCAGTCGACTTGGGTCTGCTTGAAAGCATGCTTTTCCAAAATCCAGTCTGCTTGGCTTTTTGTAAAAGTTATCTTAGCACCTTATTGCTTTTCTCAACGAAAGACAAGGAGGGTAAGAAACAAGTAAAGATTATTAAGTTAGATGCTGTGTAAAAACTTTGGAGCGTTTTGACTTGTCCTGACTTTCAAAGTATAAGAAGACAGGAATTGCTCTGTAGCATCAGACCAAAGGTCCACTGAGCCCAGTATCCTGTGTCTAGCAGTGATCAGCCGGATGCCTCAGGGAAGCTCACATTCGGAATTTGAAGGTAATAGCCCTTCTGTTACTCCCCAACATCCAGAGATAGACCGTTTCTGATGTTGGGTCTGTGACCGTAAATAAAGAATGATGAATGATGATTGTTTCTGTCCATGCAGGTTCAATTTAGCTGTCATGGGTGGACACGACTAGCTTCTGGAGAGCAGCAAGTGTCTGCAGGAACAGGTGCGCAGTTTGGGTGTGCTCCCGGATTCACAACTTTCCCTGGAGAGCCAGGTGACAGCAGTGGCCAGGGATGCATTTGCTCAACTCCAGCTGGTGCGCCAGCTGTGGTTGTACTTGAGTTGATCGGTCATGACTACAGCGGCCCATGCCCTAGTGGCTTCAAGAGTGGATTGCTGTAATGTGCTCTGGGGTTACCCTTGAAGACAGTTTGGAAGCTGCATCTAGTGCGGAATGCGGTGGCCAGGGTGGTTACTGGAGCTAGGTGGTTTGATTCTGCGAACTGCTTTGGCGACTTCATTGGCTGCCCATTTTTTTCCAGGGCCTTTGGCCCTCTGGAGACTTGCTGGAGCCCATGCTGGCCTGACACAACTGCTCTTAGCAGGAGGACGACTGTTTGACCTCTCACCTGAGCTGTGGAACAAGGGCTCCCTCCACTACTTGCTGTTTCATGTCTGTGATGCAGCAGTGGCAGTGAAGGAAAGGCTGGCCTTGCTTTGTGCAAGGCCTTCTATAGGCCTTGAGCTACTGCAAGACCTTCATTCATTCATATAAGTTCCATCTCTAATATATCATTTATATAAATTTATTCAAATTTTAAATGTAAATTAATTCTTTTTTTTCCCCAGCCCCCGACACAGTGTCAGAGAGATGATGTGGCCCTCCTGCCAAAATGTTTGGACACCCCTGGTTTAGCTCAAAAAAGTGGGGTGTGAATATTTTAAAATAAGCGTAAATAAAAATTGCATCTGCTGGAGTAAGGCCCGGGAAATCTACAAAGAGAGCAGGAAGGCAAAAGTGCCATCTCTGTTAGCACAGAGGACGGAGATTTAGAGGTGAACTGCCTTCAAACAAGGAGATTCCATTTCCTTTGTGGATGTATCTAGTTCACAGTGTTTCTTAATTTCAGTATATTTTAAAAAGTTTTTGTCCATTATCTTTAGCTCTAGCCACTGACCTTGGAGATGCTGAGTTCAAGAGTTCTGGGTGCTACAGGTCTAGAATCGGGTATGACTGACCAGCTAACAACTACTCCCTTTCAAGTTCCTTCTCCCCTTCCTCATCACCTCCGTTTTAATAAGCTGAAAAGATCACGATGGATCAAGAGGTTTTTAAGATGCCTTAAATCCATTACATACAGCTTCCACCCCCACCCCCCCCAAATATTACCTTGTTTCTAAACATTTTTAATTACTGTTTGTATACCTATTTGGTGTCAAACTTGTGATGTATAAACCATTTTTATTTGAATTTTAAAAATCCTATCCTTCCCTTTACCAGAGGCTTTGACTTGGCAGGAACTTGGAAATGTCAGCATTTCAAAAGGGGAAAAAAACAATCAGGTGTGTTCTTGGGAACTGAGTTGAGGGAATTCTTTTTGTTGACATGGAACTGGAATCACTGTTCCTGGGGAGAAGCTGTGATGGTTCATTCATTTTTGAAAGGAGTTTGTTCCTTGGCTGGACACTTCATCAAGACACTTCAGTGTTGGCTGATAACTGGTAGACTGACTGGTAGCCTGAAAGGGACAAGATGGATTTAAATCTGATTATAGGGAAAGGTTAGTGGGCTAGATTTATTCTTGTATAAATTTGGAGGTTGTTGCTTTGAGTGTGTTTTGCCAGTTGACTGGAGAGCTGCTTCAGAGGAAAGATTGGAGGAGAAACATGTGGCAGTAATTGCCTAGACAATTTCCAAAATGGTGCCTCTGCCATAGAATCTGGTTTGACACAGATGACTGTCATGTACGTGTCTAACTCTGGCAGCCATGGGGTACTGAATTTTCTGTCTTTGGTGTGACTTTTGTGGTGTTGGCTATGGAGTGCAGTCTTGTTTCCATCACCAACCCCTCAGTTTCCTTCTGTAGCAAAGTCCACAAATCTTGTTGCAGGGCCTACGCAAAGGGGCAAAGGAACAGATTTTCTTCCATCTCACTCCGCTTCCACGTTCCTCTGGTGATGTTTAGGAATGCAGTGGCCACCTTCCCCCCCATTCCACCCCAACCATTCATTGTAATATACATACAGTATCCTGTATATGTGATCTGTTTTGAGAGTCTATGGAGATGTACAGCTGGAACTCACAATAAGATTAGGACTGCCCTTAATTTCTTCTGTCTTCACCTCCCAATCTTGGCAGAATTTTTAAAATTTGGCCTCCAGTAGAACGGGCCTTGGGGTTTACAAGGGGCTTATGGGGGAAGGGGTCTGATTTTTTTTTCCCTTTCTTTTCCTGTGTATATGTAAATTATGTACATTTTCCTGGAGGCTGTTTGTAAAGTGTGTGTGAGAGAGATTTTCTAAACACATGATTTTCAAGACAATCTTGTGGGTCTGGTGAAAGTCTGGAACAAGATGTAACAGGAGATTCTGCAGTGATGGGGAGTAAAAAGGAAGATGGTGGATTGAGAACAGATTTCCCCCCTTGCCTAAGTTTTGGATACTAGCGGCCTTCTTGATTCTTTTAAAAGATCCCATATTCTCTTACAGTCCTTAAAACTGTGTTCTGTTCTTATTAAAACTTGAAACTTTTTACTGTCTGTATAATATCTAGTTGTGTGCCTGAGGCTGGTAGGTACATGACACGTCTGTGAAATGAGAAATCTAATCCAATGGTACTCCCCGACCTACTTCTAACGTTGTATATTTGTTTTATCTTCCATTTCGTAATTTCTTGTAATTGTTAATACTCTTTGTTTTTCATTATTTGGAATGCACTAAAGGCCCAACGACCTCTTTCCAACAGTGGACCACCAGATGCTTTTGAGATGCTTACAAGCAGGGCATGAAGGCGATAGTCTTCCCTCTTGTTTGTCCCCTTTAACTGACCTTTAGAGAGATGCTGCCCTTGAATCTGGAAGGTCCTTTTAGCTGATATACTTGCCCTGTGTTTGAAAGAAAGAGATAGAAATTGCCTTCCTGGGTCAGACTAAGCATTCATCTTGTCTAGCATCCTGATTTCCATAGGGGACCAGCTAGAAACCTCCAGGAAGTAGGCTTCACTGCCCATAAATAGGAGAGGAATGTGATGGCCCTTCCCTATTTTTTTGTCCCACAGCACCTGGTATTTGGAGGTAAATACCTCTTCTGCAAATGGAGATGTCATTCAGCTGTTGTCACTAATCGTCATCAATAGTACAGTAATAAGCCTGAAGGCGGAGGCTTGTCACTGTTAGTTATACAGCACTTTGTGTTTAGGGGATTAAAAAATAATATTATGTTGCAATCCTGTGCACTATAACCTGAGAGAAAGTCCCATTGATCTCAGTAGAAGTTACTTCTGAGTACTGTAGTCACACATAAGATTCAGTAGTTAATCACCTGGAAAAGGTGCTATACGAACTTAAAATGGTTTAGTAATCTTCACAACTCATCTTTTTTAAAGAAAGAAATCCAATTTATTTCACATGCAGGTTGAGTCTCATTATTCGCGAACTCGAACTTGTTTGGGCAGCAAAAAGTGCATTAAAGCAAATCCCTTTAAAAAACAATGTCCCTTTGCTAGGCGATTTAAAAACATGCTGACCTTTGTGATGTAAGACTGAGTCATTAGGCAGGCGGACAATTCATAATCAGTCTCTCCAGGACTTCACTCTGAGTCAGCGACCTCTCCCTTCACCCAGAGCACATTGCTGGGAAAGAATGCAAAGTGATGATTTTTCTTTCAGATGCTCAGGGGGAAGGGAGGGTCCCTTGCCTTGGAGTGAAGCTCTTCTAAGTGCCTGGAAAGAGAATGCTTGATGGCTTGTCAGCCTGCTGCCCTCTCTTCATTAACAAGGCTATTGTTAAATGACTTTTTAAATTTAAAGGGCCCTTCTCATATATTTATATATATATTGGCAACCTTCAGTCTCGAAAGACTATGGTATCGCGCTCTGAAAGATGGTTCTGGCACAGCGTCTAGTGTGGCTGAAAAGGCCAATCCGGGAGTGACAATCCCTTCCACACCGGGAGCAAGTGCAGTCTGTCCCTGGTCTGTCTCCCTGGCTATGGGCCTTCCTTCTTTGCCTCTTAGCCTCAGACTGTTGGCAAAGTGTCTCTTCAAACTGGGAAAGGCCATGCTGCACAGCCTGCCTCCAAGCGGGCCGCTCAGAGGCCAGGGTTTCCCACTTGTTGAGGTCCATCCCTAAGGCCTTCAGATCCCTCTTGCAGATGTCCTTGTATCGCAGCTGTGGTCTACCTGTAGGGCGCTTTCCTTGCACGAGTTCTCCATAGAGGAGATCATAGCATTGAGATATAACCATGGATGAAAAATCCGTGGATAATTAGGTTATACCTGTACATGGCTTTCTACTTATCTGAGTTGGAATGTAAACTCTGGAAAATAGAATGGATAAGGCCAGAGAGGAAAGGGAGGAAAACCACTTAAGTCAGTTGTCACTCCATCTTGTGGCAGTGAGTTCCATAGCTTAATTGTGAGATAGTAATTTTGTTTTTTGTCTGTCCTGAACCACCTACCATGCCTCTTCAATTGGATGAAGCAAAGTTATACTATTGTATGAGAGAGAAGTGCTTCTCTGCAGTGCCTGTGAACATCAGTGTAGGCTCCCAGCCTCTGTTCAGTCACTTCATTTTCCTCAATGATAAAACCTCAGAACACTTGAGTCTTTTCCTTGTTAGGAATGTGCTTTCAACCCCAACAACCAAGATGTGGCTAATAGCTGACTACATTTATCTGGCATCATGTGTATGTTGTGGGCCTGGATTGAGGCTGGGACTTGGAGCGGGGAGTTTTTCTCAGGATGCATTGGTCCTTAATCTCTGCTCTCTGAAGGCTGCAATTTCTGGTATCTTGTAATCAAAAGGTGGGTGAACTCTGGACATGCCCAGGCTTGTATCTGTGAATTGGTGTCAGTTGGGATGCGGTGCAACATACAATCCAAAAAGGCTCACAGGTGCAGTTTCTGCAGGGGATGTGAGGTGGAAAGAATTATATACCTCCCCAGTAGCAGAACTTTCTGCAAGTAGAATATGAGCAAACTGGTGAAAAATACTTTGCCATTAACACCCTTATCCGTGGCATTCTAGCTTTTCACTGGCAGGGAAGCTTTAATATTATATTTAAAGTCACACTTTTCTCTTTCTCTCATATGCACTCACCTTGCGTTCTCTACCTTTATTGTCTCAGGAGGAGGCTGTACCACTCCCCCCCCCCAAATCTCAACCCTTAATCTCTTCTCTTGCTTCCTCCTCAATCACATAGACACTGTTTGTTCTTTTGCGTTCTCTCTCTCTCTCTCTCTAATTCGGAAGGATGAGCAGGCTGTTCCTCCCACGCCTTGTGGTAATCCTCTGGGAATTGACTGCCTTTTCCTTCTAGCTCTTCAAGGGAAGCCTTGTCTAATCCAGATTAACAGAAGTGTGCCTTTTTAAAAGAGGAATTTTAGTGTTTTTTTCTTCTGGGATTTTCTTCTTCATTTCAAAAGCTTGAGGGCAGACACTCAAACTTGGATTAAAGGCTGTAACATGGTGGGGGGGGTAGTTTTGTGAGGGAGGAAGGATTTAAGAAGATGAAATCTCAGTGCTGTATAGCAGCTGTGCTTTCTTGGACAGCAAACCTTGACAAATTTTCTGGTACCCTTTCTCTGTCTCTTGACAGAGATTAAGGTGCTGACATACTCCCATGCGACCAAGCAATGCAAGCTGTGCTGATGAAGTGGTGCAAGTAGATACAGGGTTGATTTCTTAATGCTCAGATCACCAGGGGTGTGAGTTTGGTATCCTGTGTGCATTGGGGGAGGGGGGGTGAAATGCAGGGGGCAAGTGTCATCTTAGAAGAGGCATTCCTTTCAGTAAGGGAGAAGAATGCCTCTTCAGTGGTGCATATATGTGTTTCAGCAGACACCATCTTAAAAGAGGCATTTCCTCCAGCCTGGGGGATAAGGGGATGCCTATTCTGAACTGGTGCCCAATAGTAGTGCTGATTCTGTGCACATCGTATGAAAAAAAATTAGGGCTGTCACTTGTTTAAAGTGTTAACTAAAACTCACAGAAAATTTATATTTGCATATGAGGAAAACCCAATAGTTCTAATGAAAATTTTGGCATTCCTTTTTTCTTGATAAAGTACATACCTTGCTGTTGGGATCATCTTAGAGGCCTTTCCCTTAGAAGGGGCATTCCCCTTCGTCTCATACAGGAGGGAATGCTGCCTCTGAGAAGGTATTTGCCATCTGCCCTTATAAGCTATCGAATGAAAAAATAACTTTGCTGCCTAATTGGTGGAGGGACTACCCTACCGTCTATCAAAATAGTTTTTTCATGGTACAAGCCTGCATGTGTTTATGCAGAAGTGCCATAGTGTTCAGTAGAATTTCTTCTATGGTGAAGTTTGCAACCTTACAGCCCAATCCTATACATGTCTACTTGGAAGTGAGTACCATAATGTTACTCCCTATGAGTACCATAGGAGTTATTCCCAGGAAAGTGTGCATAGGATTGTAACCCTAGGTTAGGTTAGGCCAATGTAATTATGGATTCTGTATTTTAAAATGTTTTATGCTGCCTTATGCAAGTAAAGATCCCCGGAATGGCTTTCAAGCAATAAAACGGGGAAACACTAAAAACATGTTAAAACGGATCAAAAGGTTTTCAGTTGAATAACTATGTATTCTGTCTTTAACTAGACCTACTCATGGATGTAAGTGAGGTTTTGTCTTGCTGCTGCTCATGTTTATATAGTCCCATTTGCTTGAGTTCCCCCCCCCATATTTTCCATATGTTTGTTTTTCACGTTTTTATACCACCATTCCTCCAAGGAAGGGTGGTGTACACAGCTGCTCCCCTCATTCTTTCCTCATAACAACCCTGTGAGGTAGGTGAGGCTGAGAGAAAGTGACTGGCCCAAGGTCATCCAGGAAGCTTCATTGCTGGGGGGGGGGGAGGATTTGAACCTGGATCTTCCAGGTCTAAGTCACCTCCCAAACCTCTACACCACCCTGTTGTTTTGTGTTGTAACCTGAACTGTTTCTGTTCTCTAGCCCGGAAGCCAAGGATCACCGCTGGACATCCCCCATCTTCCACAATGTCGGCTTCTCCAAAGAGCGAC
Source organism: Tiliqua scincoides (assembly GCF_035046505.1). NCBI lineage: Eukaryota > Metazoa > Chordata > Lepidosauria > Squamata > Scincidae > Tiliqua > Tiliqua scincoides. Next base: position 33,461,207 of record NC_089828.1, on the reverse strand, counting down.
CAGTCGGAGGCGCCGGTTGGAGTCCCTGCGAGTCTGGCAAGAGGACTAACGTTCCACTAGCCCAGCGCATGCGGGTGGCAACCAACCCCCCGCACCCTCCCCTCCTCAACCCGTGATGGTTTATTAACCAAGAAGAATCCTACTTGAGATCTCCTCTTCCTTCTTTTTTCCCCTTCCCCCTTCACCCCTCCTCCCTCCCCCTGTTCCCCCCAGCTCCCCCCCTTACGTTTCGGCCGTGTTGGGATTTGTATGGCAGCGGCGTAACCGTGGAGAGGCCAGGGTATCACAAACTTATGGATTTTGATAAGAGAGGAGGGAAGGGGGAAAACGAGGAAGGCAAAAGGATGTCTAAAACGGGCAGCAGCCGGAATACTCACGGGAGCCGAACAGCAGGGACCAACTCTGGAGTCTTAATGGTGGGCCCGAACTTCCGAGTCGGGAAGAAGATTGGCTGCGGTAACTTTGGGGAACTCCGGCTAGGTGAGTCAACATCACTGTGTGACATTCTTATTTTCCATCTTGCGGGTACAGTGTCGTGACAGTATTGAGCACAGGTGCGTACACTCCCCTTACCTGTTGCTAAACACGTTTGTCTGTCTGGAACACCAGTTGATTTCAAAGGAAGCAAAAGCAGGCCTGTGGTGTTATTTCTGGAGGCTGCCTTGTCTTCTCAGTGCAGCTTCAGGATGGCATACAAAATGGGCACATTCCAGGCTGTGCAACCAGCATTTTGCTGTAAGGCTTGGATAATCCATTTTAACTTCCCCCATGGACTCCACAGTTGCCTGAGAGCTCCCACCCTTTGTGTCTGTCTGCAGAAACCAGTTTAAAATTGTGTCTTGTAATGAGAAGGGGATGAGGCAGTAACTCAGTGGCAGAGTCCTTGCTGTTACATGCAGAAGATCCCAGGTTCAGTTTCTTGCAGTATCTCCAAGTAGGACTGTCTGAAACCCTGGAGAGCCTGCTGCCATTCAGCTCTCACAATACTGAATCGTGTGCGAGAATTCTGACTTGGTATAAAACAGCTTCTTTTTTCCCCTATGTATTATCAGTTTAAATGCAGACTGTTCTAATCTGGGAGCCTGTTGAATTGATAAGCTCCCATCCTGGAATTTGTGCATTTGCTAACGTTGGGAGCATGAAATCTTAGAATGTTAGAGTTGGAAGGGTCCTTGGAGATCATCTAGTTCAACCCCATGGTTGGTGCAAGCAGCTGCTATGGCACCCCTGAGAGGTGGCTGTCCAGCCTATACTTGAAAACCTCCAATGAGGGCAAGCCCACAACCTCACAAGGAAGCCTGTATTTGGTGCTGGACAGCCCCTGCAGTTAGGAAATTCTTCCTCATGTTTAGCCTAAATCTCCTTCCTTATAGGTTCTGCTGCCCCCAGGAGCCAGAGAGAGCAAATCTTCCCCTCTTTCTGCATGACAGTTACTTGAAGATGGATATCCTCTCTGCTTCTCTCTCCTTCATCCAGAGGTCCCCCAGCTTTTTAGAGGCCTGAGAGGTTGCTGTCTGATTTATAAATGACAAGCGGTGCGGCTATGATGATGACTGGGCAGCAGTGCGCCCTCCCCAAGTAGCAGCTTGTTTAACCCTTGATGCACACAGCCTAATTTGCTATGTCAGTTTTGCAAACCATCAAAAATTGGGGCAGAACCAGCTGGTGGATCCCAGACCCACAGTTTGGGAACTGCTACCTTAGTAGTTGTTTTTGTCTCCAGTCTAAACATGCCAATTTTAACTATTCTTCATAGAACTTGGTTTCCAGACCCCTTACTATCTTTGTTGCCTCCCCAGAACCCATTCCATCAAATGTACAACTTTAAAATATGATGTCCAGAGATGGAGGCAGTATTCCAAATAGGCTCTTACTTGTGCAGAATACAGTGGAAGTTACTTCTAGTGATCTGGACTATATGCTTCTATTCATGTAGCCCAGCATTGCATTTGCTTTTTTTTTTCCTGCAGCGGTCTCTAACTCAGCCGTTTTCAACCACTGTACCATGGCACACTGGTATGCCGCAAATGGTTCCCAGGTGTGCTGCATGAATTTGGGAGAGGGTCATTTATCAATAGGACCACTAGGGGATGTGAGCCCCCATTGACAGCACAGTGTACCTTGTCAATTGTCAAAAAGCTGATGGTGTGCCTTGACCATTTTAGTGCCTTGCTAGTGTGCCGCAAGATGAAAAAGGTTGAGAATCACTACTCTGACTGCTAGCTCAGTGTGGCACTGCTGGTCTGTAGTTTCCTGGATTCCTCCCCTCCCTTTTTTAAAAGGAGCTTTGCTCATCTCCTGTCTTCTGACAACTCTCCTATTCCCCTGGAGTTCAGAGGTTGCAGTCGGGGATTCTGAGATCACATCCACCACCTCCTTTAGTACCATGAGGTGTAGTTCATCTCACTCTGGAGACTTTTAAGTGAATTTAAGTCACTAGGTGTTCCCTTGCATCTCTATCTATCTTGAACCATGATGCTGCCCCCCCTTTAACAACTGTTAGGCTGGGCTGCCTTTCCTTTGTGGGAGAAGGGAATGGAGCAGCTTTACCTTTTTGCCGTTTGTACATTACCATTTCAGCATCTTCTCTGAGCAACAGACCTATTGCTTCCTTGACCTTCCTGTAGTTTTGAGCATAGCCAACCCCACTTTTTTGCATTCCTTGAAAGCTTCAGCTCGTTCTGTACCTTAACCTTCATTATGCCACCCCTGCAGGTTTGGTGTTCTTTGATCACACTCTCTTGCTGTATGTTAGACAACAATGCCCAAACATTTAACCTTGTTTTATGATGATTTAAAATCTGATAGCATTGCCCAGGGTCAACCTGTTGACCTTCCTTGATCTAAGCCATGACCTGCACCCCAAATTCCTCACTGCAGGGTATGCACCAGGCTCATGCAGATGCTGAAGACTAGTGGCTTTTCACCCCTGTTCCCCAGAAAGATAATCCATTAACAGTAGATAAATTTCTCTGAAAGGCAGCCTCTCTGCAACTACTGATCTTCACCATGGTCAGAGGGGAGTGTTGGGTGCATCCTAGGATGCCATTGACATGCACTTGGGGACTGTGCTGTGCCCCAGGTTTGCCAACCTGGTGCCACGTGTGAGGAGAGTACACCTATGAACACCCAACAGCTTTGCTAGATGATGTATGAGGTGTGAAAGCTTAAAGTGCGGACACGGGGGAGAGGGCACGGCAGCAGCAAAGAAATGGGATACAAGAAGAGCTCTGCTGAGCTGAATCAGACCAAAGGTCCATCTAGTCCTGCACCCTGGTTCCCAGGGTGGTCAACCAGGTGCTCCCAAGCTCAGCAATAACTTGAAGGCTGAAGCAATAACTCAGCAGTGACTTGAAGGCAATAACCTTTCTCTGTATGTCGCTAGTTTCTCATATTCCAAGGTAGATTGCCTCTAAACATGGTGGTTCTGTTTTTAAGTATTGTGACTAATAATCATTAATGAACCTCTTCCTCCATGAATGGGGTTAATCCCCCTATAAGACCCTCTAAGTTTGTGGCTGCTACTTTGTGGCAGTGACTTCTGCATGTTAATTATGCATTGTATTCAGAAATAGCTAAATACAATGTCTGTCCTAAAACAGGAGCCTTCAATCAGTTCACTGAGTGGCCCCATTTTTGAGAGAGAGAAAACGTAGCATCATTTTATAATCCTCTGTAATGTTTCTCCCCCATATCCACTTTCCCCCCCCCCCCACCTAAATTAAAAAGTCCCAAACGGCTTCAACTTTTCCTTTTTAAAGGAAAATCCTTGATATTCTTTATCCTCAAAGGATGGAGGTGCCTACAGTTTAAAAAAATGAAGCAGGGCCTCTTGTTTCAGTATATGATTAGATGTAGCCCTTGACTCTGTAGAGAACTGTCACTTAAGAATCTTCCCCAGAATTCTTTTGCAGATAGGCAGGGGTTCCATGGCAGATGGTAGGGAGTTCTTTGCCCAACAGAGTTCCCTGGTAATAGGATGTTTTGGAAACCCACACTCTGGATTGCTGACGTTGCTCTCAGCATTTAAACTATCGGACGCCTGTGGGAGATGAGCCTCTGTTCCAGAGTCTCTGAGCATATGCCATGTAGTTTCCAGCTGCTGGTAGCATCTGGCTGTTTCCTGGGAGGCAAGCGTGGGCCTGGTGATGCCACAGCTGATGCCAACTGAGAAGCGGCCTTTCTCAATCACACCCTGTTAAGACTACACTTTCTCCTAGATCCTCACAAATGCCAGGGATTATTTCTTTTCTCCCAGCCACCTGCTGCACCTCCCACCCAATATCTCTTTCAGGCTCACATGGTGGAATTTGCTTGGAGAGTCTCCGGTTCCCATGTAGTTGAGGCAGGCAACTTAAAACAGATGCAGAAAAAGTGAGAAATTCAGTACTGGATGTGGTTCAACAGAGAATCTACTTATACACAGTGCGGAATGAAATCCTTTGAAATGCCAAAATCGAGCCAGATCTTTAGGGAGCGGTGTGGGGTTGGGTTACCTCTCCATCACTAGCGGAAGCTAAACAAATTTGCAAACTGAGAATATTTGTAAAAATGTTACTTATTCAGGACTTTTCTTCTTTTCTATTAAGGTGGTCAGGGTGGTGTTTGTGGTTTTCTTCAATCCACAATGCCATTTCATCAGTAAACGCCCCTGTGAGGTAGGTTAGGCTAGACACAGTGACTCACGCTGACTTCACAGCTGAATGGCGATGAGAACCTAGAGCACCCTAGTTCTAACCACTGTGTGTTCTGTTGTTCCTCACACACAGGAACACTTTATGTAAGTATAGATCTCTGCAATCCGACTCTTTTTGGCATGTTGGGCACTTCTGTCTTTTCGTGCTCCTGGAATCCTTTGCAACACAAAGGGGTTCTGTGGTGGGGCTTCTTGGCTGTTGAGCACATGTGGAAAGGTTTTCCTGAAGCAGGGAGAGTTTAGAAGCCCTGTGCAGAGTCTTCTTCTGGAGGACTGCATGTGCTGCAATCCGTGACCATAACAGTGACTCAAGGACACCCAAGTTTTGTGTCAATCAGCTGGGAACAGAATCTCTTTAGTCCAGTTCAGTTTCCATACTCCAATTGCTTCTCTTCCTTCTTCTTTTTTTTATTAAATACTTGAGAGTCTTTTCAGATAAAAGGTCATGGGGAACGCCAGTTTGATGTGAGAAAGCAGGTGCTGGGGGGAGCATTGCATGTACCGAGCTTGCAAGGACAAATTATTGAAGGGTTAAACAGGAGGGGACAGTGGAGGGGGAAGATTGGGGGCTTTTGGACAGTGACCTCATGCATTCCTGTTCAGTTCAGGCAGTGGTTCTCAAGCCACACAAGAATGGTTGGTGTGTTGCAAGAATTGAAGCAATAAAACAGCAACAGGCTGCTATGAACCCAAAGCAGTCAGTGCGCTGGATCTCTCTGAGAGTCTCTACTCTGGGCTTGCTTCCTTTCAGTCGCCTTTTGCTCAGGGCTACATAATTCTGCCACATCTCTGCTTTTGAATCGGGTTTGTCCGTTCAGCATCCACCGACGCAAAATTTCTGCAGGATTGCCCACACCTAGGAAGTGTTGCCCATTTGTCTCTGTATGAGTTGCTGCTCTGGCCTTGCCATCTCTTGAGTAACTCAGAGCTCTGACTGGCACAGAAACACATAGGGCAGTTTCTCTACAGTGGTGGACACGGTAGCCTGCCACAAGATCTGATTGTGACTACTCAGGAGGGTTAGAAAAGTTCTTGGAGAAGATGGTGGCATCTTTTAATAGGCAAGTGAATCCACACACATAGTTTTGTGTGTGTCTGTGTGTACCTTTGTTTTAATTATAATTTTAATTATAATTCTTGGAATGTGTGAAGGGGTGTGCATAATAGAGAGTTAAAATCTGAATATTGACACAAGCAGCTGGGGGGATGATAGGAAAATGGGGAAACATATGTGATTTTTGGTTCACTCCTCTTCCTTTTTTCCAGGAAAGAATCTCTACACGAACGAATACGTAGCGATCAAGTTGGTAAGCCTGGTTCTAACACCCCTTTCCTCCAACTATCCTTCCATTCCCATCACCTAGTTGGCTACAAGTTTCAAAAAAGAAATGACACCCTGCATATTTAAGTTATAAGGGTTTGGTGCATGTTCACTTTTTGTCTTATAAACTAATGAAATAACGCAAAGGCATTGGTGTGCAGAGCACTTCCTCTTTTCTTAATGTATCTCTCATTTATATCTTTTCATGAATCATTGTGCAAATCCTTGCAGTTATCCTGTGAGGTAGCCTATGTAGGGGAACCATGACTTAATGGATATAAGAAGAGCCCTGCTGGATGAACCTTGCCCAGAATCTAGTTTACAACAGTGGGCAACTAGATACCACCAGGAAGCCCATAGGTTTCCAGTCCTAACCTTGACGCTCTCCCCACCATACCTCACCGAGTACTGTTATCCCAGAAACGTGTTTCTCCCTTGCTGCTCACGCGGGGAACTCCCTTCTTCCTTCGGATCTCACTTTGGGTTTTTCTTGACACCAAATTTAGATTACCTGCATGCAGAATTTTCTTGCTTAAGCATTAATCTTGTGCATTGGCTCAAAATTGCCTGCTCTGAATGTCAGTGGCTCTCCATGCTTTTGGACAAGGTCTTCCCTAGGCCTACCAGGAGATGCCAGGGGCTGAACTTGGGACTTTCTGCATGCTGACCCAGGGTCTACCACTGAGCTATAGGCCTCTCCCCTAAATATAAACCCATCTTTACTTAAACTCTTGTGATAAGTTAGCAATAACAACAGCTGAATCCTGTAATTTTTTTTCCCCATCTCTGTCTCCAGGAGCCCATCAAATCGAGAGCCCCCCAGCTGCATTTGGAGTACCGGTTTTACAAACAACTTGGCAATGCAGGTTAGTGGGAACAACAGGCTGACTGGATGCATCCAGTGGGTTTGTGACCAGGCTAGTCACAATCTGGTTCTCATGGTCTCTGAGAAATGGCTTGGAGATGGCAGCTGAGATTTTTACCCCCTGGCTTGAAGGGGTACCCTCTTGCTAATCAACTAGTGTAGCAAAATGATTAAGAGAGATAGCTATGGTCTGGGAAGGCCCTTGTGCATTACTTTTAAGCCACTTTCTCTCTGCCTCAGTTCCCACCCCAGTATCTGCAACATAGACAATACTGTATTCTACCTTTATAGGGTAGTTGGTAAGGACTACAGCATCAGGCACACAGATGGTGCAATATAAGTAACAATGTCTGAAATGTTTTTTGCATGTTTTGTTAATCCTATTTGGAATTACTGTTACCAGCTCTTCTGCTGCCCCAACCTTTCTACTTGGTCTACGTCCAGTAGCTTAGCAAGGGTCTGGGGTAGAGGGGAGAAGGGAAGTTACAGCAGAAGAGGGTAACTGCCTTCATGCCCTAAATGTGGCACCAATCTGCTGCTGCTGGACTATAAAAGGCTCAAGTCTGACCCAGGAAGGCTTTTTTTAGGTTCTTGGTTACAGCTATATGGAACCTCCATGTACAAAGTCAGCAAACTAGGAAGAAAAGAACTGTTCCCTCTGTGCCCGACTTGAGAACTCCCTGGAAACGCATGGCTAGCCACTGTGGGAAATGGGATGACGGCCCCACAAATGTGGACTTGGCTTACAAGCCAGAAATTATTCATGGCCACCACCAGCTCCTTCTTTTCCCTAGAGTCTTCCGGCATGCATAGGGGCTTGGGAGAGAGGTTGAATCTTCTTTCATCTACATCAGCCATCTCCAAACTGGAAACCGCTGTGAAAAAGCCCTCCCTGTCCCAAGTGGTGCTTACCATTCTGCCTCATTTCCGTGTTTCTGGGCACAGGGATGCAGAATGGTAAGTGCTGCTCACAGGAGGAGGGGCTTTTTCCAAACCCCGGGCCTGGTCTACAGGCTGGGGTTTGAAGAGCCCTAATCTACATGGAGATATGGCCAGTGAGAGAGACAGAGCGCCTCTCTCTGGCTGCTCAGAAGGGCCTCCTGTTTGTTCACTTCTCAAAAAAAGCAGGGGTAATGAGACCTCTGCAAAGGGGATCTGTATAGTGTTGTGTGTCCTACACGGCAGCAGTGTAGGGCAGGGGTGTCAAACTTGTTTCATACTGAGGGCCAAACAGCATTCATGATGCCTGCTGAGGGCCAAAAATGATGTCATTAGGCAGGGTGATGTCATTGAACAGGTCATAACCAAAAATAAGCACTTGTTTCTCACTTAGGAACGCATTAGCTGCAAATGACAGAAGAAAAAATACTCAAATCTTGATCATATTCAAGATATGGGAGAGCCCAGTTTTCATGTGGGCTGCCCGTACAGCAGTAATAAAAAGCTCTCACAGGCCACATCCGGCCCCCGGGCCTCAGGTTTGACACCCCTGGTCTAGGGGCACCCTCCACTGGTGAATGGGTAGGTTGATGCCTGCTGAAGTTCAGTCCAGGAAGGCAGTTCTTACACGGTGTCCTTTCCATTTCACTGGGATAGTCTGTATTTTCTGACTTTAAATTGGGATTAAATAAGATCATGGGAAGAGGAGAAGGAGATTTTTATCAATGGCTGTTATGTGTGGTACTTTAAATTGTGCATATTCAGAATCAGTGTGCCTCTAAATAAAAGATGCTGGAGCCACAAAAACGGGAAAGGGCCATTGCTGGCTTATGGGCTTTCTGGAGGTAGCTGGCTAGTAGATCTGGAGCTACATGGATCTAGGGCTAGATCTGGGGCTTGTTCAATTGATTTGGACATCCCATCACTATCATATGGGTGCCATCTGAAGTTGAATGTGAGTGAAGGTGGCATTTGGATCTATATTTAGGAAGGCTTTTCTTAGCATCCTTCAACCTGAAGCCAGGCTTCCGTCTTACTGCCGATTGCTTCTTCTTGAACCGTTCCAGAAGGAATCCCTCAGGTCTACTACTTTGGCCCTTGTGGAAAGTATAATGCCATGGTTTTGGAACTGTTGGGGCCCAGCCTGGAAGACCTCTTTGACTTGTGTGACCGGACATTCACTCTCAAGACTGTCCTCATGATTGCCATCCAGCTGGTGAGTGGCTCTTTCAAGGATTCATGCACTTGGCCACTGTCTTTATTTTAGAGAAGCTGGGTGAGCCCTTCTTGGATGGGTGTCTTCGTTCCTCACATTTGATTTAATTGAAAGCTTTCTCGGCTCCCTTTCAAGAAACTAGCAGACCTGTGGACAGCAAATGACAAAGCTGCAATTGCGAAATTCCCTAGTAAATGGAGAATAGCAGCAGTGCTAGATGATGCGTAGAATTGAACAGCATAGAGTTTTTAAAGATTGATTTGTTAACTTGTCTGGAGCAGTTGTTCTTAACAGTATTTATGCACTGCTTTTCAATGAAAAGTTCATAAAGTGGTTTACAGAGAAAATCAAATGACTCGGTGGCGTAGCCGGAGGGGGGCGGAGCAGCCAGTCTGGCGGGGAGGCTCAGCGTGGCTGGCAAGCGGCCCCTCCCTTCAGAGCCCTTCCAAATGGATACAGCTCTGTTTTGCTCCCCCTTCCGGGAATGGCTCCGAAGGGAGGGGTCGCTTGCCCGCCATGCTGAGCCTGCCCACCAGACTGGCTGCTTCACCCCCCTCCAGCTACGCCACTGAAATGACTAATGGTTATGAGGAAGTAGATTACTGTGTTCTTCTTAGTGCCTTCTAGAGCTTGGTTGGTGGTAACTCCGGCAGCTTCATATGGAGGCCCTTCTTGGTGGTGAAGTTTCCCAAACTGTGGAACTCTATCCCTAAGCATGTCTTTCGAGCACTTTCACTGGTGTCTTTGAGACGCTGGATAAGACCTGCCTCGCTTTTGCAGACTTTTAATGTAGCTGCCTAATACAGTCGGATTATGAGTCCATTTTTTGTATTTGTGTTGTCCACACTGGCTGGCAGCAACTCTCCAGAGTCTCACTAGCATCTTTATGTACCCCCCCCCCCGCCAGAGATGCTGCCAGGGATTGAACCCAAAGCTTTTCTGCCTGCAAAGCAAGTGCTGTCACTGGGCTACAGCATCTCCCTTGATTTTGATAACGTTTGTGTTAGATTAATCTTCTCTTCTTTTTCTGGTTTTAATGTTTGTTTCCTATTTTAAAGTTCTTAAGCCAGGATTGGTTTTTTTTTAATCTGCTACCATTTATAGTCTTTTTGTGTTTCTGTTCTTATCTTGTTTGAGGTTTTAGCAAGGAGGTGGGATAGAAATGTCGAATTCTGCAACCATCATTTCAGTCCTCTGAAGTTTCAGCTTTCCTTTTTTAAAATCATATTTCTAGTTGCCATGGTTGAAAAAGCTACTTGAAAACCTATGGGAAATGCCTATCCAGAGGAGTGGCAGAATATGGCTTCCGCTGTTCGGGGCAGAAGCCCTCCATGTATCTTTGCCCCTCCCCACCAGTGAGCAAAAGCACAGTACACCTTAAACAGAATTTGCAGTATGCATTTACCTAAATTGTACCACTGCAACATGTGGCTTTTCTTGGTGCCATTTTAAGAAGATCATGCATAGCCCTTATAATCATGCCCCCCCCATCTATTATCCCCTCATCTCCTGCCATAGATCACACGGATGGAGTATGTTCACACCAAAAGCCTGATCTACAGAGATGTCAAGCCGGAGAACTTCCTGGTGGGGCGGCCTGGCAGCAAGCGTCAACACACCATCCACATCATTGACTTCGGCCTGGCCAAAGAGTACATCGACCCTGAGACCAAAAAACACATCCCATACCGAGAGCACAAGAGCCTGACAGGAACGGCACGGTACATGAGCATCAACACACATCTAGGGAAAGGTTGGTAAGGGGTATTCGGGGGGCGGGGGTTGTCTCTTGGATTGTAAGGAGAAGATGGGGAAAGGGGATTGAATAATGGGAGGATTCACACAAGATCTGATTTTGACCCCTTGAGCAGAATTCCTGTGCACATATACTTGGGAGGAAGTCTCATGGAGCTCAGTAGGGCTTACTTCTGAGTAGACAAGCCTATAATTTTATTGCTCAAGATTTCACAGATAAGTGTGTTGACAGATGAGGGCCACAACTATACATCATTGTAGCATAGGGTGGGGTCTAGAGCAGGGGTATCTAAACTTTTAGGCCAGAGGCCCACATCAAATATCTGGCATGGTGTCGAGGACCAGAAAAATAAATAAATTTTATATTTAAAATTTAAATAAATACATTATAAAGCCTAAGGCCTTCAGACGGCTCAAAAACATCACTTCTGGTTTTTCAGAAAAACCAGGAAGTGATTTTTTTGGCCTTTAGAAGGCATTCTGAGGGGAGGTGCATGGTCTCTCCAGCCCTCAGAACACCCCCCAGACACAATTGAAGCACAGCTCTATTTACATTCAGTTGAACGGGCCAGAGGCTTGCAGGGGTCCAGAGGTTTGCTGTGGGCCGGATAGAGGCTTGTCACGAGCTGCATCTGGTCCCTAGTCCGGGGTTTGGAGACCCCTGGTCTAGAGCATGAAGACGTTTTCTTTTTAAGTTGGACTTTGAAAGGTATCAAAGGTGATTCTGACTTTCTTCCCCTTCCAGACAAAATTACTTATTTCTGGCTTGCTGTCTAGCAATGTACCCTGTCTAGGTGCGTTTTCTCTGATGAAGTTCTGAAAAAATAGAACGAAACGTTGACCTTTTTTAACAACATGAATTCTTTGACACAATCATGGTCTTCTCACTTGAATAAATATATGTCAAATTGTTGGGAAATTACTTATTGTTTTTTTTCCAACCCTCAACCATTTTCACCAGGGTGGTGATTTCTTTTGAGTTTAACTGTCTTAATTGTTAGATCAGATATACTGTCTGAGGAGACTGTGTGGTTAAGAGAAACTTGTGTTTTTCTTCAAACAAACCAAAAATAAAAATAGAAATCTGAAAAACTAGAATCTCTACCTCATATCGCAAAAAAGCAAAGATCTTGTAAAAAACGAAAATTACCATTTTGTGAAACCATCTTGGATTTGCTTGAACTCAGACATGACATGAGAGATTATTTTAGCAACAAATGCAGTGTGGTCATTGTTGAAGTCAAAGGAGTAACGTTAATTTTAAGAATCTTTTTAAGATCAAATTGCATCATCTCATTTAAAGTTTCTAGACTTGAGCTTCCTATTTCTGTCTGCAGAACAAAGCCGCAGAGATGACCTGGAAGCTCTAGGTCACATGTTCATGTACTTCCTGCGAGGAAGCCTGCCCTGGCAAGGCCTCAAGGTGAGTGTTGTCTCTGTGAAATCAGTGCCAAGATGCTGAATTCTATGGAATGCAAATTTAAGCAAGCAAGTGCGCACACGCACAATCTGCTTGTCATAGGGTTTTAGCTTAAGTTGCCCTCCTTGTGCCCTCCTTGTACCTGCTTAGTACCATCAATTGCTCCAGAAGGTTTGTTGGCTGCTTGCAGGCTACCTGATCCTGATTTGATTGTGACACCAGCTAGCAAGTTGTGTCTCATCAAGGTAACTGCAGAGCAAAGACCTTCTGTGACTGCCCATTACCCCTCAGCAAGTAGAACATTGGCAAACCTTCTGTGATGTCACAGTAGTTTAGCCAGTGGCTGACAAAGGGCCTTACTGCCAGAAGTTAATTCAGAAAAATGTCAGTTGGGGCTAGCAGATTGTCTTCCCTTTAGCTATTTTCCACTTGACACATTCCACAGCTCAAACATCGCAGGGTCCCTCAGGTTGATCCACATCTCTCTCTTCTGTTTTCTAGGCAGATACACTGAAGGAGCGGTATCAGAAGATTGGTGACACCAAAAGAGCCACGCCGGTTGAAGTGCTGTGTGAAAATTTCCCTGGTAAGAATTTATCCCAGGGAGTTTGTTGTGGGTTTGGCTTCTATGGCCTAAAAAGAACCTGATCCAGAATGAACTTTTCCTGTTCTGTTGGCTTGGCTGTCACTTCATCTGTAAAGGTGCCGAGACCTGTATTCAAATCTCCTTTCTTTCCTAGACACTTTAAGCAAGCCTCTAAGGATATTGTCTGACTGAGAGTAGCACAAGGACAAATTGAGGCAAAAAGGGGGGGGAATAGGGATGTATCTGAGAAACTATGTTGTGTGCCATCCGTGTGAAAGGGACTTTTCAAAGAATGAGAGGGCAGGTCCCTGCCCCAAACAGTTTGCCGTTTAGAAATTACCTCAGAGGAAGGCAAAGAAACAAATGCAGGATATTTCTGTGAGAAGAAAACCTGGATTCTGCAACTTGTATAAAGTAAGCAAATCTGTGCGGAAAAAAGAACCTGTAACGTTGCATAATGTTAACTGTTTTTGCATAATTTTCTGCATAATTTAGTCATGGGGGGCTGAGGAGCTGTTCAGACCCCACAGCCTGTGACAATCTGATCATCCTATTCTGTGGTAATAAATTTCATAAATTAGTTCTGATTATGCAAAGGAGGGCTTCTCTTTTCTGTCCCGAATTGACTGTCACACAATTTTTATTGAGTTCTAGTGTTCCGTATGAGTTTCTCTCTCTCTCCACATCGTTGTATATACCTCCTTCAAGCCTCCCCTTTTAATAGTCTTAACTCAAAGTCCGAAACACTTTAGATTTTCATTGTAGGAAAGGTGATCTAACTCCCTCCCCATCCTTGTTGACTGCCATTTCCATAACTTCCTTTTTGAAATGGGAGTGACCAGAACTATCCACAACATACCAAAACCTTTGCTCTGTCTTTACGTTCTGTTTCTTTAAAAGACACCCTCCCCTCGCCCTGGCTGCTCCCAGTCTGTTTGCTGGCAGGGCTGCCTGTTGACCTGAGTGTAACTCCTTTCTCTTTTGCAGAGGAGATGGCCACATACCTCCGCTATGTCCGGCGCCTGGACTTCTTTGAGAAGCCAGACTACGACTACTTGCGGAAACTCTTCACCGACTTGTTTGACCGGAATGGATATGTCTTCGACTATGAATACGACTGGGCCGGGAAACCCTTAGTAAGTAATGTTCTGACACTTCAGACACAATCATAACACCCACTACCTGTTTCTGCTGCATCTTCTCTGCCATTGGTGTGCCATATTTACTTTGCAGTCACCTGTCTTCCAGTGTGACCTGAATACCCCACCTAACCTCAGCTTCTATTTTGGGCAGGGAGATATTAGCAAAACATAATTATCAACTGTGCATTAAAGTTTTTTTTAATCATCAGTACACTCTCCACCATCTGACAACCTCCTTCTAGAGACTTTCCTTTCTTTCTTGCGGCCTCTTAGGCCTCTTCCAGGGCCTCACAGATCTCCAGCTCCTTTAAATGACCTCATCCAACAGTTCAAAACCAAAGGTGGGCAATAGTGACCATCAAGACCGGATCATGTGGAGTTGTCAAGAAATCTTATTGGGCCACACTTGGGATCAGAAAGGATTTTAGAGTGACTTAAGCTGTAGCAGTGATATATCTTAAGGTCCCCATACCTCGACCAAATAGGCAGATAATATTCCAGTGATATCCCGACACAAGCAAGGCAAACCTGCCTCTGTCAATAGAGTCACACCCCCTTCTCTTCTGTCTGTGCAGCCAACCCCCATCGGCACAATCCAGAGTGACGTACAAGTCCAGCCTCAAAGCAAGGAGAAAGCACAGCCGTACATCAAACAGCCAGTAAGTTGGGGGGGGGGGAAGACGATGCTCCTGTGGGGTTGTATAGCTGGGTCAGCACCAGGTAGCCAAACTTATAAAAGAAAACCCCAGGGGATGTGGCAACCAAAGTTTTGGAGAAAGGGGTGGAGAAGTGAAGAGGGTCCTTGGGTTGAAGGTGGAGTGAATGGAGCCACTTGGTGTCTTAGATGGGGATCAGCAGCCAGTAAGCACTATTGAGCAGGGAGAGTGCATGAAGAGTGTGTGGGCTGGATGTAAAGTTGCCTTACACTGGCATCAAGGCATTGATCCAGTAGCTGAGCACCATCTACATTAGCACTCTGAGCTCTTGGGCACAGGTCTTTCCCAGCCCCGCTATCCAAGATCTTTTCTCAGTGGGAATGCTGGAGGACTTTGAAGATGGAACTTTCTTTCCACAAAGGCTGTGCTCATATTGCTGAATTCTGGCTCATTCCCAAATATCCATCATTTGAATTTCTGCCACACTGGCTTCTTTTTTTTGTTTTGTTTTGTTATGGGGTAGAATGGTAGACTGTCACCCATTTCAATTACATGAACATCCTTTAAGTCTCTTGCCCTTGAGGAATCTTACTTGAAAACACATTTATTTACAAATTTATATCCTGCTTTATCTCCCACGTGGGCATTCAAAGCAGCTTGTTTATGGCAGCCTTGCGCTGAGTCAGACTGTAGATCCATCTGGCCTGATACTGCCTGCCCTGACCGCTAGCAACTCTTCAGTGTTTCAGGCTGGGATCTTTCCCAGCCTACCTGGGGAGATGTCACCAGGAATTGAAGCTGGGACCTTCCACGTGCAAACCACTTGCACTGTCAATGAGCTTCGGCCCTTCCCGAATCAGGTTCAGAATGTGTCTGTGGGAAAGCTCACTTTGGCTTTGAGAAATTCCACCCAGCTTGTTTTGAACAGGAAATGCATCCAAATGCGACCCATGTTAAGAAGTTCTGTGCATGTGTTCAGCAGGAATCCTGAATCCAGGTGGGAATGCCAGCAGTATCCCAGTGTAGTGTCATCCATTTTCCCTCCACAGTGCTGCCAGTTTGACTCCAGGGGTGCCATGCAGATTTGCAGTCAGGCCTGTCTTAAATTCTTTTTGCTTTTGCATGTCTCTTGTTCTTCCCTTTGACCTGTGGTTTCCTCTGCCCTTGCAACCCCCATCCCTTTCTGTCTCCTCCTTCTCTTTTTTCTTTTCTTCTTTTTTCCTTCTTCTTTGTTTTCTGCCTCCGTCATTAGCAGTCACCTGAGGGGACGGAATTATGGGATCCCCAGGCTGGCCGGCAGCCTGCTGAGGAGCCTCTAGGAACTCATCTGGCAACCAGCAGGCTGGGGGGTTCCGTGCAGGTACATCAGGGGGACAGGGTTGGGGGTGGTGGAGGGACTGCAGAGCTGCTGTTCAAACCTCTAAGTTTTCCCGTGGTCTCTAGCCACGCTTTCTTTGGCTTGCTTTTTATTCCTGTTTTTATCTTGTTTGGGTCAGGCACATGAGGTAGCACCTGGGCATTTGGACACTGTATATTTTTGGAGCCTTCTTTCTCACAATTGTAAGTGCAGCCTGCATTCCCTGCTTGTTCCAGAAGGAGGTGTCAAAATAGCAACAATCCTACCTTAGTAGCACTCTCTGTTTCAGACCAGACTACTTAAAATTCATTCCACTGCCATATTTTTTAAGTAGGGCCTTTTCATTGGTTAAAATCTGTTTAACCAAATCAAAAGGCACCCCAATTTTAAAATTTTATTTCTTGTCATTTGTCATTTATTGTAAATGTTATTTATTGTCAGGATAAGTACTTGGAAAAGCTGTAGGTGAATAGTGCTATTTTAGGAGGTATATTCTTATCTCCTCTACACAGGAGGGAGTGCTTGTACAGATGGTAGCAGGCACCACTTTGGATGAGGCATTCCCTCATGTGAGAGAGAGAGAGAGAGAGAGAGAGAGTAGGAGGAGGAATGCCTCTTCCAAAATGGCACTTGCTACATTGCAGGCAGGCATCGCCATTAGTTCTTGCTTCAGAGCTAATGGGTTTTTTTAAACTTGTATGGAAATGTAAACAGTGGATTAATCAGCTAAAATGTGTACATTTAATCAGTCAGATTTCTCTTGGAAGCCCAAATGCATCCTTGACTTAGGGAGAAGGGAGTGGAGCTTTATTCTTCATACACTACCTCTCGTCACTCAACTCAAGGGAAGTTGTATCTTCTGCAAGCATCATACTCTTGGAGAAGGCACAAGCTCCCCCCAGCTGCTTTCTTTCCTCTCCATCCCAGCCTCTGCCCTGTGGCATACAGAAAAGGGGGGATAGTGATGAGCCCTTCCTCTGGAAGGAACTGAGCTGTGTCTTGAACATAGATACTCTCCACTGCCTCTGCTGTGTGTGCGTGTTTATGTGAGCTTCTGTGATGTGGTTGCCGCTTAGCTTCTGTGCAGGAGAGTTGCAAGCTCTTACTCTTCCAGGGAGGTTGCAGAGAGTGGTCACTGCAATCCTAACTGGCAATCCTAACTCTTCCTGTTAAGGCTGGTGTCCATTCTTGCATGCCTGCCCACACCTTCTGGCATTACTGTGGCCCATTTACTTAAGGCTGGACTGTGTCAGAAAAGGAATTTTAATTCTGTAAAAGGGTAATCCAGGTCTTCTGGATTCAGCAACCTGGATCGGTAAATGAGCAGTTCTTCTTTCTGTTTGCTTCATTTTGACTTTGCAACTCATGGGGAACAAAGAGCGATGCCAGTGACCAAAGCTTCCCACCCAGAAATCTTTACTTTAATGCAAATCACAATTCTTGCAGAAGCAATGTTGTTTTCCTCGCAAGCGTCATGATGTTTGTTTTCTGTGCTTGTACAGGATCGTGACACATGCTCAGAAACGAGTGTAAAGTCAGGTGCCTCTGGAATTCTGTGGCCTGGATATTTTAAGTTTTGCTAACAAAATCTGAGGCACCTTGAATCTCGGTTGTAGGCTTACTGTACAAGCTTTGCTTTTTGCAAAGTTTGGGGTTTTCTTCATTGTGTTTGTTTTTAAATAGCTGTGGCAACAAAATGTGGCTTTAATTTTGATTACCGCAGATACTCGCCTGTAAGATCTCACAGATAAGTTGAGGGCAGGTTTTCAGCCAAAATAATGGAATGTTCCATGACTCTTGGATAAGTCAGGGGTAAAACTGAGGGAATGGTGTTTATGAGGAGGAGAAGGAACTGCAGCTTGCCCGGGAGCCTGATTGAAAGGGGTGAAAATTTGAGTTATGCCACTGTTTTTGAAGACATTAATAAGTTGCTTATGTAGTATTGTGTGCCATTCACTCCTTAAAGCAACATAATTGAACATTGCATTGAAATGATTTAAAAAATCCAGGTTTGAAAAGCATTTGCACTTTAAAAACCTTCCAAAACAAATGTAGCACCAATACAAAACAACATAGACAGCTGACCTCAGCACAACCCCTGCTTCCATTGCTGCTAGACAACTTTTCACTGTCGCTTTAAGAGGCACTTCTGGGCTTGGCGTTAACAAGTGTGCTCAGAAAACTATAAAGGGAGCCTCCAATAAATGTAAACAAAGCTGCATTTTTGTAAGCTGTCTGTAATCCTCAAAATGTTCCTGAGACACTTCACAGACCCCCTGCAGGCACTATTAAAGCTCCTCCTGGTTGCTGCAACATGCCTGAACAGCCCTGACTTCTGAGTGACCCGCAGATGAGACGATGAGCTGATCTATGCTTGATTTATTAGTAGAAATTTTTGCCTTAAAGGAGAGTATCTATGGTGTATGTCAGACTGGCAAAACAAGATTTGAGGCTCACGCTCAAACTATGGGCAATATGTTGGGTACTGGAGTCCTTTCACATCCTGAAAGTATTTCTCAGTCTCATCGTGATTTAGAAGCTTGTTTTTAGGGCTTTGTTTCCACCTTGAAGCCTGGAAACTGGTTTTTTTAGATCCAGATCTTTCTAGCAATTCATTTAATCAGGAAGTCTCCATAAATACTCTTCTACAGCATGTTACAACAGTGCCAGATGCCTAAATCTCAAGAATAAACATGTTTCTGGTAGAACTCTCACCCTGATGCATGAATTGGGGTAGGAGGAATATAATCTGTAAATAATACATACCATGGCCAGGCTGTAATGCATGCCACTTTTCAAGTGATGCATGTGCACCGCCTTATGCACACCTAATGTTTCTTCCTAAACCAAAGAGTTGGTTTGCAAACCATGGTTGGAAGAGAATGCAGTTCACTGGCTCCTGATGGTAAAAGGAGTCAGCATTGCATACTGCAGGGTTTTCAGAATGTGGATTTCTTCAGAGAAGGAAAAGTAAAAATCATTCCACCCTTTTTGATTTCGAAGGGGCAAATGCAAGTGAGCAACTGTTCCTTTTGCTCTATTTGGTTTAGGGTACTGGCAAAACTTGGCCGTCTCAGCTGTCAGCCATTTTTTTTATTTCAGTGTACTAGAACTATGCTACATCATAACATAGAGGAGTGTTCAGTGGGAGAGTGGCAGCCACTATTCAAAAAGGGAAGGGAGAAAGGCCACAGAGTTTTGGCTTTGCAACCCTGAAAATTAAATCTACTTGACAAAAAATCCCTCAACCCCACTTTTGCAGCCTGCGGATGGCACCCCAAAGTGCTTTCAAAGCACTTATGCCCCAGCTCTGAACTGAATGTTTTCAGGCTGCTTTCAACATACAGTTAAAGCAAAAAGTGAATAACATAAAACACATTTTCTGAGAGCAATCACTCTCTTTCAAGTTGATCCCGAGGCTGAACAGTCTGGGAAGATAACATTGTAGCCTAGTGTCCTAAAGGAGTCAGATTTGGTGCCAGGCATCACTGAGGTGCTGCCGTTACCAAAAAGGCCCTGTCCCTGGGTAGTCTCACCCCTCTCTTTCCACAGGGGTGGCATATGTGATGATGATGATCATAGCACCTGGGGAGGTTAATGTGGAAGCAGGCAGCCTCTTGGGCCCCTGCTCCCAGAATGTGTTTGTTAGAACTTGGGCATTGCTCTATACAGCCATGCCCATCAAAATGTGTATTGCTACTTGAAAAGCCAGTCTAATGCCCTGTCACCTTTTCCAGCACCTTATAAGAAGCAGCTCTGCCATATCTTCCTTTGTGTCATGTTGGTGTGTTTTGCATTAAACCCAGAAGCACGGGCAGCGTTGCAAAGGGGATACCTTTTTTTACTGTGGCCTGATAGTGACTGTGGTAGTCACTCCCTCTCTGTGGTATGAAATCAACTGAAGATGCCTGCATTGTGAGGCTCAGGTGTCTCTTTCTGCATCCTTCTTCCAAACCACTGTTGAGGGTTGGAGCTGGTATGGGGTGGGAATGCTGTGCTTTTGAGCCTTTCTAGCAGAGATGAGGCAACTTTCATTTCTCTTGAGCCAGCATCCCTCTTCCTCCCTATGTTGGGTAGGCATGGACAGAGCACTCTCTTGACCCCCCCTCCCCCACAGGTATCTTCTATTTTACTTGGTCACTCACCTGCCTGGCTTTTGTTCCATCTTAGGTGATGAGCTCAACCAATGGGGAGTTGAACACAGATGACCCAACCGCCGGCCACTCCAATGCCCCCATCACTGCTCCTGCTGAGGTCGAGGTGGCAGATGACACAAAGTGAGTAGCCCCTTACCCAAGGTGTTGGCTAGTTACATGTTGGCCTGTAGTACCATGGCCTTGCCAAGGAGGTTTTTAAGGGAGTTAGGAGCTAGATGCTGGCTAAAACCCACTCCAGAGACGATGTGGTTGTATAGCAATCCCAATAAAAGTAAGGACATTTTGATTAATTTCCAGAGGAGTGGTCATATTTATCTGTAGCAGCTAGAGCAGTGGAGAGCCTCATGAAACTAAGGTTCCACAAGACTCTATTCTTTTTTTTTTCTTTTTTTTTTTGAATGTTTCCTAGAGAGAATCCAAGCAGGTTGTGCCCCCTGGCATCACCTTCACCAATAGCCTCTGGCTGTAGCTTCCTTGTGGAGGAGGGTTAAGAACAACAACTGTAGCTGCCCTTCCTCTAGAACAGCGGTGTCCAAACTTAATGGCAGGAGGACCACGTCATCTCTCTGACACTGTGTCAGGGGCTAGGAAAAAAAATTAACACTTAAAATTTACATAAATGAATATATTAGAGATGGAACTTGTATGAATGACTGAAGATCTCACATTAGCTCAAGGCCTATAAAAGGCCTTGCGCAAAGCAGGGCCGGCCTTTTCTTCACTGCCACTTCACAGACATGAAACAGCAGGCAGTGGAGGGAGCCCTTGGCCCGTAGCTCATGAGAGACATCAAACAATTGGCCCTTGTACTGAGAGCAGTTGCTTCAGGCCAGTGTGGGCTCCAGCAAGTGTCCAGCAGACCAGAGGCTCATTGGAGACTGGGAGTTCCCTGTAGGCCAGATTGGGGAGTCCCTGAGGCCTGCAGATGGCCCATGGGCAGAGTTTGGGCACCCCTCCTCTAGAAGTAAAGCTGAGAGTTGTAGCGGAGTCTGATTCTCTTTCCTGGGAAGAAATGTCATTGTGTATTAGGAATTCTGAGCATTTATGCAGTGCAACATTCAAAGTAGGGCAGTATCACTGTTTCCATATTGATGGGATGATGGTGACATCTGCGGCTGAGGAGAGGGTCACCTAAGTCTGCCCTGTGTATTTACAACAGAGGCACAATTCAAGTACAAAATATGTCTGCTTGTAGCTCACACTTTTGGCCAGTACAGTATGTCCTCACTTAAAGTTGTTGATAGGTTCTTGGAAACGGCAACTTTAAGAAAAACAACTTATAACAAAACCAATTTTACCATAGGCTATTTTGATGTATGTAAACAAGAGTTCCTACAGTATATTTCTGGTCATAAAAACATCACCATACTTCTAAATGAAGACCTAAAACACTTCTCCTATTAACCATTGAAATAAATGTGAGCTTTCCAGGCCAGAGCAAACTCACATAGACATAGGGAGAATGTGCAAATTCCGCACAGACTGTGGCCTCAGCCAGGAATTGATTTTTTTTCTCAACTTTGAAACAAAATGACTTTAAAGTGAGGACTTGCTATATGTTACACCTACAGTGTTGCATCTACAGAGCAGGGGCACAGCTTCCTTGTGGACTTTTGGTACTCAAGCCAGTTCGCCATTCTAATTTCAAATCCCCCGGCTTTCACTATAGAACAAGCAAGGTCTGGAGTGACGCTACACTGCACTGAGATTTGTGGTCAGTAGTAGTTTTCACCATGAGTTCAGAAGCTCAGTCTGAGTGCAGCTCAAGTCTTATTTCTATGGCTTTAATGCCTTGGGCAAAAGAATCACCAAATCTTTACCAGAGTTTTCCCTTCTGCAAGTCCTGCAGTTTCATTACATGTGGTGTGTGTGTGTGTATAGTTTTTTTCTGTTGAAAATTAAAGGAACCTCCCTTCTTCAAATTCACATTTGGATGCTTGCTCTTTGCAGGTGCTGCTGTTTCTTCAAGAGAAGGAAGAGGAAAACCATTCAGCGCCACAAGTGAGGCACCCATGGGGAAAATACCAGGATCCATTGTTTGGACTGTGTTTTTCCTTTCACTTCCTGGCCATGGATTAATGGATCTTGATTCAGACAGGGAACGGGCTTCACCCCCACTCCAGTTTTGCTCAGGGGTGGGTGGGCATGAGCCACTTGTGACTTGGCTCAGAGGTGTGCCCAGGAGGACATCCCTGGTGGCCTGCATTTTCTTCTTCCTGAGAGACTCGAAACAGGGGCCGTTTACGTTTAAAAGAAAAGAACAGCACACTGGCCTTCTGCTGAAGTGTCCGCGTCGTCTGTGTTGTCCAGTCCACAGAAAAGCATTAACTATTTATGCAGCAGTCCACACTTGTAGATTTTTTTTCTCTTCTCCTCCCTCCCCCTTTGGTTTCATTGAATAGTTTTTTTGGAAGAAAACAGGGATCAATCCTACACATAACCTTAGAAGCAACGATTGTGAGAACAGCAGCCACAAAGGATATTGTTGGGTTTTGGTTTTTTTTTTCCTTCCTTCCTGTCACTCTTGTGTGTGCGTCTGTCTCTTAATTTAAAAAAAATGCATCTCGGTCTTGGTGCCTGAGCTGTGGGGGAAAATTCTCTCTCTTTTTTTTGTAGCGGTGCATCAAGTTGTTTGGTTTTTTTCCGCTGTTTTTAAGGATCTCCTGATCTTGATTTCCTTGCTGCTTCAGTGTCCCTTAAATTCCGCCACTCTTCTCTCTTCCTCTCCCCCCCATCAGTGTCTTGTTTGGAGGTTTAGCCTCCTTGAGCATGGCAGGCGAACACAGTGGGATGTGCGTGCACATTGGGAGGGGGGCTTGTTTACACGTTTTCTTTTTCATTTCTCAATGCACTTTTTCGTAGCAATACAAGCAGCATCTGCATCTTGAAGTTTATCTGTTTTTAGAAATCTTTTTTTAATTAAGTCCCTCCCCCCTGGGTAAGGGAGGATGAGGGGAAAGTCTTGGATCTCAGGAATGGCTGGTGGTCAAGCAGGACCCCAAAGCTGATCCCTTGCCCACCTTCCATTAGTAGACAATTTTGGCCGGGGAGAATGAATTGCCATGACCAAAGCAAGATCTAAGTGGATCTTGGGAATACATAAGTTCATTTTACAGCTGGTGCTGAGAGAGGCAGACTATTTGTGTTGGGGATCTGATGGTGGCTCCTGGGCGAATATGATGGTTACCTTCTTCTCCAGGTAAATGTCACTGAAATTAATCGACAGATTGTGGTTAATACTCTATATGAACTCCAAGGCCGAGTGCATTCATGTGAAGACAATCCATTCCCTTCTTGACATATTTTTTTTAAAAACCCTCTTCTCTGTTTAAGATCGTGGGGCTCTAAACTCACAAAGGGAACATTGCAGCTGCCCTCTGTGCATTACATACAATAGAAACCAGCAGAAGGTTTCGCTCCCTGTGACAGCAGATCTTGTTAAAAACCAAAATGTACATAAGATGTGTTTTTTTTGCTTGGGGAAGAAAAAGAGAATAGGATCCTTTTGCTGTGGGGGGAGAAACATAGATTTGCAAAAAATGTTCTGATGTCTGGTAGGTCAGATTTTTGTGCCGTTCATGTTGAGTCCAAAAGTACTGAGCTACAAGAATAACTTTGAAGGTCGGTGAAATCATTCAGTGTTAACAGTGCAAGAGGGTGTACAGTGTTTGGCACCACAGGCTATGGCTCAGTTCTGCATAAGCTATCTGGCACATGCATAGTTTGTACAACTGTGCTCCTTCAATTCCCTGGGCCTTCTCCATTCATTGGCTGGGGTTTGAGCACCATTCAAACCCCTGGGTCAGTTTTCCCTCTGATGGCTGCAAGCTACAGATGTTGCTTGCATTTAAACTGCAGAAATGGGAAGGAGCATGTTGCTGCTTTAAAGATATATTTTTATACAAGGGAGGGGGAGAGAAGGGTGCCTCCACCTGCTCAGTTCCATAGTAGTAGCATGTTCTTTGGTTTTTTTTTTTCCTGTGTTGTAATCATGGCACTTGTAATGTTGGGAATGACCAGCTTGTGTTTAGGAGAGAGCTGTGCTGGGCATGGGGTGTTCAGGGGAGCACTCTGGTCTCAGCTGAAGTAAAGAGCACTGTGTTGTGGGAGTGTGTGGAGAAATGGAGCTGCACTGGACTACAAGTGTGTACCTGTTTTTTGGGAATGCACCTCACCCCACCAGTGCTAAACTGTTTCTGCTTGGCTTCCTGCGTCCCTCACATTCACATGGGATAGTTTCTCTCTTCTTCCCTGCTCCCATGAGTCTCCAGACTCATGCTTGCCATCATCTTGATCACTTTATAGAGCTAAATTTGAACCTAGACCTCTGCTGCTGTGGGTTTACAATCCCATCCTCTCAAGATTGTGGGCGGCACCTTCCCACCTGCAGATGTTGCATTGAATGAAGCTTGTATTGTATGTAAGGTATTTCTCTCTTCTTTCTCTCCCTCCCCCCCAATATTGAAGTAGCTGGCACTTGTTGAATGTTATGCTTTAAAGATGGACAAGAGCAACTTCTTATATGGTTGTAACCCTCGCCCCGTTCTCTGACTGAATGTTCTATCGAGGTGGGGAGGGTGTCTTATCAGAGTAGCATCTACTGTTACTGGTCTTAGTTTCAAACTTCAAAATGGTGCCTCTGCCCTGCTAAAAAGAACTAAGATTGGGAGGGGGAAGGCGGAAACCTTCTGGGAATGGCCTTGATCCCAGTGACTTCCACAAAAATAGGATTGCTTAGGTATTTGCAATGTTTGAGCTTGTTTTCCCAAATGATGCAAATGGGGGGGGGGATTAAACAGCCTTAAATGTCGTGCTGGAAAAATGTTCCAGTCCCAGGAAGGTGTAAAACAAAAATTTTTTTAAAAATTAAAATGTTTATGTAAGGGTGCATGAGTGTGCTTGGACTACCGCTTGCGATGTGGGTTGTTCTATTTTTATTTTAATGACTTGGAAAGTTTTAAGGAACAATTAAGTAAGAAACCAAGTACATCAGTGGGTGAAACCTTGATAAACACAAGAAACACGCACCTTGTTCCCTGGTCTTTATGAGATGTAAGCTTTGGCCCACATTGTCTGGCTTGCATCAAAATGAGTCTTGCAGACTTAATTGTTTTTTTAAAAAAAAATTTGTGTGTAACAAAAAAAAACCAGGTTAACTGAGTCTGAATAGAAATGAAACTTGTGCTGGTGTAGCTCCAAAGCAGAAGAGAGAGTGTTGCATTGTGAGTTTTAGTTATTGCTTTCAAAAACAGTGTACACAGGTAATGGCGTATAAGTTTCTCTGAAGCTTCCTTGAAGCCATAGAATTTAGGGGCTTTTTTAAAAAAAAATCAAAAAGGAGAAAAAACCCTGAAAAACCAAAAATTAAAAAAAAACTTTAAAAATAATGGTGCAAGGATGTTTCTTTGGGTAAGGGGGGAAAAAGATAACAGCGAAGCTGGGTTGCCAGACAATAAGAGGATAAAAGATCAACTTAGTACTAGAAGCAAGTTTCAAGAGGTAACCTCTTGTTTGGAAAATGGAAGAAAAGCATTCTTGCTGGTTCAGACTGGAGCTCCAGCAACCCCTAACATTGTCTGGTCAGATCCCTCTGGGAAACCCGCAAATAGAGCCTGAAGATGCATATGTCATCACCTTCTGATTTTGAGAGGTACACTGCCACTGTAGATGGAGGTTCCATTTTAGATCTTGCCTGAAACCTGATCCAAGCATGATTGTGTTTGGTCTGAGCAGTGGTATCCAGGTTGTAGCTTTTGTTTGCAATAGCCTTAGCCCCTGGCACTTGGTGTTCTGAAAGACACATTCAGTCCTGCTAAATCACACTACTATCTAGGACAGTGATGGTGAACCTATGACATATATGTAAAAGGTGGCAACCAAAGAGCTGCTCTGACACTTCGAGCATGTTTTCCTACCCTTGGAAACTCTTAAAAGTCTAGCATGAACAGACATGACTATCTCCCTGGTTTTTCACCTTCACTCTTGCCTATGTGCACACTTGTAGATCTGACCAAAAAATGCTACTGCCGTCAATCTGCCAGGGACTTCCCACCTCTTCTCTTCCCTGTCCTGCTGAATAAAGAAGTGGCATAGAGGATGGGGACAAGCTGTATATGATGTGCTACTAAGTAAAGTGAAAGGGATGTGGGGATGCCTCTGTTCCCCTTCCCCCTTCACAGGCGGGAGGGGTGCTTGCCTATCTACTTAGGAGAGCTCCAGGCATAGCCTCTCTTCCCTGGGGTTTCTGTTTGAAATGAACAGGAGCAGCACATGCTTCTCAGTGCCTGCTGTTCATTTCAGAGAAGTGGCATGATGGAAGAAGAGAGGCTATGTAGGGAGCTTAAGTAAGTAGAGGGAAAATGGGGTTGGGTTGCATCTCTTTTCCTTCCCTAGGCATAGGTAGTCTACACCTGATTAGACATTAAAAAAAATGTAAAGAATTTTCTCTTGTGTGATTGTGGGGGCAATGACACAGCAGCAGAGTCAAGTTAGGCATTTTCCAGATTTTTGATCATGCCATGCTTAAAAGGTTCACAATCACTGATCGAGTACAGTGTTTCTCAACTAGGGGTATAGGTACTACCAGTGAGTGGTACTTGAGGTGATGTCTGGTGGTACTTGCAGGACACCTGTCACCCAGCAGTGAGACCAGAAATGTGACACAACAAACAGTGGTAAGAGACTCTAAACATGCTTTCCCACTCTTGAAAAAGCCCTCCCATCCACCCAGAGCCTCTTAGTGGTGTTTGTTGCCTCCCACCACAGAAGCAACTAGCAATGATGTCCTTGGGTGGGGCTCACTGCCAGTGGGGGGGCTCACATCCCCAGCTGGCCCTACTAATAAATGACCTTCCCCCAGACTCCTGTGGCCCATTCAGAGCACACGAATGTGTCATGACACAGTGGTTGAAAATGGCTAGCTTAGCATGGGCTAAGCAAGTGCCAAATTACATACAGATATTCTAACTCATGAGCACAGCAGTCGGATTTCAAAGATTGCTAGTATCATCACTTGGGCATATAAGCTGTCCTCTGTAAATCAGGCCCCTTGGTCCATTCAGCTAAGCTTTTTAGTTTCAGATGGTTTTTCCCAGCCCTACGTAGCTTTCAGGTAGCTGGATTACATCCCCTTCCTGGCAAAGTACACAGTGCAGAGGTGGCACATGCCTTGCTACAGCTGCTGTTCCTTGCAGCAGAATTCCAGCATCCTGCAAGAACTGCAGAAGCTAATTTTCAGAGCACAATTCAAATACTTCTTATAAGGCTGCCCAGATTTCCCCCTCTTCACCTATCCCCTGTGCAATTACACAGGCCTACAAAATTGAGGGTCAGAAAAGCTTTTCCCAAACTTTATGGTGGTTTGATATGAATTTGGAGTGCCAATTCCAAAATTGGCATCCATTTTGCCCTATTATGTTTAGTTTTGGAGATACAGTATAGCCTCATTACTGAATGGGTCAAGCAGCTTCCTCATGAGGAAGTCATGGTGTAGGCTTCCTCATGAGGAAGCTGCTTGAACCATTCACTAAAGAGGCTATGCTGTGTCCAAAACTAGATGTGATAGGGCAAAACATGCCATTTTTGGAATCGGCACCCCAAATATACCCAGGAATTGGTGTAACATTTAAGGAAGCAAAATGGGTGTTGGCCTGTGTGATCATCAATGACTGAACTCTCCCCAGACCCCAGCTTGTTCATTCTCTGAAACCAGTCCTTCCAGCTCCTGCTTGTATGGAATGTAAAGCAATTTTCATCACGGTTTGAAGCCATGTGCTACTGCAGTCACATCTATCTGACCCTCAAAACAGCAAGAAACTCATTGCATAAAGACACTCCAGCTGCCTTTATTGATTTCCTATTTACAAAACAAAAAGCAGAAAGAGAAGAGTGTGTGTAACAGCATTGAATACATTCACTATATCTGTCAGAGAACAAACTAGCTCCTGAAAACTTGCTGGGAGAGAAGGGTGACATTCTACATTTGAGGCCAGGCCCAGTCAACAGCAGGTTAAGAGCACTGGCATTTGCACCAGGGTCCAAGATCATGAATTATTCAGAAAATGTCCCTTCTAGTGGTCACACATACACCCAAAGTCTAAGTAAGGGGTTGGATTTCAAAAGGAGGCTTGTATAAGGAGTTTTGGCCATACTTTTTCAGGAGCAGAGATTTTTAATAGCCTGTTGCTGCTACTACACAGCCTGTAGATGTGTTTGGAACCCATACAGTGATTATCTTTCAACCTATATACAGAAGACAGGGACTATGTACACAGATTAGGAAACATACCTGGCAGGGAGAAAGCAGAGAGCAGGGTGAGTTGCCCTTTGTATGGAACACAAGTTAAGCAACACTTGTTCCAAGGGAAGGGCACGGGTGCTGCACCTCCTTGTATCAAAGAATAAAAGGTTTTCATGTACAGATTTGGAAGGGGAGGAAAAAGAGGTCACAATAAGACAAAAATGGACCTACTATTTTTACTGGCCATAGCACTGCGCACAAGCATGTGCACAAACAACACTTGTACCTGGGCTCAGGCTGGCACACAATGTTCACATGGAGGTGCATTATCCAAAAGCACTGGCATTTGCTCCAAAGGTGGAGGACCACTGGAGGGTGATTAGCAATTAGTACTAGGTTGAAGCAATCATTTCCTAGAGGGCTCATTCACACAACAAATTTAAACCAATCTGAAAATAGGGCACTGTTTTTCCTCTACCCCAGCAGGACTGTGGGAGAAGATGGTTAAAGAATTCCCATCCCTTCAGAAAATTTCCTGGGCCAGGCACTGTGCTAGTTAAAACAGGTACAAAACTGGCTGGAACACAGACATGGCCTCAGAGTGGCAAAAAGCTACTTGGGAATATTTTTAACATTTCTATTGCAGCACAGGGAGACCTTCCCATGTAGGTAGCTTGCAAACATGCCCAAACACAGAGGTTTGTTTTTCTGCAAACATGATTTCCACAGTTATCGGGACTGGGAACTGTTCTTGAAAAAGCCCTCAATTCTTCTGCATAGAATCCAATCTTCAGAATACTCATTAGTACTCAATCTTGAGCAGAGGCCATGTGTCAATGGAGGTGGAGTGGTCATGTATGGAATCTGTTCACAAGACCACTGCACGGGAACTTCAACCACACAGCATAATAAGAGTGTGGTTGTGTGAATGGGAAAATCAGGGTGAGTTCTGCTTCTAAACGGGCAGCAGCAACCCAAGTGGGTCCACCCACAATTTTCTATTTATTATAAACAAAATAGCACACTGCCGCATTAATGGCATTCAACAAAACCCTCCAGTCCTTCCCAGGTTTAATGATTCTCAGTGAATGCTGAAGGAAGACAAACATGAAAAAATAGAATTAACCAACAGCAAGTTTCGCAGCTTGCTCTGAGAAGGGGCAGAAGAATAAGAAGGTTCTCTTGAACAGAAGCTATACTTGGCAAACAACAGTTGGGAATTACGTCCCTTTAAGAGGGGCACCCTGCAGCTAAAACTTCTGGCATGCACTGCTGTGTTCCATGAGGCACTGAGACTAATGCTGAGCCAAAGCATAACTAGTGAAGGTGAAAAAGCAACCGGCTTTGAAGAGGGGAGAATCTGCCCAGTGCCAAAAATGGCACCACCAGTGTGTGTTAGAACATCTTGGGCACTTGCTATAGCAGCTTGAAGGCAGCATACGTTTCTGTCTATACAAACAGATACATATTTATAGTTTGAGAAGTTCCAAACAAAAGGGGACCATTTATAAAGGGACAAACAAAAACAGAAGTTTTCAAAATTATATCATAACCTCCATGCAAGAGTTGGGAGTTCTGCAAAGCCAGATTAGGTCCACCCCACTCCCATTTGCACACATAGACACAGCACTAGCTTGTTAAAGTTATGCACAGAGAGAGGAAACACAGTTGGAGGGTAAAATGCATTGTTAAGTTGCACTAGATTAGCAGCAGCAGAAAACACACTGAGGATCAGAGTCCAGGGACTTTGGAAGCTTCTCTTATCGCAAGTTCAAAAGGCTGTAACTTGCCTCTTAGTAAAGGCTTCTTCAGGGGAAACAGTCACCCTTTAGAGCATTTAGAAAAATCTACCACATATCCACAGGGGACAAGCAAGGTAGCAAAAACAGACCTTAAGGGCTGATTTACTAGCTCTTGAAGGCTGATTGATTGGCCTTCATCCCTTCAGAGTACAGTATTCTCTGAGCAAGTCAACCCACATGAAACAAGCAAGGCAGCAAAAGCGCACCCTTAAGGACTGATTTCTTGGCTCTTGAAAAGTTGATCTACTGGCTTCCCCCTTAACTCCACCCATAGTCGGACTAGAAATGCAAGATGGTTTGCAACATCAGTTCAACATCAAGGATTGTCTTGAAACGCTGCTTGTGTCATCCAAGAAATTTGTGCTCAACACAAGGTAGTGTACAGAACAACTCCAAAAGAAAGCCACTTGTCTTGGCCAGATTCTTTCCTGGTCACATAGAAAGTGGCAAGTACACTGTGAGAAAGCTTTGCCACTCTGGCAATACTTGCCTAACCACCACCTGAACTTTCTCTCCCCCCCCCCCAACCTGACAGCATGCAGAGGTGAGGAGGGAATTTCTTCAGTGGGGATTGTCTCCTGGCCAAACGATTTCACCACTGCCACCAGAATGGCTAGATGTAAAAGCAGCTACATTCATTGCAATAAAGGAATCGTCAAGTTGGATTACCAAGACAAAATGAAAGGCATTGCTAGCCCCAGCCAAAGTGAGGCCAGTCAACATTCCATCTGTGGGCCTCCTGTATCATCCACACATAGTATGCGCAAACTGTAGCATCCACCCAAATGAATCTCTCTGGTTAGCACACCTCCCATTTGGCATGGTGGGACAGGAGCCAGTGATCTTAAGCTTGGAAGGGCGCATGAGGGGTAGGGAGAAGCCGCATGCCAATCCACTGGCAGATTTCAATGATTCCTATGTGTAGAAGATGATCTCCGGGATCTGTCCATCCTCCACAGAGGTACCATTGTTGTTGCCAGCCGCATAGCAGAAAGTGAAACTGGTCTTGGCACCTGTTGTTGGTGACTCGTGGATCACTTTACGCAGCCCTTTGGTTCCATAGTGGGAATCTGGGCCCTGTATGTGCAATCAAACAAAGAAAAGGGATATATTTTTGCAAGCCAATAAATTACAAAGGGTTGTGACTCCTTTCAGGTCTGAGCTAAACCACAAGAGGGCATCATGTGCATTTTGGGCAGACTTCAGGCTTGCTGGATTTATTTTGGTTTTTTGCCAGAATCCCAAAAATCCAATAACTGGAATCATGTGCAAAACAGTGGCTCAGCATCTGCAAGAATACACTTATGGAACCAATCACACAATCATCCCAAGAATTTGTTGCAAGTACCAGAATTGAGTTCATAATCCCTTCATACTAAGGTCCACACCAGGTTTTCTCCCAAACTTTCTTCATTTCAGTAGCATCCTGCTGCTGCCCCCTCCATGCAAAGTACACCAGCAGTACTCTAAAAATTGGTTTAAGCAAAGTTGCTTTCCTCAGGGTTAACTCCTCTGTTGCATTCAAAGAGAACAGGCAGACAGGCACACGCACATCCCCCCCCCCAAGTACCTTCAATGTTGCACAGGCTGTGTAGCTGACAGTGGGGAGGATCTCCACAGGCTCCTTAAACATAACACGGAAAGTGTTGGAGGATCCATCACAGCTGAATCCAGTGTCATTCTGGCCCAAGACTGTATTGCTGTCTGTGTGAATAATCTGAAAGGGGGAACCAATTCAAAAAACACAAACTAGAAGCTTAGAACATGAATCAATGCAAGTACAGCTCTTCTCTCCCCTGTACATGAACACATGAAGCCGCCTCACATCGACCATCGGCCCATCTAGTTCACTACAGCCTTCTCTGACTAATGGCATGTCTCCCAGGGCTCAGGTAGACAGGAACCTTCCTGAGCCCTGTGAGCACTGAAATCATTGTAACTGTAGATGCTGGGGACTGAATCTGGGACCTTGTGTATGCATAGCAAGTGCTCTACTACTGAGCTATGTCCCTACCCTAATCTTTAGGCTAAGCAAGACTAGAAGGGACAACTTGCCTCTGTCAAGGGCTGAGCAAGTGCCAGCCACTTGGCTCCACCTTCAGCTACGTTTTCTTGTATGTTTTCTGACTATACAGCAGCTGATTCAGCTGCTGATGAACTGAATTCAGCTGATGATTGACTTCAGCTGATGAGTTCATTTTTCCATTCACATACACCACTCATGATTTTGCTTACTTTTTAATCACTTCCAGTTGTTTTCTATTGTCATCCAGTTGGATAACACATGTTATCCAAACACTTACAGAAATGGGCATGTTTCTTTGTGTTAATTAGATTTAGTGAAAGTATTTGAATATTTTACACTTGATGCCTCTTGTCATTCTTACCCACATGCTCATAAATGAAAGTCTGCAAAAATTTTCTACCTGGATATTTACTTGATAATCCGTTGGGCCATGTATCGATCCATACAACCCAAAGCCAACTATAAATATCCTCTTGTTGACAGAAAACCTGGGAAAGGAGACACATTAAGAGAAAGACTCAACAGAAAGGCAAGCTGGTAACATCAGCAGAAACAGCACACTAGTTGTATCGGCTAGAACCTCCCTCATTGACAGTGGTGCACCTGAGGGGGCACGGGAACAAATGCCCTGGGCGCCGTGTCACTGTGCCGCCATCCACACTTCCGCCCCACCTCCCTCACACCACTCAGGGCAAAAGCCCAGAGGTGTTCTGAGGGCTGGGAGGCAGTGCACTGCCACCCTGACCCTCCAGAGGCCTTCTAACGGCCTCGGAAAGCCTCAAAACCCACTTCCAATTTCACGGAGGCAACCAGAAGTTACCTTTAAATGGGCTTAGAAGGCATTCCGAGGGCTGGAGAAGCCTCCCTGGCCTTCAGAGGGCCTAAAAACGTTACTTTCAGTTTCCTGTGAAACCAGAAGTGGGTTTTTTTTTTTAACGCTCCAAGGCATTTAGAAAACTACCAGAGGGTCAAGGAGGCAGTGCGCTGCCTCACTAGGCCTCCGAAAAAGAGGCAGGGGGTGGCAGCCTGCTGGTGCAGGGGGCAGCAACCTGCAGTCTTGGCTCCGGGCGCTACCTGGGCCAGGATTGCCACTGGTCCTATCCAGACTCTGAAACTAAAAATGGAAGAGCAGCACTGCTGGACCAGACCAAAGAGTGAAACTAGTTCAGCATTGCATTTCCAACCAGGAAATGGTGCTTCCTGGCCAGTACGGGATATGAAGGCAACAGTCATCTCCCAAGATTATGTCCCAGCAAGTGGGATGAAGGGCATACAGCCACTGAACAAAAAGGTTCCACCTAATTATCATGATTAACAGTTGTTGATGAACCCTTTCTTTTGCGTAATCCATTTTAACAGCCATTTAAGCCCACAGCCACAACCATACAGTAGCGACTTCCATAAATTAATAATGCATTGTGGCAAGGACTTGCTTTTATTTGTCCAGAATTTCTTGCCAGTCTGTTTCACTGCGTAACCCAGAACATGGAGTATTACAATATGGAGAAAAACTCTCCCTATCCACTTCCTTCGCACCAAGCATCATCTTATAGACGTTTACCATGCCCTTCTTTTAGTCATCTTTTTTCTAAACCAATTTACCACTCTTTCTGCACCTGCCCCAAATCTCGGAACACCTAGTGCTCATGACTACATTCCACAGTTAAATCCTAAGCTGCATGCCACCATTTCAAAATAAAATCAAACAACATATGACCAAACATGCTCATCCTCATGAAGAAGTCAAACATTTGGGGGGAAGGGATTAGTTAAATGGTTCTGCAAGAGTTTAATGAGTAGATCAGTCAACTCAAGCTTGAGTTGATTATTAATTTAATTAATTGGTAATCACTAATTTTGGTGGGGATGATCACAGACAATTTTCTGAATAGAGAGCACAAAGTTTCTTTGTGCAGGGCAGGGAGCAGTAAAAACCAAGTCAAAATTGTGGACCACTGTCTGTTCAAGAACACAGCCACCTCTCAACCAGTTCAAAGCTACAGGTTGATGAAGCAACACTGGAAAGCCAACCTGATCCGGTCACTGGTCCCACTGTACCCCCAGCGGCTCTCCACTTGTTGGAAGCGGTTGATGCTGCACTCCTTCCCTCGCAAGCAGCAGCGGGGTCGGTCAATGAACTCCACCCGTGGCTTGGGGTTGACAGTGAAGTGAAGGAACAGACTGACCACTTCACGGTCAGTGAGGATGCCTGACTGAGCTGGTCCTAGAGAAGTCAGCAGAAGACAGTGGCAGTTCTCAGCATTATTTTCCATTTATTTATGAATTTAACTCAGGACATCATACATAGTTGTTTCCTCCTGCATCCCATTTTAATCTCAAAACAATCCTGTGAGATAGGTTAGAATGAATGCCCCAGAATCACCCACAGAGCTCCTGGCTGAGAAAGGATTTGAATCCAGGTGGTCTCCCTTGCTCTAATTCCACACTGTGTTATGCTCCAATTTCTAACAGACAGGAAAAGGAGTACAACACCAGAAATACGTGGACCACTTTCACACTTCCTTAATCAGTTTTGCAATTAATCCCTGAAAACCTTAACATGTCACCCAGCTACATCAACAGCCAGAAACAAACTCTTTTGCAGTTTCCAAAGTTGGCCTGACTGCTCATATGGAAGAGACTTACAGCCCAATCCTACTGTGCTAAACTGCTTGTGGAGTGAGTGTT
This sequence comes from Tiliqua scincoides, assembly GCF_035046505.1. Classification (NCBI taxonomy): domain Eukaryota; kingdom Metazoa; phylum Chordata; class Lepidosauria; order Squamata; family Scincidae; genus Tiliqua; species Tiliqua scincoides. The sequence continues at coordinate 33,426,342 of NC_089828.1, read as the reverse complement.
TGTTTACCACTTCCACATTAAGCCCCACGTGCAGCAGCCCCAATGACCGAGGTAAGCAATTAAGGGGGTGGATGGGGGTTGTTCAGGTCTGCAAAGTGGGTGGTTTGGAGGCAGCAACATCCATCAAATCCAAACCCCCTTCCCAGACCCAATCCTCTGATATGGGTCCAAGTGGACTTGCACCAGCAGTTTCAATGGCATGGATCTGAGTAGGCTTATCTCAAGGTAAGGGAATGAATATTCCTTAATTCCCCCAGGTAAGGGAATGAATATTCCCTTACCCAAAAGAGACCTCCGGGACTGCTCCTCCCCCACAGGATGCAGCACAAGTCTTTTTGGTGTGGCTACATCGGGGGTGGGGGGTGGATGAGGATGTTAGTTCAACATCCTGAACCCTCTCCATCCAGGAAATTTTTGAATTGTTACTTTCCAAGTGTGTTGAAAACTCCTTCATGGACACTCCTTGTCCCCAGAAGAGCTCAGAGTATAACAGTGCCTAGGCATCTTTGAGACAAGCCACAACAGTTCAAACTAGTTTGAATTTGCAACATAGATTATTCTGCTTGGAGAAAGTGCTTACAAAAACAAGCACTGGAAATCAAACCTGCAAACATTTTCTGCTCCAATTTTCACTCAGGCTGCAATCCAAAACTAATTTATTTGCAAATAAGTTTCTCTGGAATTCATGGGCTTTATTTACAGGTGCACAGTGTTATGCAACAGTTATGCAGAGGGACTTTTTTGTCTTAACCATTATGTGTTTTGAAAATCAGTGTGAAGTTCAGCTTGCATAAACTGGAAGTTTAAAGAGAGGCAGCAATCACAAATAGATATTTGTACAGATATTTAGGCATTAACAGGGTCTGCTCAGGATGTATAGGTATGTGTCTCATGGGAAAAACCAAAATAGCACTTTCTTGCCTGTTCAATTCCTGGTGAATGACTGACTATGGCCAGGACTAGCTCAGTCTTACACTTGCCCAAAATTTACCACCTGAAGTGTTTATCTCACAGGCACATTTCCAGGCTGTGGAACACTCCAAAATATTTGCTCAGAAGGGAGGGTGGAACACAACTGTCAATCTGTTAAAATGAATTACCACTGCAGAGCACAGATTTTTCAAATATTGCATTGGAACATTCATCTGGAGCAGTGGTTCACAAACTTTGAAGGAGCTTTACTCCCTCAGTAAGTTCTTGTGGGGGAGGGACTAGGGCAGTGACATGATTCCCAGGATCGTGTCGCTAAGGGCGGGTGCTTGTGACTTACATCATGTTGGCAGGGCTGCAGCAAGCTGCAGGAGCTGTGGGGAGCCCTGCACAGCCCTCCACAGCACTCCCCTGAGGCCTGGAACGTTTGGAAACAGCAGGAGCAAAGCGCCTCCTGCAAAACGGAAGTGCTTTGCACTCACTTTTTCCAAATGCTCCAAGCCTCGTGGAGTGCTGTGAAGGGCTGTGCAGGTCTCCCTGCACCTCCTGCAGCAGCCCTGCCTACATAATGTAAGTCACAAGCACCCCCCTTGTTCCCCCATATGGATGTGATACTGGGGATCGCTTCCCTGCCTCTCCCCTTCCCCTGCCCCTTAAAGGGACGGGGGAACCTTTACACGAACTGGTGGGTCACGGCCCACCAGTTTGAGAACAACTGTTCTGGAGATTATGGCTAATGGAGTGGCCAAGAAACAGAGCAACACCCAAGAGGGTATTGGTAGAAGATTTACTCCACGGTAATCTAGAAGGTGCTATACCCATGTGTCTATTCAGTTAATAACTTTTATCTCTTTGCACTATTCAGATGTGACGACCCCTTCGCTTAAATGGGAAGACCCAATTATATAACATGAAGCTGGCTTGTCTTGGGTAGTCAGTGTGGCTTTGCCATTACCAGCATGTAACCTGCATGTCCACAGAAAAGCTTAACCTAAGTTGTGGGTTGAAAGTGACAGTCTGACTAACACCTCAGTGTTACCTCAGTGAGACCCTAGAACAGTCATTTTCAACCACTGTGCCCTGGCACACTGGTGTGCCGTGAAATTTTGAGGGAGGGTCATTTATTAGTAGGGCCATTGGGAGATGTGAGCCCCTCACCAACAGCATGGTGTGCCTTGTCAATTGTCAAAAGACTGATGGTGTGCCTTGACAATTTTTGTACCTTGTTAGTGTGCCGTGAGATGACAAAGGTTGAAAATCACTGCCCTAGAACCTCTCCTCAGCCATGGTCAGTTGGATGAGCTTGACCACTCAGGGGTGCTGGTGTTTTTCTCTTGGTATATTAGAACAATATACCAAACTGGTTTGATGAGAAGGGAAGTTAACCTCTCAAAACTCCATCCACCAGATTTCATGGTATTATAGCACCAAAGGCTTTAGGGGCAGAGAGGAGGACTTGCAACAATCTATCATGATTCCATCCCCCTGTCCAGTGGTCACTAAGTTTTGAGAGTTTGCTCCTGAGGGTGGAGAAAAAAGACAGGATAGGGATTCTGCTAGTGTAGAATAGTCTCACTGCCTGAGTCGGCTGCAGAGGTCTTGGAAGTGATGTTGGCATTCCCCAGGATCTTGGCCCTGGGTGACTTCAGTGTCCACACTGAGGTCCCCAATAATGATGCAGCTGAGGATTTCATGGTAGCCATGACAACCATGGGCCTTTCTCAGGTTATATCTGTCCATATGCATCAGGCTGGTCACACACTGCGCTTGATTTTTCTCCTCTGGGCAATTGGTCTGCTGATGGTGAAAGAGACTCTAACTCCATTATCATGGTCCAATAATTACTTGATAGCGTTTAGGTTCACTGTGGTTTCTGACTTCTGTGAGGGTGGGGGAACCTATTAGTAAGTTCTGCGACCAGAAGCTTATAGATTCAAACAGATTCCTAATGACTCCGGGAAATTTGCCATTCTTGCTCAAGGTTTTCAAGTGTACTGCAGTGATCCAGCTTTAGTGGTTCCTGAAGGAATCTGATTATTTGGATCCTTTTCAGTTCAGTTTTAGGCCTCAGGTTCACAACTGAAACAGCCTTTGTTATTGACCTATACCAGAAACCAGACAGGGGAAGAGACTCTCTGTTTTGCTGAATCTTCTCCTTCTGGACTGTGTCTCTAGGATAGGGATAAGAGGTTTCTACGGTGGCTCCAATCCTTCCTGGTGGACAGGTTCCAGTACATGATACAGAAGGACTCCTGGTTGCGAACATGGCCTTGGCTTATGGTGTCCTGTTCTATTCTGCTCCCTGTGCTTTTTAACGCCTGTGTGAAACTGCTGTGAAGGGTCATCTGTAGATTTGGGAATAGCTGTCGCACAGTTCGGTATTATGTAGATGACAGAAATGAGAGATGGAGCAAGGCATCATCAGCCTTTTTTTTTACTAGCCCATTGCCCACAAGTAGCTCTGGGGGCAAAGACAGCGTGAAAGGAACAGAGAAAACAACTCTCTTCCTTAGATAGTATACAGCAGGGGTGCTCACACTTTTTTGGCTCAAGAGCTACTTTGAAACCCAGCAAGGCCCGGAGATCTACCAGGGGGGAAGGAAGCGTCTGACAGACACCCCCTTTAATGTATGGAGCCCCTGCTGGAGTCTAGTCAGTTTCGTTGCTGCATGCCTGAAGAGCAGCTAAATTGTCAGTTTCAGTGTCAGTTTAGCTAAATATGTCAGTTTCGTCTACTGACTAGAGGAAACTGACATATTAACGGTTTGGAGAGACAGGGCTCCGCGATCTACTCATTTTGCCTCGCGATCTACCGGTAGATCGCGATCCACCTATTGAGCACCCCTGGTATACAGTATATATGCTCTATATAGTATATAGCTATAGATATACTATACTGCCTAGAGATCTTCACTCACCCCAAGTGAGATTTAAATTACATTAAATCTCTTAAGCATCTTAAGTATTTTTCAGGCTTTAGAAAGTCAGAACTTAAAAGCAGTGGTCTCCTGAAACCAAAACAGAACCTTAACTGTTGACAGAAAATAGAAAAATATTCTGCTTGGGATCTATTCTCCCAGTCCTTGCAAGACAAATAAAAAAACCCCAAGTGACAGAGAACCACTATGGAATCAAAACAAACCACCACTCAAGATCCCTTATGTTCTATCAAAAGATTAACTTTGCTCTGCCCTGCTAGGAAAAGAGCAAGTTACTCACACTTCTAAGATGCTCTTATCATTCCAGTTACCTGCAGCGAACTCTTCAATTGTCATCAAGGGGAAGCGGATCAATGACAGTGCCTTGCCAAGGGCCTTTCGTTTGTTTTCTGGAATCACTTGCAGTTGCTGCCGCTGGCACTCAGCCTCTGACCACCGAACAACTGCATTGAAGAGACGCACTTCCCGGATGCCTAGAGTGTCCCGCTCCAGGACAGCCACGAGTGTGTCTGCAGAACAAGGACAGTGTTGTTAGCTACAGGTACCAACCCCCATGAATTTTGTGTAAGGCAGCAAACTGGGAGGGAGGAGGCACTGGTATTTTGCTCTTTACCCAGGAAAGAAATGAACTCTGCAGCATTGGTGGTTTTCGCAATGCTCTACCTTTGAAGGAATTTCCTCATGTCAATTCATCTGCTGAGAAAGCCTTGTGTTAAGATGATTCTAGGGCAAAAATCCATTGATATGGTATACTTTCCAGGACTACTAGGCCTCACTGATATCCATTTGAACTCAGACTGCACATCCAAGAACAAAACAGCAGCCCTTGGGAACGGATCAAAAGTTGACCTAATCCAATATCCTGTTTCATACCAACATGCTTCAAGAAGCCTATGAGCAGGGAATATATGTCTCATCCCTCCCTTGTCCTTTGCTCCCTGCACCATTCAGGGGTATTACTGCTCTATAAACAGAGACTCCATTTAGTCATAATGCCTAAATGCCATTGATAAACCACCACAAAAAGCCCTGCTGGATTAGACCTATATGAGTCAAACTATTCCAGCATCCTGCTTCCTAAAGCAACCAATCAGATGCTCCAAGAGAAGCCCACAAGCAGAGCATGAATGCAACACTTCCCTTGGCAGTGCTTTTCAGAGAACGATTGGTAGTGGCAAGCAGGTTTGCCTTTCAGAGATGTTTGCCTGCCATTAGTGAAGCTCCTGGTGTTGGCTGATAATTTACACTTGATGGGAGAATAACTGGTTCTTCTTCTTCCTTTTCTTCTTTTTCTTATTGCTTTTCAACAAAAGTTCACAAAGTGGTTACAGAGAAATAACTAATGGCTTCCTGTCCCAAAAGGGCTCACAATCTAAAAGATGCAAAAAACCAGCAGACAGCCACTAGAAAAAACACTGCTGGGGTGAGGAGGGCCAGTTACTCACCCCCTGCTAAATAAAAGAGGAGCACCCACTTGAAAAAGTGCCTCTTATCAAATTAGCAAGGGCAGTAACAAAAGCAACACAAAAACACTTTCCCTCCTTAAGTTCATCTCAAATGAAGAAATCTGGGAGGAAAAGCAGCCATGAGTTTGTGCATCAGATGGTACTGAAAATTGATTCTTGGACTGGGTACTCAGAGACACCTCATTCTTTCACTCTAACTGTATGTTTGCCCACATTCCTATGCCACTATGTCCTGGCTCTGACAGGTCAGTCATGAGGTTAAAATCCAAAACAAAGCAGATTTTGCCCAGTCGGGTCTGCTCACACACGCTCAGGCTAAGTTAATGCTGATGAATTTCTCCATCCAAGTTGAAATGGGGGGAGGGGGGAACTGCACGTATGGCAAGCAAGGAGCCACCCCCATATTCACTGTATTCTTTCCAGAAGCTGCCAGCTCTGCCCACATATAGTCCAGTCTACATTTGCCTCTGCTCTGTGTGGCTTAAAGGAATTTAGCAGCACAAACCAGTCATTTGTTGGCAACTGTTCATCTTTGTAAGACAATGGGTTTTGCAGCATTCCTCCGGGTGACAGCAAGGACAAAACGTACTTTCTGTCACTTGATGCAAATGCCCAGTAAGGGGCACAGAGATAAAACTTAGCCAGCATTAGTTCCCACAAATAGCAGATGAAGTGGTTCGTCTGCATCTAGGCCATGCCATGCTGAACTACAGGTGAAACAAACTCTCACTTAATTCTCAGTTAATTCTTTACAAAAACTAAATGAAGCCTATTATTATTATCATTATTATTATTATTATTATTATTATTATTATTAAATGGTTAGTTCAGATGGACTGCCACAACCATTGCTTATGAGAATTAAACCAAAGTCTCAATTCCTGGGCTCACAAACTGCTTCCAAAGGAAGAATTACTTAACTCCATGGTTGGCTGTACATGTTGCTTAAAAACACCCATCCACCCCTAAAATCCTGGATAAAGAATAGTCGGATTTGGAAACTTGCAAAGTTAAGAAGATTGTAAAAACTGCAAATGAAAGTTGCATCATTTGGGAAGTTTGAATAACAGGTTGGTATCTGCCCTCTATGATAGTGTTTTTGTTTTGTTGTTTTATTCTGGTCTAAATCAACCCTCAATAGTTTTATCTTTTTATTAGCTATTTTGTTTATTTTTACATTGCAAATTTTATTGTTGGAATTTTATAAGACACCTTGGACATTGGTCTAGCATGAGAAAGACAGGATATAAATTTTTTAAATAAATAAAATGATATATTCTATTTTGGTATCATGCAGAGGACTAAGGAGCTAAGCAGGGCATTGAAAGCCCTGCTCTCCAGCCACTAGACAGTTTTTATTCAGCTATCTTTCTGGCTTCAGAGAGGTCATCAGCTGGTATTGTCCTGTGTTACAGCCACAGGGGCTAGAAACATAATTTTTTAAAACTGAAAATCAAGATTCTCAAGAAGCTCTAGTACCATATTCTCTGCTTTTTCTGAGCTACCACACAGTCAGTCAGTCAGTCAGTCTCTCTCTCTCTCTCTCTCTCTCTCTCTCACACACACACACACACACACACACACACACACACACACACACACACACACGAGAGAGAGAGGTACTTACCCAGGTCAATATCTGTAAACCCTTCTGCATTGATGGCATCAGAAGTGTTCTTATCTATGTTCTCCAGACAGAGGCTTGCCAGTTGAGGCTCATCAAAAAGTCTGGCCTAAGATGCCGGAATCAAATGGCATGAAAAATAAGTGAGTGCACGGGTGAAGGGTTGGTCTGGACTGTTCACTCACACTTTTGTACAGAAGTACCTCCCTGACTCTCCAGCAGTGAGGGTAGGCTTGTATGCAGCAAAGACAAGAGGAATATTTTACATATTTATACCCCACCTTATGAAACAGATTCACACACAATAAAATCTACCATTGCAATAACATTTTAAGGGCTGGCAGATATAAAAAACAATCAAGAGATTCATTCCCCTCGGTTTTCTACAGCAAGACTTAATCTTTCTCAGTCTGGGAAACAGAGGCACTTGGAAAGGAGTAAAGCAGCTCAAGGCTATAAAGTCTATATAAATGTGGTAGAGAGGTCAAGAAGTTAATTATGTGGTGTGTTAAAAAATGCTTGTGGATTATTTTAGCATGGCCACAAGTAATATTCCCTGTAAGGGGTCTGAGTCACTATGTGCCCCCCCCCTTTGCTTGCTGTAAGGTGGGGCAGGGTGTCTTCTGGCATTTTGCAATGACATACTGACTTACAGTTCAGCATAGCTCCAAGTGCCATGGACACAAAACTTGGGGGAAACAATGGCAAGAGAGATAGATATTTAGGCAGGTCAGATTTTGTGATGCAGCAGCATGCAGGAAAGGCTGGAGGGAACTACAACATCAGCCAACTCAACACAGTGTTTTGAGGTGCAGTGCTCTGGTGGTTGCTTGCTTTGTTATCCCAAAAGCTGGCAGAAAGCTGCTGCCCAGTGAATCTCTAAGGTGATAGTAGGAGCAGCCACCAACCAATAAGACTTTGCTGCCTCAGTTGTGCAGTACTATGGTGACTGTTCATTCCAACCTCCTCTCAACCTTTTAGCTTTAAGAAAGAAACACGAAAATCACTGCACTGATAGCATGCCATGGAAACCCATGGCACTGCTAAGGTGGTTGCCCATCCCAACAGCAGATGTTTGTCAACCTACAGGAGTGGGGGAGAACAGGTCAGGTAGCTGGTGATCTCCCCAACTATCTCTCCAATTATTTACAAATCTGGGAGATATGACATACAGATAAGGGTAGCCAAGAGCAACAGATTAAAACTTACCTGTGTTAAGAGCATGAATGCATTATCAGCTCGAAGATTTTTCTTTAAGAACTCCACGCAGTGAGCTTCGAGGGCAGGGACTGCATACTTTTTAGCGGTGTAGAGAGTCGTCATTACAGTCTCTGGTCCAATCTGAACTTCATCTGAATAAAGAAACCTGGAAAAAGGAAGGAAAGGAAAAGGAATCTAAAATTGCTGTGATAAACCAGTATTTTAACTAGAGAAGATGCAACACTTCTATGGAACAAATTAGCTGTCATGTACAAAGGCCTTCCTATGCCCACTAAACAGAAAAGGATTCTGCATTTGTACCCGACTCTGTTCTCTTCCAAAAAACTCAGCAGAAGAAGCTTATTGTCTATTCATAAACAGACATTTAAGGCATTATCACTGAAGCTTAGATGCCTCCCTCCTCTTTCAGCCATCCTGAGAATTAGAAAACTTACAAACAGACCTCTTTGGATGAGGTGTTCCATACTGGACAGCACTGGTGAATAAAATTCAGGATATACATCCTGAAATCCTTTTAGGAACTAGATCTCCATTAAGATATGGTTTGAGTTTCTGTGGATTACAACTTTCTTGTATTCTCACCTTCTTGATTATCTTAGTGTGGCACTAAAAGCCAAAGACATAGTAGTTATATAATTTAATTCACTCAATTCACTACACAAAACATAAGACTTTCACCAATTTCAGTGAATTTTTTAAAAGTAGAATTTTAGACAATCTTGCCATCAGAGTTGTGTAATTTTTGAAAAGGAACATACTAGCTTTCCTTCACTACTCTTCACTCCAATTTCCCAACACCTTATCACTTCATTTGTACAATTCCTTTCTCTTCTTCCACATCCCCATTAACAGATTACTGTATTTTATCCTGTTCTTACCACAGGAGCTACGGAAAGCACACACATCCTCAGAACTATACTGTAAGGTATGTTACACTGAAAAGAGGTGACCAGAACAAAGCTATCCAGTGACATTGAAAGGCTGATAAAAGAATTTCAATCTGGGTCTCCCAATTCCAATCCACTATTCCAAAAAGCACAAGACTCTATCTTTTAAGATTATCCAGGGCTTTAAAGTGTTTGTGCGTGTGTGTATAAATAAATGGATTTATACCCCACCATTCTTAAACACAATAGTCAAACATGAGCAAATAAACTTGAAGTCCAAAATGCAATTTAGGCATAGTAGATACAGTAAATACATAAAACATCGGTTTAAACTACATAATATGATCTTTCTTATGGTGATAAAGCCATACTAAAAAGGTTTTGCAGAAGAGGGCAAAAGAAGCCAAGCAGGTTTCCTTGAGGTGAGCATTCCACAGCTGTAGGTTCCCAAGCTCACACCTCAGAGAAGCAATACTTTTTGCAGATACAACAACAAAAATGGTATGATAAATCTTCTTTCTGAACTACTACCATATACATTAATTCAAAGGTCAAGTCAGTGTTTTAGGAGCCCCTGGAAGCAACTCTTGAAGACAGCTTGAAATAAATAAGTACTGAAAAGTACATTTGCTCAGTGACTAGCAAGAAGAGAAGGAGATTATAAAGAGTGCTGTAAGGAGACAGAGGCTGAGTTACAAAGATACAGACTAAGAATTGGAAAATCCAAAAAGTTTTCTTTACAGGCATGAGAACTAGAACCTTTTTTGGTTAAAGTGAAAGGTTGTAGTTGCTCCATTCAGCCCTACATATGACAGACGGCCTTGGAAACTGCATTACTTCTACAAAAAAGAAAGAAGCAGCTTACTTCAGCAAGGCGAGGAAAGCAGCTGGTTCCACATCAGGAAGTTCTATCTCGGTAGAAGTCGTGGCCATACCACCATTGAACATAGCGTCAAAGACGGCACTGCCCACAGCCAGTACAAACCTGACATTAAAAACAAAAAACAAAAGAATCCTGCATTTACTTGATTCCAATTTGTGTCTCCATTCTTCCATTTGTTCTTTCTACTGCCTGCCCAACCCACAATAAGTTTTGCAATAACCATATTACACAGCAGATGCTCCAAGTCATCCTCCTCTTCCAAGTTTCTTGCACACAGGTCATAACTGGGTGATTACAAATTGCTGGGTATTTTTTCTTTAAATAAATCAGGTTTCAATCAAGTTTTAAAAATATCTGTGTGTCCCACATGTCAAATAGTAGCCAGACTTCAAAGCATGCAAAAATGACTTGGATTTAAGTTCCACCTTCAACAGGATCCAAGCACAAAACAGCAACTTAGGGGATGGACACAGACTTCAAATTAAGGAACAGGGTGTCTCTGAACACATGCTAGCACTTTGTTCTAGGTCTAAGACTTTGTTCTCAATACTGTAAATGAACTCACAGTCCTTCCATACAAAAATTCATTCTGATTCCTCCTCCCGCCCAGTTTTATTTCAGCAGTCTAATTAAGAAAGAAGAAAAAGGCCTTGTGTTGTTACTATTGTTGAAAACCTGGGACCCTTGCTAAAACTGTTGCAGATCACTCAGAGATCTACTAGCTTTCTACATTCTACTTTCTGCTTACCTTAATATAACCCAGGGACCAATCCTATCCAGCTTTCCAATGCCAATGCAGCTACAATTCATTCCAAGATAAGGGAACAAAAGTTCCCTTACCTTGAGGAGGCCTCTGTGACTACCTCCCCAGGATGCAGCGCATGCCTCATTGGCATAGTTGTATCAGCACTGGCAAGTTGGACAGGATTGGGCTCCCAGATTTAAAACAATCAAACTGAATGTTCTACAAACATATTAAAGGCTACTCTCAAACTCTTAAGACTGCTTGTACAACCCACTATCGAAGACACAGAATCAAAAGACTTTTTCTAAGTAAACAACAAACCAGGATAAAAATTTGCAACTTCTGAGATCTAGAATGATAAATACAAAGCAATAAGTCACGTGTTACTTTTATTGTGCAAATTCTTAATATATAGACTATCAACCAAACATAGCATGGTCATTTATTTTCCATGTCATGGAAACAAAAACAAAAACTCTGTCCTGCCTTGCAACAACAAGCCCTGCCTTCTGGAAAGGTTGGGGCAGTTGAAGTACAATCCTATACATATTTATGCACAACAAAGTACAGTTGTGTTAATACAATGTAAACATGTTTAGAACTCAAGTCATCTTTACATGTATAAAAAGACTGCCAAATAGAACTTATTTGTGCAACACTCTCTCCCCTTAAACACAGAGACACACATCTTGCAACATAAAAGGTTTGCTGACTGCACCACCAGAGATTTTGGATGATGCTCATATTGTTACAGATATGTGGCTCTTCCATTCATTATGGGGCCACGTGGGTTACAATTCGAACATAAACAGACTAAAAGTATAAGAACAGTAAAACCAATAATAAAACAAACAACGGTACTATAAACGCTCTACTGTATTTAGTCATAAATCTAAATGCTTTATTATATCAACCAATTTGTACATTGGAAACATGATTTAAATCAATTTAAATTAAATTAAATCAATTTAAATGATTTAAATTAAGATGGTGGAATGCCTCAACAAAGATAGAATATCAAAACACATAGACAAACAAGCCTTGCTGAGGGAGAATCAGCATGGCTTCTGTTAGGGTAAGCCTTGCCTCACTAACCTTATAGAATTCTTTGAAAAGGTCAACAGGCGCGTGGATACGGGAGAACCCATGGACATTATGTATCTGGACTTTCAGAAGGCGTTCGACACGGTCCCTCACCAAAGGGTACTGAAAAAACTCCACAGTCAGGGAATTAGAGGGCAGGTCCTTTCATGGACTGAGAACTGGTCGAAGACCAGGAAACAGAGAGTGGGTATCAATGGGCAATTTTCACAATGGAGAGAGGTGAAAAGCGGTGTGCCTCAAGGATCTGTCCTGGGACTGGTGCTTTACAACCTCTTCATAACTGACCTGGAGACAGGGTTGAGCAGTGAAGTGGCTAACTTGCAGACAACATCAAACTTTTCCAAGTGGTGAAGACCAGAAGTGATTGTGAGGAGCTCCAGAAGGATCTCTCCAAACTGGCAGAATGGGCAGCAAAATGGCAGATGCGTTTCAATGTCAGTAAGTGGAAAGTCATGCACACTGGGGCAAAAATCGAAACACATATAGGCTAATGGGTTCTGAGCTGTCTGTGACAGATCAGGAGAGAGATCTTGGGGTGGTGGTGGACAGGTCGATGAAAGTGTCAACCCAATGTAAGGTGGCAGTAAAGAAGGCCAATTCTATGCTTGGGATCATTCGAAAAGGTATTGAGAACAAAACAGCTAATATTATAATGCCGATATACAAATGGCTCCTGGCCCACCCCCTAATTAGAAGCCAGGGGCTCCAGGACCCTCCACAAATTACACTGTGCAAATTAAATAACACAGGGGCCAGGACATAGTAAGAAATGAAAAACATATATCTGACGCAGCAAACAGCTCTACACCAAGTCAGCCAAACCAAGCCCAGTGCAACAGCTGGGATGGGCAGCAACTCTCTGGAAACTTCTGTACACAAACTACATGCACCACTACCACCAAGCTATGGCCCCACTCATAACTAGCAGTGTAGACAAGGAATTATAGTGCATGAAATTGCAAGTTCTTATTAAGTACGTTCCTCTTTAGTCATGGGCTGCAAGAGAACTGTCCACAGCATCTCTGAACATCCCAGGCATAATATGCTTTCCAGGCTCTCAGCTACAAAATTCTCAAACTCCTCTCTCCCACTCCATTGTGCCCTAAGACCCACATTTCTCCACAGCTTTCCCAATATGTCCTCTTCTGCTCAACAGCACCACCACCCCAATCATATCCATCCCACAACTCCCACACTCCAATCCTCTCTCAAGCCAACAGCCCCCCACCAATGCTAGCTTCAAGTCTCCCAACTCTTCATAGCCCAGTGCACCTCTTCCTGTCTTACAGCCTCTTATCTTTCCACACCCAAATATAACTTCCCTACCCACACCTTGCCTCTTAGTCTCATAGTTCTCAACCCAACTTCACAGAATCCCTTAGCACCCAATGGTTCTCAAACTTTAGCACCAGGACACACTTTTTAGAATGAGAATCTGTCAGGAAGTGCCATCATCATCACCAGAAGTGCCATCATCAAGCAGGACCATTTTTAACTATCCCAAAGGCTACAATCCTATCCACACTTACCCAGGAGTTCCATCGACTATCATTGTTAAAAGCATGTACATAGCAGCCTGTTCAAAGTACAGATGTGTAATGTTCCCCCAAATGCAGTAGAATACTATGGCAGCATCAAGTCTAATATATTGAAATAAAATATTGAAATGAATGAGGACCCACCTGAAATTGGCTCATGACCCACCTAGTGGGTCCTGACCAACAGTTTGAGAAACACTGCCTTAGTCTCATAGTTCTCAACCCAACTTCACAGAATCCCTAAGCCCAAACCTGTTCACCCCAACAGTTCCTGTGACACAGCCCCCTTGCCCCACAGCTCCCCCTATCATCCTCAAGCCCTCGCCATCCCCCTCTTACTGTCTCACACCACTTCACAGCCTCCCACCCCCTTAGCACATCCATCCCTCAAACACTTAATCACCTGCTAGCCCTCCAACCTGTCTCAATCCCTACAGCCCCTCCATCAACCCTCAAAACCACACAAACTTCCAACTCCCATTCTCTCAGACCCCCCATGGTGTGTCAACAGTGACAAACCTCACTCATTCATTAGACCCCCTCCCAGTCTCTCATTCCCCTCACCAGTGACACCCCACCATCCCCTCCCCTCCCCCCATTCCCTCAGCCCCACTGAGAGCCTCCACAGACACTCTCGCAGCCTGATTAACGCCCTCTCTCAAGTCACACCCTGTGTAGACCCTTTCTCAGCCCCCCAGCCCTATAACCCCCAATTCATAGCCTCCCACCCCTTATCACATCCATCCCTCAAACACTTAGTCACCTGCTAGCCCTCCAACCTCTCTCAACCCCTACAGCCCCCCATTCATCCCTCAGTGCCACACACCCCACAAACACCAGTCCCATTCTCTCTGATACCCCATTGTCAAGCCCTGCAGCCCCCTTCATTCAGTCACTAGACCCCAACCCCAACCTCATTCTCCTCACCAGTGACAGCCCCCATCTCTCAGCCCCCCCGCCCCAGTCTCATTCCCCTCCCCCGTGACCCCTCCCCCGTGACCTCAGCCCCCCAGACCCTCTGCAGGCTCACCGGTGGGCGGGGACGCGCTGGGCCCCGGCGCGGCCCTTGCCCACCAAGAAGTGGACGTCGCTGAGCACCTCGTTGTTGAAGAGGAAGGCGAAGCGCTCCTGCACGGTGGGCTTCGTGGCCTGCCAGTTGTAGGCGGGCTCGCGGCCCAGCGCGGAGGGCGAGCAGGGCGACGGGCAGGCGGGCGCGCTGGAGGGCACCAGGGCCGCCGTCAGCGGGGCCGGGGCCGCGGCCAGCGGGTTCCCGCCGCCCGCCGCGCCGTGGTTGTGCGTGGGCCCCGCGGAGGAGGCCTGGGGCGGCGGCGAGAGCAGCAGCAGCGGCCCGCCGTTGGAGCAGGGGGGCGACGGCGGGGGCGGCGGCGCGGGCGGCAGCGGCGCGTTGCCCGGCGCCTGCGGGGCCGAGGGGAGGGCGGGCGGAGACAGGCCGCCTCCGCCGCCGCTGCCCACGGGCCCGGCTCCGGCCGCCATCTTGCGCGGCGGCGGCGGCGGCGGCTGAGGAGGGGCCGGCGGCAGGAGGGGGCGGACGACGATGACAACCAGGAGGAGGCCCGAAGGCGGGCGAGGGGAGCGGCGCAGGCGGCGGCAGCAGCCCTCGCAGCCGCGGCCCATGAGCGGGCAGGGGGGACGCCCGGGAGGCGAGGCCAGGCGCGGCGTGCGAGGGAGGAAGGAGGGGCGCTGCCGCCGGCGAGGCCGGCCGCAGCCTCCTCTGCGCTCTCGCGGCTGACAGGCAGACAGGCGAATCGGGCCCGGGAAGAGCGTCCGCGCAGGGCTGCTCGGAAGGAAGGCCCGGTCCAGACAGTGGCGCTGACTCCCAGGAAAGTGGGGCTGGGGGGCAGCCTAGGCCCCCTCTCACTTCGGCCTGGGGCGAGGGGGAGGGAACTGCTGTTATCGGGGATGTGGGGAGGCACAGCCTCCCCTGTGTGGTGGAGGGGGAGGCAGGAGAGGCGCAGCCTCCCCCCCCGGAGTCCTTCAAAAAGCGCCCCCGTGTGAGGTGTGCAAGCACACACCACCCACACGCAGAGCACACCTCACACGCCAGGGGTGGCACTTTTCGAAGGACTCCAGTAGGGAGGCTCTGCCTCACATCCCTGGCCGTTATCATTATCATTAAGAATAGTGGTAGCCCTTTCTCAGCAAAAGCATCCACAAAGTGGTTTACAGGGAAAACCAAGTAACTAAATGGCCCACTGTCCCAAAAGGGCTCACACTCTAAAAAGATGTAGACAACCACCACCAGCGTCCACTCGGCAAAGACAGTGTGCTGGGGAAAAGAGAGACCATTACTCTCCCCCCCCCCCCGTTAAATAGAAGGGAAGAACCCTTGGAAAAGTACCTCTTTGCCCTGTTAGTAAGGTATGAAAAAGAGCTTTAAAGCTTAAATCCTTAAAAGAGTTAAAAATTTATAATATTGATAAGAGGAAGGTAGGCACATAACCTCACTTCAGAATACAGGGTGTTTCTATGAGAGGGGGGAATTTTGTCTTAGGTTAGCAAGGTGTCGGAAGGACTTCATAAATATATTTCTCACTTTGCTATTCATTCATTTACAAAGCCACGTATCATTAAAAACATCTCCGCTTGGCAAGGAGTTTTATGGGGCTGGTGAAGGAGGTAGTATTAGAAAGAAATTTTATTATATTCTAAAAGAATTAGGAATTCTCATTTTGTTAAGAAGATGCAGTGAACTTTCATTCTGAAACAGAACAATTAACCCAATCCATTGCATGGTTACTTACAGTAGTCACACTGCATTCATTAGGACAGACACACAAGTGAACAGTACAGTACGTATTTGAAAAATGTACATGTATATGATTAAAGTGAGTAAATCTTTAAAATAAGGAGCGCAACACTGCGGTCTTGCAATTCCATTCATCAAGGGTTCAGCCTTTTTTTTTTAACTTGTGATCTATGGCTGGGAGCCAGTTAACTTTTTTTATACAGTACTGTGGTCTTGAGCAACCTGTAGTGACCATTTTTTGCTTGCCCTGCTGGTGGATTTGGAGAGTAAAATGGTTCTATTAAAACTGCTGTTTATCACATTTTCTCTCTTGCTATGACTAACTTACATGGCTGAACGAATTTTTCTCCCTGTGCCCTTAATAAGAGAACACTTTAAATATGAGAAAATGCACCCAACTAAATACTTTGTGGATGTGTGGTTTGTAGAACATTCAGTTTCAAAACATTCACTTTCTCCCAATCACTATAAAACTTATCTTTAAGCTGTAATTTAGGCTATTGAATTGTGAAAGATATTCTTCATTAAAAATAATTTTCATATGGTGCCTAGATCATTATTTCTCAGACTTAATAGCAGTGGTATCAAGTTTATTTATTTTCCTGAACTAAGATTATAAATTTCAAGTGTAAGAGCAGAGAAGTCCACTTCATTGTTAACATAAGTGGTAGTGTTCTGGTCATACCAACTCTGTGCACAAGTAGTTGCATTTCTGCAGCTGGAGCAGAAAGTCACATCCAAAGCACAGACTTAACATTACTGTCCTCCAGCAGAGGCAGACTGGAGGGAGGCAAGACTAGAGCAGTGACTGATGCACAGAAACACAATGGGTCAGCCTCTTCAGAGACACAGAAGGCTGACTTTCCCTCACACCCAGTTCAGATAGCAAATCCACTTTCCTTCCTGTGGCTGATGAGTGATACATACAGAGTATTTTGAACACTGAAAAGAATCTTAACTTAAAGATGCAAACTGGTTACATAGAATATATTTTTGGTTGATTCCTTGAACAGCTGCCATGACTCAGGGTGGAACAGAGATGTTTCATATGCCAGGGTCATTAGTTACTTTTTGGGAAATACAGTGTGACATCAACCTTTCTGCCATCCCCAGCATTTTAACATGACTCATCTGCCTTTGGATGGATTTTTCAACTTCATATAAGATTTGGGGATGTTTGGCTAAGGTGACCAAACTTGCAGCTGACAGTGTGCCAGAAGTGTAAAGATTGAGAAACTAGAGTCCCAGAAAGCTTGTGACAGTATGGAGAGAACCAACAGGTGATATCAAATAGTTGCTGAATGAATAGGTGGAAATATTAGTAGCTAGCAAAATCCTCAAGTGGTAGAAGTGTTACCACTCTTGATTATATTCTCTCCTCAAGGTCAAGACCATGCACATGGTTCCCCACCCCAGCCACAATTTATCTTCACAACCACTCTGAGGTTCAGCAGATAGTAAGGTCATCCAGTGAGCTTCCATGGTTAAGTGGAGATTTGAACCTGATCTCCCAAGTCATAGTCTAAACATCTACCACTACATCATGCTGGCTGTATGCCTGTGGTAATCTTTAATTTTTTGCCATATACAAGGGCTAGAAGCAACCTTTGCTCCTTCTTATTAGGAGGCAATAGGCATGGTAATAGTTACTAGGCTTGCAAAATAAGTCTTGGGTGACAGGAGCAATTAGTGTTACCTGCCAATGTCAAAAGATACTAATAGTATTAGTAATACTAACATATATTGCTACTTCCCCCAGCTTTATGAAACTACAGTATTGTTCTTTCACATCAGCAGCTGTTACCACCATCTTCTCAGATGTATTTGCATGCTTAACCACTATAACTCGTACTCAGAACAGGAGTTGAGTAGGGCAGAGCTTTCCAAAATTTTTAGCACCAGGACCCACTTTTTAAAATGACAATCGCAACCCACATAGCTTTACTAGACAAAGATCTAGAAAGAAATAATTTTTATTTATTGATAATACAGGTCCTTTGCTCCCAAGGCTATTAGAGACCTTACATATCCTATATGTGTGTTGATATTTGCTAGACTCTCCCTAGAAATGAGTTGAAGGACTGTTTCCCCCAATTTTCTACCCATTCCAGGGTACCCAGAAAGTTGAACTGGAAAACAAGATGTGCAGTTAGCGACTTCCAGACCAAAGGCTGAAACCAAGTTCACACTTGATCTAAAGCATGGCAATTATTAGAGCAAATTGGAAAAGGTGACATTTTAATTTGGGGGGTATGCAGATTACCTCACCACAGGTTAGCATTCCAGCCATAAGAGTAATCTCTTCCAATTACCTGCTGCTACAATATTCCTCTGCAAACAGGTGCTTGCAAAGTTTTAAAAAAAATTTCAGAAACTTTACATGACCCACCAAAAATCAGCTCAAAACCCACTAGTAGGTTCCAACCCACAGTTTGGGAAACACTGGAGTAGGGGGTTCCATTACTGCAGCTAGTTATCTGTTTCCTCATTTACAGTATTTTGAACAAGTTCAAACCTCAGCACTTTTTACAAAGAGATAAAACAGTGCAATTCTCACACATATGTTCATGTGTTTCAATGCGTTTATTAAATTCTTACAAAACAGAATACAAAAATTCTGGCATCAACAAGGTGTTACAAAGGAAAAAGTTCCATCAAGCTGTATCAGTTCACCTGGTACATATAATAAAGTGCTTGGTTTTTTTTATTTTAAGTTTTTTTATTTTTCACTTTAAACCAGTCCCTTACCGGCAGACGTGCACATGCACAGTCTCCAGCGGTGCATTAAGGTGGCTTCATGTCAAAACACAAACCTTTGGCAGTCTTTTATGGTAACCAGAGGAAAAAAGTTTCTCCTGGACTGATTTTTCTCATAAAAAGAGAAAAGAAAAACATTTCACAGTAAAAAGTTACTAACCAGTTCTAAATGGATTTAATGGTGGTAGGGTGAAAAGAGAAGATTAAATTTAAAATGCAAGAACATTGTTCCCCCTCTACATTGTCCTGCCCCCAACCTTGAAGCTAATAAAAAACCTCAAAAGATACAAAAGTGTTCCAAAACAAGAATATTTTCAATGAAAATGGGGATGGGGAGAGAAATAAGAAGTTTAAAATAATGAGAAAGCAGGGTTAAAAATCTGTGCATATTTAAAACAATAGCAGGGGGAGGAAGAATAATACTTCCAAGCAAAACAAATACATCTATGAAAAGCAATCAAGAAAATATAGGAGTTCCCAGCAGGTACAAGGCCCATTTCTCTGTTAACCAACTCATCTGGCCTCCAAGTCAGGACAAATTATTGGGGATAAGGAATCGCTTAGCAGCTCTATCTGAAGAGCCTCAAGTCTCCATCCCAAAATTCTTTGAGGGTTTGAAAACACATTTACATTTGTAGTGTGGATATCCCAGGAGGAAGACATTTTCAAAAGAAAAATGTATGTTTAGCTCTATGTTGAGAAGTCTAAGCACCACCATTTTGGTCACAAAAAGAAAAGCGCATATCATGTGTGAGGGGACAAGAAAGGAGGGAAGTTCTAGTAGGGACAAACACAGTAGTTTGCTTATGTCTAGGGAATAATCCCCCCCCCCCAATCACTGAGATACCCAAAGTCTTGAAAGGCTACATATGGCCAAAGATAGCAGGTGAATGGGATAATCCAATAAACATTCATTTATGACCATGACCCATTGAAACTGAATGGGGCAGATTAATCTTGACTTGCTCAAGTCCTGTTGCTTTCAACAGGATTCAACAACAATCACAACTAAACTTCAGCCTGATGTTTGTCTCCCATGTTATTAAAGTGGATCACTCACTCTTTTTCCCCCCCAACCTTTAAACATCAACACAGACCCTATACCTCCACATCAGAGTAAATTATAGCTGGCTGCACTGAGGGATTGAACATCCCAATTCTCTTCACAGAAACTCAATTTAAGGAAGCCATGATGTTGAGAAAAATGCGTCAGATCTGACACTTCACCCTCAACAAGCACCAACATATCATTTGACCATCAACCACCATGCTGAATGGAGGGGTAGCAGCCTCCAGCAGAAACACAGACCACTGCAGCCCAGAGCACCATGCATGTGGAGATGGGAAGTGTACCGCCTCCAAAGTCCAAGATGCTGATAGGGGTGAAATCACCCCTTATCCAAAGGCATCCTAATTTGATCTTGTATTGCAAGAATGATGGGGCTGAGCATCCCCTTTCAACAGAAGTCTTAAAAACTGACTATTGAACAACATGACTGCCTTATTTCTATAGGCCACTAAATTAGCACCCCACCAATCAAGCTGAATGGTTCAACAACATTTCTATCAGGGTTGCCTTACTTATAATTTTTCTCCTTTGTTCTTTTAATTAAAATAAATAAATAAAATGTGCTGGTTTTGAGAGAATCCAGTCACTTTCCCGGTCCTCAATCTTAACTCACCACTCTACATGCATTAAAGTGGCTTTGCTTGCACAGAAAGAGGACTATGCACAACCTTGCACAGGAGAGGAGATACATGCCAAGATTGCGCTGCACATAATAAAAGACTGCAAAAGCTGTATAAAGAAGGCCTGCAATATTTTATTTGGTAACCATGGCCAATAATGCAAGTTTCATGCAGTGTTCATGGACTTTTTTAAAGTTCTTGAGCAAGTCAAAGACTCAAGTAGAAAAGAACCTCTGAGCAAATCTTCACACAGTGTAATAAACCTGAGTAGAATTGTAATCTGAAAGACAAGGAGGGTTTTGTGTTAAGAACGATCATTTAAAAAATGAACCTTACAAGCTAGAGCCCCAAGTCTACCAAATGAGTATGAGCATGTCACCACGGGGGTTTCCAGCACCCCCATTTTGGCCCTTTAGCAATCAGCAGGGAGGAGAAGCAGCCCATCCCCAAAGTAGCATCGCAAACAGAAAAGCCCATAGGCATCTGTTCTTCAGTGGGTACCAACTGAGCTCTTGCCCATGAACAGCACAACGTGAC
This sequence comes from Tiliqua scincoides, assembly GCF_035046505.1. Lineage (NCBI taxonomy): Eukaryota > Metazoa > Chordata > Lepidosauria > Squamata > Scincidae > Tiliqua > Tiliqua scincoides. Next base: position 33,405,255 of record NC_089828.1, on the reverse strand, counting down.
TGGATGGGCAAAATGATCAGGTGAATCCAGGTGCCATGTCATCTGAGGAATGGACGCACTCACAAAGAACAGTTTAAAAAAAAAGTTGCGTATCTTCTTATAAAAAAGGATTACATTCCAAGCAGACAGCCCAAAAGCAATGAGAACTGGTAATCTTTAACATCATAATATTTCAAAACCAGTTTCAGTACTGGTTTAATCATCATAGGTAAGGAACTTTGGGGACTAGTTCTGTGAACTCCTGAACGCTCAACACACTCATATGAACTAGCATTATCAGAGTTTTTTAGAGCAAGAAAAGGGAAGCCTTGACATCAAGATAGATTAAAATTTGGAGTGTAGATGTGGTAGAAACTTTCCCAGCGTTCCACAATGGTAACTCCAGCACTCTTTCTGTGCCCTTTAATGGCACTCAGACAAGACAGAAAAATGGATCCTCTCAGTCTTGGGGTGTCAAGGGGAGACTTTCATTCTTGTGCTACATGAGTTAAACATGCCACCCTCGACAAGTTGAACAGCTGTAACCCGCAGCAACAGAATAGCTTTCCCAACAGAAAGGCATTGGCGCAAAACTTTACATTGTTCAAGTATTTAACATAAAATGGAGGAATTCTCTACAACAAAACATCTTAAGTAACATACAATCAAAGATTTTTTTTTCCTCTTTTTAAAAGAGATCTGACATTACAGCTCTCTTTTTGAAACACAGTCACACTGCTACATGTTAGCCTCCCCACAAGGAAGCAGGGCATCCCATGGAAAAGCATTCGGTAATAAAAAGGAATGAAGAACAAATCTATTTTGAGAAGGAAGGGATTCAGATGTTTAACTGGTTGCTAAGTAAAGGGAAAAAGTTAAAAGGAACATCAAACTATTTTACAGTCCCTGTCCCATTATCAATGTCATCCACAGCACACCCAGGCATCACCCATCTCTCTGAAAACATTGCATAGTATTGTCTTTTAAAAATTCCTCCGAGAATGAACCTTCAGCTGTGCATATCTGCACAGGCGTTAAGGAGGTTAAAGAGAAAAGGCCATTATGATGAGAAAATGTCACATTTAATTAGAAGAACAACTTTATTCTCCTATTTTCCACTGGCAAACAAACCAGTTTGAAATTTTGTGGCACTCTCTCCAAAAGGTTCTGGGAGTGGTTGTGGTCATTTGGGGGAGGATCCCTGGGACAAGTACCATTAGGAAATGCCTCATCCTTCATAGGATGAAGATGTTTTCAGGGGAGCTCCATTTTAAAAGATAGTTTTAAAAGGAGCCTGAAGCTAGTTTATGCAAAGTAAACTTTTAAAGATCTTGCTTGAAAGCTACAAGACAGATCTGTTGGTTCAACATGCGGCTAGACTCCCTTGCAGAGATGGCCACGCATGTCAATCCAAGCAACTTGAAAGAAACATAGAATCACCCTCACGCCATCTTGGCAAAACCACTTATTCCTCCAATATTAAACTACTGTCATTCGATCCTACCCGTTTACTCAGAAGCAAGTCCAACAGATCCAGCGAGACTTACTTTCAGTCTATGCAAGTACCCTTAGGACTATCATCCAATCCTGTTAATACCAGCAGTCTGATCTGATGCAAAGCAAGCCCTACTCCAAAGCAAGCCCTACTACGTTTAATGAACCTTACTCCCAAATGAATGTGTAGCTTATTTAGAGACAGGGAAAGTTAACACTGACATGCAAGACAGCTGCAGCTCCTGTTGTCGTCTAGCCCACAGCATGCTGCCATCTTCCCAATTTTGAAGTATCTGCTTCAGACAACCAGATCATAACCTCTAAAATAGACAACAACCTGCAAACTCAAAGTTGCGAAGCAATCCTGCAGTCTCTCACCCCAATGGCTATAGTTCCCTGTCTCATGTATCTGCCGCCTTCAGGGTGGGGGTCCACAGGCACCCCTCCAACTGCAGCCACTGATGTCTCATAGCAGCAGCACCATACATAACTATAGCAGTGCATTGTTTGTTTGCTCTGGCCTTTGCCACCCACCAGCAACACCCTGCTTGGCATCTCCAGGAAACAACAGTTAATTAGATTTGGGAAGAAGTGGTGAAGAGAGGCAGAGGGCAGCTTGCACTTCATTTCAAGGCAGTCGGTCAACAGTGAACCCCACACAAGCGAAATGGTTGCCTGCATTAAACAGCCCTACAAAATGGAAAAGTGACAAGATGATTCTTGTATCAGGGCAGGATTAAGCAAGGTATGGAGTAGTGATGGCCAAGACAAAAAGGGCCAGCATCCTCACACTTTCAAGGATACAAAGTTTTGGAAATCAGCTCTGTTCCTCTTCTATATTGGGAGCTGACTAGCCCTCTTCCTGCAAGGGTTATATTATACCCTCACAGCACTAAGAGCCAACTTTCCCTTCAGCCCAATTAATACACATCCCTGAGTTCACCAACTCAAATGCAAAACTAGACTATGAAAGGGAGTTGGGGACACTATAGGTCAACAGCCAAACCCACCCAAAAATATGTTTGCATCACACATGTCCAAAAAGCCAAAGCCTTTAGCATGATATGGGGTTTAAAAAAAAAGAGAGAGAGAAAGAACTAAGGTATTGTTAAATTACACAGACCTTTGCCAAATATTAACCCTTCCATCTTATTTGATAAGCAGCGTAACCAGGGGAGGTGGTAGCAGTCAATTTCTGCTTATAATTTACTTATTTTTAGATTTTTCCAAATAGAGTTTTCTTTCTAATTAAAAGTTACATGCATACACCCACCTACCTACCCCATTAGATCATTCCTGGATTTTTAAATTTGGGGAGGGGGTGGGGAAGAAATCCAGCTTTGGGAAACTGAAAGCAGCTGAACAATTGCTTCCCATCTCTCCTCCCACTAACTAAAGCAGATTTCCTTGGCCTATGTGTAGTGCCAAAAGGGATGATCTGAGATGGAGGAAACAAATACACCATCCCAGCTAATTCTACAAACACTTCCTTAAGTTTAACATCTCTCAGCACATTTAGCTTCAAACTAAATTAACCATGACTCCTCTCCCAAGGAATGCTGGTAAAGTACAGTTCTGCTAAGACTGAAAGGGGGACACACATGCTGTAGGTTTTAATAGTACTGTACACTGTCCCCTGCTGGAACAGGCCATTCCAAGAATTCCCTGGAAGGAGCTATGCTGGTTAAAGTCAATAGTGATCTCCAAGTATGAAAGGCAAAGAGCAAAACTGCATTTTAGCGTTGCCCCCCCCCTCACCACAGCCACATCTGGTCAGTGGTGGGAAGAACCACATCATGCACCAGCACATTCTGGAACGCACAAGCTTAAGAGAAATTTACACAATAAGATTACAGGGGTATCACCACAAGGTTCAGGAAAGAGTGCTTTACTTGTCCTTAAACCCATCAACCCCCAAAAATTAAAATCCATACCCACCTACCACAGTGCTCTAAATTTGCAAATAAAAAACACGCACAAGCATTTTGCATGATGATTATGTAAATTCTTTTGCCATTTACTAGGTGTGTTTTACCTTGTGGGGATCTCACCCTGTAATAAAAGTATTTAAACAAAAACACAATATCCCAGGTTTTTGCAGTAGCTTATTCCAACAGCAAGCAACAAGGCCTTCAACTTAACTGGTCCATCTGACTCGCCTCCCCAACCCCAATAAGGGGGAAAACTAGACAGCAACAGACCCTTCTCTTGAAACACAGGTCTGTCTCAAGAGAGGGGATAAGCACACCTCATTTTTAAAGCAAAGGAGGACATGGGCAAGGGAAAGCCCCACCCATTTATTCTTACCCTCTCCTTGGAACTTTTCACCTAGTCAAGCTCCTATCTGAGCTTGGTTCAGCAAGAAAGTGCAGGAGGGAGGAATACTGTACAGAGATAGCAGATGGGGCAGGGTTTAGATACCAGTCACCTGTGTGCCCTTTTTCATATTCTAGATATTAAGTTCATCCAATCAGATAGCTTTAAAATGCCATGGGAAAGGAATCAGGACTGTAGGTATGGTGACTAGTTTGGCCCCTTAATAAATCCAACTATTGCCCCAAAAGCCAGATACTGGTAACACATCCATGCTGCCATCTTCCTCATGAAGGCCCCCACCATAAAAATCCTAAGTACTTCCCCATTGACAGAATCTGCCAATTTTTTTGAATCTTTGAATTTTTTTTAAAGGAAAGATTCCAGGCAGGAGGGATGAGAACTTTTGGCAAATCTGAAACAGTGATGCTTTCTGGGACAGGAAATAGGCAAAACTATTCCCCTCAAACCCTTCAAACTGCAGTTATTTCAGTTCCAAAATCCACATTTGGGGGGGGGGGATGTTTTACAAAGAGGGAAAAGAGAAATCAACAGCAAAACCACTACTTTTTTCCCCAAAAGAGGAATATAGATATTAAAATGCTACTTTTAAAGGGGCTTTCTGCCTCTTTTCACAGTATAAAGATGAGTATATAAGGAAAACAAAACAAAAAAGAGAACCAGTAGCTGCTTATTTAAAGCTCCCCTTCAGTTGGAGGGGGAAGAAAGAAGGGGAAACCTGGGTTTTTTGTTTTGTTTGGGGGGGAAGGGGAAAAACATAGGATTTAAGTCATTTTTAAAGCAAATTACATGTTACAAATGTGCTGAAAAAGGTCAAAAGTAAACTTTTCTAGGGGATTGGAGGAGAAATAATACCATCTTTTAAAAGAAAAAGCCAGTGTTAACAAGATCAGGAAACAAAATTATATATCCTTGGAAACCAGCCAAAATGTCAAAGAATTCTGATCTTGATAGCTATTCAATCAGCATCACTGGGGGGGGGGGTGTCTGAAAAGTGAAATAAATTGGAAAAATTGTTATATACATGGGGTGGCAAAAGAATCACATGTGATCCCCCACCAGGACCAAGGGGGTGACCAGATGCTGGTCAGCATCCACTTTCGCCAAGCTGGCCTTTTGTCGACGTTTGGCCAGCTTTGATTCCGAAGGGGGAGAGAGCTGCATAGAACACGAGGTAGCTTTGATGATGATGGGGTGGGTCTCCTCTGTTGCCTCCTCCTCGTGTTGCATTAGCTGCCGGTTGACGGCAATGGCCTCAGCAGCAAACGATGTGAGCTCTTTGGCACTGCTGTTCCTGTAAGGGGAAGAGACAAAAACAACAATCTACCCGAACAAACATCACTATGCCTGCATTAAAAAAATTCCCAGGTTAAGAAAATGTGAATTCCGCAACTGACACTCAGGATGCAATTTTGCAGTGGTTCTTTGTTAAAACAGCTGCCCAATTCAAGGTATCTTATGAACACCAAGGATCCTGCTGGCTCCGATCAAAGTCCAGCTAATCCAGTAACCTGTTTCTAAAAGTGGCCAGCCAAATGTCTCTAGGAAACCCACAAGCAGGGTATGAAGGCAATAGCTCTCCCTGCAGCTGCAGCTCCTCACCAACTGGTACTCAGAGGTAGACAGTCTCTGACCATGGAGGCCCAATTACACTATCATGCTTAAAATACTTCCAAGTACTAGTTTCATCTATAACTTTTTACAGAGGCTTACTACGGAAGGGAGAGGGGCAGGTGACTAGAGGTTTCACTCACCTTTGTAGGATGATTGGAGTCGGGAGAGTATTATCTGGAGCACACTGAAGAGAACCAAAAGGAGAGATGCTTATGTTAAGATAAGATCATCTTCTGTACTTCCCTGAAGCCTTTGCCAGACCTTCTCAATGAAGCTTAAATGCATGCAAAATGAAACAATCATTCTGTGGTCTCCCTTGCATCCCTTAGATTTTAAGTCTCTTGGAGCAGTTGTGGCTAGACACATGCCATTTCACTCAGCAGTTCACTCCCTCCCCAATTCACCTTTTGAGCTCCTCCAAAATCCCAGGCAATTGCTTCCCAGGTTCACAATTGCTTCCCTCCATAGTGAACCTGTTTTCCTCTCACTCTACTTACCACAGTTGTCCCAACTACTGGAATTCTTGCCCCATTTGCAAGAAATTTTTCATGAGATCTCTTGCCCATTCTTCAACATTCCCTTACCACCCCCAATCCATAATCTTTCATCCCCCTGCTTTTCCAGGGACATACCCTGGGGTCTGCCTTTGTCTACTGGAGCAGCAATAAGAACACCACTCCTTATAGTGCACGGCCGGATACAGCCTGCTGGAATCACCCAGTGGTCATGTACAGCTCCAAGAATACTAGAAAGTGCCAGGTAATGGGAAAGGTCTCATGTGTTTCTGGTCTTTGGTTTACCACCAATTGGAAGTTGCCAGTTTTCTGACATTTTTCCAAGTATCTCCACCTTTCTCTGGTTATAAGACGCCCAAGGTTTTTAAGTTTTATGATCCCTTTTAAAACACAATACAAGGTTATCTACAAGCATTGCGCTTTACAAAGTACAATGTGTGTCTCCCCCAAGGAGCTAGCAATTCTACATTTTCCATGGCCAAAGTTTTATGGGGGGGCAGGGCTTAGCTTCCCTCCCATCCCTCCCCCACCCTAAAAATGTGTGGGCTCCCCCCCCCCAGTAATGATGGAAAGGCACTCTGCACACAATCAAGAAATCTCAAGCCACATTTTCCCAGGCCAAGACTTTAGAACCACAGAGTAGCTCAGAGGTTCAAATGACTCACAAAGCCATGTTATTGAACTTAGAGCCACATCAAAACCAGCTCCATAAAATTCAAGTACCTGGGATCTAAGAAACACACACTTTTCCTGCCCCCCCCCAGCCATGCACAGTATTTCCCCATCACTATATTTTTAACCAATACCCACCCCTTGCACCCATGGATGCTTGAGGACTTCAGCTGCACTCAGCCGTTTCTTGGCATCCCTCACAAGAAGCTTTGAAATGAGGTCTTTGGCTCTGAAAGAGATGTGAGCCCAGTCCTTGTCCGGGAACTCATAATTCCCCTCCTGGATACTTTCAAACAGCATATTCTGGAAAAGAGAGGCACAGTTAGATACAGCCTGAAACAGAAACCTCATCATGCTGTTCAGACCTCAGAGAAGAGGGAAGGTTTCAGAAGAGTAGGAAAGGGAAGAGGACCTGTTTTCATTTTCCCACCTTCCTGAAACCTTCCCCTGCTGTACATGATAGCACTGAATGGCTCAGTTTTGGGGAGGGCTGGTTCAGTGGTGTTACTAGGGTTTGCATCATCTGGTGCAAGAGCTCATTGCATCGCCCCCCATGATGGACCTCCTCCTGTACCAGACCACACAGAATAAGTTACAATATCATACGCACAGCCTAAATACAGTGACATCGTTGGTGCAATCCCCAAAGTTATTTCTTTAATATCTAACAATGCAGGCCACCCAACAAATCAGTAACCAACAATCAGTGGCCAACTTGATGACACACAACTGAATAAGAGTTCTAGTATTAGGTCTGGGAGCTGGAATTAAGAGCTGACTCATACTAACACATTACTGGTTCCCTGCTATGTCAATAACACCTCATTGGCTCTCAGAACAATCAGTCTCATTGGTCGGTTCTGAGTTAAAACCCACTTTTTGTTACATAAGGCAGTTGTGTTTTCCTTTTCTGGTTGTTTGGCTGTAATTTTTTATAGAACACAGATATTTTGAAGTGGTTTGTTTAATGCATTCTGCATTAAATTACCCATTGAATGGTATATAACATTATGGTATTGTTAGAAAATACCAAGATTTTCACAATTTTGGCCACTAGTAGTGTCACTCCCCCACCGAGGGCATCACCTGGTGTGGTCTGCATCCTTCTAGTGACACCACTGGGTTCATTGTCTATACTAGGTGTATACTCACTTGGCAGGCGGGACATGCTTCGCCACGGTCCCAGCCGCAGTCGGTCCCACAGTGTCCCACAAAGGGGGGATAACCACTCAGCATGATATACAGAATAACTCCAAGGCTCCAGAGATCACAGCGTTTGTCATAAATGGACGCCTCTTCATTAAAAGCCTCCACAACCTCCGGGGCCATGTATTCTGCTGAACCACACTGTGGGTGGGGAGAGAAAAGGAAATAGAGAAAAAGCAAGCAGGAGTTAAAAGGCAATCAACTGTTTAAATATTAAACTAATACCGAAAAGGGGGCAATATTTAAAAAATGGCCACACATTTGCCAGTTGTGAATGGTATACATGTATTTAAACAGCTGGGTTTTCTTCACAATAAAGGCAGAAGCAGTAAGAAAGTAGATCAGGCACCTGCTTCCATGCAGATCTCAGAGAACTAGCAGCTTGCTTTTTCAGGAGCTGCCTACATTGGAAAGAAATTTCCCAGCTGCCTGGTACAACGCTCAAGAGTCACCTAATGAAATCTACTGGCAAAACGTTCAGGAAAGGGAGGATTAGAACCTTCCTTCAATGTACTTTAGCCTATTTTTATTGTATAGTTGTTTCATTCGCTTTCTTGAGTGTTCAAGAAAGGAAAGAGACATAACTTATGGAATTCCCTGCCACAAGATGCAGCGATGGTTTTATGGAAAAACAAACCCCACTAGACAATTCACAAAGCATAAGTTCATACAATCATAGCTAATAGCTAGCTTAATGAAACCTCCATGGTTAGGAGTTGTCTACCTGGCATTGCCCAGTGGAGAAACAGGGAAAGCTAATTGTGGAAAATACTTATTTAATACTAACTGGGGAAAAAACCCACATTAGACTAAGTAAACCATTATTCTAATTTTTTATTCTATCTTTTTTTATTCTAATCTATTCTAGCAGATTTATAAAAGTATTTCTATTGAACCATCCATGTGCATAGTGCTTTGCAAAAATGAAAGTGTTCAGGAACAGTCTACCCTTGCGTAATGGTTGCTGGAGCAGCAGAGCTCCGCAGGAGGCACATGGCAGCTAGAGAGAAAATGCTGAGCCGAGATGGACTTTTGATCTGAACCAGCAAGGTGATGGTGTTCCATTCAAGACTCTCTCTAGAAGGCACCTCCTGTGATTTGGCTGGCAAACGTAGCTGCCCATGAAGGCATTCCCATCCCAAACTTGGCTTCACCCAGCTCAAATATAGCTCCTCCTGCCACATTCTTTCCCAGAAGCACTTGGGTAGGCACGCACACACCCACACACGGGGATACAGGCCAAGAACTATGAAGAGATCTTGGTGTTTCCTGGAAAAAAGGGCTATACATTCAGAGCTTTGGAGTAATGGGAGTAGATGGGTGGGTGGGAAGAAGCAGACACCATTCGGGGACTACACAAACAAGAGAAACAAAACTGCTCCAAAACCAGAACCACTTTTAAATCGTTTGTTAAAAATAACAAGATTTCCAAGAGCTATTATTGTTGCAATACTCCATTCAGACACTTGGACAGCTCCTGATAGATAATCCTTTTCCCCCCCCGCCCCAGCTAAAATCAAAACCCATCTTAGCCAACTGTTTTGAAGCAGAAATGCATGAAAATTTGGGATGCATGAAAATGGTTTTCATTTTATAACTAAATCAAACTTTCAGTGAAAGCTTGACACTGGCTCAGGGCCAAATGTACCTTGTTAAATAGTGGAGCACAGGTTTCTTCCCCACAAAATGAAAACTGAAAGTACAGTTAAGAAATGCAATTTTTTTTAACCCATTCCCTTATTTCCTTAAAACACAAAAACCAAGCTTCTGTGTGCTCAGGTAGACTACTCCTGTTTACTAGTCATTGTGCAAAAGAGTGAAGTAGAATCTAATCCTCCATGTTCAGAAGCAGTCTACCTCTGAATGGGTAGATGTCAGAAAGGACAAAACAAGCCAGCTCTGTTTGGAAACAACACTAGTATTTGGCCAATGCAGCAGAACTCTTATTATGTGGTGGGAAGGAAGAGAAATGGATGAAAAGTTTGTTTAGTGCCTGGAAAGAGGCTAGAGGGAAGTAAGCCTTACAAACAATGGGGCAGGGTGCCTTCAAAGTCCACCTGCTGCTTGAACTCTCCTCCTTCAAGCTTAGTGGGGGATTTCCAGATCACACATGCCGTCAATGCAGAAAGATCACGCATCATTGCCTGCCCTGATAATGACACCTAAGCTACCAGCAAAACTGGACAGGGTGGGAGAGAGGAGAAAACAGCTGCAGGCTTACCTCCCCTCCCAAGCAGGAAAAGGGCACAGCTACCTCTAGGGACTGATAACATGATGCTTTATAGACAGACTGTAAGCTCCATAAGGATGGAAAACAAAGCTTTTACAGGTGTGCGCCACTTAATGGAGATCCGTTCTCCAATTTCCGTTGTTATATGATTAGGCTGTTAAGCGAACATTCAGCCCAAACTAGTACCTTTGTTGTGTAAACAGATACTCCCTGCCAGAAACTAGCTGGCTGTACAGGTTACTGGAGACAGATTGCCTCTTCTTTGCATTAAGGGCCTCTGTGGTGTAAACAGACACTCTGCTGCAGGCTATGGGAGTCCTGACTGCCTCATTAACAGCCTCTTTGTTGTGCTTTGACCACCATCATATATGCGATCCGTTGTTAAGCTGAAGACGCCTGTATTTGGAAAGGGAAACATATGGGGGGGTGAACGGACACAGGGGCAAGGGGAGTAGGGATAAGAAGGTATGTATATCAATGCAGTAGGATGTATTTAAAATTCAGGAGTGTTCCTTCACATCTTACCATTAACTTGGAGCGAAGTACAGTCCTGCTAAATTAGACAAAGGGTCTAAAAGGGTCTTACACTGCCTCTGGACATAGCTGTTTCATTTAGCTATCGTAAGAGCCCTGCTGGATCAGACCAAGGGGGAATCCCATTTAATGTGGGATCCTATTTCTCACAGGGGCCAGTCGGATGCCTCCAGGAAGCTGACAGTGCATAAATTCAGCAATCCTCTGCCATTGTTGCCCTATGATATTCAGAGGTTGGCTGCCACTGTGCATGAAGGCTTCATTTAACCTCCATGAAGGAAAAGGACATCATGTGAGTGTTCTAGAAAGACCTTCCAGGCATATATTTGTCTGGGGGTTTAAAAAAATAATTCTCACTAAAAATGAAGCAAGGCATTATTTTTAGCCCAAAGAGTAAATGCTGGAACTTAAGCCGGCCTGAGGCTTCACAAACTCAGATACGTGAGAGAGGAGGAAGACGGTTGGCTGCAATTATGTTAGCCAACGAAAGGTACTTTCCATATGCTCAGAGGAACTACTGCTTTTATTACCACTTTACACATTCCAAGGCAGAATTCCAGTCACTAAACCTGGATCTGGCAACAATTAAACTCTATCTCGTCCCCTCCAAGGAGGTTTAAAAATGGTACACAAGGATAACCTCAGCACCCTGGGGAGGTTAGAATTTCTCCTCTAGCAATACAAGGCACCAAGTTCACCCTTTACTGCCACCTCCTCCTAGGAGTCCAGTTCAAACCTGTTGGGTACAAAGTTGCAAGTCCCTTACCCTGAGGTTGCATCAGCTGCCAAAGAATGCCTCTCCCTCAAGGGGAAAAAAAAAAAATCACAGCTGACCTGGGAAAAACCCATAAGAACAGGGTGTGAAGAGACGCCAAGAACCTGCCCAACCAGCAGGTTGGGGGAGCCACATCAGGCTAACAGGAGCCAAGGAACTTGGTCACATGTCTACCTACTTCACCAGGAGTGGGGTCAGCCTCCCCATGCCCCACTTCTTCAGAGTCAAAGGAAAGTTAACAAAGTCTCTTCAGCTTGTACTAAAAAGCAAACACATACTGACCTGCACCAGGTGGGGAATCAAGACTTAAAAAGCAATTCAGAGAAATTCCTAGTATCCAAGATTTGAACTTAACTGACTCAAGTACCCAGCTCAAAAGTAGCATTGGAAGCTTTCAGCAAAAGCCTGTATCTCTCTATTCAGAAGTAAGCTTCACTGAATTTAATGGAACTTACTTTCAGCTTGTGACTACAGAAGTGGTTCTCATGCATTTAGCATCGGGACCCACTTTTTAGAACAAGAATCTGTCAGGACCCACCAGAAGTGATGTCATGACTGGAAGTGACATCATCAAGTAGGAAAAATTTTTTAACAATCCTAGGCTGCAAGCCTACCCACACTTAACCAGGAGTAAGTCCCATTGACCATCATTGTTAAAAAAATATATATAGTAGCTTGTTAAAAGTACAGGTCTGTAGCATTTCCCCAAATGCAGTCACATACCATGGTAACATCAGTCTAATATATTAAAAATAAAATATTGAAACGAATGGGGACCCACCTGAAATTGGCTTGCGACCCAACTAGTGGGTTCCAACCCACAGTTCGAGAAACACTGGACTACAGGATTCATATTCTGTATTTCCATTCCTTTCTTTAAAAAAAATCCCACTGTTTGCATTTTGATGGCAAAAGCCTTTGAAAAACTTGAACACAGACTTTTTGGTGATTTTTAAATGCGTATTTTTCCTCACGTTAAATATTTATCTTTGTATTCATTTTAGAGTTAAATGCTATTATGTACCCAATGCCACTATTCCTCAAAGGATTTCAGGGGACCATACCTGGTTCCTCACAATCACCCTTTGAGGTAGGCAAGACTGAGACCAGTTCAGAGTCACACAGTGAGCTTCATGGTCAAGTAGGAATTTAAACCTAGATTTCCCCAGTTCCATTCTAACCACTATACCATACCACCATCAAAGTTACTCTAAAAATTGGTTTCCAAACCACTTTTTAAAATTAGTGGTTTAGAACTGGAATTGACTAGAGAAGTCATGCACAAACACATGATTCTGAACCAGAAGAATTTTTTTTTTTAAGAATCCCGTCCTTGATGAAGAATGCACTTGGCATACTGTCTACAGCTTTGACATTAAATATTAAACCCGCCACAGGTTCACAAACCTGTTTTGTAGATTCTCTAGAGGGAAGGGGAGGAACAAAAGTCAAGGCAAGGACCAGAAGTCTGATCTTAGATACAAGTCAGTCAGTAATTATTTTTTCCTGCTTCACAATGCTCAAATACTATTTGTGGTTCGAGACTGAAGGTTGCCAACGGTGTGCTGTTTTTTTTAACTCTTAACACAGTGGGGGCAGTGATTGGGGGAACTTTTACGGCTGCTGAGTGGGGCGGGGAAAAGCAATGTACAGGACGTGTGCTAACCCAACCTTGCAGCCAACCCTCCTCAAAAGATTGACAGGACATCCATGAAATGCAGAAGGACTAGCCTCCTATCTCCACCCCACAGGCACAAGGCTGGCCTGACCCACTTTTGCAAGATTCCTAGCCTCCCACATCAAGAGGAAAGGAATAAGGGGAGGAGGGAGGTGGTGAGGGGAACAGCCAGCAAAAGAAAAAAGCCTAAGCCATTCAGCCAATCAGCCAAGCTGTTGCTAAGGCCAGATTTTTAACTTCTCAGAGCTGGCTTAGAGAGACGCCACCTCCCTCAGCTTAGAGAAATGGCGCAGTAAAGACCAGGCGTGTTTGGAAAGGGAGGAGGGGGGAAAAACAAATCAAGCACATTATGAAATGTGAATGCAATAGCTGCTCTCTAGATTCCACAGATCTCAGTAATTGCCGACTTCTGCACCTTTTTTCGCAAGAGCTGTTCACTTCCAAAGCAGTCAGTTTCTTTGAATGTAGAGCCATTCAGAATGAAATACAGTATGCACATTCACAACACCAATCTATGGTTCAAGTTTAATCAACGGATAAGCCCCCAATCCATTTTCCAAGCAGGGAAGAGACAAAACGAGGAGTGGATAGCACAACATATCCCTGAGAAAACGGAAGCACAGTAAGATTTGGCCATGCACCTACAGACCACTCATCTAGGTCTGCAAATTCAAACCCCATCCCTGACCCCCATTTTGACAGTTCAGATTCTCTCAGTGCCATTCTGTAATTATTATGAGATTCCAACACCTGTTTAGTTCCAGGTTAGCTGAATTCCAGTTGGGAACCTGGATTTTTGGGATGCAATTCCTACCATGCACCATTCCTGCTTTTCAAAACCACAAATGCAAACCTAATAAACTGCATGTTTTCATAAGAACAAGGATTTTGTTTTTGCCAAACTGCCACCAGTGTACACTTTTCATCCAGTGTAGCACGGCTGAAAGACGAAGGGTAGAATTACATGAAGATTTCGCTACTCTTTCCTTCCAGCCTGCAAAATTTCAGAAATATATCAGAAGAACTAACCGAGCCTGAAAGTTTTGTGTTCCTGTAAAACAGAACCTCAAAATCTGGTTTAAAAAAGGTAGATTCCTGTAAGTACTGCCAAGGGGGCTGGGGGAGTCAAACTATGAGAGAGCTTTGTGAAGCACTAATACTCCATAATCAAAATCTGAAAGCATGTTTACAAGCTTGTTCCCCATTTGAAGTGCAAAAACCTGATCAATGCACATCTTAGTAGTGGAGGGGAAGGAAAAAATGAGATGCAGCAAACAATGCAGTGTATTCATCACTATGTCTTACTAGTTCCAGTTCATTTTAAAAGTTTCAGAACATTTGCAAGCGTGCAGTTTTCTCACCATCTAGCATTCCCCTGCCTCCTACGCAACAATTATAGCCACAAGAGAAAGGCATGCAAGTCACAGTCTCCTTAGCCCCTCTTTTCACGTCAAAGAGTCATCCATCCACCAGCCACATCAACACCACACAACAGCTGGCTCAGAGCAAAGAGGCATCAAGTCTCTCACTTTCCACAAGGACCAATGAGATGCCTTCAAGTCAACCATGGCACAAAACAGACTTGCCCTCTGCTTCTGTTTCCTCCACAGAAGACTGTCTCTGAACATGGATGTTCTACTTAACTATTACAGTGAATCAAAGATAGGTCTCTTCTTCTTCTTCTTCTTCCATAAAGTTGTCTAATTCCCTTTTAAAACCATCCAAGCCAGAAGTTATCACATCCTATGATAGTGAATTTAACCATGTGGTGCGCAATAAATCCCTGTATCTTTTCAAATATGGCCTGCCAATTTCATAGAGTGACCCCAAAGTCTAGTACTACAAGAGTGAAAAATCCCACTACCCACTTTCTCCACACCTGGCATAACTGTATAAGCTCCATCATTCCACCCCTACCCCCCAGTCATTTTTCCCCCCATGCAAAACTTTGTGAGGGCAAATCCAACATGTTAGTCTCTTTTCAACATGCTGACAATCAATTTCATGGGGTGAGCTCAAGTTCTAGTATTATACGGGCACAGCAGGGCAGGGCACTATGCATACAGTTTGTAATTCACCAAATCTCCATCTGGTTTCCCTGTGGGATCTTACCGGGGTAAGTAATTCCGGGGTGGAGATGGGAGAACAGTCGCCATTCAACTTGATCCCACTTCCCAAATCGAAGTCACAGATTTTCACGGGAGAAACCTTGAATTCCAGACAAAGAGAGGAAAAAACAAAAATTACAGTCAAGACAACACCCTCTTAACTTTTAGTCCTTGGTAATTATGCAGGGGATGGGCAGAGTGGATAGAGAGATGCTCTTTACACTCTCACATAACACCAGAACCAGGGGACATCCACTAAAATTGAGTGTTGGGAAAATTAGAACAGACAAGAGAAAATATTTCTTTACTCAGCATGTGGTTGGTCTGTGGAACTCCTTGCCACAGGATGTGGTGATGGCATCTGGCCTGGATGCCTTTAAAAGGGGATTGGACAAGTTTCTGGAGGAAAAATCCAATATGGGTTACAAGCCATGATGTGTTTGTGCAACCTCCTGATTTTAGAAACGGGCTACGTCAGAATGCCAGATGCAAGGGAGGGCACCAGGATGCAGGTCTCTTGTTATCTGGTGTGCTCCCCGGGGCATTTGGTGGGCCGCTGTGAGATACAGGAAGCTGGACTAGATGAGCCTATGGCCTGATCCAGTGGGGCAGTTCTTATGTCGGCTATCAGGATGATACCCTTCCTTTGTACAAGTTCTATTCCCCCCCCCCAAAATATTTTGATGTGATTGCCACATCTTCTGACAGCATGTTCCAAAGATCACCTATCCTACAGAGAGTTTCTCCAAAACAGATGGAACTTCCTACCAAGGAGGGAGTTTAAGCTACTGCTCACCTGATTGGAACTCTCACAGAGAATATTTTCTGGTTTTAAATCTCTATGTGCTATTCCTGTAAAGAAAAGTGAAAAAGTACATGAAATTACCAGTCCACTTCATGCAGGCATTTCACAACTCCCTGTACAACAAGAAGATGAAAGCAATAACTAGGGTGGAGCAGAGACTGGATGCCCCCAATGTAAGAGCAGCCCATAGGTCTTACCCCAGCATCCCATTTCTAACATTGGTCAGCCAGATTCCTCTGGGAAACCCACAAGCAGGGCACAAAGACGACTAAGTCTATAGAAGCTCTATTTAGGGCCCAATCCTATCCAATTTTCCAATGCCAGTGCAACTATGCCAGTGGGGCATGCACTGCATCTTGTGGTGGGGAAGCAGTCACAGAGGCCTCCTTAAGGTATGGGAACATTTGTTCCCTTATCTTAGGGCTACACTGCAGCTGCACCAGTGCTGGAAAATTGGATAGGATTGGGCCCTTAGTTATCAAAGCTAGTTGATATGATAAACCCATCTAAGAACATGAGAAACTGCCTGCTGGGTAAGAATAAGAGGCATGTCTAGTCTAACATCTTACCCGCTACAGTGGCTGATCTAAAGCTCCCAGGAAAACCAAATTATGGTGTGAAGGCATAATTTGTTGACTCTTCCCGCTGTCATGTAGAGACAAACATCCTCTAAATATGAAGGATCCATTAAGCTATTGTGGTCACCAATTTGTACTGGTGGCCATGATAGGAAGGAAAATGGATCTAATCCTCTTTTAAGCCCAGTTAAATGAGCAGCTGTCATCACAGTTTACCTACCTTTGTTGTGCAAGAAATTAAGGGCACTGGCTATGTCATGCACCACCATGCTGGCCTCCAGCTCATTGAAATGGCGCCGACGGTGGATATGGGTTAAGATGGAACCTGAAAAAGTCAAAGAGAAGAGGAATTAATGCATGTTTAATGACCTTGGTTTGTCACACACACACATACATACACACACACACACACACACACACCTTCCAGGTGCTCCTTACACTGAACACCTTGACCCAGGATCCATACAGCAAGGGCTTATGTCTCACAAGCTATTTTTAATGAGGAAGATTCAAGTGCAGAGCATTTCTCCTCACCACCAAAATGGCAGAAGCACACTGGTTACAAGAACAATATTGATTTGGTTAGAGGGTCAACTGAACACTTTCATGTTGACAATAATTATGGTTCACAATGGAACACACAACACTACAAAAAAGTTACCTGTGCTGAAAGAAACCAACTGCTTTAGTGTCTTTTTTTAAAAGTGACCCACACAAGCGCACAGCACATAGGGCTCTCCAAGGGAAGATAACGTGTGTCACTAAAAATAATAATTACCTGCCCTCAAAGGAGCTTAACTGTTGTGCTGTATTTTTATTTTTTTGTGCATGTCACTAATCTGAGCCAAAAAAGTATATAAAGTAGGAATTCACTCACAATATGCAAAGAGAAGTCAGTGTTCAGACTTTTAATTCAGAAAAACAGGAAAGCCTTGGTTATAACAAGTTAGTGTTAGATATCTCCCTAAATTCACCCAATCTGCTTACCTCCTCTCATCTTCTCAAACACGAGGTAGAATCGGTCCTCCTCTTCAAAGAACTCTATGAGCTCCAGGATGTTTCTATTATGAGGGGAAAGGATAGAATGAAATCAGGGAAGAGAAGGATCTTTGCTTCTTATTTTCCTATTGGAAGGAGGACATTAGTTAGTCAGACATTCCAGGATGCCTAGCAGCAGTCAAAAGAGAACAGTCCTCCCATGTTTATCCCAGCATCTGGCTTTGAAGATGGAACTGTGCATTTAGCTATAATGAATCCAGGTCAGCACCTCCAGGATGTCAAGCAAGGCCAGAAGAAGCCCTTCTCTACCTTTACTCTCCCCATCAATTGGCATTCAGAGCTTGATTGGCTCTGAACATGGAAGCTCCTTTTAGCCACCATGGCTAAGAACTGCTGATAAAACAAATTTGCAAGAAGCTTCCATGTGAAGAAGGGTAAGAGTGTTGGGGACTTTTTAGTTTTCAAAGAGTGAAGTAAGGTCTCCAACATTCAAACCTTTTCTTATACAGAAGATTTCTCAATGAAATCTCCTAATAAGAAAGTGGTGGGCAAGCTTTCTTGAAGCACATTTTTTTCTCACTATCACCCATTTTTCTCACTCCAACACCCATTCAAGAGGTGATGAGAGGATGTTGGTTGTGAGGGGGGGTGGGTTGCAGGAGAGTGCAACACCCCACCCCAGAGTGCAAATCCTATAATATCTCCACATAACCCACTGCAGCTTCTTGGGGATTCTGCAGCAGAGAGTTCAAGGCTGATATCAGAGATAAAAAGACTCTTCCATAATAAACAAAGGGTCTAGTTCTCACTGAGGTGGTCAACTTGTGACTGGGCTGTATAGAATAGGCCTCCATAAGAAAAATTCCTACACATAGAAAACTAGGATCCAGCCTAGCCTGCTCCCTGACATGCTAGTTTTCTAGGCACAGAGAATACATATTGAATGAACAGGCATTCAATTTGAGCATCTACAGGCTGGAGTGGGTCATCTCAGACATAAATGAGATGTTAGACATAGTAAGGCCAAGGCTTAAGTCACACACACATACCTATGACCTTGGCACTGATACAGCATCTCCACCTCCCGGAAGACCCGGCTTCGGATATGTCCCAGACGCTTCTCAATTATCTTTAAAAAGAAAGAAGCCAGAGGGAATCAAGTCACATCTGGATGCTGAGGGGGGTGGATGAGATATTTTGGATAGACAGTCACGGAGTGGTTAAGTAGCATACATGCAATGATTTGTGTTCTTTTGTATTGCCCAACCTCGAATTCATACAAGTTAATGAGAACATCTACACCTTTATCCTAATGTACCTTGACATAATAGTCACAAGAGATACTATGCATTTCAACACATTAGTGTGTATTATAGGTAACAATTAAGCACATATACTTGAAGTGATATTTATGGAAAAAAAGTGGTAAAACATTCACATGAGCACTCTCTGAAGGTCATACCCTCACATACTTGCATGCCACCCACATTCTGCAGACTCTTCCCTTGAATAGCAAGTTTTTAAAAAAAAATTTATAGTCTTATAATACAATGAATACTTGCATACTATACACAAGAAAGTTTACATACAAAAATCATCCTTAAGAGCTAACCTGATAAAACCATAAATATGTCCATGTATTTTCCTAAAATATAAAATTCACTGCTATTAACGTGCTAGTTTTCTTGGGGTGGGAATCTTATTTTATTTGCACTGAGGATCTCTCTATCATGAACTTGCACCAAAAACAAATAAGACCTTTAAAAAATTCATATGATTACATTTGAGCATGGAGGAGCATTCCCTCATGTAAAAATCCCTGCAGGTAGTAAACTAGGATGGTAAAGAGAGAAGAGAAGGTTAGAATCATTTCCCCCAGCATTCTAGTTTTCTGCATGAAGAGAATTGTCAAATTTCTCAATTCTTGCAGTATCTCCACCTTCCACTACACCTTTCCTACACCCTTTGTCCCTCTCTCAGGGATCAGATCAAGCCTGAAGTTCAGAGAAGCAGGATCACATCACCAATAGCTGCAGATACCCCACCAAGGTCCAATTTGGAAGTGGGAAGAGCACAACACTTGCTACACCTCCCAAATTCAAAAACTACACATCTCCTTTCATCTGTGTTCATTTCTAGATTGCAAGCACCTCAGGGTGGAGACCTGTCCCCTCCGTCACAGTAAAGTGCCCTGCATGAACAGTGCTATATGAAAACATGCTTGAACCCCTGAGCTTCATTTTGTTGAAATTAAGAAGACTTCCTTTAGCTGCAAGAGGGAGAAAAATAGTCGTAGTAGTAGTCGTAGCAGCAGTAGTAACTTTATGTCATTGTGCTACAGCACAATGAAATTTATGCACCTTTAAGATACAAGCATAAATATGTACTAAAATTCCAACAATCACACTCTATACACTCACCCACACATTCTATACAGCATGCATCATAATATAAAAAACAGTATAACAGACCATAATGCCCAGGAGCATGGTAACAACTATATCGCCTTATTCAACATAATTATGGCTGTGGGATAAAAACTGTTCAGGAAGTTTTTTCCCTTTGCAAACAGCTGTTCCCTTTGCAATTGGTTTCAAGTCTTTACAAAAAGGAAAAAAAAACTATTGCAAACTCAGGTATGAAATAGAGAGTAAGGGCAGGAGAGGGGAAGAAATGGAAGACTGATGGAGCAGAGACTCCATCAAGTTGCAATTTTAGGTTGCATTACAAGCTGTATGAAAAGAGCCATTGTTTCACTCCCAGCACCAGAAACTGACCCTCTGCACAGCAGCTGCTGTTCTCCTCCAACCCAGGGAGGTCATGACCTTGCCGCCTCCCCCTAAACCCACCAGCCAGCTTTACAATCCTCCTCTTCCCCACCCCACTCCCTCCGCATCTGTGCAAAACACATATTCTGCCAGGATCCTTTTTCCATTTAAGTGCCAGCTGACCCCAGATCTGCGTCACTGCTTGGATACATACGCCAGTGAGAATTTGGGGGAGGGTTACAAAGAGAGACTGAGGTGGGGAGGATCAGCAGGACTGAAAGAGGACAGAAGATCAGACAGGGAGGGGCAGTGATGAAAGTCAGCAGGGTACGGGCTCACACCCAAGTAAAATAAAAATTCAACATTCCTGAAGGGGTGCCAAGTCAGTCTATTTCAGCAGACACAGAAGCTGCATCTTGTGGTACCTAACACTATTTAATAAAAAAAACACAAGTTTTAGAATTTCAGCTGAGTTAACTGTTCCAAGCCTATTGCAGGGAGGAAAAATAAGAGTCCTGTAACATCTTGAAGATTAACAGGTTTATTGTGGCAACAGGCAGAACCTTTCATGGAGAGGAGCTCAATGGATCTATGTGCTGGACAGAGCTCTCTGCTTCAACAAATCTGCTAGACTTTAAAAGTGTTATAAGGAACTGGTTAGTGTTATGACACCTTAAAGATGACAGATTCATTGTGGCATTACCTTTCACAGATTCAACCTCAGCTTGTCAGACAGAAGTTCACAAAAGATACAGTGGGGCAGAGGTTGTTATTCTTCAAGGTGTCATAAAACTCCCCTTTGGCCTGCTGTGGCCTAACAAGAGCCTTGGGACACCTTAAAACAGTTCTCACACTTTTAGCACCAGGACTCACTTTTTAGAATAAGAATCTGTCAGGACCCACCAGAAGTGATGTCATGACCGGAAATGACATCATCAAGCAGGAAAAATTTTTAGCAATCCTAGGCTGCAATCTTACCCACACTTACCCAGGAACAAGTCCCATTGACTATCATTGTTAAAAGCATATACGTACATAGTAGCCTGTTCAAAGTACAGGTCTGTAACATTTCTCCAAATGCAGCCACATACCATGGTATCATCAAGTCTAATATATTAAAAATAAAATATTGAAATGAACGGGGACCCACCTGAAATTGGCTCATGACCCACCTAGTGGGTCCCGACCCACAGTTTGAGAAACACTGCCTTGAAGACTAAGATTAATTGTGGCAAAAGCTTAATGGAACTGGACTCCAGTCCATGAGAGCTACTTCCAGTTGCCAAAATAAACCTGTCAATCTTCAAGATGTCACAGCCAATTTCCCCCCCTCCAATAGACAAATCATGGTGATCCATTTGGAATTTAAAATTTAATGTAATCATCTTTAGCAACTGCCCCAAGACAAATCATGCCAACTTACAAACACATGCATGCAGTTTTGTTCTGCAGCCTCTGCATTTTTAAATAAGTATTTATCAAGATGTTGTGTGTCCATCTTAACACAACTATCTTCAAAGGAGGGAAAAACTATTTTTTTTAAGTTCATCATTTTAGAAACAAGAGTTTAATTATGTAATCGGGCAGTCATTACATAAACCAATCTGCTGATGTGTTTCATACATCTCCACCACATCTAATTTTTTTTAATTGGATTTTGAATCTGCCAGACACTTGTTCCCACTTAACACACAGCATTGCTTAGGCAGAGGCCTGGATGGGAGCCCAGCCATCTGCCCTGGAAATAAACTGTCCGCCTTAATTCTACATCTACCAAGACAAGCTACAGTTGCTCAGTACTGAGGGATAAGCACTCTGTACATGCTCAGAAGCACTTTGGCCAAATTCTTCTTTGGCTGTTTCTCTGTAAAAAACAACATGATTACCCAGTAGCACTGGGAACACGCGGGAGCTATAACTCATACACATTTGGGTCACTTGTCATGAGTGAGCACTTTTTCTTGGTGATCGAGTTTTACAACAGTTGTTCCACTTCCTCACCTCTCCTGAAATGACTGCATCCTGATCTATACATGCAGAACAAGAGGTAGAATCCCAGCATGGTAAAGCTAGCTGTTTACATGTAGGGA
Organism: Tiliqua scincoides; assembly: GCF_035046505.1. Classification (NCBI taxonomy): domain Eukaryota; kingdom Metazoa; phylum Chordata; class Lepidosauria; order Squamata; family Scincidae; genus Tiliqua; species Tiliqua scincoides. The sequence goes on along the minus strand of NC_089828.1, from coordinate 33,382,876 downwards.
AATTATTGTAATTGAGCATTTTAACATGCTGTTATTCACTCCTACAGTTGTAGAATCCTCAGGTGACAGAAAGTTTGTCAGTCTAGACTGCAGGAAACAATCTATTGAGTGGCAGGTCTGGTCTAGATTTCTCAAATTCTGGTTCAGAATTAGCTTTAGGGCAGATCAGCACCCTTGATTAAAAGGAGTACTCAGATTCCTTTATTTCACCTGGTCAAATTCTTTTTAAAAAAATCTCAGTTGAATTACTGGGGTCTGGTTCGCTAGCTGCTGCAACTAGACTATTGACAACCAGACTTCTAGATATTGATAGGATTCTATGGCAGCAGCCAACAGACTTGTTCCCTATTACATTACCATCTTATGATAAACTATGGCAGCAGGTCCAACTATCTGTTTGTTCTCCACTGTCTGCAACAAAGACAGGCATTTATGTTAGCATGTTGTAATGCCCTTCCCTCTGTTCTCAGGGGCAGATATAAAGGCATTCCTAAGGATGCAACTGCTTGTCAGGTAATATTGACTCCTTACTTCATATATTGCTATATTGTAATAGTAAACAAGAATCCTGCTCAAGATTTCTTAAGCCTCTCCTCCCTCATCATCTGGGCCTGATGGATAGTTTGATATTACAGCACCTGTTAGTGGGAAAAGACAAATTCTGCACTAAACAGGTTGTTTTGTTCCTTAAGTCTTGAATTCAGGAAGCCATATTACACATTTATCGGAATGAGTCTTTATAAATATTACTTATGAAGGTAATGGGAACAGTAATATGTTATCTAATGTATATTATATGCTAATAAAGGTTTGAACCATCTCAGGACTCTACCACTTTATTCTTCTCTGTGTCTAGAATAGATAAATAATTATGGTTGGGGACTACTAAAAGTAGTAGACTTCTCTGCAAGGCTGTGATAGTACATCCTGTTTTGTGGGTTTGGAATTAATTCTGTGCTACTACTATAGTTTAAACTTTCCTGGGTCCACATCAGCATCAACACATCAATGTCTACATTGTTTTCTTTCTCTCTGTCTTCCTACTCCAAACTCAGATGGATCAGAGCAAATTTGCAGGGAAGAACCAACCCAAGTTTAATCTTAACAATTTGCATTGCTAGTTTTTTACAAAGCATATCAAACAGTCTTGAGTTTTTATCTAAAACAAACCAGCCTTGCCTGGCTTAGCAATACACCACACTGCCATCTCAGTGGACAAAAGATTCATGGAGAGGCACCAACAAAACTAAGGATTTACAGTATTCACGTTTCATAGCTACCAATTCTTCTTTAAGGTTTTTGGCAACGGCCCAGGAACTAACCATTCCAACATAGTTAAGCAATTCAACCAAGACCAAACAAGAAATTTGTTGTGTTGATAATTGCACAGATTAACAAAAAGGAGCTCCTTTGTGTGTAAAGCACACACTTCCAGTCTTATTTTACTAGCATTCTCAGAATAATCCCATGAGCTGGGAAAGGAGAAAAGGTAGTATGGGTCAAAGTCATTTAAACAGTATCTGTGGCCAAGTCATCCCCTTGGACCCCAGCTCCAAATGCTGCAAAACTTCTGGAATCATCACACACACTCCTACAACAAGAATGCAGACATTTATTCACAAGAAAGATTAAACGTTAGGATCCTCAGTAGCTGAGTATGCCAAGAGAAACACAAGGGCTTCTGCAAGCTTGTTTTAAAGATACTTCTCAAAACAGCATCACTATCTGAAAGCCTGGTAAGACCTCAGCTCCTCTGCAGTCTGCAAAGCCAACCTCTTTGCACAACCTTAGCTCCTTTCCCCAAACTTGTATCAATTGCAATTTATAAAACAGAAAGCAGCCATTCAGGCCAAGCAGAGACCAGAACAAATTCTGTCAAATTCCAAAGATGCTCTGTAACCAACTGACATTACAACAGTACAATGATCACAAGTGAATCTAGAGGTATCTCAGGGCCGCAATTCTCTTGTGATCTACTGACCAGATCATCAACATTGCAGAGGTGGGGGAGGGACGAAATATCTAGAACATACATGTCTCGAACCCTGTTCATGGGTTAGCTGAACTAGAACCAATGGCTCAAGCACCCTTTTTTCTTCAGAGCTCATACCTTCACAGCATACTCCTTATTAGTAATAAGGTTAACGCAGGCCTGGACTTTCGCATGGGCTCCTTCCCCAAGTATCTCTTCTTGGAGCAGGTAAACATCTGAAGCAGACAGGGAGAGAAACCAAAGACTGAATGTGTTAGGAATGAATAGATCAAACCTTGCACTAAGCTTCTGGGGAGACTTGGGCAAAACTAGACAGCAGTGACAAATTAACAGAGCTTAACAAACCAAGCTTCTTCCAGTTTCAAAGCTTGTGCATTGCAACACTCTCCTTTTAAAAATGAATGAATAAAATAAATTTCTACTCATGCTTTTAAAAAAGTATTCAGATATAGATCTTTCCCTACACTCATTTCCATCTCCAGCTGAAAAAGCTCTAGTTACAAGTCCAACAAGATAGCAAATAAGAAAACAAAGAAAGAAAAAATTACAAGATATAAATGCCAAGGTTTATAATTCATGTTCAAGGGATATTTAACATATCCGTAGTAACTGGCAATCAATCCTTTAAGACAGTGGTTTTCAAACTCTCCAGGAGAGTTTGAGCCACTGTAAGTTCTTGCAGGGGCAGGAGGCGGAGGCAGCTGGGGTGGGTGGAAGGATTCCCAGTTTGAAAAGCCCTGCATTAAGACTTCTCTATATTCGGTCCTGGATTTCTCATCATTTTATCAAACCTAGCAGCGCCAAGATGATTCACCTTCATTATTTTCTTTAGTTGGAGGCAGAGAATTGATCTCTGCCATTTTCCAGGCTGCACAGGAACAGCCCTTGAACCAAGATGATACAACTCCCTTATTTTCTTTTGGTGGGGGCAGAGAACTGGTCTTGTTTGCCATTTTCAAGACTTTGCAAGAACAACCCTTGAAGCTGTGAGCATATAACAAGGAGGTTTACTGTGTGTTTTTAAAATAGTTAAAAACCATAACAGAGACATGAGTTTACTTGTAGTTTACTTGATCACATTCATGAACATTTTCCAGTACTTAATTGCTCTCTCACATTTCTGCTACTAGTCCTCATGGAGAAAATGGCCTAGCTGGGGATCAAGGGAATCCTCCCCATAAGGTCAAACTCCTATTGCAAGATTCAGGTGCCCCACAACTTACACTGAAATATTTTGTTGCTAGGGAAAAGAAAAAATTATGTCAAGGATGTTGCCACCACTCATTTAGTCATCTTACCTTCAAATCTCCCTGAGAAGCTATCCGTGGCTCTGCAGCGTTTTTTTTTCTTGTTCCTTCTCTTGGCATTGGGGATGTCGATAGGTTGACTTGAGGGCATGTCTGTCCCACAAAAAAACAGTTACAACAATTACAACAAGGCAGCTTTCAGAGTCAGTTAATACACTACTCACTAGTGCATCCATTCCTACAATCAGATGTTCACCAGGTCTTGAGGTGAACAAAGATGAGTCTTGCCCACAGACTCAGAAGTACTCCCTCAGTCTATATTTAGCATCTCAAAATGAGGGCACAGTTGAAGGGGGACCCACAGGAAATTCAGCCTTTTGACTTGTAAACACCTCAACCCATCACAACCTGGTATCTCTCACTAAAGGCTGCTGCCCCTTACCAAGGGCTGCTGAGGAAACTCCACAGCCAGGGAATTTGAGGGCAGGTCCTCTCAAGGGTTGGGAACTGGTCAATGGAAAATCGATCAGTTCCTAAGTGGGTGTCAATGGACAATTTTCACAAAGGAGAGAGGTGAAAAGCTGTATGCCCCAAGGATGTGTCCTGGGACTGGTACTTTTTAACTTCTTCATAAATGACCTGGTGCCTTTAAAAGGGAATTGGACAAATTTCTGGAGCAAAAGCTCATCATGAGTTACAAGCCATGATGTGTATGTGCAACCTCCTGATTTTAGAAGTGGGTTACCTCAGAATATGCAAGGAGGGCACCAGGACTCAGGTCTCTTGTTGTCTTGTGCTCCCTGAGGCATTTGGTGGGTCACTGTGGGATACAGGAGGTTGAATGGATCCACCCACCCACCCACACAAGGAATTCCGAGTACTGAGCACCTGACAGTTGGCTAAAAGAGCCAATCAAAGCCCATGCTCTGATGCCCAAGAAATTTTACAACACAAGGGCTATGCTGGATCAGAACACTAAGTCTACCTACATCAGCATCATGCCCCTGAACAGCATATAGCTGCATGCATCCACAGCAGGATGCATGTACAACAGGGCCTGAAGGCAACAGTCCTCCAGATTCACAATCAGAGGTTGACTGCCACTGTGCATGGGTGTTCTATCTGGCTCACCTAGTTAACAGCTTTCAAGATTAAACCTCTAAAAGAACATATATGAACAGGAGCTCTGCTGGATAAGACTAAAGATCTATCTAGGCCAACCATTTTCGACCACTGTGCCGTGGCACACTAGGGTGCCACTGGAATTTTGGGGAAGGTCATTTCTTAGTAGGGTCAATGGGGATGTGAGCCCCCCACTGGCAGCATGGCGTGCCTTGTCAATTGTAAAAAAAACCTGATGGTGTGCCTTGACATTTTTAGTGGCCTTGTCAGTGCGCCATGAGATGAAAAAGATTGAAAATCACTGATCTAGCATAACGTTGACTTCCCCATAGTAGCCAATAAGATGGCTCTGAGAATTTCTCAAGCAGGGCACAAAAATGACAGCCTTCATTCATTTCTGACATCTCACACTCAGGCAGCCTGGCTCAGGACATCAAAGCTCCCCTTAGTTATCATAACAGCAGCCTACTGGATCATACCAAAGGTTCATCTAACCCACCATCCTGTTTCCAACAGCAGCCAAGTGGTTGCTTCTGGGAACCCCACAAGCAAGTTTTGAAGGCAACACCCCTACCCATTATATGCCCCCCACACTGGCTATCCAGAGGTATACTGCCTCTGGTCACGGAGGCTCCACTCAGTTTATCATGACTCTCCACAACCTTTTCTCTATGAATTTATCTAATTAGTTCTTGAACAATACTTTCTAAAAATGGCCTTGTGAACACCAGCCTTTCCTCCCTTCCCTGAATCAAGACTTGTGTACCTTCAATCCGATTCCTACCCTCTTTCCTCTGTATTTAAAAGAGATGCAGGGGGCTCACCAGGGCGGGATGGGCATTCAAAGTTGAAGACAGATTCCAGGTGATTTGATTGGGAGAATTCCAGGTCAAAAGGATTCTGCCCCTGCCAGAAAAAGAGCAGATACAATTGAAGATGTTCCTCTCTTGCATATACAACCTACATACACACAACACAGAACCAAATATTAGCATTTGTCTGAAGGCCAAAATATTCAAGACATCTGGAGGGCAGATCCCCTCCCATTGCATACATACACAATTTTGTCCCATTTGGTCCAAGAGGGTGTCAAGACAAAACAAAAAACTCCATCCCCAACCTTGCAGCAGCCTGTACCCTTCAGTAGGCCCATGCAGGCTATCAGGCCAGCAGTTGCTGACCCCTGTGAGAGTTTTACAAGGGCAGCATAGATGTTCTTTTGTCAGGATTGCCAAGTTTGAGTAGAACTTAAGAGCAGTCCTGCCAAATCAAACCCAAATTCCACCTAGTCTAGCATCCTGTTTCCAACAGTGGTCAGCCAAGATGCCTCTCAGAAACTCTCAAAAGCAATTTCCCTTCCCCTAGCCACTACCTCTCTCCAGCTCTAACCATGGAGATTCCAATTTAGCTATTGTGACTTAGACGTTGATAAGCTTCTACTCTCCCATGAAAAACAAAATTATCCCCACCAGTTTGTCTATAGTGTATAACATCATAAATATCCTGTTCCTATTTAGTTAGTTTTTTTCCTAAACTAAAAAGCCCCAAACACTTCAACCTCCCCCAATTGTATGGGTCGCTCTTTTCTGCCTTGCCCAGTCACCTCTGTGGTTTCTAAACACTCGCTTACCTGGTCATCTAGGAAACAAAAGAGGCCTCCAAGTGAGTGGTTGGCAACCTTCAGTCTCGAAAGACTATGGTATAAGCCTACAGCACCCGGTATTCCCAGGCGGTCTCCCATCCAAGTACTAACCAGGCCTGACCCTGCTTAGCTTCCAAGATCAGACGAGATCCAGCATGTGCAGGGTAACAGTTGCTGTATTTTAAAAACATATTCCTAGGCCACCCTTCAAATAAAAATGAGCTCATTTGGTCGTTGCAAGTCAAAAATTGCCCCCCACCCCCCACCCCCACACACACAGTTCAAGTCAGCAGCCCAGGCACCGAAACACCCCCCAAATGGGTTTCTCATCATTTCCTCTAGACTCAAAATGACTAATGCCTTATGTCCACGTTCTTGTTTTTGTTTTTCTATCAGCTGCTTTATATGCATATTGTGTAAAAAAAACCAACCTAGAATGATTTTAAATACAAACATTCATACAGCACAACTCTGGGCACATTTACTCAGATGTAAGTTTCACCATATTCAGAAAGGCTCATGTTTAGAATTGCAGCCTTCAGGAACAGTAACTTGTGGGTGTATTTGCGAGGTAGCAAATTCCTAATTTTCCACTCATTCAAGAGTGTTCCGACACTCCAACTATTTTCAAAGTCACCCTTGTGGTCACCAGTAACACAGTACCACAGGCTCCAGCTCTGACCAGTTCGTAGTCATTGCCTCCACTGACAGGTGTTGCTCACACAAGCTAGTAAAGCAGGTTGCTATGAAGAAGGGCGAGGTTATTTGGGCAGAACATGCCACTGGCTGGTCCGACAACAAGCCCTGGCTGGAACATCGTCCCGCCAGCTTGTCAAAGAAATAGCCCATAATGAACTGGGAGGAGATTGTTTATTGAAAACAGACAAAACCAAGAAAAAAGCCTCCAGCTGCTATACTAGTCAGGTGCTTTGCAACCACTTCATGGTATGGCAGGGGGAACTTTATCTCAGCACCCTGGTGCTCACATGGAACTGCCTCCCCTGGTCTTGCCTCACTGGAAGTGGAGATGACTGGGGGGGGCAGAATACATCAGTGGGAACTGTGCAGCTACCTTCTGGGGTCAGTTTAGGGAAAGAAGGTGCAGAGAGAAGGCTTAATGGTAGGACAAGACACCTACTCCTGTGTGCATCTGCTGTGTCTGGTGGGAGTGATGGGAAAACAAACACCAAAACAAACACACAAAACACAACAGTTTATTAGCACTGCTCTCAGAGGAGGAATCTTGGCCATCACCAGGCCCCAAGAAGTAAGAAACCACTACTGTCTTGGAACCAAGCTTACAAACTCAGGAGAAGTATAGCCTTCTCGGACTATACCACTATACCAGGTGGTAGGCAGCAGTGCAAGAAGTTGCACTTTAAATACTACTACTCCTTTTTTTTAAAAAAAAGACTCTGAATGGAGAAAGATAGCACATCAAGTGGAAAAAATAGGACACATCCTGAAGTGCTAGGTTTCCATATTTAGAATTTTTTTTTTAAGGAAAAGAAGTGTATTTTCATGATCTCCTGCATTTTAAAGTGGTCCTGTTCTCAGCAAGGCCCTCCAACAGGTTTTTGTGAAGTGTGTAAGATGAAAGCCTGTGTAAGTTTCTCGCACAACTAAAGGATATGGCTTTCCCCCAGTGCAGCAATGCACTCTTTGCATACTCTAAAGAATCCTTCCAAACTACTGCTGATGTAACCAGGTCCTAGCTCAGACAATGTTAAAAACCTGCCTCCAAGATTAAGACCCATCTCACAGCACAAATTCCCAATTCCTCCGCTTCCCTCAAACCTGCCCCTTCAGCTCTGCTGAGACTCAACCCTGTTCAATTTTGTTCTCCACATCTCACTCCTATTTTATGTCCTTTAACAGAGATCAACCCACACCCCAAAATACCAAGGAAATAATTAAAAGCTGGCATGTTATCATCAATTAAACACAATCCAGGGCATCCTCTTGATAAAGGCATTTATTTACCAGCCACCTGAACAGAACAAGCCAGCCAATTGTTACGAGATCTGTTTGGGTGGAGGGCAAATCCTCCCACAATTTTTTCTTTAAACTTCTCTCTCCAAACACACCCCAATGGCTCTATTTACTGGGACGCCAGCCAGCACTCGGGACACATCAGATAGGCTGACTGGTGGGGAAACGGTTCCCTCCCTCAACCCAATGGCTATCTAGAAAAGTGGTTTGCTTTTTCTCCCTTGCCTTTCCTGCGCATGTTTATGTTGCAAACCTGCCATGCTGCGCCAGGGAGGAGAGCTGGTGGAGGCAGCCCCCTATCCCAGAATGCCTTGCACTTGGAGGTCACAGGAGTTGCAAAGGAAAAAGATACAGACACGGGGGGGGGGGAGGACACTTATAGCAACCCCTCAACCCAAATCGCACTCTTTTCACATCTTAATAACTCACCATTTTTTCCCTAACCTGTGCAAGAAAGCTGCAACTACAACAGAAAAATTTCAGTTGTGTTTTTTTTTTTCTGGGGGTTGCAATTAGACCATTTGAAAAATTATCAAAGGAGTGCCGCCTCCCCCCCCCCCCGCCAGAAGGTTTCTCTACCACTACCCCTAGCCCTTGTGCAAAGAACTCGAACACATTCTACATTTTTCTCCCCCATTTGCTGGAAAATTATTTAAACTGATTTGGGGGGGGGTAGCAGAAGAATAGAGGCTGCTTCTCACTACATCTTCTCTCTGGGTCCCAAGCTCCCAAGAGTCTAGAACCCACAATGTATATCCTCTGTTGCAGGGGTGCTCACACTTTTTTGGCTCGAGAGCTACTTTGAAACCCAGCAAGGCCCGGAGATCTACCAGAGTTTTTTTTTACAATGTTCACGCCATCATAACATATAACATTTATGTGTACAATGTATGTTGGTGTACCTTGAGCCCCACTGAGTATAACAGGACTTACTCCTGAGTAGACATGCCTAGGATTAGGCTGTGAGGCTGCAATCCTAGCCACACTTACCCAGGAGTAATCCCCATTGAGTACAATGGGCCTTACTCCCGGCGTTTCCTCCCAGATCTACTCCGCGATCTACTCATTTTGCTTTGCGATCTACCGGTAGATCGCGATCCACCTATTGAGCACCCCTGCTCTATTGCAAAGCTGAACAGCAACCCCTGTGCCACTGACAGCACAGTGCTGAGCCCTGCATGAATCTCATCCTATGTCTGAGCAACTTTATAAAAGACACACACAAAACCCAAAACACTCACACGCCCCAATCTGTTTTTAGAAATCTTTTCTTCCATCCTCTGCAACTTTCTGGTTAGGCCCATGTCCACACACACCCCCCACCACATACACAATTTTTTTGGTTCCATACAGCTTTTTAATACTTTCCTCCCCACCACTAAACCTTCTTATTTTAAACACCAAGCAAAAACATTGCAGAACTCAGGAGGTGATTACATAACAGCCCGCCCCACCTGCCTCTCCCTCCCTGGGGCCTCACAGCCACCCTCGCACCCGAACCACGAGGTACAACCAAAGTTACATCATTCCCAGCCGCCCTGAGCAATGCAATGTCTTCGCCCCCCCCCCCACACACACACAGTGAGGTCTGAATGGCTGACTCCAGAAGGCTGCAACACAAGCACATCTATTCACTGAAAAGACCTCCCCCTTCCCAAAGCCGCCTGCCACTGGACCCCCCCCCCCCCACTGCTTCCAGCTGCCATCCACGACATAACCCACATAAACAAGAGTTTTAATACCGCACTGCTGCTTGGTTGAATGCCAGGAAGTAACATTAGTTTCCACCTACACAGGAGATGTTGTTTGCAACAAGATTTTAAGGTGCACATATGCATACTAAAAAAGCTCTACATTTTAACACACAAACACTTTTTAAAAATAGAGAATCATGCCAAGAGTGCCAATGCAGCAAGTCCTAACCACCACCACTCATGGGCAAAGTATCCAAAACAATCCCAGTATTTTGGAAAAATCCACTCAAGCTAACGTGGCTGTTTGGAAGTGCCCAGCCCAGGAAGGGGGATGTCTCCCTCCCAAAGCAAAACCCTGCATTCTACTGGAGAGAGGACCCCATGCCTGCCTAATCACGGAAGGAGACATGAAACAATGCAGTGATGCACAGGGTCAGCAACCTGACCCACACTCAGAGGGGAAAATGTGACATTTTTCAATGCCTCCCAGAAGTGCACATTTGAAGAATGTATTAAATCAGTGAAAGCTGCCTTATTCATCATAAGCTAATGGCTACAAAGGGCCAAACTAAGACATCTCAGCACCTCAGGTGGCATGCTGAATGCTGCCCCCCTTTATCTGATGAAGTGGGTGGGTGGAGGTTAGTACCCCTTACCAGTCTAATACCCAAGGCAATCGCCTCAGCTGGCCTTATGTGTGGTTCGGCCTTGCAGCTACAGAAAGGGATGCCATTCTTGGACCTGGCAGAGTGGTTACCACTCTGGCATGGAGTCAAAAAAGCTTTCTTATTTCTCCCTCCCTGTCCTGCTGCCTGCTTCCCACTTCAAGACACAGATGGGAGGCTGGATATGGCCAGTGGCACAGTATTATCTTACCCACAACTGGGGCTTTGAATGTCACACCCAAATCCAGACCTGGAATGTGTATGGTCAAACACAGGGAGTAGAGCCTATGTTAAGATTACAGAAAGAGCCACTGGACTATTCTAGAGACATGGTTTGAACCCCTGCTCAGACACAAAGCTCACCAGGCAACTCTGAGCCACTCACTCCTTCAGAGCACCCTCACAGGGCTGTTGTGGGAATAGGAGATACGCAAATGACCCCTGCAAATGAGAAGGAATGTGCTGATCCCTAGAGAAGGGGAAAAATGCAACCCTTTAAAATCACAGTTTAAAAAACTGCTTTTTACTGTTGCAGAGAGACACTCATGCAAGTGATTACAGGTATAACCTCAGATTTTTCTATCGAAAAGTTGATGAGAAGGGCCCTTTAAATTAAAGGAAAACAGTAATTTAATAATGCCAGAGAGGGCAGTGGGCTGACAATCCATCAATCATTCTCTCTGCAGGCTTCACTCCTCCCTTCCCCCTGAGCACGTGAAAGAAGGCTAAATGGCAGTGATTATCACCACCTCCATTCTTTCCCCATTGCTGGGGCTCCTGGTGGAGGGAGGGATTGCTGCCTCCTAGTGAAGCCTAAGCTCCTGGAGAGAGACTGATGGCCTCTGTGTGTATTACAAAGGTCAGCAAAGCTGTTTTTAAATCATTGGAGCAAAGAGACTTTTTAAAAAATTGATTTGCTATAGTGTGTTTTTTGCCATCCATATGAGTTCTTGGAACGGAACCCTCTGAATAATGAGACCCAACCTACATTAAAATTATGGTGGTACTTTCAGTCAGATCACAGGTCTACCTGGCTTAGTATTGTCTACACTGATTTAATGGCTGGGGATCCAGTCCTACCCAGAAATACCAGGGACTGAACCTCAAACCTTCTGCTTGCAGAACAGTTCATCCCCTACTAGGTCACAGCCCCTTCCCATATATTACTTACACACACACACACACACACACACACACACACACACACACTTTTTTAAAGTGGTGTATAAATAGTAATACTTTTCACAAGGCAGTATACAAATAAATATCTTAAAATTCCTTCTATCCTCATTGCAACCCTACAATCACATCTATTCCCAGAAAGTGACCCGTATGAATCTACTAGATTCTAGCCTCAAGATAGGATGTTCCTCACACCCCACAAGGGTAACCCAGGCACATGCATATAGAAGGTGCCTGCAAAACCATCTCAGATGACACCCCCCCAATGTAGTCTAGGGTAGAGGACACCCCCGCACAATACTAAGAATGGCATTCAGCAAACAAGACTACTACCAAATGTTTGCCATTATCAGTTTTTACAAAGATGCTGAAGAGACAAGAGGTTCAGCCATCCAGATTAGACAACCACAGCTCAAGAAATGGCCACCACACGAAAAGTAGCATGCAAATTCAGTGTCCTGCATAGCCATGCAAAACAGAATGGCAGCCCAGAATACTCTGCAAACTCATAGGGACTTCAGAAATACACCTTCCCTGAACAAAACTAAGAAAATAGGCAAGCTTTCTAAGTCTGCCACTACAAGGACTAGTAACTTGATGTGTTCTCTTTTTACTCTTTTTTTTTTTTTTTAGGAGGCCAGGTTCAAAGAGGCAAGAGGAAAGGCAAACACATACATTTTAAAATGATCTGAACACATTCTCCACCCTGGAAAATAAATGTCTCCAAATGGTTCAAGACCATGATTTTGCTCTGCATAACCACAGTGAATTCTGCCTGCACACAACCATTATGGAGGCGTTGTAGTCTGTAGGCCCTTGGCAGCAAGCCCCAATGGCTAACCTCAACGCAAGTCACAACAACTACTAAAGAGCTAGGACCGGCCTAACTGGTCTGGCTCGGTGCCCAGCAGGGCCAACCCCTCACATGCTCCCATGAGCTGCCAATCAGAGACGATGACATCCCATCATTAGGAGCAACAGGATGTGGACAGACAGACGAGAAAGATTGGAGATGCATCATGGGACAATCCCATGGCTGAGTATACAGCAGACTGGCAGCCATGTGGGGAGGAATTAATAAGTAGCATGGACCTGTGACCTGTGTTGGGTAGGAGAGCATTCTCAGCCAGAGACTCCTTATGTGGCCTCAGGCAAGTCCCTATTTCTCAGACTCTGCCTCAACCAAGACACTTCCCTCCCAGACTCAGTGACCCCACCTGTGCAATGGGAATAAGACAGCTACTGGGAAGAGAGGGCATGTAAACCACAGATGGACCCATCATAATTAACTCTCCCAGGAAGAAAAGCAAAGGACAGGGCATCTGGATTGAAGAGGGTCAACATAAGAACTGTTTTTTATGTCAACCTTCCCAACAGTACAATCCCTCAGTCAAGATTTGGAGTGCAGCACCCAAAATTTGGGGTGCAAGTGTTGGCAAGGTTAGCTAACAATATGTTCAAAATTCTGCACCACAGTTAACTAAGGCCTAAATCCTAACCAACCTTCCAGAGCTGACATAGCTGTGCCAATGGGACATTTGCTGCATCCTGCAGTTGGGTGGCACTCTCAGAGGACTCCTCAAAGTAAGGGAATGTTCCCTTACCTCAGAGTTGCATTGTCCCTACCTTGCTGCTGGAAAGCCAGTTAGGACTGCGCCCTAGGGCTGCAATTACACACACATTTAATCAGGAATAAGCCCCACTGAATTTAAGGGGATGCACTTGTGAGTAAGCACAAATACAACAATGCTGGACCTATGCAACAAGTAGCTCCATTCCACAGCCTGCATGAATGCTGCAAATTAAATCCATTTGCACAGCAGTTTCTTTTTACTAGTTTTGCTTCATTTATTCCACAATGTATGCATATTTTTCAAGTCATTCCACAAGTTGTGGGGGCAGGCACCAAGTTGTGTTGGGTACTGAAACCCCATCCTTAAGCCTTCAAAAGTCTTATTCAGTCACATACAAGCCACACCCATCTTCGCACCTGCAATTCCACAGACCGCAGAGAGGTAAGATTCTGAAGAAGGGCAAACAAAGATATACATTTTAAAGTGGTTAGAACACTTTGTCTCCTCTCTCAATGACTGCTTTCTCAAGGACTAGAAACTTGACTTTTTAAAATTTTTAAAGCACAAACTGCCCCATATCACACCATCCTGTACTTGTTTCCACACCTGTGCTCCCACAGAACTAGTCTATCACTATGCAACTGGGCAGCAAGAGAGGGGGAAATCCTCTACATCAACTTTATGAATCATAGAGAAAAACAAACGCCAAAAGTTTGGTCACTCCTGAAACATCCAGGTGTCCACTAGCATCTCACACACATGCTGCAAGCCTCTCTGTGTTGTTCCTAGAAGAAATTAAAAGCCACAGTTCGCAACTATAGTGTTGCAGGTACAATCATAACAAACACTGCAGAACCATAACCTCAAAGTGAGCCCAGCCCAGCGTCCACCTAAACATAGGCTAGAGGAAAAAAGAGCACACACCTTTGCTCACTCAGCAAAAAACAGAACAAGAATGTACTTCAAGCTCTCATTACATTCCAGCATCAGGTGTTTTTTCAAAGTGCTTTGAAGAGATGAAGGATTCCTGTGAGGCTATGCCACCAAAAGCAGCCAATTAAGCATGGCTGTGTGGTCTTTTTCAGAATAGGTTCAGCAAAATACACATTCTAGCTGATGCCCACGGTAACAAGGAAGACTGAAGTACAGTTGCCAACAAAACACCACCCAAAATTATTAGAGCTGTTGGCCTTGAACCAGGAAGATCTGATGTCAAATCACAGTCAGTCATGAAGCTTCCTGGATGACCTTTGCACAGTCACTACCTCTCAGCCTAACCTACCTCACAGGATTGTTGTGAGGACAAAGAGACGGAGAAAGAGCCATGTACTCCACCCTGTGCTACTTGAAGAAAAAGCAGCATAAATGTAATATGATTAGTAATAGGTTATTCTTGTCTCAATTCTTCTTCCCTCTCTCACTGGGGAGTTGTAAACTCCTTGGAGTAGGGACCCATGGTTGTGCATAGTGCTGTACGAATGAGCCCCACAGTGACCATGCTCAATAAATAAAAACTTTGCAAGCCCAAGAGCAACTCGTAGAGGGGTGATGAGGTCAGCTACTGACTGGGGATCCCCCCAGATGACAAAGGGCTCGGTTTCCCCCAACACCAATCAATTACACTGAACTGAGTCAGAAGCACTGAGAAAAGTTCTTTATTATATACCCCGTGTCATCCAGGTCAGTGCCCAGTGTGACCTCACTCTATATGCTCCCTCCCCTTCAATCTTGCTTATTCAATAGATATTTCCACTCATGAAAAGTAGCCTCCTTACTTAGTTATACATTGCAAAGATTAGTTATCTTTCCACCCTGTTAGACAAAGATCTCTGTACAATCTGGAAGCTTGCACACAAATTATTTATCTGAGTTTTTAGGGAGAAAATTCTGTTTCCCAACAGACTTTTCCTTCCAATGTCCACCCTGTACAGAGATGAAGGACAATCCAAGTGAGATTTTAAACTCACGTTAAAAATGTAGGTTGCCTTACCTTGAAGGAGCGATGGAAACCTTTGAGTTCCGTTTTCTTCTGCACCATCTTGAGATTTTAAAGTGCAAGAGAGTGGGGTTATTTTAAGAAAAAAGAGAAAGATCGAAATGAAGAAGGGAGAGAGACAAGAAAAAAAAAAAAGAAAACACAAGAAACCAAGAAAGGGGGAAAGGTGGATAAGGAGCTAATCCGGATCTGCTGATGGAGACCCTATGGGGAGGGAAAAAAGAGGTGTGCGTTAATGGTGTTGAGCAGCTACCACTGAATAAAGGAAAATTCCAAAATCAGCATTTTTAAAAATACATAATAATTTCTAGGATATACAAACATCTGAAGGAGGAAAGAGGACAAGGCTCAAGTCTACAGGTTCCACCTACCTATAAGACTTTTGGTCTTTCTGCAAAAAAGGAAAAGTCAAAAAGTGCTTCACCCCAGGAAAAATGAGCACACCAACCTGCTGCAGCAGGAAGCATTTCCAAAACGGAACAAAAAAGAAAACCTAACTATATGAAGGAAAACGCACAATGAAATGCCCACAGATGCCATTAAACAAATTCTTTTTTTTCAAAAAAGAAAATTTGCAGTCTATACAATAGCAGTTCTGATTTCCTACTTTAGATAGATGGGTTTCTCTACAAAGAGAATTAGAATAGGGGGGGAAGAGAATAGGGGGGAAGCGGTGGTGGAGGGGGAGGCGCTGCGCCAGATCTCCAGTCCTTTGTGCAGTATTGCAACCTTACAGAAATCATTAATTATATTCAAAAGAAAAATAGTGTATGGGTTTTTCAAGAAGGCACGAAGACTTGCAATAGAAAAAAGAATTATTTGAACACAAAGATCCAAATTTTTGAAATGACAAGGGAATGTGTTTGTCCCTGCTTAAGTAAAGGGTAAAAGACAGCCCATGCAAAATATACACATTGCTCTGTCGACTAAATTAGGGGCTGCAGGCAGTTCTGGGGGACTAGTGCAAATGCTACACACACACCCACACCAATCAACATATAGTTGTGGGAATATTGAGAGACCAGAAAAAAAGGGGGGGATTTTAAGTCTTAGGAAACTCAAAAGTTTGAAATAAAGATCAACTATTCCTACAACCCATGTCACACACACATCTGCAGCATAGAAGGGGCTGCACTGCATTGCAAAATATTACCCCTTCTTTTTCCAGTGGGAGTGGACTGCTTTGCGGTCTTGTTTTTAAAGGACTGGGAGATATATGTATCAACCCCATTCCCTTGAGCTGATTTTTTCTATTATCCCTTGGGGTGGGGGGAGAAGAGAGAAGGGGAGAGGAAGACAGATAGTTGGGGGGAAAGAGAGGAGGGATCAACCCTCTCAGCTCATCCCAGCCCCTTGTAATAGGAGGAACCAGTCCCTGCTATTTGATTAGGCTGCAGATAAATTGAATGCTGCAACGTATGTATTTCTTACAAAGGAGGTGGGCTTGTTTCCTGCCCACCACCCCATAGATTGGGGGTGGGCTGGATGAAAGTTAACCCTCCCCCTTCCTTTTACACTGAATTCCCCCCCCCCAAACTGTCACCCACCCCTTTTAAGGGGGGGAGAAACATAGCGTTTAGAGGTGCAATTAGTTTGCAATGGCAGAAACAAAAAGAGATGGAAGAGTTGCAAGACTCAAGGCCGGGCTTCTTGGGGGGGGTGTCAAAGCCCAGCTTTCTGCCCCCCAACCCCCACTCCCTTTGCAGAATTGCCTGCAAGATTGCCAGGGCTTCCCAGGACTGGTCAGTTGCATTTGTTCCATGCAATAGGCTGCACAGAGCTGCCTGAGGGGGGAGAGTGTCCCCCCCTTCTCACCTCCCGGGCTCCGCAGTGCTGCCGCCACCGCTGATGGAAAGGCACGGCCCGGCTCTCGCCGCCGATCGAAGGGACGGGAAGGGAGGTGACGAAGCGCCCCCGTCGGGTCCCTTATATAGATGCTGCAAAGGGCCGGCCCTCTTGCATCAGCTGAGCCTGCCCGTCTCCTCCCCTCCTGCTGCTCTCCACCGCCTCCTCTAAAGAGAAAGAAGGAAGGGAAGGAAAAGAACAAGCAAGACAGCTTTAGGCTTCCAATAAGACCAAAGAAAAGACCAAGCATGCCTCTGAGCATATGCAGAATCCCTCCACCCCTTTTCCTAGAGGAGGCTGAGATGGGGTGGAGGGATTCTGCATATTCTCAGAGGTACACACACTTTTTTCTTTGGGCTTTTTGGAAGCCCAAAGTTGCCTTGCTTGTTCTTTTTTTTCTTTCCTTCCTTCTCTCTCTTTAAGAAAGGAAGGAGTGGCAATTTTTGGCTTTCACCCACTCCCCCTCCCCAGAGTGGGGCTCTTGAGCATGTGCAGAGTACCTCCTCCTTCAGGAGTAAGGATTTTTAATTTGTGTGTATAACTCTGAGCATGTGCAGAATCTCCTCCCTTAGTAAAAGGAAAACTTACAGACAAGAATACAGGTGTGTGTGTCTCTGAGCATATGCAGAATGCCTCTACCCCCCCCCCCTTACAAGTAAAGGTAAGAAAGGACCAACAATTGTTGGTTAAAAAAAAATTCCACTGCTAAATATTCCTCTGAGCATGTGCAGAGTGCTTTCTCCAGAATGGAAACATTGCAAGTTTCAGTTTCCAAAGGCAGAGTGACCAGAAAGGCAAAAGAAAATGGCAAAGAATTTTTCCAAACATGTGCAGAGTGTGTATGTTCCCATGTCCTCCTACGTGTTCAAGAAAAAGACACGAAGGAAGGAAATGAAAAGAAGGAGACTGGGAAACTTTGGTTTTCAAAAGAAAAAAAAACCCAGTGTGGCTCTAAGCAAGTGTACTGTATTGTACAAAGCAGCAATTTTCAACCTGTTTCATCTCATGGCATACTGGCAAGGCACTAAAATTGTCAAGGCATGCCATCTGTTTTTTGACAATTGACAAGACGTACCATGCTGCTTTTGCGGGCTCACCATTGGCTCCCCCATGCCCCTACTAATAAATAACCCTCCGCCAAACTCATGTGGCATTCACCTGTGGATCATTCATGGCACACCAATGTGCCATGGCTCACTGGTTGAAAATTGCTGGTACAGTGTGTCTCTGCCCTGCCTCCTTCTTCAAAAAGAAAAGGAAAAGGGAAGGTAACTTTCCATTTCCAAAAAAAAGGAGAGATTGCCTCTGAGCATGTTCAGAGTACCAGCTACCTTGATCCCAATGAACAAAAGTGTTTGGAGGCTTTCCCCAGATGGAGGGGAGCTAAGTACCTCTGAGTGAGGCACTCTCACAGCTTGTCTTTGTGGGAGTAATCAGCTTCTGTTTTTAAAATTACAAATCTAAGGATGCACAGTGTCACTGGCACTGCCAGGAGCACAATGGCTGCACTCTTTTTGTACATGTACATGTTCAAATAAATAAGCAAGTTTACTGCAAAAGAACATAGATAGGATTGAGCAAGGTGACTGTTGTACCCCCCCCCCAAAAAAAACACGGTTCTATGGACAAGATAAACCTGGACATGTGCAGAGTGCCTTTGTGAAGGGAATAGGTGTCTCTTTTTTATTATTATTTTTAGAACTAAAGGATGAAGCATCTATAAGTACACCCAGAGCACTTTCCCCTGTTGAAAGGGAACCAACTTCTGTTAAAAAAGCAACAGCCTCTGAACATGTGCAATGTGCTCCCTTCAGGGAAACAAGGTTTCTTTCTTTTTAGTAAAAAGGATCCACAGCCAATGTATCTTAGCAATGTCCAGAATAGGTTTCCCTTGAAGAATGGAACCAGGTCCTGTTTAACCTATTTTTGCCCGGCCTGCAGGTGTACACATTTGGTCCCTGTTGCATAAATGCAATGTTGGGCAGAAATGGCTTTTAATCAACTTTCCTTTAGGATTCATTGCTGTTGTTGTTCAGTCAAGTCATGACTGACTCTTTGTGACCCCATAGCTCGCTAGGCCCCCCTGTCTATCACTCACTTCCGAAGTTTCTCACAACTCCCCTTTTAAAGTCTTGCATATAGACAGAAAGCCTGTAAACTGGATTCCCATCTTCTTTCCTCCTATCTTTTGTTCTTTTCCCCGAAAATATCTATAGATATAAATTAACAGCAAGCAAATCCCACCCCATTTGCCCACCCCTTTTCTTACTGTTAACAGTTTCAAAGGGGACTCCATGAAAAGTCTTCCTCACAGATGGTTTCCTGAAGACAGAACTCTTACACTTCTCAACATTCCCCCTCCTACTTCCTTCCCATTGCAAAGTCACTACTCCATTGTCTGCTCACCCACCATTGCAGAATCTGGTGTGCATGTGCAAAAGTCCACATCTGCACACATCAGAACATGAGAGATGACTTTGCGGCATCACAGTAAAGGTCTGTCTCATCTGGCATCCAGTTTCTCAAAAGTGGTTAGCCAGTTCTCCCCAGTAAACTCACAAGTAGGGCCACTGATGTTTGACCCCAGCATCTAGCAACCAAAGATAGATTACCTCTGAATTGGTTTCATTGTCTTCTGTCATGGTAATAGCCATGAAAAGGCTTATAAGAATTACTGTGCAAATCACGCCAAGAAGGCCTATATAATCTAGCACCCTGTTTCTGGAAGTGGCTAACCAGATGCCTCTGGGAAGTTCACAAGCAGGACATGAAGGCAACAGTCTCCTCCCCTTTTGTCTCCGTTACCTGCTATTTCAAAGACAGACTGCCCCTGAATAGTGAGGCTCTATTTAGCTGTCATAACAAGAACACAACAGCTTTGTGATGGGGAATTCTGTGTTAACTGTAATTTCTTCACACTCTTCCACTAGATCTGTAGAGCTCTGATAGAGGAGTGACAAAAAACGGCTTTGTTTAGACTTGAAGTGTGCTTTCGATTTTGATTCAGAGAGAAACATTGGAAAATGCTGGCGTAGGGATTTCCCTTTTCCCAAGACACTCTCCCCCCTCCACACAGCTGTTCCAACTGCATGTCTCTCACTCAGTCTCTGGAACGATTGCACAAGAGTCCTTCCCCCAAAGAAACCTGAAACAACTCGTTTCCCTCACCACACCACTCCAATCACGTACCAACTCATTCCTGCACATGGTGTCTCAAGCACACGTGTGGGCCTGTTGTCCTTGCCTCACTGTTAACATATGAGAAGTTAAGAGTCAGAATAGCACTCCAAATCCTTTCTCCTAGTAGGGCAGGGCCTGTTTTCCAACTTGGGGGGCCCCCACATGATCAAAAGGATCTCCTTCCCCCCCCAACAGATTAAAGAGATCTTTGGGAGTTAATAAACAACTCAATTGTTACAATGGATAATTCTTTTGCTTTCATGGTCCATGGGCTTTTCCTGTGCTGCATATGTTCTTTGTCTAAACAATTTTTAAGTTTAAAGACACAGAAAATCCATTTGACCATAATTAACCAATCATTATTATTTCTAGTGCCAGCAAGGGATAGTGTACTGGCAAGGGACATTGTTTTCTGCTGTCCCATAAGCAAAAAGAAAAAAATTATTTATTTTAAAAAGCAAACCCGAAAGACATCTGATAGCTTCAAGTGTAGTGGACAGAAGAGCAAACCTCTGGGATCTGGGTTCAAAATATGAGAGCTCCATAGACCAGTGTTTCTCAAACTGTGGGTTGGGACCCACTAGGTGGGTCGCAAGCCAATTTCAGGTGGGTCCACATTAATTTCAATATTTTATTTTTAATATATTAGACTTGATGCTGCCATGGTATGTGACTGCATTCGGGGAAATGTTACAGAACTATACTTTTAACAAGCTACTATATTTATTCTTTTAACAATGATAGTAAATGGTACTGACTCCTGAGTAAGTGTGGGTAGGATTGCAGCCTAGGATTGTTAAAATTTTCCTGCTTGATGATGTCACTTCCGGTCATGACATCACTTCTGGTGGGTCCTGACAGATTCTCATTCTAAAAAAGTGGGTCCCGGTGCTAAATGTGTGAGAACCACTGCCATAGACATTGCTTTGAATTGCATTGTGGAGAAAAGGCAGGATATATTCTCCCATTTCTGGGCAAGGTAATTGAGCAGGTGGTGGCGGCCCAACTCCAGAGGGTCTTGGATGAAGTGGATTATCTGGATCCTTTTCAATCTGGTTTCAGACCGGGCTTTGGGACGGAAACTGCCTTGGTCGCCTTGGTGAATGACCTATGCCAGGGACTGGACAGGGGGAGTGCGTCCCTGTTGGTCCTGCTGGACCTCTCGGCGGCTTTCAATACCATCGACCATGGTATCCTTCTGGGCCGATTGGCCGAGTTGGGAGTTGGAGGCACTGTTTTGCAGTGGTTCCGCTCCTACTTGGAGGGTTGGTCCCAGATGGTGGTGCTGGGGGATGCCTGTTCGACACCCTGGCCCTTGAGGTGCGGGGTGCCGCAGGGTTCAATTCTGTCCCCCATGCTATTTAAGATCTACATGAAACTGCTGGGAGAGGTCATCCGGGGGTTTGGTGTGAGGTGTCATCAATATGCTGATGACACCCAGCTCTATCTCTCCTTTCCTCCAGACTCCAGGGTGGCGGTTGAGGGCCTGGAGCGCTGTCTGGAAGCAGTGAGGATCTGGATGGGGGCTAACAAGCTGAAATTAAATCCGGATAAGACAGAGGCTCTCCTGGTTCGGAAATCCTCGATGCAGGTGCTGGATTATCGGCTTGCTCTGAATGGGGTTGCACTCCCTCTGAAGGAGCAGGTTCGCAGCTTGGGGGTCCTCCTGGACTCGCAGCTGCTCCTGGATTCCCAGGTGTCGGCTGTGGCTAGGCGGGCCTTTGCTCAGCTTCGGCT
The DNA here is from genome assembly GCF_035046505.1 of Tiliqua scincoides. Classification (NCBI taxonomy): domain Eukaryota; kingdom Metazoa; phylum Chordata; class Lepidosauria; order Squamata; family Scincidae; genus Tiliqua; species Tiliqua scincoides. The sequence continues at coordinate 33,361,007 of NC_089828.1, read as the reverse complement.
GGTGCGCCAGCTGCGACCGTACTTGGATCGTGCAGACCTGGCCACGGTGATCCATGCCATGGTGACATCAAGATTAGATTACTGTAACGCGCTCTATGTGGGGCTGCCCCTGAAGACGGTTCGGAAACTACAATTAGTACAGAATGCGGCAGCCCATGTGGTCACCGGAGTCAGGCGGTTTGACTCTGTCAGTCTGCTTCTCCAGGGGCTACATTGGCTGCCCATTCGTTTCCGGGCCCAATTCAAGGTGCTGGTTTTGACCTTTAAAGCCCTATACTGCTCTGGGCCAGGATATCTTAGAGACCACCTACTCCCGTACAATCCGGCTTGCCATCTTAGGTCATCAGAGAAGGCCTTTTTGCAAGTGCCGCCACCCAAGGAGGTCCGGGGGGGCGGCGGCAAGAAATAGGGCCTTCTCTGTAGTGGCACCAACATTATGGAACTCCCTTCCCCTTGATTTGAGAATGGCTCCCTCTCTTGAGAGTTTTTGGCGAGGCCTGAAAACACTGTTGTTTAAACAAGCCTTCTGATTTCTGGCCTTCTTAACATTTTTATACATCTTTTAGTTTTTTACAGGCTTGATTCCTCGGTGACTTGCTCTTTTATTCTGTCTTTTAATCTGACTACTGTTTTTATGGCCTCTGTAATGTGTTTTTAAATGTTTTTATCTGCTATGTATTAATGTTTTTAAAATCTGTTTTTTTAATATGTTGTTAGCCACCCTGGGTCCCGTTAGGGAGAAGGGCAGGATAAAAATAAAGTTTTATTATTATTTATTATTATTATATGTCGGGGTGGCCAACTGTGGTTCATGAGCCGCAAACAGCTCTTTGACGTATAATGTGTGGCTCGTGGAAATATGTTAACTCAGCTCCTTTTTGCATCGCAATTATTACAGAAGGTAAATAAAAATGTTTCAAGCTTTATAATTATTAGTACTGGTTCCCAACTTGTGGTCCATGGACCACAAGCGGTCCTTGAGGTTTCAGGGAAAAAAATCACCTTTGATCACTTCCAGCATCTTGCCAAGCAAACACTCCCCTAAGACCATCACAGAGAGAATGGACCCCCCCCCCCCAGCCATAGCTGGCAACAAAAATAGCAACCCACAAATCTCCATAAATAATAAATCTAATAAATTTCTAATCTTCTGTACTATAATTACTACAAATTTAATTGTATTTTTTGTGTGCAGGAGCATGGGGATGAGAACCATAGCTGGCAACAAAAATAGCAACCCACAAATCTCCATAAATAATAAATCTAATAAATTTCTAATCTTCTGTACTATAATTACTACAAATTTAATTGTATTTTTTGTGTGCAGGAGCATGGGGATGAGAAGTGCATGTGGTCCATGACGATTCCAATTTTTGCCTCCGTGGTCCATGGGCTCCTAAAGGTTGGGAACCACTGATTTACCAGGTATAAATTGAGATCCACTAGGTTAAAACATACATTTAATGTTCATGGTGAGTAAATATATTTAAGAATTTAAATGCTTCTTAAATACTGTGGCTCTCAAATATCTCTTGCAGCTGTCAAACATCTGAAGTTTGACATATGTGGCTCTGACATTAAGCAAGTTTGGCAACCCCTGATATATGTATAGGATAAATCTCTGTTCTGCTATGACCTGTCATCACTGGGTGACTTTGGGCCGCAGTCCTATACACATTTACCTGAGAGTGAATCCCATTGCACTCAATGGGAATTACCTCTGAGTAGACATACACAGGATCATGCTGTGACTCTCTCAGACTATCACACCTTGCAGGATTGTTGCAAGGACAAAGCAGGAGCAGCCACATATGCATCGCAACTCTTTGGAGAAATTGTGTGATAAAAATAATAATATTGTCTTATTAATATAGAAAGGCAGGGTATAAATGCAAAAATATAAAAATATTTATAATCAGAATAATGAATCACACAGCCATGTGGTGGGGGAAAGTCCACTGCATGTGGCTGCTGGGCTTGCAGGAGTTTTTCATTTTTAATATTGCATAGTGCTAGTTTGGAAACTACCAGTGTGAGACGATTCTGGAGTGGAGATAAACTAGGTCACTTAGCCAGGGCCACCCAGCCTCAGGTGTGGCGCCAGAACATCTCAGCAGACCAGCCCATGCTTCGTTCCTTGGGCTTTATGGCTGGCTTAATTACCCCTTTTCAAGATGGACTGGCCTACATTAGCCTTGCAGCTTCTGTGTGTGGCACATGGGCCTTATCAGCCTGCACAAACCACCCAGCCAATGTGAAATTTGTTGGATTAAGGCTCTCATGCTTTTTGGGGGAGTAAACCCCATTGGATATAATGGAATTTACTTCAGAGTAGGCATGCACTGTGAATTATTTCTCTATCCATGATCACAGAGACATAGACAACCCAATATAAAATCACAAAATGGCAAGCACACACAAATAAACTGCAGTTCTAGTAACATTACAGTTCAACAAAAATACACCGATGTACATTGATGGTGTTGTATCTTTTAGGTAGCTATTTGCAAAATTGGTAAAATCTTTATTTCAAAGAGAGATGCAGGATGAAGACAGAGGCTGCAATCCTATACATACTTACCAGAGAGTAAGCCCCATGGAACACTGTGGCACTTACTTCTGAGTAGATATGCATAGGATTGCACGCAGAGAGAGACTGATGTACTGTACAAACAAGTAAAGAAAGATGGCTGGGCAAAATTCCACTGCTGATGTCATGTAGCCCTACTGTCCCCAATAGGGCTCCTGGAAGGAAACACAATGTGTCTCAATACAGAGCAAGCAGAGACGCATTGCACCCCTAATGCAAGTGACTGAGCAGGAATTCAACACAGAGCTTGGCACAAACTACCTCTGCTGTAATGTTTGGCTGCTGTATTAGGACATGCCCCCTGGGATCACCGTCACTGGCTCCTTTGCTTGTACTTCTGCAGGATCAACTGGGCCTTGGACTCTGAAAATATAGGGTGGTGTGAGTTATCAGCATGGGAACAGTGGCTGCCAGTCCCAGATAAGCTGCCAAGCATTAGCTAATCAGGAGGTGACTTCAAGGCATGGCACACAGGTCCATAATACACAGGCTGCCAGTTCACACTGTGTAAGGAGAGAGAGCATGGGGGAGTAGCCCGCTGTGTCTTTAGGATTGCTAATGCCCCCCCTCCCAGTTCCTGCAAAATAAGCTCTGGGTTCACAATGCATCACAAGCCTCTTGAAGTTCTGTTTGATTCAAGGCACTATTAGAAAAGTGGCAACTCTGCATTATGACTGAGTTCCGATTCTGTTTTTATTTTTATTTTTAAAAGTTGCAGTTGATCTGCTTTTGTGTATGTCCTGATCACCGCAGTCTCACTTTCACCTCATCCCAGGAGAAAGTTTTATCTGTTGAATGTCAATGTCATTAAAGACACAGAAGTAGGGCCCGTTAAAAGTTGTTAATTCCACTTGTGGTGGAAGAATTTGCTGGCAGGAAAGGCTGAAGGTAACTTCATATGGAAACATAGCCTGAGATTCAGGAGCAGGCAAAAGATATAGTACTATGTTTAGTGCATACACCCCCCCAAACAGAGAGGAGTTGACTTCTTGGATGCCAATAGCCAGCCCATAATTCTTACTCAAGTTTAGCATATCAAAATTACTTGGAGGGCACAACATCAGAAGCCCATCTCTTAATCCTAGATGTGTGGAAACCAGCAAGGCAGGGTTGCACAGCAGTGAAGGCACTCTGCATACGGTCAGACACACCCATACAACTTGTTTTTCAGCTAAACTTACAGTGCTCCCAAAAGTTTGGGCAAATGCCATTTCTTCCTGGCCCAGATCACCCCCATGGCTAACCTCACTCATTCCCAATTCCTGCTTTTCTGTCTTTTCCCCCCCAAGAGGTTGCAATTTTCTTAATTCCCCATCAAAACTCAAATTTGAAACCTTTACTTAAGTCCTCAAAACTTGTTGTAGGACCCACATCCAGATCTCAAACACCATCTGTCATCAAATTACACACCACATGAATTTTTGCAGCTCCATTTTTTTGGGAAACAAAACACTATTCTTTTAGAGTTGCCAACTTTTTTCACTGACCAGGCTCCTATGCCTTCAACAGTCACAGGATAAGAACAGAGTTAGCAGATAGAAGTTTACCCAAATTGAAATGGGGCAAAGTGGCACTCATTAAATTTCCACCCGCTGATATTAAAAGGCATAAGAGCCCTACAGGGGGAAGAGTCAGCAACCATAATTCTCTACTTGTTACTGCCTGCTTGGAATTAATCTCCAGATGCATGACAGTAAAAGATGCAAAGCAATTCACTCACTCCCTGCCTCTCTCCTTCAGGGTGAAAAATTCCAGAGGGAGGGATCAGATCCATTTATTATTCCAAGCAAACAGCTGTACAAGGAGGAGCAGACAGCTCTCTCTCCCATTGGTTTCCTCCCCTCCCGGCCCAGGGGTGCTTCTTCCACAATCCAGCAAAACATGTTTTCATTGGGAATCTGGAACGCAGGACAGTGCCTGGAGACCAAGTTGGGTTTCCAAGAAACCTAGGAGCCCTAAGACGGGGTTGACCTTCTCCTCCTTAGCCTCAGGCAGATAGCCTAAAACAGTAAAGCTGTATTTACATGCTGCAACAGTAATTCCCAAACTAGTCTGCTCAGAGCTCAAAGTACTCCACTCTAGAGGAGACTAACTGCCACATCTCTGAATGATTACTGAATGATAACAGACCAATGATTACTGGTCTGGGTTCAGATGGGTGGAAATCCATGTGACAGCATTTCTGCATTGGATTAAATCAGGGGTCTCTAAACTTTTCGGCTGAAGGGCTGCATCAAATATCTGGCATGGTGTTGAGGGCTGGAAAAAGAAATTAAATATACAATTTAAATAAATACATTAGAGATGGAACTTAGATGAATGAATCAATGGGCTCAAATGTCCAGGATTTCTCCAAGTACCAACACAGTCCAAGAAATAAAGTACACACACTTAAATGAACCCCCATTCCCCCACCCCACAAGCACAACTCGTTGTGTTTGGTCAACTGGGCCAGAGATTCTCAGGGGATCAGAGGCTGGCCGTGGGCCGGATAGAGGCACTCTGCGGGCCACATCTGGCCTCTGGGCTGGGGTTTGGAGACCCCTGGATTAAATAATCCAGTCATTTTTGCTGTAGGGACACAACTCACTCCCCAAGGAAACTGGCTGTTGTGGCTCTAAGGCAGGTGTCTCCAAACCCCAGTCCAGGGTCCAGATGCGACCGTGGCAAGCCTCTATCTGGACCACTGCCAGCCTCTGATCCCCTGAGAGTCTCTGGCCCAGTTGACCAAACACAACTGGAGTTGGGCTTGTGGGGTGGGGGAATAGGGGTCCATTTAAGTACGTGCTATGGGCTGCGTTGGTGTTTGGAGAAATCCTGAACATTTGAACCCATTTATTCATTCATCTAAGTTCCATCTTCACTTATTTAAATTTTATATTTAATTTTTTTTTCTGGCCCTCAACACTATGCCAGATGTTTGATGTGGCCCTTCAGCCGAAAAGTTTAGAGACCCCTGGCCTAAGGGTCCAATTCAACTTTCCTGCGCTCATGCAGCCATGCCAATGGGGCATGCGCTGCATCCTGTGGTGTGGGGACAGTTACAGAAGCCTCCTTAAGGTAAGGAAATAGTTGTTTCCTTACCCCGGGGCTGCATTGCAGCTGCACCAGCACTGCAATGTTGGATAGGATTGGGCCCTAAATAATTAACTGCCATGGCTTCACCTGTTTCAAAATCCTGCTGGGGGAGGGGGAATGGGTAATCATGCACTTCTCACCATCAAGAGTGATTAAGTAGACCAAATTCTTAATGCAGGGATGCAGCAGAATTACTCCAATGCCGGCCCTGCAAGATTAGTCTCCCAGCATGCCTCTGGTAGAGAGGTGAGTAATTCTGCTCCATTGGGTGTGAATGAATTATTCCATTTTTCCCAATGCAAAGACACTGAACATGACAGAGGCTGCCTATTGCACCTCTGCCTGTCACCACTCTGGGCTCATCCCACTAGGTGTCACGCCCAGCTCACTGACTCAAACAGAGTCACCAGAGGAGGCACTCTCAGTGTGTGCACATGCACACATGAGATGCACACATAGAGTTTATAGCTGGGTGCTACAGCCATCCAGCCATCCACACCCCACATTATCCATTCCTGCCCTCCCCTCAGCTCTCAAGACACAGAAAGAACCCTATACTGGGCAAGCACTGTTTGTTACTACGTCCCATACCTGAAACAACCTCGATTCACTCTGGGCAGGCAGGCGAATCACAAGGCTGAATATCTCTATATGCACACACTACCTTATCTATATCCACACCACTCCAAGAATCAGCAAACATTTGCTACAGATCTTGGCAGTTTCATTCTTCTGTCCTTCTTACCAAATATTTTCTACAGCAATTCCAGTGGCAGGGCCAGTTCCAGCATTGGAGTTGAGAGGGATTGGGAAAGCCACACTTTGTGGAGCCCCCTTAAGCCCTTCCTGCCCAACATTGCGTATACGCAACAGGGACCAAGTGTGTACATCTGTGGGCTGGGCAAAAAATTAATCTGGAAGAGATGGGGCAAGTAACCCAATAATTCTTTCCTATTGCTTCCCTCATTTTATGCCAAAGAGCATATGCACCCATCGCTCCCATCCCCATTTTGTCCTCACAACAAACAACCCAGTCTGGGCTGGGATGCAAGAGAAAACTCCTGACCCAGTGTTACCCAGGGACTTTGTGGCTCCGTGGAATTTCAAACCCAGATTTCCCCACTTCAGCCTTCAGCCTAAGTACAACACCACACTCGCCATCACTGGCCTTTAGATGTGCAGTGGGGGTGGTTTTATTCCAATGGACCTGTGGCTCTTTCTTACAGACATTTTGCCATTTTTATGCTGCCTTGTTTTTATTATTTTGTTGTTTTATATTCTACTGTGGTCTCTCCTTCTGCCTTTTTAAGGACGCAATCCTAACTTGCGCTGCAGCAGGCAGGTCAGCAGGCCTGCACTGTATCCAGCGCAAGTTTGGGGCCAGAATTGGTGCAACATAAGGCAAGGGGAAAACTCTCCTCTTGCCTCATGTCGCGCAGCACTAGCCCCAAAGGGTCTACTCGGATCTGAGCCATCTCAGGAGGTGGCACAAATCTGAGTAGGCCAGAGCAGCCAGAAGCTGTTCTGCGCCACTCAAGAACGGGGTCAGGATCCGGTATAACTGCTGGATTCTGGCCCTGTCTCCCTCTTGACCAACACAAACGTACCCCGCCAGGTCCAAATCTGGCTCCTTGCGCTCGCCTGCTCAACTCTAAGGTCAGCAGAAATGTGCCGTAACCCCCCAGGTTGGCACAAGTGACTTGTGCCAGCCTAAGCAGGGGGTTAGGATTGCACTGCACATGTCATAAACCAAGAACCTTTCAGCAGAAGAGCGTGATAAAAACATTCAGTAATGAAGAAAAGGAATTAAAATAAATCCATGCATTTTAAAGGATTCCCAATAGCATGGTCTGAAAATCAGTTACAGCTACAAACAGATGAACCTTTGGACTGATGTGTGTACACGGTGTCTTGCACAAAATGAGAAGATAGGTCCCTGCCCCAAGAGACTTACAATCTAGAAATCTACACAAGGGAGATAACAGAGGAAGTGGAAGCAAGGGATAAACTGGGGAAGAATATGCAGTTATTTCATTTACACTTACTTAGGGCTCGTACAACAGAATAAGAAAACTTAGGAGCTGGGCAAAAGGCTTAACAGAAAAGCCTTGCATGTTTATGCTCACACATGTGTACTTGTTGTATATGTGCATGATTTCTCATAAGAAAAAAGACTCTAAAGGATTTAAGCTGTCATACAATCCATGCCCCAGAACACAGGTGGTGGTGTTCTGTGTCTTTGGCTCCAACCCATGCTCTCAGCACAAGGTCATAATGCTGCAGTACCCCAGTCTTGTGACACCAAAGAGATCCTATCCGTACACTTGGCTGGGGTCCCAGGCAAACAGGCCACCAATCGCTGGCAGTTTGGCGCTCCAGAGCACATGATCCGGTGAAAACAGAACGTTCTGAAGGAAACACCACAGTGCTGCCGGCGGGGGGGGGGGGGGCAAACACAGGACACTGTCTGACCTGCACTGCTTCTCAAAGCACTGAGCACTGCAGGCTCAGTGTCCACAAGCACACAGGCCCATGTGTACAAATACACACACGCACGCACACGCACGCACCACTGTGCAAAAGCCAGAGAATGCAATCTGACTTAACAACAACCTTTGAAATTGCATTGGGGAAAGTTGCTTGGATTAGAGGAACTGAAATTGTCTGCATTTGCTTGTTGGTATTTGCAAAACTCTGGGAGAAGTGCCAAAGGAGGTGGAGCAGGAAGGACAATGCCTTTAAACAGTCTGGGCCCCACAATCACATGTTTGTTTTCAAGTTTTCTGGCATCTTGTGTTGAGTACCTCTGAGCACATGCAGAGCTTCCCTGCCCAAAGGAAAAAAAACTTTTTTCTTTTTAAAGGTATTAAGGGAAAAGCATCACAGATTACATCCAGAGAACATTCCCTGCAGCATTTTCTGGCTGAAAATTGAGATCTTTACCACGGACAATCCCTACTTTCTAGCTGCTGTTGGGGGTGACTCACTGTCCCAGTTAGCATTTTAGTATGTTACAAACGTCATCATTCTCCAGGGTTCACCTCCCTTCTCAGAGAACCCAGAAGTTACACTGCAAGTCAGTAATGTCTGCCTCTTGACTCTAGCCCCCACACACATCAGCACACATGCACAGGGCCAGCGTAAGAGGTTGGTCAGGTCTATAGGCTGTGGGCCCACAGACTCCCCAAAGGATCCAACAGGCTGACTTTGAAGCCTTTCAATGCAGTGACAGCATGTATAGCACAATCAAATAACCCGTGCTGTCACTGCCGCATTCTGCCTTCTGCATCTGGGCTTCGTCAGAGGCCCTCGGAGGAAGCCCCTTTGTGCATGGGAAACGTGTGAGAGGAGACTGCTTGGATGCCCCTCTGGCAGCACCACTGCTGCTGAGGAAGGGGGTTTACTCCACTGTTTCTCTCTATTTCCCCAACCCATCCTGGTCAGGAGTGCAAAGTTGGAACTGCTGGAGAACTGAGGGAGAGGCCTCCTTCTCTGAGATGGCTCCTCTCAATTTCCCCGACCCAGGGATCTAGCAGACCAGCAATTTTCAACCTTTTTCATCTCGTGGCACACTGACAAGGGACTAAAATTGTCAAGGCACATCATCAGGTTTTTGACAACTGACAAGGCACACCATGCTGCCAGTGGGGGAGCTCACACCCCCCATTGGCCCTACTAATAAATGACCTTCCCTCAAATTCCTATGGAATACCTGTGGACAACTCATGGCATACCAATGTGCCATCATGCAGTGGTTGAACATGGCTGTAGTAGACCTTTAATCTGGAGGACAAACCTCCTCCTGGCTTTTAAGCTGGATGGAGCAGGCCATTGTAGAATCAAGGAATGCAGCAAGCTAAACCTCTTCAGCAATGGGTAAGGTGCATCTATTTCACACGCACCCCTCTTTTTACATTAAAAATCTTAAGGTGGCTGACAATGTGTATAATCAAGTAATGGAAAAGAATAAAGCAATGGAAATGAAATGGGAAAGATCTCAGGCAATTATCTGTGGCCTGGAAACAGAGAATTTCAAAAGTATCCCTGTTGGCCACAGTATAAAGTTCATTATTTGGGGTTTTTGCAAAAAGCCCCCATTCTCAACAAAGCCCCCACCATTGGAAGCTATGTTACAGTTGCAGCCTTTACTTCCCATATATCCGCAGCAGGGCTTTTGCTTTCTCATCAGTGGCGACCCAGGCAGAAATCCAACAGGAGAAGTGTGACTTCATTGTTGGACCCCTTTGAATGTCTCTACATGCAATCATTAAAAGGCACGAAAGCCTTACTCTGTGTGTGTGTGTGTGTGTGTGTGAGAGTGAGAGAGAGAGAGAGAGAGAGAGAGAGAGAGAGAGTCCTAGGGGAGGGAAGATAGCTCTGCTACACTGCAGGAGTTTCAGTTCCCCACCTCAATAGGAAAAAACATGTTTTCAAGAAGAACTACAACAAAAACCAGCTATGTGCCAATCCCTCCCCACCACCATGCAAAAATCTCTGACAACGCCATCCTAGCGATACATCTCTGGTTCATAACTTCATTGATGCAAGTTTAAGTAAAAAGAAACAATGGGGAAGACAGGCCAGTCTCAACATCTGTATGCGCCGGGCCAAGCACCAATGCGCCTGTACTTATCTGCAGCACAAACAGTGTGGGTGAGCTTCCACTTTGCATAACTGTTCAAGTAGGAGGAGGACTCAGAAGCCGGGTGGTCCACTGAGCATGAATAGAGCAATTGAGGCTCCGTAGGGCTTACTTCCAAGTAAACATGCCTTGGATTGGACTGTTAAGTCTTCTCATACACAGCCACGTTTGGCATAATGGTGACTGATGGTAGGCTAGATGACTTTCAAAGGAGAACAGATTAAGAGGGGACAAGTTTATCACTGGCTACTAGTCATGATGAAGTTCAGAGGCAATACGCCTTGGAATGCTAGTTTAAGGAGTGATAGCAGGAGAGAACCCTAATCTCAAAAATGTGGGCTTCCCAAGGGCAACTGGTGGGCCACACTGGAAACGGTATTCTTAGCTAGATGGGCTTCTGGCTTCACCCAGCAGGGCTCTTCTGATGTTCTTATGCTAAATGTTGTCCTGCCACATGATATTTGGGAGGGTCCACTGCTCAGAAGATCCCAGGTTCAATACCTGACAGCATCAATTAAAAGGCTCTCAGGGAGCAGAGAAAAATCTTGTGTGAACCCAGGGCTTGCCCAAGCCCTCCTGACGCCTGAGGCAACATGCCAAATGTTGCCCCCATATCTGATGATATGCCAGCCTCTGCTCTGCCTGCTCTCCAGTGTCCTAGCTCAGAACTCTCCTCCCCTCCACTTTCCTTTCTGTTCTCCACTTCCATTTCCAATCCAGGCTTGTGGAAGGAGGAGCAATGGAGGCAAGTAGGCTGACAGAAACAGGTGCCCCCGCCATTTGCTGCCTGAGGCAATCACTTCAGCTGACGGACTGGCACTATCTGAACCCCAAATCCAGCTTACCCTATGAACCAAACTTGAAATCTTTGGTTGCCTGGACCCTGAAGTAATGTCAGTAAGTGGTTCAATAATCTGACACTCAGCTTTCCGTTGTAGGATCAATGTTTTATTTTTTAATTTTCAAAAAATCCTGGTGCATGTAGTTTATTTGTAAAAACCTTAGAAATATTCAAAAACAAAAAGGTTTTAAATAATGCATGTCCCCTCCCTCAAGCGAATAAAGTTATGCTGTTGCATTACAAGCAAAAGCACTGGAGAGTCTTTGCCATGAAACGGACTGAAGCCCGTTGAAAGTATTTTACTACTGAACCACTTTTAACTTGGGGCACATCTTACGTATGTCTACTTAGAAGTAAGTCTGACTGTGTTCAATGGGGCTTTCTCCTAGGAAAGTATGTCTAGGATTGCAGCCTAATCCTCTGAATTGGAGAATTAAAAAAAACAACACTCAGCTGGAAGAGGAATCAAATGTTTAATGGTTTCAACTCCCTGACCAGTCACAGATTTTTCACACCCCAAATTACCTTGCAGTACTGGTTTGAATGATGCAGCTGCATTCTCTTATTGCAACCCTGCATGCTCCCCGCCCCCATCATCTTGAAGTCAGGGGATCTGAATGCAGAAAGAAATCGAAGCAGCATTTGACAACAGTCTGGTGAGAACAGAGGACTTTAGTACTGCTGCTCTTTCCCTTGCTCACCTCCCCTTACTTGTTAGTCTTAAGGCCAGATCTTCATCACTGCCCTGGCTTGGTTACCATGCTGTTCCTGGTGTCAGATAACAGGCGTGCAGCTGTCAACTGGCCCTGGCATTGGGTGTCTCATCGTTTAGTGGGACAGGCTGTTTGTGCGCCTGAGCCTGGAATACATCCCAAGCAGCAGGGAAATGGTAGTAACTGTTATATGCAGCTCTGTACTCATTCAGAGGGATGGACATTTATTTTGAAAGACAACAGGACCTCCATTCCTCCAATTCTCAAAAACAGAGGGAGGGAGAGAGGAGATGTTTTGGCAACTGAAAAAAGCAACTTGGCTTACTACTCCACTTAGGGCAATCCTAGTGCTAGATAGGAAGCTCACCCTGGCCATTGGTTTAGCTTCTGTGATGTCACAGCAGGTGCTGTATTCATTTAACTATTGATGGGATAAAAGAGCTGCTATAGAATGTTGAACAGGAAGCTGTGAGAGACAGGGAAGGTCAGTTTGACCTGAGAAGAGAATGGGGCAGGAACATCAGTCTGGGTTGACAGATGGAAGAGAATGTTTGTTTTTTACTTGATAAGGTGATTGCAGACCAGTATCACACAATGAAGCTTGGTACCTCCCTTTGGATCAGCAAGTGACTACAGTTTTAGAGTTATCAGTGCACCAAGATGCTCCCATTGGCTTCATGTTGAGTTACAACAACCCTGAAAGGTAGGCTAGTATTATATTCCAGAGCCCCCTTGTGCTCCAGTGCTTACACAACCTAGGTTCTTTCAGTACATCCCTACCAGGGATGCCAAAAAATCATGGGGAAAAAGCACACACAAAACCTTTCAGCAGCTCACTGCAAATCTTTTTTTAGTAACTCAACAATTTGTTGAATCAGTAGTGAATTAACTTACACTGGTAAAAATAAAACAACCAATCTGTGAACTGCTGCTACTTTCTAGCCCAGGTGTGTCAGAAATAAGATCCATGGGCTGGATGTGGCCCCCCCAAGCAATTTATCCAACCCCCATTATAATTGGGTTCTCCCAGCATAATTGGGCTCTCTCATATCATGAAATTAAAAACAAGATTTGCACATTTTTTTCTTTATTTGCAACTAATGAGTTTCTATGTGACAACAAAGTGCTTATTTATGGCCATCTAATGACATCACTTCCTGCTTAATGGTGTTCCACCCCTCAGCAGACACCATGAATGCTATTTGGCCCACTATATGAAAATGGTTTGACACCACTGTTCTAGCCCATCTGGGCTGTTCAGGCCCCCAAGGATGTTATATGAGCCCCACCATTCCCACAGTCTTCTGCTATAAAAAAACAGTTTTCTCGCATGGCCTCTCTCACCCTGAGGCTCTCCCCCTTAAAGAGACAGTGCACAACAATATGAAAATAATAATAATAATAATAAACTTTATTTTTATCCCGCCCTTCTCTCCAAAGGGACCCAGGGCGGCTTACAACATATTTAAAAAAAAAAACAGATTAAAACATAATTTAACAGATAAAAACATATTAAAAACACATTAAGAGAAACCATAAAAACAGTAATCAGATAAAAGTCAGAATAAAAAGAGCATAAAACAGCAGTTCAAGGAGGAATCACGCCTGTAAAAAACTAAAAGATGTATAAAAGATGTTAAAAAGGCCATAGAGTCAGAAGGCTTGTGTAAACAACAAGGTCTTCAGGCCTTGCCGAAAGGTCTTGAGGGAGGGAGCCATTCTCAAGTCAAGGGGAAGGGAGTTCCTGAACATTGGTGCCACTACTGAGAAGGCCCTATTTCTTGCCACCGCCCCACATAGAGAGAACATAGATTTGAACATACAGCAATACCGTGCACTTTCGTCAGGTTAGGGACCACAGCATGGATGAAGTCAAAAAGGGATGAATATAAAAGCATAGCCTTATTTAGCTTGCAGATTTATTTTGGTCAGTGAAAAACATAAATAACTATAACTATAACTATAACTATAACTATATGCAAATACATGCAAAAACTAAATAAACAGAAGTAAAAGAAAAATAAACATAAGAACATCAATTAATATCATGGAAGGTTGGATCAAATTGGACAAAAGAAGAAAACATGTGGACAAAATTTGAAATGCGGTTATAAATGAAAGCAGTTGAAAGAGCAAAGTGATGAAAGTCAAGTGGATGAATATTAAGCTATGCATTATATGAAGACTTTTCCTGACTCAGACCATGGGTTTGTCTAGGTCAGACTAGTCTGACTGGCAGCAGTTCTCCAGAGGCTTTTCCTAGCCCTCATACCCAATATCCGTTTTAACTGAGACACCAAGATCAAATCTAGGACCTTGTATTCTAAGTACATGTTCTGCCAGTGAGCTACAGTTCATCTGGACAACCCTAAAGGCACAGCATCCCAATTGTGATTTGTGCCCACTAATGCTGTGTCTAACAGCTCAATGCCATGCACCTTTACTCAGAATTCAATGGGAGTGACCCCCAGGAAACTGCACAGCCCCAAACAATATGCAAGATGACAACAGGGTTTGCTGTTTTAAGAAAGAAGTTGAGGCATGCATGAGCACGGAGTGCAGTGCAGCGAAGCAGCACATTGGATAGTGTCCACAGTGAGAGAGGCCTGGATGGCATCCAGCTACTGCTTATGTAATTTCTTAGAAACTACAAAACAAAACCACTGGACAGTTGCTCCGAGGCCAAAAAATACCCGTCTGATTAGCATTGGGGAGCTTCCCTTGCTAGAAAGATTCTGGCTTGTTTGATGTTCAACTCAAAAATGTCAGAGTTTGTTAAGGGCAGCCAGTAAGGATAGACTGCAAGGTTCCCAACTTTTCTCTTGTTTTTCCTGGCTCTGCTCTTGAGCAGCAACTTAAAGGAGAGAGAGGAGACCAGCATAAAGAGGAGGGGTGATATTGGACAGAAATCTCAGTTGAGTCTCCAGCTGCACCTCCATCTCAGGAAGCAGAGCTGGGTTGGAAAGTTCTCTCTCTCTCTCTCTCTCTCTCTCTCTCTCTCTCTCTCTCTCTGCCCAAGCACTGGAACTGATTGCCAGTCCAATCAGACAGCCTAGGGCTGGATGGCTTAATGGTTTGATTCCATATGCAGCAGCTACAGGTATCTATAAGCATTGGTAGGTCATCAGTGGACAAGAACCTGCTTTGAATGCAGAAGGTCCCAAGTCCTTGGTAACCCACCAAAACTCAGGTTGCAACCCACAAGTGGGTCCTGGCCCACAATTTGGAAACCACTGTCCTAGGTGCTTTCTGATGGCACATTGGGCAGGAGGTCTGGTCTAGAGGGTAGAGCTTCCGTTAGCCCGAAGATAACATCAGAAGGTTGCCAGTTTGAGGACACTGGCAGCTCCCTGAACGTCTGAGAATGGCGAGACCTTGAAGCAGCTGACAAGCTGAGCTGAGTGATTCCACCTGCTCTTGGTATGAGCAAGAAGCGTCTTGGCTGCCCTCCATGTGAGAGATGGAGCTGCTTGTCAGCCTGCGTGGGAGAACTGGAGGCCAGAAGTGAGATCAAACCAGGAAGATCCATTCTGAAATGTTGTTGGTTCTTGAAAGGGAGAACCTCTATGTTTGTAAAAATCCCCGTGAGGGATTTAGAAACGCCTGCCTATGTAAACCACCTTGAATAAAGTCAGAGGAGTAATCCGATGACCAGAAAGGCCAAGGCAGGGTATAAATACATTAAATAAATAAATCAGCATTTCTCAACCAGTGGTACTTGTACCATCAGAGGTTCTTGAAGACCCCATGCAAGACCCCAAGACCCCGAGTGAGGCACGCAGGACCCCAACACTCCCTCCGCTGGCAGCAGGACCAGCAGCTCAACACAACAAGCAGTGACAGGAGGCTCAGTTCAGTGGGC
Source organism: Tiliqua scincoides (assembly GCF_035046505.1). Lineage (NCBI taxonomy): Eukaryota > Metazoa > Chordata > Lepidosauria > Squamata > Scincidae > Tiliqua > Tiliqua scincoides. The sequence goes on along the minus strand of NC_089828.1, from coordinate 33,345,281 downwards.
AGGACCCCAAGACTCCCAATACTTGGCTGCAAGAAGAGCAACACAACACGATAAGCAGTGATAGCTCAGTTTGGTGGGCAGAGCTCCAGTGTGCATTTTCATGCTCTCAAAAAAGCCCCCCCATCTGCCCAGACACTCTTATCTGTGTTTTTTGTGTCATGCCTGTCCTCCCAATCCAGAGGTAACTGGCGATGACATCATCGCTAGTTACTTCTGGTTGTACAGTACTTCCAATAGGTGGACCATGCAAAGTGGTAAGGCAGGGGACAGACGGTGAGAAACACTGAAATAAATAATAAAGCAGGAGCAGTAACGCCATCAGCAGGAGTGCTCAGGTGCTGCCTTTGAAATGTTTTTAAATAACCTTAGCCAAAAAGAAGCATTTTGCTAAGTAGGAGGCATGCTGAGAAATATGCCTAGGTGCACATGTTAATATTTTGGCTGTCATCTTTCCCAAAGACTGCCTGAGAGATAGTATGTAGCTCACACAATATTAAGATTATAATCCCATGCCAATTTACCTGAGAGTAAGTCCTACTGAGCATAGCAAGTCTTACCATACTTCCGAATAAACATATATAGGCCAGCACACTTATTATACCTTTTATATTTACCTAGGTTATTTTTTCAGTCAATTTTTCCTATTGTTATACATTTTCTTTCCATTTTTACAGCCCACTCCAAAAGTGTGGGATGAAATGAACAAGCTCATTCAATGAAGTACTGTATAATAAGTTTCAAAGTAGGCATAAATGGCTGGAGAAGACAAAACTCTAAAGAAGACATATAAGGAGGATTTGTTGTTTTGCAATGGGCTATAGCTATGGAGGTGTGCTGTGACAAGTCCCTGCTCTTCAACATTTACCACTACATCACTCCTCATTAGTCCATCCCACCTGGTAACATCTCCAGGCAGGACTCAAAAATACCCCTGAAGAGGCATTGCCAGTCACTGTAGACAATGCAACTAACTGCACAGTCCTAGGTATGTCTATTGTCTACTCAGAAGTAAGTCCCGCTTTGTTCTATGGGACTTACTCCCAGGAAAGTGCATGCTGGACTTTTAGCCTAAGTGAAATGGAGTCTAGCTCAATAGAAAGTATCTTCATTTGTTAAAAGGGAATGCCAATGGGAGCATTCCTCCTGGGTCAAGGAGCAACTAAACAAGCTCTCAGCAGGGGCAAAGAGTCAAAGCCTCCATGCTGCAGTCCAGATCACCCCCCAACCCCAGTGGGCAGCAATTTAGTAAACTAACATTAAGTGCGTAATTGCTGATAATGCATTTAATGATGTGTATTTCGGACCCAAGCCAGTGGCCTGGTCTTGCAACACAGCATGCTGTAAATCAATTGCACATGGTATGATAGAGGTCATGCTTTCATCCATCCTGAATCTGCTGATGGGTTACATTGGAACGCAGAGCAAGGAAAGCACTCTGCATATATGCAGATATCTTTTTGCTACGTGTTCCTTCAAACCTGGTGCAAAACAGGCATAAAGGAGAATAAGAGCTGTCCAACTGGAGCTGCAGGAGATGCCTTCCTATTGACCACATCATTCCTGCTCCAAATACCAAGGCACACTGCCATTCTGGGTTTTCCACAGGACCTCCGTCCAACAACTAACAGCATAGGCTTGACCAACAACAACAAGCTCCATACCCACAGTGTCCTGTTTCTTTCCGAGAAGAAAGAGCAACCACCCGCCATCTCGTTCTAGGAAACCTGATGTTTGAACTGCAGCACAAAGTTCACATGAACCTGTGCCAGCGACCCAGGTTCACACCATACATGGGAAAAGCTTCAAAGAAGACAGGGTAAAACAAGAGGGCGTTTCAACCATGCCATGGGTTGAGGTGACCCATGCCAGCTTGGGAGGGGAATCAGTCACTCATATCAAGCAGTGTGAGTCTGTTGCCCTCATCCCCCCCTTTCCTGCCCTCTCCCCTACCAGGATGCAACAGCAACCCCGAAATAGAACATCATAGTTAAAAATAGTTGTTGGTTGGCAACCTTCAGTCTCAAAATACTATGGTATAAACCTACAGTACCCAGTATTCCCAGGCAGTCTCCCATCCAAGTACTAACCAGACCTGACCCTGCTTAGCTTCCAAGATCAGGCATGTGCAGGTTAACAGTTGCTGCCTGTTACACGTCTGGGGGATAAGAAAAGGCCCTCAGTTTGGCTGTACTTGTAAGAGGTGACTAAACAGCCACCAGGTAGATGGGACTCCTTAGCCTGGGAAGGCAGCTCATCTGAGAGAAGGAAAACTCCTATCCCAAAACTCCACTGCCTTGTGGCTACATCCAGTTATGGAAAAGGCTTCAGGAGTCAAGCTCGAGGCAAAATCTGGAGCCGGAGTCCCTGAGGCAGTTCATGGCTGAACACAGTCAGTCAGCTCCAGTCAGTTCAGACTAACAGTCTGGCAACTCCTGCGACGCCACTGGAACCAACCATATTGGCTTCTGCCTTTCCATTGGACCATTTCAGCGACGTGGAGAGGGGGGATTTGCTGCATGGATAACAGTCTATCCTCCATATCTGCTTTACCCAGGCTTTGCGCACTGGAGAGGACACTGTTCCAGAACCACCATTCAGAGCGCAATACCATAGTCTTCCGAGACTGAAGGATGCCAACTTGTAGTTAAAAATAGGAAAATTCCTCAAGGAGCCAACAGGCCTTGCAGAATTGAACCTGGGACAGGAGAGACACGTGCAGACATATGCTTTATTTTGCAGTCAAATCTACTGTTTTCAAGGAGTTGTACGTTGTGCTGGCTGCACAACTTAAGGTGATACTTTTAAGCAAAAACAATTCCACCTGGAAAATTTAATTGTTAGAGCATGAAGGGTACAGCCCTCCCCTGCCTTGTTGTTTGTTTCTTTGCAATAGCATCTAGCATCTAATTTGTTTCTCTGCAACAGCCTGTGGACTCTTTAAGTATTAGAAGAACAGCTTTCTTGGGTCAGACTAGAATGACTGCCTAGTTGAGCATCTTGTTTCCAATTTATGTCAGCTAGATAACCCTAGGCAGCCCACAAGAGGAAAGTGTGAAAGAAACATCCTTTTCCTGTTGCTTGTTTCCATCACCAGGCGTAGACTGCCTCTGGCCTTGGAGGTTCCATTTAGCTATAGCAGGGGTGCCCAAACCCCGGCCCTGGGGCCACTTGCGGCCCTCAAGGCCTCTCAATGCGGCCCTCAGGGAGCCCCTAGTCTCCAATGAGCCTCTGGCCCTCTGGAGATTTGTTTGAGTGCACACTAGCTCAATGCAACTGCTCTCAGAGTGAGGGCAACCGACCTCTCGAGTGAGCTGTGGGATGAGAATTTCCTCCACTGCTTGTTGTTTCACATCTGTGATGCAGTAGCGGCAGCAAAGGAAAGGCCAGCCTTGCTTTGTGCAAGGCCTTTTATAGACCTTGAGCTATTGCAAGACCCTCATTCATTCATATAAGTTCATCTTTAATATATTCATTTATGTAAACATATGTAAATTTATTCAAATTTTAAATGTAAATTAATTATTTTTCCCCGGCCCCAACACAGTGTCAGAGAGACGATGTGGCCCTCCTGCCAAAAACTTTGGACACCCCTGAGCTATAGTAACTAATGGCTATTGATAGACCACTCCTCCATAAGAAGAGCCTACGAGGCTGGATCTAACTAGTCCAGCATCTTGCTTTCCACAGTGGTCATCTAGATGCCTGCAGGAAACTTATAAGCAGGGCATGAAGGCCACAGGCATCAGTCCCCATTGTTTCTATTATCTGGTGTTTCAGAAATAGACTTCCGCTGAACAGAGAGGCTCTATTTAGCTATCATAAGAAGAACACAATTAGTCTACAGAAGGGAATTCCATGTTAATTATACATTTTCCACACTCTTCCACTAAGCCTGTAGAGTTTTGATTAAGCAGTGAGGGGGGAAAAGATAAAGAGAACTACTACAAGGGTGACAGTGAAAAATATTTTCTTTGCAGCAGTTTTACATGGAGCAGAGTGCAAATCTTTGTAAATCTGTGCCTTTTGGAGGGGTGGAAATGCATTTGAAATGTTATTGGGGGTTTCCTGCCTGAATCTCTAAGACAGCGATTTTCAAGCAGTGTGCCAAGGCACATTGATATGCCATGACTGGTCCACAGATGTGCCACTAGAATCCAGGGAGGGTCATTTATTAGTAGGGCCTTTGGGGATGTGAGCCGCCACCAGTAGCATGGTGTGCCTTGTCAACTGTCAAATAACTGATGGTGTGCTTTGACAATTTCAGCACCTTGTCAGTGTGTCATGAGCTGAGAAAAGGTTGAAAATAGCTGCTTTAAGATGTTCTAGGTTGCAGCATTGTGAGAGAACACTACCCTCTAGAGGTGACCTCCACATACTGCTGTCTGTAATGTTTTATTGACAAGCTAAATACAGGCTGTTCCAGCTTTGAAACATCCCTCCCCATGGGCTGAGCTGTTGTGATGTCAGACGGTAGGCTCCCATTCAACCTGCAAGAGTGATAGGGAAATATCAGCCACAGATTGTGCAGAGGACTAGAACCTGCTGAGAGCAAAACAAGTAGTTGGATTGTTGGTGACAGAATCATACTCCCCATCAGGCTGAGAAAAATCCTAACAAAGGGCCTAGGAAAGAGTATTTATTTATTTTTCACATTTTTATACTGCCCTTCCTCCATAGAGCTCAGGGCGGTGTACACAGCTGCTCCCCTCCTTTTGTCCTCACAACAACTCTGTGAAGTAGGTGAGGCTGAGAGAAAGTGATTGGCCCAAGGTCACCGGAAGCTTCATGGCTCAGGGGGGATTCGAAGCTGGATTTTCCAGGTCTAATTCCACCTCCCAAACCACTACATCACCCTGGCTCTCAAGTGGCTGAGAGTATGTGGCTGAGGGCCAAGCAGTACATCCCAGAGATAGGGAAGGGAAGCACAGACCAAGAGGGAGGACACATGATGTGGACTCAAGCAATGAACCTGAACAATTAAATATTTCAGGTGGAGACTTCTAGTGTACTAGTAAATTTTAAAGTGCAGGAGCTCTTTATTATGCTTCCATAGCCAGACTCCACCAGCACAGTAATAAAACAAAAATAAACTTTAAATTTTCATTACCTTACACAGAATTAGGTTGTGCCCCAGATGGTGCCTCTGCACCGTTTCCATTGTTTTTGGGGTTTGTGGAGACTGTATCTTAAGCATATGCAGAGCATGTTTCTTCAACATTTAGTAACCGCAATAAAAAAAAAAAATCTCAGAGGAACTAGACTGTTTATTTGGTGGGGAAAGAAAATGTTACACCAACGGCAGAAACTGAAAGGGCAGCCTAATTAAAGACGGAGGCGAAGAAATGGGGGGGGGGGAGCTGGTATGGCACAGAAGAGTAACATTAAAGCTAAAATTCTATGCATACAAAGTTTCACAGTACTCAGAAGGCTTTACTTCTAAGTTACAGGTGCCGTGCAGCCTCTGCATTGCAACAGGAAAGGGGGTGCAAGGAGAATGAGAAACAGAGCATCAAGGAGAGGGAGGGGAAATGAAAAAGAGTGCTGATGTGTGAAAGGTTAAATTAAGAAAGATTACAACATTTACAACATTGTTCAAGGAAACGAAAAGTTTAAGCCTGCAGAACTCTGCAGTTTATTTGGAGTAAAACCCCACAGAACCCTAGAATTTTGCTTCCAAGTTAACATGAGCCTGCAAGAGGAAGGAGAAGGGGGGGTGGAACCAGGCGGGCACTCAAGCAATGTGGTGAACTTCTGGGGGGAAAGGTGAGGGTATGGCATTGTAATTCTCTTCACACCACATCTTCCTAAATCTCCCTTCTTGTGCACACTTAACAAGAGCAAAACTTCACCTCTTTCCAGCCTCAAAGCAAAAAGATGAGAGTGTGGCTAGAGGCAGACCCTCCACCCATGCCCCAGCTGACAGTGTGTGTATGAACCTCATTTAGAGGATGCTAGAAGTGAGCCACATTACAGTTGTCAGGACCAGGAACAGAAAAGAAAGGGCTGTTCTGCCTTTAAGCAAAGTAGGTGAACTGATCTCTCTCAGAACTCCTTGCTCCCTCTTTCTAGGGTTCTGTTGCTTCTCCTGCCTCCATGTAGGCACAGGTCGGCAGCTTGATTTCTGCTACCCTGTTCCTTCCTTCTGGAGGAACAGCCATGCGATCAAAATTGCATCACCATCTGTTGGGGATTTAAAGAGACTACCATACACCTCTCCCCCTGTCCCTAATATTTTGTGGGAGTTTTTGTGGATTGATTTTAACTGTCATGATTTTATATTCTCTCTTGCCCTTAGCCACCTTGGAAGGGCATAGTCCTGAATGGCAGACTATAAACGTAAATCAATCAGGTGCTTTGGCAGCCCAGGTGGGCCAAGAAATAGGGTAGGATGACTGAGGTTGACTGACTTACTCCTATAAGCTCACCTGGGAGTAAGTCCCACTGAATTCAGTAGCACATAATGGCCACCTATTTGTACCACTTCCATCCATAGCTGTCCACCTTTTACATTTTTTCTCTTTCTCTATCCCTGTGTCTCATATTTATACTATTGTGATTATAAAGATTCTATACTACTCTTCCATCTCCACAGGGGCCACCAAGGCAACTTACATTTAAAATCTGACAATATAACCAATGCCAGCATATAAAAAATGTAATGAAACAATATTGAAGCAGTTCTTTAAAAGTAATACATCATATCTAAAATATGAATGGCAGATTTTTTTAAAGGCAGCCTCATAAGCAGACTAGTTGAAAAAAATGGTTTTTCTGTGTGTGTGTGAGAGAGAGAGAGAGAGAGAGAGAGAGAGAGAGAGAGAGAGCGAGCACCATCAATTTTTCCCTGCAGAGGGAGTTCCGCAATTTAGATGCCACTACCACAAAGGCCATACCCTTTGCTCCAGTTCAGTTTGAGGTTTCATGCTGTCTGATGAAGTGGGCTGTAATCCATCAGGTTGTACACTGTTGTACTATTGTTTTGCTGCAAAACTATTGTTTTTCTGCAACAGTCTTAATATGGTTGCTTCTCTGGAAGTTGTATCCCCTGCTGAGGTTGCAATTCTATACAAACTTTCCTGGGAGTAAGCCCCATTGAACACAATGGAACTCATTTCTGAGTAGACATGCATAGGATTGTACTGCACGTTTCACTGCAGTCTAGCAGTGAATGTTCTCCCTGTGCTAAAGGGAAAGATTCTATAACCCTGTTTATGTTTTAAATAACTCTTTTCTGGTCTCCTTGAAAATGAGTTTTGGGGGAACTGAGCTGACTTTAAAACTTGTAAAATTAATTATTTGGGGTTTTAAAAAAATGTATGTCCCATCCTTCAAAATAACAAATTTTCAAGGAACCTTACCATAAAATAATTAAAAACTGATGCGGAAAGAGTAAACAGCAAAGAATGAAACTAGCAATGTAAAAACCAGATAAAATATATTATATAAAAATTAATGCATTTTTTAAATAATATATTTATACCATCTTTAAAAAATTCCAAGTCGTTGACAGTTCAAATAAGTAAAAATTCAATGATATGAAGCACATTCTAATAATCACATTAAGTAAAAATTCAATGCTATGAAGCACATTCTAATAGTCACATTTGTACCCCCAACTAGACAGCAGCTCCAGCTAAGGGCCTCTGAGGCAAGGGAGTGGGGTTGAGCAAGTGGATTCCCTCAGCCTGTGATAGGGACAGGTCTTCCCTTACATGACAATTGTGTCCTGGTCAAATGTATCCTGGTCACTGGCACGCCTGGTCATTTGTGTCTCTCTCTTTTTCTGTCTCGGTTATTTGCATCCCATTATAACTAGGCAATAAACCCCATGCTATATATCCTAAGCCTCTTATCCCAGCCCTAACCTTAACGCTACCTTTGGGTTTTAAAAATTTAAAAGTATATCTAATATAAATATATTAGGACAAAAATGTCTGGAACGCAAAAAGAACAGACACAAATGTCCAATACCAGGACGCATTTGACAGGGACAAAATTATCCAGAACGCAAAGATCCTGTCAGCAGCTGATAGAAGCCTTGTGGCAGCCCTCACTGAGGACCCCTCAAGCAAAGGAGTAGGGCTGAGCAGCATTTTCATCACCAATTTAAAAAGTTGGTTGGCAACCTTCAGTCTCGAAAGACTATGGTATAAGCCTACAGCACCCAGTATTCCCAGGCGGTCTCCCATCCAAGTACTAACCAGGCCTGACCCAATTTAAAAAGCATGGGAACCTATTAGTCTCTTATTGTGTTAATTAAGAAAAATTTCTGCAAGATGCTCCACTAATGGTGTCTGACACCACCCAGATTACAGGAGATATACTATTTACCTGAAGGGAGATGTTGGAGGTGTGGCAGTGATAATGCTGAGGTTTGAGCATATTTGATGGAGTTCTTCTACAATAAAAACTTTCAGGAAGAGCACTCTTGATTATTTCAGTAGGATAACAGCCTGTCAAACAGATTTAGACATGATACTTTTAGGAGATGTGCCTGTTAACAAGGAGCCATAAGAATATCAGGCTCATCTTGTCCAGCATCCTGTTTCCTCAGTAGTCCAACCAACTTCTTTGCTTCTGGAAAGCCAAGGAGAGAAAGGTACACTACTCTCCAGGGGCGGCATGCCCCAAAACACTGCCTGATGCTGTCTCAGGTCCACAACTTCTGCACTACCCCCCCCCCCCCCAAAACACAAACACCAAAATCCTGATTATGCTCCTTGCAGGCAGATGTGAACTCTGGAAGGCACACCAAATCCACTGCCCCTTGTAATCTGCCACTGAGGCAACCCAGAGCCGGTGGCTGCAAGGATGGGCTTGGCAGTGATCTCCCCCCGGAGTAAGCAGGCATGGGCTCAGTCTGTCCTGAAGACACTGAGAGCCCACCCTGTGCCTGCCTACTCAGAAGTAAGCCCCATTCTAGCCAATGGGGCTTACTCCCAGGAAAGTGTGGGCAGGACGGCCCCTCAGCCCAGGACCACACAGCCCTCAACGCGCCTTTCCAGCCGCGAGCCCCGCGGGTCTGTGGGTTCAGCCTCAGCCAACCGCGGCCGGGCGAGAGCTGTGGGAAGGGGCCTGAGGGGGCTCCGTCCTCCCGGCCGCCAGGGGGCTGGTCAGCGAGGCAGGTGCCGAGTCCCTCCAGCCGCTCCTCCTCCTGGGAGGCTTGAGCGTGGCATGGGGGGCGGCCTTGCAGTGAGCAGGGGTCGCCTGGGGGCACGGCGTGGCGGTTGCTAGAGGCGTGGGGAGAGGGGGGCAGGGCCAAGTGGCCGGCCTCCCTCTTGTGGGTCTCCAAGGAGTGCCTTCTAGCCACTGCTAAGGGGGGGGGGTGTGTTTGGCTGCCCCTCTTCGACGCCCCCCACCTCAAGGTGGGGGTGGCTCCAGCAACTCTCCCCCCAAAGCTGGAGGAGAACCACAACTAGCAGCCTGGCAGCAGGAGCCCCCTTGGGCAGGTGCAAAGGCCAATGCTGGCCATGTCTACTCAGAAGTAAGCCCCCATGTAGTCAGTAGGGCTTAGGTTACTCCTGGTAAGTGTGGGCAGGATGGCAGCCTCAGAGCCCAATCCTGTGCCTGTCTACTCAGAGGAAGTCCCATTATAGTCAGTTCTCTCTGCTGAAATTCCCTCTTCTTTGCAAATGTTACAGGGTCCCTAAAGCTGAATGTTTGCCCACCATGGTTTAGGAGACCAAGCAAAATTGAGTGTCAGGAGAGTTAGGACAGACAGAAGAAAATATTTCTTTACCCAGCATGTGATTAGCCTGTGGAACTCCTTGCCACAGGATATGGTGATGCCGTCTGGCCTGAATGTCTTTAAAAAGGGAATTGGGCAGGTTACAAGTCCATCACAGGTTACAAGCCATGATGTATGTGCCACGTCCTGATTTTAGAAGTAGCTTACCTCAGAAGGCCAGTTGGAAGGGAGTGGCACCAGGATGCTTGTATTGTATTGGATATGCCTGGTTCTGTTGGAAATACATTTGTGTAATTGGTTTGTGGAACACCTTGCCATAGGATGTGGTGATGGCATCTGGTCTAGATGCCTTTAAAATGCAAGGAAGACCAGATGCCAGGGAGGGCATCAGGAAGCAGGTCTCTTCTGGCCTTGTGTGCTCCCTGAGGCATCTGAAAGGCCACCATGAGATCGAGCTGGACTAGATGGGCCTTTGGCCTGATCCAGCAGTACTCTTCTTATGCTTCTATGCTCAGCTGACAAGGGAGGGCACCAGGATGCAGGTCTCTTGTGGTCTTGTGTGCTCCCTGGGATATCTGGTGGGCCACTGTGAGCAACAGGAAGCTGGACTAGATGGACCTTTGGTCTGATCCAGCGGGGCTCTTCTTATGTTCTTAGGAATGGGTGTGGGGGAAAGTGGGCAACTGCCCTCGCTGAAGATCCAAATTTTCTGAAAATTTCTGGTTTTTTGTTTTTTTTTGGTAAAAAATATGTTAATAAAGATGTCAGGCTGATTTCAGGCATGAGGCATGGCATTCCGCAAAATAAATTAAGGCTACAATCCTATCCACACTCATCTGGGAATAAACCCTATTGCTTGTAATGAGACTTTACTTCTGAGTAGACATGCATAGGATTGTGCACTAAGTGTTAAAATGTGAAATGCAGTGGGGGCGATAACTTGAATTTAATCTGACTTCTGTTTTATTCTTGCCTATCTGGATTCTGACAGTATTTTTGTTAACTGTACAAATGGAAACTGATTGTTATAGGTTAGTTCCAAATTGTACCATATCATATAATTCAGAATATACCATGCTTACAGGCACATCCACGTGGTCCTTGTTTCTCTTTAGCACCATGTAGTGGTGGGAGTGTCAGAAATGTAAAGCCTCTCTAACGTCAATTAATAGTCTCCCCCTTCCAAAAATTGTTTCGGTATACCTTTTGGTATACTTAAAATGGTCATTAGGACATAGAACCTGTTGTTAATTTATTTGAATCCCACCACTGCTCTCAAGGTATGCAGGCCTCAAACAAAATAGAACTTTCTACCAAGGAAGGGAGTGATGGCAGAGCCATGCTTGGAAGAGCAGCAGTTAATCCTTTCAGACAATACATGCAGTGTTCTTTTTAGAGGAGGGAAAAGCACTGTAAAGGATAAAATCATTTTATTTACTGTACTATACACAATTAAATCATACTGGAACAAAAATCATAAAGGGACAGTCTATATTGAGCAGCTGGAGAATAATGAGGAGGGATTTGAAGATTATCTTCCATCTGCTTCTGTAAGCTCCATTATAAGAATCATTTTTTAGGCTTGTGCGGCGGATAAAATATCTTGGAGAAGAAGGATCCAGAAGAGCTACTTCCAGACCAGGATGCTGGCTTTGGGTTATTTGTTGTGGGTTGGTCTTTTGTTTACGTCCCTCCCATGGTATATCCTGGCTTTGGAGTAGTTGTTGCTCAAAGCAAGCAGCTTGGGTCTTCGCCACTGCACAAACTACCCTAGAATTGCCTGGGGCAACAGTGGCTGTGAGACTTTGGCAGCGCTGGATCAAATGACCTGGAGGATCCAGGAGAGCTATTTCCAAATCAGGATACTGACTTTGGGTTATTCGTTGTGCGTTGGTCTTTCATTTACTTCCCTCCCATGGTATATCCTGGCTTTGGAGTCCTTGTTGCTCAAAGCAAGGGGCTTATGTCTTCACCACTACAGGATTAGAATTGACTTAGAATTGCCTGGGACAGCAGTGAGTGTGAGACTTTGCCCTGAACAGCAGCGCTGGATCAAATGGCCTGGAGGAGGATCCAGGAGAACTATTTCCAAATCAGGATGCTGACTTTGGGTTATTTGCTTTGGGTTGGTCTTTCGTTTACGTCCCTTCCATGATATATCCTGGCTTTGGAGTTGTGGTTGCTCAAAGCAAGCAGCTTGGGTCTTCATCACTGCACGAACTGCCTTAGAATTGCCTGGGGCCACAGTGGCTGTGAGACTTCTTTGCCCTGAAGGGCAGCATCTGTTTGGTTTCAGCTCTTGTAAGTTGTAGCCTGGGCTCCCTCTGCTGGGCATCAAAGCTACCATCTGGCAACAGTCAGACCCTGGACTTGGCTCTGAAGTATCCCTATCACGTTTTGCATGCAGTTCTTCTTTGTGGCACAAAGCCTGCAAGACACAGACAATACACCATGTCTCCATGAACACATAAATTTGCCCACCCTCCCAGCAAAGAATATTACAGTACCTGATAAACTGCTCTGCCTGCACAATATATCAGAAGACTTAAATGTAGCATGATTCTAAGAGTACAAATAACAAAAGAAAAACGAATAGTTTAAAGACTAAAAACCTAAACGTAGGACTAATGGTATAAATTATAGTAAATAAAAGACTAAACCTAAACTTTAAGATCAATAACACAAGTTTGGAAGTAAATTTCAAGCACAGCTGCGTCTCTCCACCTATCACTAATGAAAGCTGAGTTGGAGATGTGTTATCTCCTCTGCCTCTCTTGTTTGTCTGCTGTGGTGGGATTTTTCAACAATACCCCTATTGTCTAGCATCATAATGCCTTATAAGGAGCTAGCCTTATGGTCAAAGAACCTTGAGGGGAGAGTTCTCTCCCACCAGTAGTCCCCTGAAACTACTATTCAGAGGCACACTGCTGCTGAACCCAGAGATAGTGTATAGCCCTCTGACTGATAAGTCTCCCATATAAGTCTCCAAAAATTTGTCTGCTTCCCTTTTAAGGCCATCCACGCTAGTGGACATCACCATATCCTGTGGCAATGAATTCTGCAGACTAATTTTGCACTGTGTGGGGAAAGTATGACCTGTATTTGCTAAATCAGTTTTATTGCGTGGCCTCTAGTTCTAATATTGTGAGAGGAGAAAAAAAATTCTCTCTTCACACCACACATAATGTTAATGTCTCAGTCATACCCTCCCATGGAAGCCTATGCCCATCTACTCAGAAGTCTCACTGACTTTGATAGGACACTCTCAGGAAAGTGAAAGTCCTAAGCACTCCCCCCCCCCCAAAAAAAAACTACAGTCCCAAAAAGAAAGCCCAAACAATACTTTCATAATCTATTACTGGTGGATAAACTTTTTCAAGTGGTGAAGACCAGAAGAGATTGTGAGGGGCTCCAGATGGATATCTCCAAATTGGGAGAATGGGTAGCAAAATGGCAGGTGCATTTCAATGTAAGTAAGTGTAAAGTCATGCACATTGGGGCAAAAAATCAAAACTTCACATATAGGCTAATGGGGTCTGAGATGGACAGGAGGTCTGGTCTAGAGGGTTGAGCCTCCAACTGCCTGAAGATAACATCTGAAGGTCGCCAGTTCGAGGCCACCGGCACCATGAACTGCAGACCTTGAAGCAGACCTTGAAGCAACTGCGAGACCTTGAAGCAAGTTATACCACCTGCTCTTTGGAAGGAGCTGCTTGTCAGCCTGTGTGGGAGGAGGCCAGAAAGTGATAACAGACCGCAAAAGTTCCATCTGAAATGTTGTGTGGTTCTTGAAAGATAGAACCTTCCTTTAATTGTAAAAATCCCTACGGGGATTTACAGTCAACAGTCAACAAAACCTTTATTAGGCATAAACATTTGATAAGTGAAGACTCTGTACAGAAATCATAGAGAGAGTATAAACCTAAGTAGTACCCAAATATATGTATGTGCGCACCTACGTGTACACACAGAAATGAACGTACATTACATTTTACATAGAAACATGAATTATTTAAAAGACAGAAAACAATCAGTTATTCTGCAGATCTTGCCAAGATATAACCTACTCAGTGATTACTTGGTACAGAAAGCTTGGCTCGATTCAGAATACGCAAATTTAGGAACTGTGCGACTGAGAGGATTGTATGCTCTACATCACCTGCTAGAAGGAATTGAATTATATCTTTCTCAGAATGCCCTGTTTTAGGATGGAGCAAGGGAGAGAGAAATTGCTGTCTTAATGCTTGATATCTGGGACAGTGCAACATAATGTGTGTGGAAGATTCTACTTCGCCTAAATTGCAGCTACATAAACGATCTTCCCAGGAGGCGTTTCTAAATCTGCCATGTAAGTCATTACAGGGGGTCACATTACAGCGTGCCAAGCTAAAGGCCCTTCTCTCCAGGGGGTGTATTAGGAGGGACAGATATTTTGGTTGTTGACCACTTGTGATTTTAAGTTGAAAATTCAGAGGGGAACATTTTTTCTGAGCTGCGCTTAGAATCTCTTGCCTTTCTATATCATATAGTCTGGTTTTCACAAGTCTGGTGATAACCTCAGGAGAGGGAGCTCCTTGTAGATCGACCTCAAGGCCCATCTGTTGAGTTTTTTTTTATAAAATAGAACTAGGCAAGGGGATAACATTGAATCAGTCAACATCCCCCTTAGCAGCAAGTCGCGATCAGCCCTAAAAAAGACTTTGTCCCAGTATTTAAAAAAACTACGGGGATTTAAACAGCCTGCCTATGTAAACCGCCTTGAATTAAAGTCTGAGGAGAAATCTGACGACCAAGAAAGGCGGTATATAAATACCTGTATTATTATTATTATTATTATTAACAGGAGAGGGATCTTGGGGTAGTGGTGGACAGCTCGGTGAGAGTGTCAACCCAGTGTGTGGCAGCAGTGAAGAAGACTATGCTTGGGATCCTTAGAAAAGGTATTGAGAATAAAACAGCTAATATTATAAGGCTATTGTACAAATTGATGGTAAGGCCGCACCTGGAGTATTGCTTTCAGTTCTGGTCACATCTCAAAAAGGACATAGTGGAAATGGAAAAGGTGCAAGAGAGAGTGACTAAGGGCACAATCCTAACCCCTTATGTCAGTGCTTTCCAGCACTGACTTAAGGGTAATGCAGCTCTGAGGTAAGGGAACAAACATACCCTTACTTTGAGGAGGCCTCCATGAGTGACACCCAACTGCAGGATGCAGCACATGTCCCATTGGCACCGCTATGCCAGTGCTGGGAAGCACTGACACAAGGGTTTAGGACTGCACCCTAAGATGATTACTGGGCTGGGCACCTTCCCTATGAGGAAAGGCTACAGCGTTTGGGCCTCTTAAGAGGCGCCTGAGGGAGACATGATTGAGACATACAAAATTATGCAGGGCATGGACAGAGTGGATAGAGAGAGACACACTTTCCCCTCTCACATAACAGCAGAACCAGGGGACATCCATGAAAGTTGGATGTTGGGAGAGTTAGGACAGACAAAAGAAAATATTTCTTTACTCAGCATGTCATTAGTCTGTGGAACTCCTTGCCATAGGATGTGGTGATGGCATCTGGCCTAGATGCCTTTAAAAGGGGATTGGACAAATTTCTGGAGGAAAAGTCCATCACGGGTCACAAGTCATGATAGGTATGTACAAGCTCCTGATTATAGTAGTGGGTTACCTCAGAAGGCCAGATGCAGGGGAGGGTACCAGGATGCAGGTCTCTTGTTGCCTTGTGTGCTCCCTGAGACATCTGGTGGGCCTCTGTGAGATACAGGAGGCTGGACTAGATGGCCTTTGGCCTAATCCAGCAGGGCTCTTCTTGTTCTTAAGCAGTTTACATTTGGGTGACTGTGGGCTTTGGCCCAGGAAGAGTCAAAAGAGGAGCAGGGAAGAAGTCTGCACCCCCTCATGTAACCCCTTAGGCTGGTCTCTCAGGTTCCACCAGGGCTGCCCTTTGGTCCGTCCTCTCCAGCGGGAGGCCTCAGAATGCAACAGGGAGGGGGTTCCCAAATTTCTTCTTTGGATCTGTCTGGCCCTCCAACCAGCTGCCCTCATCTTTGGCCTCTCTGTAGGTTATGAAGCTCTCCTCCTTGCCCCATCCACCTCCCTCTTCCTGTCCTGTCTCCCCATGCTGCCTTAGCCCTGCCTGGGACAAGGCCCTATTAAAGGGCCCTTCCCTCCACCGCCATCTTGCCCATTAGGTGCCCTTGGTGGCCAAGGTGTTGCTGCCACAGGCATCCATTGAACTCAGTGGGACTTACATCTAGTAGACTTGGATAGGATTGTGCTGTTGAGTAGGTATATCACATGTACAGGGTGACTCAAAAAAAAACAGAACCCACAAATCTTTGAATAAAACTATTAATTTTAATATTTCTTCTTTTTTCTTTCAGGGTATACAAGTCGACTTTGTGCATGAAATATTGGAACAATAATCTTCCTCAAACTCAATAAGTTTGAGTCCAGTAAGTTTCTTGAAATTTACTGGACCTTTGTAGGATTTAATAAAATTTTTATGGATTCTGGTTTTTTTGGGTCATCCTGTACCAAGTGAAAATTCCCTGCAGTGTACAGTGTTTTAAGTGACAGGCTGCACCTAAAAGCAGTGGCATAGCTAGAGGCGGTGCAGGGGCAGCAATTGCACCAGACTGCAGGCTGTCTGAGCAATTCCCCCCCCCCCCAATTGCTGCTTGTACCTCTTGCAAAAAGTGCCTGGAAAAATGGCACTCTTTGCAAGAGGGGCAACAGGGATAGCAGCCTCTGGTCACTTGCTGTCCTTGCTCCAGGGGCTTGTGGGCATGCAGGAAGGGGCAGGGGGAGGCAGCAGAGCAAGGGGAACAAGTGGCCAGAGACTCTAGTCACCACTCCTGCCTCTTGGGGGGTAAGCAGGAAGGAGACAGGGGTGGGGGGAGGTGGTGGATGTTCTTATTTTTAATTTTAAAGAACAGCAGGTGTAGTTTCACATCTGGAAGTGACATCACCCTGGAGCCACACTGGAGCCTAAAGTAAAAATGATGCCCCCCCAACACACCCGGAAGTGATGCCACTTCTGGGTGTAATGTGGGGGGCATTAACTTTGCCCTGTGCTTCAGGGTGGCTAGCTACCCCACTGCCTAAAAGTTTACTAATTGCACTGAAATGTGCCCCCAAAATGGAGCAGGACAGGAGCCAGTACAGCACACTTGAGATGTATTCCCTTCAGCCATATTTTGAACTAATTGCAGTTGCAGAACAAATATGACTTCCATGTGCACACCAGCAAGATTTTATCCTTCTCAGAAAGTATCATGTTACAAATCAAATGTATGCTAAGACAGGAGAGAAACTCAGAGATACCTCATTTTCCACTCAGCCAAGATAAGATCACAGAAATTGGAAACAAAAGAAAAAGGTTATTGCATAACCTACAGTGAATGCAGGGTAGAAGTGAATCCACTACACTGATCTTTGTGTTGGAAGCACATTTAAACACACACACACACACACACACACACACGCGCGCGCGCACACACACACACACACACACACGGATTATTTTGCCAACTTGTGTTTAAAATTAAACTACTGTATATATTGGAAAAACCTCCTAAGAAGTCCCTCCTTACAGTATCAGCAGCTGGCAGCTTTTGAGAGCAGGGATTTGGCTACACACAAGGTCAGTTCTACAGCTTGCATGGGATTTTGGAAATTCCCTTGGAAACTCCCTCAGTTCCAAAAGATAGAAGTGAGGGGGAGGGTTTTCAAGGAAGAAAAGGCACATAGCATTACACAGCAGTACTGGCATGGATCTACCAAGACCAGTAAGTCGGGAATCAAGTTCTATTTTTGACACTGTTCAAATTCCTGCAGTAGAGTTATTTTGGGCTCAATGCAGAGGAAGGATTAAACAGTACATCACACAGCAATGTTCGGGGAGATGTTGCAGCTCAGCTCAGTGGTAATTTGCTTTGCATACAACAGGTCACACATTCAATTCCTGGCACCTCCAGTTACAAGGATCTCAGGTAGCAAGGTTGTTAACGACCTCTAGAGACTACCTATCAGTCACAATACAAGACTGGATAGATCAATTCAACTTAAAAGACAGCTTCATTTAATCATAATATTCAACATTATGTATGGCACTTTTGCGTATTTCAAAGCACTTTTCGAGTATTAGCAATGAAATTCTTACAACAACTTTGTATTATTGGGCCACACTGCAGGTCGGAAAGACTGAGGCTGAGAAGGAATGGCTTGCCTAAGGCCGCTTTGGTCAGAGGTGAGATTTGAATTGGGGAAATCCTGATCTATAGCTTAGTTACACCAGCTCATGTGTTCATATTAAAAGGTCTCTGGTTCAAATGGGGTTGGAAAAACTTTTGTTGAAAGTCTTGAAGGGCTGAGAAAGACTGGAGAATTACTGCCAGAGATTAGACAATACTGGGCATCCCCCAGATTCAAAACGCAGGACAGTGATTTATCAAGGGCAGAAGACAGATAACAAAAGAATGTCCCTGGTAAAATTGAGACTGTTGGAGTATATGAAAGCCAGGATGCAGGTGTCACCCAGAACACACCTGTCCTCCTGGAAATTCAAGTGCTAAACATCACACACACCTGAGCCCCTCCCAAATTAGAAACATCTGTATACACCTTAAAATCAGATATCCAAGTGAAGACAGTGCTATAAAAACTTTATTTAATGGCATAAGTCTTTCCGGCTTAAACACAGTTGTAAGTTGCTCTTATAACACACCCACATAAGTGACATTTTGCCAACCGAAGCACCATCACCATGTGATCCAAGAGTGTGCCCAAAATTTCTTGTAACACTGAAGAGAATTCTGGGGCACAGAAAACATGTCCCCTTCCCTACAGATTTGTTCAACTGAATTTAAAAAAAGAACACAATATTTAACTGAAACAATTTCACAAAGTGGCAGATAAAACATGTTAAGCTTCTCTTTAAAAAAAGAAAAAGAAAACCACAGTAGCAAATCTAACCATCAGAAGCATCTTATACAAAATATTTTCATGTGAGCTCAAAGTCATTTTAGGCAAGTTTATTGATAAAAATATACTATTCTTTTCTTAAAAAAGGAAAATACTTCTAGAGCACTACATCATCTCTGGTAAGGTGGGGTTCCACAGTCCAAGAGTAGATGCCAGCTGAGAAAATGGCAGGAAAGTCTTGGAATATCAATGGCACATCCGTGAGGTCATTTCCTTCTGTCAAAGAGAGAAGACAAACAAGGAATTGAAAAGGTAAATTTAAAAAACGGGGGAATAAGATGAAGAAAAGCATTTTAAAATGTTTGTTTGTGGGGAATCTGCAGAGGGCTGTGTCTGGTCAGCGATCAAACCTAGCTAGACTGAGAAGACCATTTTGGTTTTTATTTACCTTAGATACTTGCCTACAGTACATGAAATTTTTGCTAAGTAATCAAGCTCAAATTATCACTTTGCCTTATCTCCGGGTCAGTCAGAGGGCAAAGCCTTTCAACTCTGAACAGTTTCCTTTGTCAAGGACAGAGAGGCCCAGGTTTCTCAAGCAGCAGGCAGCTCCTTCGAAGCAATTTGTTAACCTTTTATTCTTCCTTCTGCTGCAGCCTGGTTCTGCTTTGCAAATGCTTGCAAGCAGGTCTGTTTTTTTGAAACACCAGGATGGGAATCCTCCTTTCCATTTGAAGCAGGCTACAATTCAATGCACCCTTACTTAAGAATATGTATTGTATTGGCAACCTTCAGTCTCGAAAGACTATGGTATCGCGCTTTGAAAGGTGGTTCTGGCACAGCGTCTAGTGTGGCTGAAAAGGCCAATCTGGGAGTGACAATCCCTTCCACACCGGGAGCAAGTGCAGTCTGTCCCTGGCCTGTCTCCCTGGCTATGGGCCTTCCTTCTTTGCCTCTTAGCCTCAGACTGTTGGCAAAGTGTCTCTTCAAACTGGGAAAGGCCATGCTGCACAGCCTGCCTCCAAGCGGGCCGCTCAGAGGCCAGGGTTTCCCACTTGTTGAGGTCCATCCCTAAGGCCTTCAGATCCCTCTTGCAGATGTCCTTGTATCGCAGCTGTGGTCTACCTGTAGGGCACTTTCCTTGCACGAGTTCTCCATAGAGGAGATCCTTTGGGATCCTTGCTAAAACGATCCATGAGCTGCTGGAGATCTTTGGCAGAGTGGGTAGTGATAGCTGCATCGTCGGCAAAGAGGAAGTCACGCAGACATTTCAGCTGGACTTTGGATTTTGCTCTCAGTCTGGAGAGGTTGAAGAGCTTTCCGTCTGATCTGGTCCGGAGATCGATGCCTTCTGTTGCAGTTCCAAAGGCCTGCTTCAGCAGGACAGCGAAGAAGATCCCAAACAAGGTTGGTGCAAGAACACAGCCCTGCTTCACTCCGCTTCGGATGTCAACAGGGTCTGATGTGGAGCCATCGAAAACAACAGTGCCCTTCATGTCCTTGTGGAAAGATCTGATGATGCTGAGGAGCCTGGGTGGACATCCAGTCTTGGGGAGAATCTTGAAGAGGCCGTCTCTGCTGACCAGGTCGAAAGCCTTTGTGAGATCTATGAAGGCTATAAAGAGTGGCTGTCGTTGTTCCCTGCATTTCTCCTGCAGTTGTCTAAGGGAGAATACCATATCAGTGGTGGACCTGTTGGCTCGGAATCCACACTGCGATTCTGGATAGACGCTCTCTGCAAGTACCTGGAGCCTCTTTAGTACAACTCGGGCAAACAGCTTTCCTACAACGCTAAGGAGAGAGATGCCGCGGTAGTTGTTGCAGTCACCCCTATCACCTTTGTTCTTGTACAGCGTGATGATGTTTGCATCCCTCATGTCTTGAGGTACTCCACCTTCTCTCCAGCAGAGACAGAGGATTTCATGCAGCTCAGTGACGATGATCTCTTTGCAGCATTTTAGGACTTCAGCAGGGATGCTGTCTTTCCCAGGTGCCTTGCCAAAGGCAAGGGAGTCCAGGGCCACGTGAAGTTCTTCTAGGGTTGGTTCACTGTCAAGCTCTTCCAGCACAGGCAGGCACTCAATGTTGTTCAGTGCTTTTTCAGTGACTACATTTTCTCTTAAGAATAACACCCATGGAAAACAGTGGGTCTACTTCTGAGTAAAAAGGGTTGCAAATATATGCAACTGCATCTCTTTGCTGTGAATTGAATTGCACAGTCCCAGTTATGTGTTATGGGTTGTATGTTTTATGTAGAGCTTCTGGCTCAACGCACCAGACACCTTAAAGGTGGATTTGATTCATGGTTCTCCTGCAGTGGTTCCCAACCTTTTTCACTTGCATATCCCCTGGCAGCCCATTTCCATAAATTGTACCCTTCATATTAGCAAAATGTTTGTAATTAATACAAGCACTCATCTCCTCCATATGAAAGCCCAGACTTCATGTATTTATCACAGTGTTTAATCTTTTTATCTGTTTGAAGAACAGAAGACTGCCTTTGCACTGTTTTGCACCAGAAGTGTGCTGAGAACTTCTGGGTGATTGATCACTTTCCATATTATGTTTCAGCTTTTGCCTTGCTGGTCCTTGCAAGGCATTCCTGTCTTGCAAAGCATTCTGGAGCACGACCTGCCTTTTTCTACCATTATTTCATTCTTTTCCAAGTACCCCTAAAGGTCCTGTTGAGTGTCCCTGGGAGTACATGAATCCCAGGTTGGGAACCACTGTTTTACTGGTATGTTGTTTACAGTGCACTTACTCTGATAGTGCTTACCAAAAGGTGATGAAAACCAGAATTTAAAAAGAATAAAAATGTATCTTACGATCTTTTACTATGTTTTTAATAAATTAGAGACTATATTTCTTAGGTAACAATTAGTGGTGGATTATTTTTCAGGATCTGGCCTCGAGTAAAAACAGGCAAAACTATAGTCACGCACCCCCCTAAGTTTAACCCCGACTTATTCGAGGGTCATAGTAAATTCCATGGTTGTTGGCTCAAATCCTGCCCTCAATTTATCTGTGGGATCAACTTATAGGTGAGCGCCTGCGATATTTAAAGGGTTTGTATTCCACCTTTACTATGCCGAAGCAATTCAAGAGTAAAAATATACAATATATAAAACATTAAAAAATAATAAGGAAGACAACAAATTGGGGAGGGCAACTATTTACAAACATAGTATTTACCTAGGTTTTTAAACACCAACAAGTCACTGCCCTAGCAGGCTGGAAAGTGTTCACAGAGTAATTTCTGATGAAATTTTGAACACTCAGCTGCTGATGAAGTCATGAGCAAGTCTGTATTCACAGGAAAATACTCCCTCTCCCCCACAAGAGATTTGTCTTTCAAGAATAGCCCTGGCTTGGTGTTTGTCTATGTCTTCTTCCTCAATTATTCAAGCGAGTGAGTGAGCATCTGTCACAAAAGGAGGACAGTCATCATGGCTAATAGCTACTGTTAGACCCAAGTAGAACCTCACTGTTCAGAGGCAGCAGGCCTCTAAAGACTGGATGTTGGGGATATACAATGGCGGGGAAGGGAGAAGAGTTGTTACTCCATGCTCTGCATGTGGAATTCCTGGAAATAACAAGCTTCTCACTGTTGGGAACAGGATGCTGGGCTAGATGGACCATTGGTCTCATAGTATGACTTGCTGCTGCTCTATGCTCTTTTTACCTATTTTTTTTACTCTGACTGCTGTTTTTTATGATGTGTTAATATGTTTTTATTTGTTTTTAAATTGTTTTTAATATGTTGTAAGCCGCCTTGAGTCCCTTCAGGGAGAAAGGCGGGGTAAAAATAAAGTTATTATTATTATTATTATTAGTAAATGCAATACTTGTGTTCCAATACAAAGTGGGTCTATTGAAGTCTGTAGCCAAATGGATTCTCTATGCCAAGATGCTATTTACCTCTAAAGACCAGATGTTGGAGGCAAACAAGAAAGGGTCATCCTCGTGCCTCTGTAAAAGCCCACAAGCAAGGTATCTGGCTTGGAAACAGGATGCTGGACCCAATGGACTTTTGGTCTGATCCAATACTGCTCATCTCATGTTCTTATTTATTATGTTTTTATCCCACCCTTTCTCCAGAGAACTCAGGATGGCATATGTGGTTCTTCTCCTGCCCCCCTCTATTCCAGCTGTAACCTCCCAAAAGCCCTGCCTCTGGAAGGTTAAGCTATGAGCACAACTGGCCAACAGGAATGGAGCACTATTGGAGGACACTGTTAGCCTTGGCTTTCCCCCAGACTCGCATCTCAGACTCACCAGGGGCTCCAACTCCTTAGTATCAATGAGATTGAACTCTTTCACGAAGTAGTAGAAATGCTTATAACAGGTGTTGACGTGGGCCTCCGATCCCATCTGGGCAATCCGGTCAAAGTGATGGATGTAAACATGAACAAAGACCCGGAAAAGCCGGGACAGGATTTTCTTCACCACTTGGAGGAAATTCTTAGGAAATGGGGTACCTACAGAGTGCCAGAGAAGTTTGGAGGGAGGGAAGAGGAAGCAGAGGTTAAAAACAACCAGCTCTGTATATCCACCACCATCAGGATTGCTTCTTTTCATTATCATTTGGAGGTCCTGCTCTTTTGGGGGGCTCCTATTTTGTTTGGGAGCCATAGAAATGATCCTGCAACAATCTGTGTTGATGTTGTCCCCACACATTTTTTTAAAGATAAAAATCTTTAAATTTTTTTTTTTTGCTACTGCCTCTGACAATGATGGCATGGGCAGTAATGCTCATCGACCCCCGATGGGTACTTTCTTAAGTAACCATAACTGTTTGGGATGGGGCATTGTATCAGGGCATTGTGGGTAGCAATAATAAAGGAACACAGCTATGAAAAAGACCCAATGGCCATTCTGCATTTAGATGCCCAAGAAATCCATGCCTCAATTTCCTCAGTTCATTTCTGAGTTGGTAAACCCAACACAAGGAGAGTTTTCCCTCTCACTCTTAATAATTTGATTACAAATCAGCCAAGATCCAGACTTTGAAACTTATCACCACAAAATGGGGAAAAGAGCAACATGCTCCTCAGCACACACAAAAACAGCATCAGTATCACCAATAAATGCTCAAAGCAACTTTCTGACAAGGCCAGCTCATAAAAATCTCTACAGCGTGTCCCAGCTTTATTCCCTAACCTGATCCTGAGCACACTTAATTCTGCCAGTAACAAAATAAATAAATGCAAATCCTGAATGAATTACTGAACTGCATTTAGGCTGTAATCTTGTACACACTTACCTGGCAGTAAGTTCCATTAAACCCAATCTTAAGTAAGTAAACTTACTTCTGAGTAGGCATGCATAGGATTGTGCTGTTAGTTTACCCAGCTAAGCAGACACCCAGCAGTCATCTTACTCATAACCATTATATACCAGGTTTTCAGTTATACCAGGTTTTCTGTTTTTCATTATATACCAGGTTTTCTGTTAGCAGAGATAAGGTTTTGAGGTGTGTGTATGTCAGTCAATTTTAGCTACAGCCCTTCTGAGCCCATTCTGAAAAGGCTGCAGATCAATGACGGGGCTGCCATGTTTAGCATCAGCCAGTCATTGAGTCAGGGCCAGTGCCAGCCCTCCTGGTACCCGAAACAGTATGTCCAATGCCACCTTTTGCTCCTTTCATTCCCTTTTCGGCCACTTTTATCTCCCCCTTCCTTTTCCAATCCAGGGAACTGGAAGAAAAGTAGAGGTGAGTGGATGGACAGTAGTGGGTGCCCCTCCATCAATTTGCTGCCTGCTTCAGTTGGCTATGGGGATGGGCCAGGCCAGCCCTGTCCTTAATCCATCTGCAGTGCCTTCTCTCTCCTTTTTCTGGAGAGTCCAGAACTTGGACTGTAACACCAATTGCCAGAGCCAGAAGCAGAAGCACCAGTTCTGTGGGTTGGCATCTGTACCATCAGTAAGTCCCCAGAGTTCACCCAAAGGAAACTTGGACTATATTATCTGCCAGGGAGCAGAAAACTCTGCCATACATACCCTTCTGACTCCTCATCCCACCATAACTTTGCATGTATCTTAATTGTAAGTTGCTTTGAGAGCTAACCTTGGTTGCAAAGCAGGAAGATAGGATATTCTTGCTATCCAGCAAATTTCAGACATGCTTCCCTGCATATTGGTGTGGAACTCACCAACATTTGTGGGAAAGAGATCCTCATTGTTAATCTGGACCTCAATCCAATCCATGAGAAGGTTCATGTATCTGGGGGCAGAGAGGGCAGTGGGCTTCCGATACTTCTCGTCCTGCCACCTGTATTCGTATTTCGGCCCCCCTGACATGATCGGACAGGACTTCTCTGTGCAATAGTCACTGA
The DNA here is from genome assembly GCF_035046505.1 of Tiliqua scincoides. Lineage (NCBI taxonomy): Eukaryota > Metazoa > Chordata > Lepidosauria > Squamata > Scincidae > Tiliqua > Tiliqua scincoides. The sequence goes on along the minus strand of NC_089828.1, from coordinate 33,320,320 downwards.
TGGTCCCATAGATGAGGTTGATGCGATTGAAGAAATCCACCACGTGAACAGCCACCCAATCGTTCAACTCCTCGTCGGACGGCAGCTGGACAGCCAACTTCAGGTCGAGTCCAGCATTGAGCGAAGCCTGGGCCTTCTTGTGGAGCTCAAACCGCTGTGTCCCAGGTTCAAATTTCCGCTTGGGACGGAAGGTTCTGTCCTTATTGAAAACTTGCTTCCACTCCATTCTCCTGCAAAGTACTTGCAAGGCAAAGATGTGTTTTCCAAAAAACAGTAGTTGCCCTGTTGGCTGCCTTTAGATCCTCGTAATAACTCTTACCAGCTTCCTCTGGTTATCCAAATGCTTTGTGATCTGCAGAGCAACACATATACAGGAGTTAAACAAAGCTGTGGCAGCGACAGCAGACATCCAACAAGCAACATACCCAGTACTATAAGTGGAAGATCTGGACCCTGAGTTTACAGGGGCAGTGAAAAAAAGGCAGATTTGAAGCCAAGGATTATTAGGAAAGGATAAAAATAAAATTGACAGTTTCAGAATGTCTTTATGCAAATATACAGAGCATTATGTTTGGAATACTGTGTGCAGTTCTGGCTGTCCCATCTCAAGAAGGATTTTAGAGAGATTGAAAAAAGGCAATAAAAAGGATCAAGGGGTATCCAGGAATGGTCAGCCAAATGCCATTTAGCATCACACCAAAAATGCCTTTGATTAACCTCCATAACGACATTTGGAGTCATATGTAAATATGAACAATTGCTGCTGGATCACAGTAAAGGTTCCATTTGGTTTCATGTCCCATTTGTAACAGTGGCTGGCAAGATTCTTTCAGGAAGCCCACAATGGAGACATCAAAGCAATAGCTCTCCTTGTTTTTCTGCTCCCTAGCAACTGGTACTCAAAGGCAGACTACCTTTGTACATGGAGGTTTAGCTATCATGGCTGATAATGAACCAACCACAACAGAACGGTCACTTTGTGAGGGTCTTTTCCTCCCACCTCCTCAATCCTTTCTCCAGCAGCAAATACTAGGTTCAAAGCAAGGTCAAAAGGCACTTCAGATGTTTTTAGTTAGACAGATGCGTTGTTAAGGAAGTTACAAGTGGGAGTTAAGGAGCAGAAAGACCCCAATGGCAGAACGGAGAAGCTGCAACCCCGATTACTAAGAAGCCAAGTCAGGGCCTGTCTTAACCACATCCTGTAAAAACACATTTCAGTTCTGGTAAGAAAGAGGAAATGCAAGAGGGCTGGGCCCAAAATGCCTTGCAAAGAGAGGACTTGTTGCAAAGCCTGGGCATAAAAACTCAGTGACCGGGTGAAGATACAGGGGGGTTCTGCAACCCTTGGCAGAATGGACTTCTTACTCATTATTCCTACAGAACAGTGAACATGAGAAACTGCCAGGCTGGATCCGATTTAGTCCCGCATGCTGGTTCCAACAGCAGTCAGCCAAGTTCATCTGAAAGTCCACAAGCAGGGCATGAAGGTACAGCCCTTCCCCACTGATTGTCCCTATTGCAAAACATTATGAATATCAATTCAGAGGTAGACTACCTTAACACACGGAGGTTCCATTTTAGTTATTACGCCTAATGACCATTGACAGACCTCCTATCCTACACAAACACAAGTACAGTCTTGATCAATTAGACCACAGGTTCATGTCATCCAATGTCCTGCTTCCCATAGGACATTTGGATGCCTCTGTGAAACCCCCAAGCAAGGCTCAAAGTGAATATTGCTTCCTTATAGCTTATCCCCAGTACCTGAAATGCAGTTCTAGATTTCTTCTTAGAGTGGGTGTTTCATGCAGTTATCATGACTGAACATCACCAACAGATCTATTTGACTTCTCTGTTAATTTATATAACCCCCTTTTGGAGCCAAGTAGGGGTCATCCTAGACAATGTAGGGAACACGTGCTTCTCTGTTTTCTTGGGGGGGGGGGGAAAGGGGAAGGGAATTCAAAATGGAACAAAACTGCAAGGGGGGGATTTAACACTTTGCCCTCATTGTAGTTCTAACCCTTGCTTTTAATTAGTGGGGAAAGCTTCCAATGGCTTTTAAGGGAAGCTTTTCTTTTTCCTAATTAAAATAGTGCATGATCAGGATCAGAACCCCAGCAAGAGAAAGGTTTTAATGCCCCCCACGCCCTGCAGTCTCACCCTATCTCAAGTGCCCCCCCTCAGCTCTTTGTTTTTCTTTCAGAAACAAAGACCAGATAAAGCACATCCTTTCTCTGTACTGTCTGGTTTGGTCCAGAGCCCACAGTCATCTTCAGATGTTGTGGCATCACATTTGCGAGTTCCACCAATTTGCCTCATATTGTGTGAAGAGGCATTTCCTGAACCTGCTGTCCAGCTACTTCATCAGGTGACCCATCAAAGGAGTTCTGATGAAGGGTCTACTTCCTCATTTCTCTCAATAAAATCCATTACAGTATTTCATAAGTCTGTAGCTAGTCTCCTTCCTCCACCCTGGCCCTGTGCGAGGTTTTCTCTTCGCAGCAAATACCTGGCCAGGGATGGATAGTATAACTGCCAGGTTAGCACAAGACACATCCATCCTGCAAAACCACTGCCAAGTCAGATTATGACTGGACAGAAGAGCCCCTCTGGATCAAGCCAAAGATCCATTTAGTTCTGCATCCTGTTTCTCAAAGCGGCCAATCAGGAGCCACCAGGAAGCCCATGGACATGAAGACAACAGCCATTTCTGGTTGTTTGGCTTTCAGCATCTTATAGTCAGGGCTATGCTGCCTCTGAATATGGAGGTTCCTCTGTTGGTGGTAGCCACAGAAAGACCTAAAACAAGAGGCAGTGTGCCTCCAAGAAGCAAAATAAGAAAGATGTACCCTCAAGGTTCATTTAAGCCTGTTTCCAAGAGTCATTAGCTGTTTCTGAGAGGTTCACAAGCAGGGCATACACACATGAACCTGCATTATACCAAGTCGGACCATAGTTCCTCTGAGGCCAGTATTCACCACAATGACAGACAGCAGCAATCCAGGGGTCTTTCCCAGACCCCAAATCTTTTTGAACTGGAGATGCTCAGGATTTGAACCTGGGCCCTTCAGCAAGCAAAGCATGTACACCATTGCTATACTGCCAGACAGCGAAGCCCATCAACACCACCACAAAGAGATGGCTGTCTCAAAACTCAACCTATTCTGACGAGTTCATACCTGCATGCTTCAGCTCCTTGAGGCTGCACCTCTCCCAAAATCCATCCCACGCCTTGCAGAAATGTACTTCCAGGAGACCAAAAGAAAGGAGACAAGAGGAGAAATCTATCTTTTAAGAGGATATCCTTTGCAAGGGTGTGCAGTGAAGATCAAGATTGCAAAGAGGAGAAGGAAGGGAGCTGCCAGCTGCTTCTTTTCTTACAGAAAACTAGTCACTGGCCTGCTGAGTTGCTTGGATTAAAAACCTCTGATGAGTAATAGTGAAATTGCGTTGCTTCCTTTTAAGGAAGCTCACGCTACATCAGAGAGAGAGAGAGAGATTATTTACACAAAACTCTCCACTTCAGGGGCCAAGACAATGGCTTCCTAGATTAAAGTTTTCCAAATAAAAGGTGTTATCAGGTCACATTCCGGCATTGGAAATGAGGTTGACACGTCCCTCCCTCTCCCTTCTGCCAGGAGAGGCCCCTCTCTGTCTGAAACCCTGGAGAGCTGCTTGCCAGCCAGAGTAGACAGTATTAGGCTGGCTGGACGGGTGGTCTGACTCAGTAACAGGTAGCTTTGTATGGACATGTATTCCTCATCTGCCTGACTTTAGGCAAACAGGGTATATGGCTGGGGAGGAAAAAGTGAAGGATCAAAGGGGATTAAGAAAAGGCAGGTTAGTTTTCTTAGGTGACATTCAAATTACCTACCTCCACGAAAAGAGGGGGGTTCATACATCCCTCAGTCTTAAACACATTCTTGCCTACAGGTATGTGCCATGGGGATATGTTCTCCAATCCCTGTTGTTATGCGATCACATCATTAAGTGAACATTCAGCCCAGTCTAATGCCTTAGTTGTGTAAACAGACACTCCCTGCAAGATACTAACTGGCTGCAAAGGCTAGTATGGATTGCCTCTTCTTTGCATTAAGAGTGTCTTTGCTGTGTAAACAGACATTCTGCGGCAGGCTATGAGAGTCCTTACTGTCTCATTAAGAGCCTCTTTGTTGTGCTTTGACCACCCTTGTATATGCAGTTAAGTGGCACACACCAGTACCTTGTTTCCAACAGTGATCAGCAAGACACTTCTAGTGAGACTCTGCATTCATGTATGAACTGGTAACCCCAGCTAGCTTCTAGGATCAAGTGGTACATTTTCTTTGGGCTCAAGCCCCAGGACCTCTTATGTTATAAATTGCTAAAGAAAAAAAATCCTTTGGTAGCAGATATTGAACAAATGGTGGCGGGGGAAGGGTTTCTAAACTGTTCTTTTCACTATTTTGGGACAAAAATATCGGAAGCAGGCATTAGGTGATGGTGGATTCATTATCTAAATTAGGGGACAACACACTCCTATTCTGGACATGCAACAGTATAAAACAGTATAAAACAGTATAAAATGCAACAGTATAAAACCTGCAGCTTGGTCAGAAGGGCTAGAAATTTACCCTGCTTTTTTAAACAAGGAACCCTGAAATCCCCAGAATTTGGAAGATCCCCCCAAATCCCAGCATACTCCAATCTTTGAGTATTTTAGCACTTTTCAGGAAATGAGGAATCTGAGAATTCTCAGTTCTTTGAAATGACATCTCCACGATGAATTTCCCCTGGCCGGAAATTCTTTGTGTATTTCCAGCTGGGAAAAATGCCAAAATCCCCTAATCAAGAACAAAATCACATCTTTTGAATGACTTTGACTCTTGATCAACCAGCTCTTGCAGGGAGGAGGATGGGGGCTTTCGACTGCCCCCCCTTCCCAAATATGGCCCCAGCACAAACTCGTTGGTGACCTAAATATGCCCAGAACAAGAATGGCAATTTACTGTAGGAAAATCCCTTCCAAATGTACAAGTGGCAATTACTGGTTTAGATCAGTGGTTGAGAAAGAGGCTTACAGCAGAAACTGGTCATCACACTGTCACCAAATGCCCTTGGGCAAGCCACTCACAACACAGAGGTGGCCAATAACCATGGCTAGATCTCTCCTCTCTGTGGATCTGTCTAATCCCCTTTTCAAGCCACCTGAGAATATTTAAGCACTCCTGCAAATACCTGAAATTAACAATAAGGAAGAAAAGCCAAAAACACTAAACAAAGTTCATGAAACAGCAAGTCCCATCACTGGTGCTTGCCCCTGAAAGGTTATCATTGTTTTTCTGCTTCTTCACTTCCAACTTAAAATGTTATTTCAATTGGATAGCAGTTACAAGTGTGTTTTTATTACCTGTTAAAAAAACACACACACACCCAATGAACTTTTTAAAAAAGTTGCTATTATTTGTATCCCATTTTTCTATCAAATTGATAATCAAAGCTGCTTACAGATATGGGCAGAGACCAAAAATAAGTTTATAATGAATGAATAATAAGCTCATTAAGGTCACCAATGCTCCTCTGCCTTGAACAGCAATCTAAAATCTGCCAGTGAAGTTTTAAGTAGGAAGAGAAGCAGGATTAGCTGCCTGGTGGCTGAAGATCAAGCAGCAGTTAAAGGTACCGGAACAGCCTAGGGTAGGCGTTTTCTGGTCCGTTGGCAATCCGGCTGAAAAACGGAAGATGGTACTGCCAGGGAAGGGGGGGGAAGCCGTTTTTTTCTCTGTATGGAATAAGGGGTCGTGTTCCTGAAGCGTAACATCTGGGTCGTTAGACAAAGATGTCCCCAAACTCACTACTAGGCACGGTTGTCGGAGCCCAATCCTGACTATGTCTACTCAGAAGTAAGTCCCCTTATAGTCCATGGGGCTTACTCCCAGGAAAGTGTGGCTAGGATTGTAGCCTGAGAACCCAATCCTGTGCCTGTCTACTCAGAAGTAAGTCCTGTTATAGTCCATGGGGCTTACTCCCAGGAAAGTGTGGCTAGGATTGCAGCCTCAGCCACACACTCTCCCGGGACCTCTAATCCAGCCTCAAAGGACATGTTTGTGCATCCGAAAGAAGCAGCAGTTGCGCAAGCGGACGAGGCTGCCCCCCATCCTGACTTCTCAGGTGCGTCCTACCTGCGCTTGGAAGGCGGTCCCGGAAAGCCCCTCTGCGGTGATGCTCAGGAACGCCCAAGGAGAGGAGGACCACTTCTGCGCCCCGGGAGGGAGGGAGGCACCGCCCTTTCCTCTGGCAGGCTTCCCAGGGCCCCAATCCGGTAGGCACTCCCTCCTCCGCCCCCCTTCCCTTCCAGGGAGGGATCTGCTCCTCTGATCGTGGGCGAGGGAGAGCCTGCAGGGAGCCGGGCGCACGTCCAGCCTGCAAGGGCTTCACCTCCTCCCCGGCTGCCGAAAGAAAGCGGTGCGCGTGCGAGGGCGGCCCCCAGTGATGCTGCTCGCAGCCGCGTCAAGGAAACGCTGGTTCCCTGCAGCCGCGTGGCTCCCCCTCCCCCGCTCAGGGGCTTTGCAAAAGGACCTGCAGGTGCACCCAGGAGATGCCCTCCCCATTAAGGCGCGGCTCTCAGCCACAGCTCAGTGGATCGCCTGGTTCAGAGGCAGTCTACCTGAATACTAGGGGGCAGGGCCTAGGAGAGGGTTAAGGGGGTAATTTCCTCCTAGGGCCAGAAAGGGGGCCCAGAAATTTCCTGGAATCTTCCATTTTCCAATCTCACCCAGACTCACTGCCCACACAGAATGCTGGGGGCATCACCATGGGCACCTGGCAGCAACTACTCCCACAAGCCATGCACACCAGGCCCAGGAATGCATACATTCCTTAGCAGTGTCACATCTGGGAGGAAACCAACCTGCTACAGTAGCTCACTTCCCAGGAAGGAGTGGAGAGGAACTCAGGGACACAGCTGCAGGAGCTGCAGAAGGCAGTTTTGGTGCACCCAGGACTCTTTCCATTCTAGCGTGAGCCTTAATACAATGCTACTAATCTCCTGCAACAATTTGCTATATTTGAAAGATTTTAGAGAGACTTAGGAGTGAGTTTGGCTTTCTGCATTACTGTATCTGGCTGCCAAAGCCGGGCAGGCAGGTAGACCTAAACTCTGCATTGGGAAGATTGGTAGACCTGGGCTCCAAAGACTTTTCCGACTGTTGCCACTTTCCCCCTGCCTGTTTTGCCCCATTCTGCCCATCCCCACTGCCATCCCCCACCTTTTTCACCCCCTCCCTCTTTGGTAAGGGGCACACAAGAAACTTTGTAACCCTGATAAAATTTCTCTCAGAGGCCCTGGGGAAGGGAGGCAGATGAGGCTGAGCCTCCCCTCCCCACCCCACCCCACTGGAGTCCTTCGAAAAGTGCCACCCCCACATGAGGTGTGCAAGCACTCACAACCCACTTAGTGGTGGTGCTTTTCGAAGGACTCTGGTTGGGTGGGGAGGGGAGGCTCTGCCTCACCTGCCACCCACCACTTGTCCCTGCTGGGGGGGGACCCAAAACAAAATGGGGGGATAGCTGTTCCAGTCTTGCTTATGAGCTTCCCACAGGCATCTCCCTGACCAGTGCTGGAAACAGGAACCTAGTTATTGGATGGGTTATTCATATTTCTAAGTATAGTAGAGTGTTGTTTTTGCTGTAGTTTTAACACCCAGGAATTAATCCATAACAAATAATGCAGTGGTTCCCAAACTTTTTAGCACCGAGACCCACTTTTTAAAAAGATACTCTATCCCAGCTCGGTTTACCAGACAAAAAAAGGAGATTTAGAAAGAAAGATATTTTTAATTATTTATAAGTAATACACTGTTCACAACCTTCAGTCTCGAAAGACTGTGGCATCGCGCTCTGAATGGTGGTTCTGGCACAGCGTCTAGTGTGGCTGAAAAGGCCGATTCAGGAGTGACAATCCCTTCCACACTGGGAGCAAGTGTAGTGTGTCCCTGGTCTGTCTCCCTGGCTATGGGTCTTACTTCTTTGCCTCAGTCTGTTGGCAGAGTGTCTCTTCAAACTGGGAAAGGCCATGCTGCACAGCCTGCCTCCAAGCAGGATGCTCAGAGGCCAAGGTTTTCCATCCGTTGAGGTCCATTCCTAAGGCTTTCAGATCCCTCTTGCAGATATCGTTGTAGCGCAGCTGTGGTCTACCCGTAGGGCACTTTCCCTGCACAGGTTCTCCATAGAGGAGATCCTTTGGGATCCAACCATTGCCCATTCTCACGACATGACCAAGCCAACGGAGGTGTCTCTGTTTCAGCAGTGTATACACGCAGGGGATTCCAGCTCATTCCAGGACTGTGTTGTTTGGGATTTTGTCCTGCCAGGTGATACCGAGGATGCGTCGGAGGCAGCGCATGTGGTAAGCATTCAGCTTCTTCTCCTGTTGTGTGCGAAGAGTCCATGACTTGCTGCAGTACAGAAGTGTACTCAAGACGCAAGTTCTGTAGACCTGGATCTTGGTATATTCCGTCAGCTTCTTGTTGGACCAGACTCTCTTTGCAAGTCTGGAAAACGTGGTAGCTGCTTTGCCGATGCATCTGTTTAGCTCAGTATCGAGAGAAAGAGTGTCGGAGATTGTTGAGCCAAGGTACACAAAGTCATAGACAACCTCCAGTTCATGCGCAGAGATTGTAACACAGGGAGGTGAGTCCCAGAACCATGACCTGTGTTTTCTTCAGGCTGATTGTCAGTCCAAAGTCTTGGCAGGCCTTGCTAAAACAGTTCATGAGCTTCTGGAGATCTTTGCCAGAGTGGGCGGTGACAGCTGTATCGTTGGCAAAGAAGAAGTCATGAAGACATTTCAGCTGGACTTTGGACTTTGCTCTCAGTCTGGAGAGGCTGAAGATGCCTTCTGTTGCAGTTCCAAAGGCCTGCTTCAGCAGGACAGCGAAGAAAATCCCAAACAAGATCGGTGCGAGAACACAGCCCTGCCTCACTCCGCTTCAGATGTCAAAGGGGTCTGATGTGGAGCCATCAAAGACTACAGTGCCCTTTATGTCCTCGTGGAAAGACCTGATGATACTGAGGAGCCTGGGTGGACATCCGATCTTGGGGAGAATCTTGAAGAGGCCGTCCTTACTGACCAGGTCGAAATCCTTCATGAGATCTATGAAGGCTATAAAGAGTGACTGTCATTGTTCTCTGCATTTCTCCTGCAGCTGTCTAAGGGGGAATACCATATTGGTGGTGGACCTGTTGGCTCAGAATCCACACTGTGATTCTGGATAGATGCTATAGTTCTTGCAGTCACCTGTGTTGCCTTTGTTCTTTTACAGCGTGAAGATGTTTGCATCCCTCATGTCCTGTGGTACTCCACCTTCTCTCCAGCAGAGGCAGAGGATTTCATGCAGCTCAGTGGCGATGATCTCTTTGCAGCACTTTAGGGCTTCAGCGGGGATGCTGTCTTTCCCAGGTGCCTTGCCAGAGGTGAGGAAGTCCAGGGCTGTCATGAATATGGCAGTTTAGGCCTAGTAGCATTGCAAAGCCTGAACCAAAGTAACCCAGTAACATAGAAGTGGCTTGAATCCTAGCTGAAAGGAATTTACAACTCCATGGAAGGTGATGGTGTAGCACCTCAGCAGACAGAGAGGCGACATGAGTCTCCAGTGGGGAGGGGGAGAAATAGGAGGACTAGCATCCAGCCCCACTTCGAGAAGATTCTGTCCCCAGGAGTTCTGATTGGGCAGTTTGAAATGAGTAGAGAGTCACACCATCCTCTTGGCATGAGAAGTATAAGAACAAAGCCCAAAGGGGTGTCTTTGTCTTTGTCTTGGGTCTTTGTCTCTGGGTGAGATAGGTGGTGGGTGCACATCCTGCCCCGCCAGGACCATGTGGCCCATAGGTAACTGGGGCTGAGGATTTACAAAAGAAGCTGACCCAGGTGAGAGTTAGGAAATAATAGAGATAGCCAGTTAGCTTTATTATTTTATGCTGATATGTTTCCTAGAAGTTTTTATGCCTCTAGCATTTGCTGCCTTTTGTAACTTTTTGTAACCCTATGTACTTAATAAAGTAAAAATCCTTTTACCATGTTGGTTCATTGTCTGTTGGGGACAAAGGTTCAGAATCCTGCCTAGCCGTTCAGCAAGCTACCAAAAATCCTCATTGTGGACTAGTAACTTGAGGACTGAGACTTTAAGTAAAGAAAGTGCTCAGTGCCTACAAGGGATATAGTTAAGCCTAGAGGGTCTCAGTATCCCTGGACTGAGACACTGGCTCTTACAGGGTGGTGGCAGTACTACCAAACAGGGATCTTTGAGGGCTCTAGGGTTCAGAACCAACAACTCTGAGCACCCCAAAACCCTGGGAGTGTGATGAAGTATACGACAAGGGCCACGTGAAGTTCTGCTAGGGTTGGTTCACTGTCAAGCTCCTCCAACACAGGCAGGCACTCAGTGTTGTTCAGTGCTTCCTTGGTTACTGCGTTTTCTCGGGAATGTGGCTCAGAGTAGTGCTGCACCCAGCGTCCTATCTGCTGTGCCCGATCCTGGATGACCTCGCCTGTGGCAGACTTCAGAGGGGCAGTTTTCTTCTGTGTTGGACCTAGGGCCAGCTTGATACTGTCATACAGCCCCTTGATGTTGCCCGTGTCAGCTGCTATCTGTATCTGGGAACAGAGTTAGAGCCAGTAGTCGTTAGCATATCTCCTGGCAGTCTGCTGGACTTTGCTGCGAGCAGCTCGGAGCACCTGCAGGTTGCACTCACTGGGACAGGCTTTGTATGCTGCTAGAGCATTATTATTATAAGTAATTATTATAATTATTAAGCAATAAATTATAGAATATAATTAATAAGTAATTATTATAAGTAATAATAGCCAGAAAAAAGACCCTTATATCTCCTTATATTTACACATGCTTGCAAACTGCAGAAGCTGAGCTCTTTGCAGGGTACTTAGCAGCTACAGTATCTGATTTCAGGGCTTCAGGCAATTAGTTATCTGCTCATCACCCTTCAGGGACCCACCAACAATCAGGTTGTGATGCACCAGTGGGTTCCGACCCACAGTTTGGGAACCACTGAAATTTTCTTCCCTTTGTTGTTTTATATATATATATATATATATATATATATATATATATATATATATATATATATATAAGTTTGCCATGGCTGCCATGCTCCACACTATTGCACAACAGGAAGGAATTCAACTGGTGAAACTTTCCTTCCAGCTGCATGCCAGAGGAAAGATTTACCACCTGAACATCTGCTTTGAATGCTGCTGTTAAAAAGCACAGGAGCCTATAGCAGAAAAAGAAACTACCAATCCTACCATAACACTTGTTCTTTTTTGTTGACTGGCCTGAGCATTTAACTGGAAAGGGAAGGGAAATATCTCTCAAATTCTTCTCCGACTAGACTGGATCTGTGGACACTAGGGTTGCTGCATTCATTAAAACAAAAGAATGTTCTAGAACAACCATGGCTGTTGCAGAGAGTTCCATGGAACCAGAATGTCCTGCAGCAAAAGGCCTCCAGTTGTGTGGATTTGGGAGATGTCACGTTCTGGGAGGAAGAATGATTCCTGTAAAATACCAGCCAGGAATGGGTTTCCGAGTTCAGTTCAGGCCAGGATTTCTGACGTTGGCCATGCTTCTGAGTCTGTGGCCTAACCCAGGCCAGAGTTGCCTGCAGTGTGACCCAAATTTTGCTCTCCGCTTTGCCTCATATGCCCCTCGCCTAAGTCGCAAGTCTTGGGGGCTTGGGGATGTGCCAGCTGCAGGTCGCCAGCTCCGGGGCTGGGCCCATGACACCCTGCAGCAGTTGCAGCTTGGGGTGCCGGCTGAGATCCGTGAGTAGCCTTACAGGAGGGTAAATGCCAGCAACCTAACACCCTCAGTTTCAGGTTGCTGGTGGCTTTGGAGCAAGACTCTTTACTGAGCCCCTGATGGTTCCCCCCACCTACCCCTGGTAGTGATTGAGCAGTACCCCTACTGCTGGCCAGGTCAGTCCTCATGAACATGGGCTCTTGACCCAACCTGTCTGACCCCTGCCCATTGCAATTCCAGCTCTCAAGAAGGCCTCAGACCTGCACAGCTTGTACCCTTCCAAGCCAAACTCCTACCTGTGTTTTGTCCCCTGCCTACTGTCTGACAGCTCCTTTTTAACAGTCCTACGCGAACAGCAAAGAAAGGGATGGATTTTCTTCCCAATGAGGGAAACATCAACTTTTGTAGTTGTTTTGTTTTTTTCCTTGTAAACTTCTTTGTGAAAATTTTATGTTAGAAGGCAGTATAGAAATCTATGAAGTAAGTAATGAGAACTTGGGTTGCCAACTTTTTTTCTGGCAAGGCTTCTATACTTTTAAGAATAGCAAGGAGATTTAGTGAAACCTTTGGGGCAGTGTGCTGGATTTGACTCAGTGGGTCACAAGCTCTGACTCAAGCTATGCAGTGACATTCACTCTGATGGTTGTCCCTTTTATGCCCCCTCCCAGCAGGAGTCCTGAGATTTTAATGGCAGTATTACAGGCTGAAATTCAATAGGTGAGGCATTCCCTGGCATGATGGTGTGAAGGGGGATGCTCTCCCAGTTGGATGTTTGCTTGTCATTGGTTTTTTGAGGCACTAGAGGGTAAAGGTCACAACTAGGGTAAGTCTTAATTGATCTAATGGAATTAAGATCTAATTGATCTTAATTGATTCCTAATGTAATCAATTTTCTTTGATTAATTGGTGGCAGGTGGGGGAGACTTCCTTCATACAAAGATGGAGAGATGTTATGGATTAAATTGCAAGCTGTCTTTAAATCAAGAACAATGCACTAATAGTTCCTTCAGCTATTAGTGGGGGATTAGTGGATGGGGGGGGTCACCAAGCAGTGATCCCATAGCCAAATCTTGCCCTCTGTCTCATGCCAGTTAGCCCTCCACTAGCCAACCCAGGGGCAAGAAGGGTGTGTGGCAGGAATACTGGCCTATGGTAATGGAAGTTGCTGACAAATTATTAGAGGGGGGCTGGCCTGCCCGTCCCCCCCCCTCAAAGGGGTCTTTGCTGTAAAACTCATTGTTAACCAGGGACCTGAAGTTATCTGCTTACATCAGTTCTCCACTCAGAATGGATTTTTTTTAAAGGAAACATCATTAACTTGTAGAATTCATTGCCACAAGTTACATTTATGCTCACTAACCTGAATCTTGAAAAAATCTGAACAGCCTGCCATTCCCACCACCTCACTACAGAATAAACTGCTCCCAGAAAAATTGCTGGCTCTTTGGGGGGTGCAATGTTTCTGACAGGTTGGATTTTGTATAGTTTCCTACTTACTCCCACTCTCCATTTCTCCTGTCGCTTCCAGCATTGGAAAACCTTCAGGTCATCGCCGCCAAAGTGTATGAAAAACTCGAAGTACTGTTCAAAGGGAAAACATACAAACCAGGTAAAGCTGCCCTGTTTGTTTGCACCTGTTTTGGGTTGAGCCCTATTCCAATATCTTCGAAATCTGATCATTTTGCTATAAGCTATGTTGTATTAGGATTATGATAATCGTTTTAGTGCTTAAAGTTTATAGCAGAATTGGCCTATTCTCTTTTGCTTTTGCTTTTGTACATAAGAGAAACAACAACAACAACAATAATAATAATAATGCAAAGCAAAGCAAAGAATTATAGACTTTTTTTGACTCTTCTTTTGCACCCATTTTAAACCACAGCATATGTGCAATCCTATCCTTACCTTGTCCTCTATCCATTCTTATACCTGTACATCAATGGCCATCTCTCTCCTTCACAAGGTGTTCTCCCGGAAATCCTCCGTTCCATTTTCCAGGAACAAGTGATAATGCTACGGGATGCTATCATTGAAAGTGAGTGTTGCATCTTTTGCTAGTTGTTCATTCCCACCCAGTAGTGTCGCTAGGGGGGTGCGGGCCACACCAGGTGATGCACATGGGGTGGGGGGTGATACCACTATTTGCCAAAATTTTTAAAATCTTCGTATTTTCAAATAATAACGTAATGTTATATATCAATCTATGTGTAATTTCATCCAGAATGCAGTGAAACAAACCATGTTGAAATATCTCTATTCTATCAAAAGTTATAGTCAAAAAACCAGCAGGGTGGGGCAGTGGTGCATGGGAGGAGGTACATCATGGGGTGACACACAGTCCTCCCATACCAGGTGGTGCAAACCCTAATGACACTACTGTTCCCACCCCCTCTCCCCTAACTTTGAGAAATGCAACAGGTGAAGCTTTCAACCCTCATGCCACAGATTTGGCATCTGTTTCAACCTAGATATCCCATCATTTTAGTTTCTTGTCAAATTCAGTGTTTGCTGGGTGGGCCGTTAGCCAGAAGCATGAACTGATTTTGTGGAAATGCACTGCCATGTTCTGACTTTTGTCTATGGGCATTTGATCTATGAGTGCATGTTCACACATACAAAAATCCCCTAGATTATGAATGTCAGAACAGGGTAGAAATATAAATAGGAAGGTCAGATGCTGTCTTTGAAACTAATGAGATCTCTTTACAATGTGGCAGCAAACAGGGGCTTATAAGCCGCTTCTCAGCTTATACTTTAATGGGAAGGCCTGTACAAAATCTTACTTGCTACCCTCACTTGTAAAGTTCTTGTATTCACATTAGTAAAAGGGGGGATGACTTTTTCCCCCCAATCTAAAGCTGAATTAATTGTGGAACACCTGTTTAATGCAGCTAAGTGTTCTCAAGCTGATTAACTGATAAGTCAAATACAGTATGTGTTTTGCAGCCCTAATTAATTTTTTTTTAATGGTCCCATTTCATGGATTCAGTGCAGAACCAACTCTCTTTCTCTGTTCTCTCCTTAGGTAGAGTGAAGTGTGAACGCCATTGTGGTAAGTGAGGAGCAGATTCAAGGTTGAAAGAGAGGGATGTTGAAGGTCCCAATCTGAGGCACATTTTTTTTTGGTAGTAGGCCCATTGAGTGGGACTTACTTCTAAATAAGCATGTATGGAATCAGGCTTGCAAGATGTAGTCTCCATCCAGTGAATAATTTCACTGGACAAAATGGTGTCTTGTGTTTGTATTCCTCCAGTGTATACACTTGAGCTGGACATAGGATACTGTCCTTAGCCACAAACATTTTTGTCCACATTTAAAATCTCATCTTCTCTTACATATTTTCCAACCTGTCTCTGTTTCAGGAATCAATCATTATGAAGCTGTGTCTTGCGTGACATGCATCTCAAGCAAACCCACCTGCTTTGGCTATAACTGCGAGTAGGGATCTTGTATTTTGCTTTCATTCTTTTTCAAATTGATGTTTTGGCAAAGGCACTTAGTTGCCTGAGGGGCAGGTGGCACAAGGCCTATACTGTAATCAGAAACCTGCAACTAGAGAAGCCAAATTCTACATGCTGTGTAAATGGGGCACATACATGCATGCACGAAACAGCATTACGTAAGCCACCTCAGGAATTTGCTTTGGCAAGTGAAAGGTGGGGGCATAAATTCTTAAATTTCTAGTGATGGGAATTAATTTTGTTAGCTGTCCTCCTACACATATGCATGCCTGTGTCTGTTCTGAGAGAATCCCACAAATCTCACAAGCCAGCTTTGGAATCTGGCTGGGTGCTGTTAGAATCCAAATGGGTAGGAATTAATTTGTTTGCTGCTGGTAGGTAGAATGCTGCCCTGAGTCTAACATGTTGGAGCATCTCCCTCAGTCTCTCATCACATGTCCATTGTTTGTGCTTCATTGCCAGCTGGGTATTGGACCAGTGTGAATTATATTTTGTGACTCTGAAAGAAGTTACTGGGAATGCTGAAAAGCTGCACACAGAGCTCTGCACAAGGGTGGATGCTTTAACATCCCACTTAGGTACACACAGTGCTCTCTGTCAGTGGGGCTGTGCTCCAAAGCTCACCTCAGGCATGCACAGAGCTCTCTATATGGACACAGGTAGCTGTGTACAAGTAAGGGTCCAGGGGCCTTCTCTGAATGTGCTACGTAAAGCTTTACCTGATCCACAAGAGAGACTGGGCAGGCCATATTTGGGCTGAATCCTATATGGAGACATATAGAGAGAGACATAATAAGAGAGACATAACAAGAGAGACCACTTGTTTCTCAGGCGCTCACCCTCCCCAACTCACCCCATGCCCCATGCCCCAACTCACCCCAAAAGCCTCTCTCACTAGCTGCATATCACAAATTGATGCCTTTGTCTGTTTCTCCAACAGGTCCTCAGAAGAATGGGAAGATGCCTTGAAGGGCCTCTATGCATACATGTGAGTCTTCAGGGCTTGGGGATAGGGCCAATGGTTGGCATTCAAAACAGTGCATTGTTCCAGCTAAGCAGTCTGGAGGAATAGAGAGATATGCTAGTGGAGGGAGACTCTACAGGAGGGATCAGTGGTAGAGCACAACAGAAAAGCTCCCAGGCTGAGTCCCCAAGATCTCCAGGCAGCAGGACTCTCGCAGCTCAATACCTTGGAGAGCCATTCACTGCCAGTCAGTTTCTGGTGGCTTCATAGCAGGCATTGACTCTCTAGAACTCCCTGACTCAAGAGGTGCAAATGTCCCAGCTCAGACCGGTTGTAGTGATGCCCTCCAGCACAGGCAGCAGGGAATCAGTTTCAACTCAGGGGTCCTGGTTCAACTTTGACAAGCAAGTGGCAGGGCATTCCTTAGTTCTCCGAGTTTGTTTTTAAGTAGAACCAGGTCTCTCCTTCTTCCCCCAGTTCTGTTGAAGCTGGAATGTAGCAGAGAGCCTTTGCACAAACCAGGATGGGTCTTATTAGAATCCAGTTATGTACAGTTCTAGAAAGCCCCTATCCTGCACCTGCTCGATGACTCCTGCCTCCTGTGTGGTCAGCAACATCATGGCTTGCAAAGCTCTGTGATGGAAGAAATTGTGCATGCTCAGCAAACCCAAGATCTTCAGGGTACTGTGCTTGTGCAGCAAGACCGAGGCTGTACTGCATATGTTCAGTAAGCCAAGGATGTTCAGGATCTGCTGTATTTATAGTACATGCTGTGAGATCTGGAATTCTAACTTTCTGGACTCTTCAGATGCACAGTAAGGCCTTGAGTGTTTGGGGCTTTAAAATACAGTTCTGGATGGGCAGTTCAGTTCTTCCTGAACTATTTCTAAGCAGAACCCAGCAGTTCCATTTAACCTTAGTGAATGCACACCTGTGAAGCCAACCAGACTTCTAACATCCATGCTCTTTGTTTTTCTTTCAGAAAAAAGTTGCAAACGTAAGTTGGAAATTTGCCTTATTTATGGGTCGATAGTCCCAGCCAGTCAAGATTACAAGGGTAGTAATGAATGTCTGTTTGCCACATCTGCAAACAAATTTCATCCCAATAGGATTCCTCGTAAGAAAAGCATGCATGTGACACATGGGTGGTTTACTATTTTGTAATGGGAGAGATTTGTCTGGCTCAAAGGGGACAAAAAATACAGCAAAAGCAAGATGGGGATAATCAGGTCATGGAGATTTCAGCTGTGATCCAGACTTTGTGGGAGAAAAATAAAATTAAAGAGGAACTGGGGAGGACTGAGCTCACTCCCTTGGAATTGATCGTACTGGAAAAATCCCCCATTTAAAATGAAGTTGTTGTATCCATAGGGCACCTGGTGAGGACTGGTCAGCATTATTGAAGCAAATTCCTGGATTTAGGTAAGTGATTGTTTCCTCAAAAACCATTTGGGGGGAACGGGACAGGTGGATTTGCCTATCAAATAAGTGACATTAGGTGTACAACTTAGAGGAAGCATGACAGATAGACATGTCTCTCTCCAGGCCCTGCATGTTGGATCTTTTGTCTGCCTTGGGGGAACATGGTGGGCCTCTTGCAAACCCACCCTGACAACAAATGGCCATCCTTACTGTATACAGAGCATCCCAATAGTTAAAAGCAACATGGGAGAATTCCACCTTTAAATGGCCCTCCTCATCCAGGTTACAGGGCCCTTTGCTCTGTCTCCAAAACCTGGAGCCCTCTGTATATACAGCCCTCTCCCCAACAACAATTCTTCTGATTAGACTCTCTTTTGTTGTTCCCTGCAAGTCAAAAGAACAATTTAATTATAACTGAGCAAACCCTTAGAGCAGGGCTTTTCAAACTGGGGTGTCGTGACGCCCCAGCCTGTGAGCCCTGGCCTTTGCCCCTTAAGAGGCAGGGGCAGCCTGGAGGCAGGGAGGAGGCAGCTGCACGATCCCCAGGATCACACCACCCAGGGGGGCTGCAGGGGCTTGGGTGTTTTTCTGCAGTTCTACACAAGTGAAAAGGAGCAAGAGAGTATATGACACAAGTCATGTATAAAGCTCACTGCCACTAGATACAATAATGGTCAATGTCTTTAAAAAGGGGATTACACATTACACATTGCAAAAAGGTGGAGAAGATGGTCTGTCAATGGCTATTAGGCATTATGGCTCAAATGGCGCTTCCATGTTCAGAGGCAGCATGCTACTAAATCCAGGCCTGCTCTGGAGGGGTAGCACTAGCTTTGCAGTATAGAAGCGATCCCTGGCCTGGTTTTGTTCTTGAAATACTAAAGTGGTGGTTGTGGCAAGGAGTGCTTTTACAAAGCTTCAGCTGGTGCACCAACTGCATCTTGTCCGGGAGGGGAAGATCTGGTCAGTGTCACACATGGCTTAGCCACAGCTCCACTGGACTATTGTAATGCTCTTTAAGTGGGACTACACTTAAGTGGCCAGACACTTCAATGGGCATTAAATGGTGTTGCAGGGGTTCTAGCGAGAGCCTGTGCACAGGAACATCCCATTTTATGTCATTTTCATGGGCTACCTGTGTATTCCTGGAATCAGTTTATAGTGCTGGTTATAACTCTTAAAAACCCAGGATGAAGATAGTTAAAGCCCAAGACCCTATGAATCTGCCTGCCCACTTTGCTCCACATGGGGGGGGGGTGGGGTTACTCTGTGCTCAACTTGGGAGAGAAAAGAACAGCATTCTACAGGGCCTTCTTGGGCATTGGCCCCAGACTCTGGAACTCCTTCCCCCTAGAGGCCCATATGCCTTCCTCTGATTTGTAATGATTGTTCTATTCAAGCAAACATTTGGCCCCTCTGTATATTTTGTGTCCCCTTGTTTTGGTTTTTAGTTATTGAATTTAGCATTAAGAACATAAGAGCCCTGCTAGATTAGTCTAGCTTCCTGTATCCACCAGATGCCTCAGGGAGCACTCAAGACAAGATACTTGTATCCTGTTGCCATACCCTGGCATTCAGAGATTCACTAAAATCCAGAGGTTGCATATAGTCATCATGGCTTATAACTTGTGATGGACTTTTCCTCTATAAATCTGTCCAAGCCTCTTTTAAAGACACTGAGGCCAGGTCATCACAACATCGTGTGGCAAGGAGTTCCGTAGATTAACAACGTTGAAGAAATATTTGTTATAATTTTCCTGCCAGTCAATTTTAGTCTTCTGGCTCTGGTGTTGTCTGAGAAGGAAAATAATTTCCCTTTATCCACTTCGTTGCTTTGGTGCATAGTTTTATGTATCTTAATCATGCCCATTTGTATTTTGGTTGCTCTTTTCTGCACCTTTTCCAGTCCCACTATATCCTTTAAGAGGTGGTGACCAGAATACAACAATACACAATACAACAGATGTGGCCTTAACCATCGATTTGTAATGGCCTTTTTTTTGCTGCTTTTTAAAAAATTGCTATTATAGCTGTATAGATGTGTTCAATCTGATGCGAGCTGTCGGGGGGGGGGGGTGTTGGAGGCTAAAAGGCAGGATAGAAATTCCTAGAATTAGGCCTTGCTGTTGTTCCTCAGCAACACACAAAGGCTATTTCCTTCATGCCCCATTTGTGAGCTTCCAGGAGGCATCCTGTTTGCCCTTGGGAGGAAGCAAGACATTGACTAGAAGTGTTAGACCTCTTTTCTACCAGAAGAGCTCTATTGGTGGATATTTCACCACTAGTTATATAGAAACTCCATGTTCAGAGGTAGACTATGCCTGGCTGTCAATTGCTAGCAACAGCAGGGAGAGGATACTGCCTTTAGGCCTTGTCTATGAGACTTCCCAGAAGCATCCAATAGGCCACTGAATTAGATGAATGTTTGGCACAATCCAGCAAGGTTCTTTTAGATTTGAAAGAAGCCTCAGAGGAATGATCTGGAAATACCTGATGCTCCAGCATTTTTGAAGCTGGGCAGCTGGCCAGTGGCTTGATGGGAAACCACTAGGAGCTCCTGTGAAACTCCTCTGATATCTCTAAAGAAAAAGCCAGATAAAATATAAATAAGAAAAGATGCAGAAGCATCCATAGTAGTTTCAATCATTGTGGAAGCTTCTGCCCCATCACTAACTCCTTTCTCTCTCTCTCTCTCTCTCTCTCTCTCACACAGCCATTGCACATCCACAAGGTAAAGCACCATAATAGGCCAGAAGAGATTTAAGTGTTATGAATTTCAACTAGAGCCTGCAAAACATTAAAAAAAGCAGTAAATTGCTTGAGCATGTGAGCCTAGCTGTGTGGGACAAGAGATGGCCAACAAGGCTTCTGTCTGTCAGCCAGGCTGTCTCAGGAGAGAAATTTTGCTGATCATTTTGAGGTTGAGATTCACAATTCCTTTGCACTTGATGAATGAAACAAGGAATGCTTGCATGTACAAAAAAGACAACCCTATATTAAGCATCAGTACCTCAGACAAGATTTTATGATGCTCAGCAATTCTTTGGGAAGTGGCTACTGCTCAGCAGAGCCCATATTTTTCTGGAAAGCAATTCTTTGTCCTAATAGTTTTGTCCATGCACATTCTTCTCTGCAAAGACCATTTCTTGAACTTAACTTGGTTTCTTTTTTCCCCTCTGTCCACAGCCTAAATAGCCTGAACTTTACAAGTAAGTAAACCAGTAGCATTAGAAGTTGGTACACCCAACCCCTTCAGGGAATGTTCTTCATTTCTCTAAGAGTACACTGACACTTTACTACCAATGGAGACTTACAAAAACCCCACAATAAACCCTGTTCTAGTGGTACTTTTGCAGAGTCCACCAAATTGCCTTTTTTTTTTCAGCCGTTGAGATGACTCGGTAAGGCTTTTTAAATTCTAATCTAGGCAGTTTGGGATGGGTAGAAATTGTAATTTAGCTCCAACAGTTGGATTCTTCCCTGCTGATGGCTTTAGATTGATTACTGCAGTTAAGGACAAGTTTAAATTGTACAAATTGATCAGTTGGTATGAGAATATCGTTCTAAGCACCATCTTGGATGAGACACTGGGAGGAGGAATGCCTCTAAGATTATGCCTGCTACATATGAATTTTGTGTTCAGCTATGTTTCTCTTCTACACTCCAAGGCATACAGAATACACTATCAAAAAATTGGCTCAACGTGATGGCCCTGAAGGAGTTAGAAGGGGACTTGCCCCTGATCCAGCTGCTGGCTCCAATCTGCTGAATTGTTTGTGTCTGTAATGTGTAAGAGCCTAACAGTGTATGAAATAAAGTTATGCCAGTTAGTGAAGGCCAGTCTACCAGTGATTGACCCAGGGGGCCTGGCCTGTTTTTTTCGAGCATGGTGGCTTGATAGGAAAGGGTAAGATGGTTGGTGAAAGCTGGTGTTCCTCTGCCCTGTGTATTGCAACAAAATCACAAACAGGCAGCTGCCAGAGACAGCCACTCATCTTATTCTCTCCCTCTCAATGTGCCTGGTGTGGTGATGTGTTTCTCCACAGAGCAACTATTACCCAGCAATCCATATTACCAGGCCATGTTCTTCATTACACATCAGGCACATATTTCATTATATAGAGAGCAAATTCACTAAATTTTTTAATATCCCTTGCTCTGCCCTCTAAAAAACTATTTTGCATATTTCTGCTAAACAAGGATGTCATATTCCCCCCCCCCCCCACATAAGTTTTATTTTGTTATCCCCTCTACTGACCAAGATTTCTGGAGGCAACACATGTTTTCAGGCATATTTGTCACAATTCTGCTTGCAAGTAAACCTGGGTCAATGTTAAGAACAGTTAATGCCAAAGGCTACACAAACTTACCAGCTACACTTTCAACCAAAGTTCAAAACCCTCATACCTGGGTTGTTGTTTTTTTTACTGTTACCCATGGTTAACACCAATGCCATTTTAACCCATGGTTAATGGGTAAGGAGCTTGTATGTAGTGGCAAGGCAGTGGGAGTTTCAGCCATGCTATTAAGCTTTCTAGGAAAACCATCCACTATCCAGACACAGTTAAAAGCCTTTTTAAAGAAATGATAGAAGTCTTTCAAATTAATTCATTTTGAAATTTTATTGGATCATCTCGACACAAAAATTGTTACAGCAGCTTTAAGGTATGTGTTTTTTTCTTCTCTTTTTGGGGAATGTTGATTGCAAATAAGTTTTTTCTTCTCTTAACACATCATACAGTTTTCAGAGGTTCTAGAATCACCGCACAGGGTTCTGTAAGAGAACAGACTCTACATGCTAAAGTGACAGTTTTCATCCAGGAATATATATGTATATTTTAAAATTCACTAATTCCAAGGAGCATTTCATCTTAAGATAATTTCAAATATGCGCAGTTCTTCCCTGTCCAGAACAGTTATGACTAATCCACAAAGGTCGACCAATACCAAAAATAAATTTCTACCACTTCATTGTGCAGCAAAATCTGCTGCAATAAAAGGAAAGGAGATCCAGATCTTTGTGATAAATCAAGTTCCCTCAGAAGTAAACACAGCATGGATCCTAGCACACACAATATTGCAGATTTGGTTTAAAAAATACCCCTAACCAGAGAGAAGAGAGTATTGAGGCACCAAGTGTCTTTAAACAAAAAGCACATCAAAGCAAGCCAGAGACCATAGCTTGTCCCTTCTCCACTGTCCCCCTCCCATTTCAAATATTAAGTTTGGGGGTCTGTCTAATACTGACATTTGGTGATGGAAGCATTATTAGAACTAAGTGCTAATGTAGTGGAATTTCATACTTCTGTTAAGAGCAGTTGAGCTGTTCTTGACCCAAGTTTTCAAATAAATAATCACCGATAACTTCCAATCTAGAGAAAGAACACAAAGAAGGTTTATAGAAGGGAAATCAGGGCGCCTATTTCCAGTCAGCCACTGAGTACAGAAATTTGCAACAACATGTAGTCTCCTGATTAAAATCTATGGATCTGAGCTGGTCTTTTTCTACCAGTTGATTGACCTCTCCTGGATTTGGAGACATGAGGCAGAGTAACAGAGATAAGTGACATGCAAGGCAAGGCCACAGTACAAACTTGTGCTGGGGGTACGGTGATGACTCTCAAACCAGAAAAAATGGGGCTGAGCAGAAGTGGCTATACATTTGGATGGTTAGTCTCTAGCCCAGGGCTGGTCGACCTAATGTGGTAAAGTCAAGTGAAGTGGTAAGAGAAAGATGGAACCAAAAGAAAAATTGAACACACAAAGAAGCCTTTGGATTTCCAGTTCTTTGCTACATTCTAAAACTTCAGGAATGTGATATTCGGGTGGACTTCACAAAAGTACCCCAGCAGAGAGCCACCAAAGGAAGGGAGGACTGATCAATCTTGCTTACAGGCAAGCAGGATGCGTGCTTCATTACAAAATCTTCCTTTGAAAGGCCTGACTGGATACTATGGAGAGAAATTCCAGCCAATCCCTGCCTCAGCGTTGCCAACTAAATCAGATTAGCACCTACAACAGAACGTGATTTAGGCCACTGCTGCCTCCATTTATGCTGACGAGGAAAATTCCATGACTGCTGGAGTAATTCCTGCCCCATGGGCAACAATGGCAGCATTCTCTCTAGTCTGAAAAGCATCAACACCACAGGTGCTCAGAGTTTAAAATTCTGGGATGAAAGAGATAGGAGGGGAAGAGTACAGTTTTAGGATGTGTAAACCGCAAAAAAAAAAAATTAAATAATCCAGGGTGGAATGGAACTGAAAACAAAAACAAAGACACACTCTTGGGATCGTACATGCGCATCAGGAGAGAGAAGCGAGAAATGCAATGCTTGGCCATAGGTCCATCTGTGAGTCTCACAGTCCTTCTCTCATGGGGTGGTGGTGGTGGAGTGAGGGGATTGCGCCAGTTCCCAGAAGCACTCAACAGTTTGACAGGGTCTCCTTGAGTTCAGACATAAGGTTGCCCAGCAAGGTTGAATCATCACATTTCCCATCGATGGATACTGAATTCTCTCCCTAAAAAGATAGCAGAGGTGGGAAGGGAAGAAACCAGGCTGTGACTGTGCTCTAAAGGGGGTGGAGGAAGCACACTAACCTTGGAACAAGAAATGGGGGTGATACCTTGTACCTAAAGACAACTGTATTAAACTTTCTACTCCAGCCCATCTGTGCAATACTACTACTTCCTTTGTCCCGGTAGCTGAAGTCACTACCCACCTCAAATTAGGGCAAGTAAAGTACCCTGGGTCCTGCCAGAGGTCAAGAGCGATTGCACCCCAGAGTCTTTGCCCCAAGTCTTGTGACACGTGTCAATTCACAGATGCCTTCGGGAGGCCTGTCCTCATGGGACCAGGTCACAAGAGTTCAGCCTCCATCTCAAAATGGACAGTCTGGCTCAGACACAAGTTGACTGATGTGCAGCAAACTCCACCCATCTCAAGTAAAGCTTGCCTCAGTCTCTCACGGCTCTCTTCCCTCCCTTACCTTTTTCACTAGCAGGCAGACATGATGACCCTGGATAGATCGGCTGTACATGGATGCGCAGGCCTCTACTCGTTCAACAACTGAAAGGAGGAAGCCAGGTGGTTAAAGGGGTGACTCCCCCTCTGCTGTGAAGAGCTACACAGCTTCAGAAGGAGCCTACACACTCTGCATGAGACACTGAACTTGCCTCCTCCTAATCAGAAGGCTTGTCAAGATCAAACAGGCTATCCGCACAGGCGCGCACTGGGCAGCCTCCTCTAGGGGCATGTCAGCTGGTATTGTGCACTTGCATCAGGAATGGTCCCTTGATCCAGCTGAGCCAAATTACCTGCCTCTGAAGAGACTTAAAAGCAGAACATACAACATGCAGGCTTCTTCAAGGGCAGGAAATTCTGACCTGTCTTTGTCCCTGAACTGACTGAACACCCAAGAGGCAAATGGCATGGAATTCTTGCATTCACTCAGATCAGGAGGTGGAACAGTCAGAGCAGTGAATGATACAGAAATGCACCAGTCAGAAACTTCTGCATGGATGCTTCGGATATGCAGGAACTACTGATTATTTTGGTTCATTTATCATAGCATCTGAACAGTTTTTGCAGCAGAGCCTGAAAGGTGCACACCAACTCTTGCAACTGTCCCCAAAAGAGGCACTCAATGGAGTAGATAAGGTAGGATAAAATTTGTTTTGAAGAGAGAGACTGAATCTACTTTCTGAACCATGTGCAAGATCTGCACACTGCTACAAAAAAACACTGTCATGGAATTCTAACATACACTCACATTCAGCATGTATATAGCTGATCTAATATATGCTGGTTCAGTTAGTCATGCAGAAAAGGAACTAGGAATTCCAATCCCCCCAACAAATGGGAGTCATGTTTGCCCTGGGAGAAAGGAAAAGGGACACACCATAGCAGAAGCTTACCGGAGAAATGATGATGGAAGCAGATCTTTGCCAGGACATGGTGAAAAGGGGAAGTGATGTTGTCGACTCTGAACGAGCTACCTTGCAAATCTCCCGATTCCAGCAACTTGGCAAAAGCATCACTGCAAGCAAAAGGAAGCAATTGCATGTGTGGCAGGGCATGCCAGGAATCCAGAAAGGTAGAGAGACACGTATCCAAAGTTCTGTAACCCAAGAGTTTTTTACCTGGACATGCCATGGATGGGACCAAGGATTTTGTGTCCTCAAAAAAAGGTGTTCCATCCACTGAGCTTTGATAAGTCATCAACTCAGTGGGTGGCACATCTGCTTCACAGAAAGCTTCATCTCTGCAACTGAAAGACCTGAGATAGTAGGGCCAGGATAGATTTTGGAATGCTGTTGCTGGGTAAGATAAGCAATATTGGGTATGAACCCAGTGGCTTATACCCAGTCAGTGGTCTGACTAGGTATAGTATAAGCTAGCTTCATATGGAGCCCTAAGAACTTTGTCTTGCCTGGCCAAGGCAGGAAGACACCAGAGCTTTTATTTTTTTTTATCCTTCCCAATCCAGGAGGCTCTGAACAGGATGCAATACATTTAACACAAACACTCAAATCAAACTATCTGTGTTAAACCACTCAGCCCATGCACTTCACCACCCTTTCCCCCTTCCTCCCCCTGTACACCTGCTCCCTTACCACATACATACATGTTTCTATGAATGTGTTAAGTATCTAAGAATGGATGCTGAAACAATTCAGCTTTGTATGAAGTTTAAATGCTCCTAAACTAGTGTACACTGGAAACTGCAAACAAAAGGAAGCTTGGCTTGCACCAATTCAAAACCAAGATTAATACTAGAGGAGAGGAAAACGATACAAAAAGCTGCCTCTTACAAAAGTCATGGTCGAAAGCAGTGCTCTTCAACCAGTGATACATGGTACTTCACAACAGGACAGGTAGCACTTGGCCTTGTAGATTATTGTATCCTACATGCAAGTAGCAATGCTGCCGCCATGGGGACCAGGCAGTATTGTTCTGTCTGGTCTAACTCCATCACAAGTGGAGATGTCTGTGACTGCAGTCAGGTATAGTTTGTGGCAGCACAGACCTTACCATTCAAAAGAGGAGTAGGCTGGGTTGGAAAACGAGGATACAGAGATGAGTATAGACTAAGAGGCAGCAAAAACTGATGAACTGCCCAAATGATTCACACAGCAGCCATCCCGGGAGGCTGTGTTACATGTAAAAAGAGTTGAAAAGACCGTTCTGAGTAGTGCCAGGGTCAAGTATGTAGCAAAAGCACACTTCTTCCCTTCCCACTGTGCTGTTAAGGATGCCTCCCCATCTAGGATGATGCCCTGTTTCTGCAGGAAGTGACTTCTCCAATCTCAAGGGGCAGGCATCACCCAAACTGAATGCCCTCCTACCAATGAGGGAAGATCAGGATTGCTTGAAGAGAAGGAATGTGAGGAAAGGTGAAGAGTTTTTCTTTTTCCCCTCTTCACACCAATGTCCTTTCTTGCAAAGGATGACATAGCACTTGCTGGAAGCTGCACTCACCTGTAACAGGGCGTTGTGATCAAGTAAGAGGCGCAACTGAAGTGCAACTTGAAATCTAGCTTTTCATGCGTCGAGCCTTCATCATCCTGTAACAGAGAAGGTGAGATGGACAGCAGCTCAGAGCACACCACAGTTTTGTGCACCAAGACTGGAAGCTTGCAAGAGGTAGCTCACTTTAACCATCCCTGAAATAATCTCTTGTTACAGGTCCAAATGCAGACCGGGTGGGGGGAGGGGGAAAAGTCTGGATTACAGCATTCTGCTTATCATCCAACCATAGGAATGCATGGGAGGGGTATGCCCCAGTGTGGGTTGCTACAGCAATTCTTAAGGCCAAGCCAGGACCAAAGACTTTCTTGGTTTACTTATCAAGCATTGGTCACCCAAACATAGACATGCTACTGTCTCCCCACCCCTAAACATTCTTAACCCAAACTATTTCCAAAACACACCTCCAATCCCACCTGCTTTGGTCCAGCAACTTCTGACTCATTAATTCTAGTAAGAATATACCAGGAGTTCTTGCAGAAGGAAAGGTACCAAGGCAAAAGAGGTCCTTACTTTGACTATAAAAGACAGAGTTCCTTTTAGCTTCTGTGCCATGACAATACTCTGCAGGGTGAAGACAAACTGGGCTTCATTTGAGACACCTACAGCAAGAGAAGAAACAGGACAAACCAGACTGTATACATTCATGTTAACTTGCTTCTTCTGCCTGGATTAATTTCATTTTCTCCAGATGATTTTCTAAAAAATTAAGAGAAATAGTGTTCTAAGATACCTATGGTATATAGTACATTTATATAGTCAAACCTGCAAAGAGGTTCCTTTAAAACTGGCACCTTTTATATAGAGATAGGGGCATGAAAATCAGCATTTTTCTGTGGACTTGAGGAGACTCAAATCAGCTGCGCCAATGACTTGGGCATTGACTCGATTCTGAGACCACTGACTTGGCACTCGGTCCCCACACATGCAGATTCAAGTCTGTCTGTGTCTGGGTGTGCTTACTTATTTTTTTGAGACATGAAAGACCTTGTGGGGCCATGTTTCAGACTGGGTCATCAGTCTGCATCATTCAGCAGGGTTGTTACAGCCAGGAGGCAGGGAAGGGTTAATGCTTTGCTTCTGCATCGAGCACAAGGGGGGAGGAACCAATCTTTTCCAACTCTGAAGGAACCAATGGTCACTGGACAAAGGATAGATGGTCCTATTTCTTTCTTCAGATGAGGTAGGACAAAAGGAGAAGCCTAAGCGGGTTCTTGCCTTAGAACTGGCTGGAGAACCAGGGAGAGAGAAAAAGGAGGCAGGGAAGCAGGGGAGGAGGGGGATTCACAACAATCATTCTTTCCAACCACATGGCTGGCTCCTCTGTGCTTCATTGTTACTTGGGAGGAGGAAGTCTCATTGAATGACTCGAGTCTTTTTGAGTTGCCAAAATGCTCTGGGCAACTCAGAGTGCGCCCCCATTATGACTAGTTTTCGAGTTAAGTTGACAGAGAGATGGAAACTTGTGACTCAACTCAAGTTGCACCTGACTTGCTCATACCTGCTCTTATATTTAACAGAGGGAAATAACTGCCCACCTTCACCCCAGCACAACATCTTTTCCAGTGGCTGTTGCCTTTCACAATTTTTTTTTCCAGTGCCCTTTGGGGACAGAATCATTTATGTAGCTATGTAAATTGCTTTGAAAATTTTTGTTGAAACGCAGTATACAAATAATCTTTATAATCTAAAAATACAGTGAACCTTAAGTTGGCAAGTGCTAAAACTAAAAAATATAGTTAAGGATGCAACCATTGATCAATGGATTGGTTAAATAGACTAAAAAGGCATTCATGATTAATCAGGAGACATTCAAAAGAGTTAATGGCAACACCAACATCTCAGTAGAGATTTTCCCTCTTGTATGTGAGAGAAGAGAGGATATGCTTCTGAAATTATGTCAGCTGCAATATATATATTTGCATTAGGCAGTAAGGTTTTTCCCATTTGAACTTTCTCATATGAAAATTGATATTGTGCCCTATTGAAATCTTTTTCTTTTCTTCTGAAATGAGGCATTTTGCTCTCTCAATCCCCTTTTCAACTTTCCCCACTGCTTTCCTCTAAAATAGCTGACCATACCAGGAGGCAGTTGGAAAGGGACTGGAATCCCATCGTGTATTGAGGAACCTTCTGGTCGGAGCATTTTAGTGTTAAGAGAGTCCAAGACATTCAGCTCCATGCTCTTTAGGAAACTGCTGCTCTTGTTCTCAAAGATCACAGAAACAGTGACCTGGCTGTCATTCTGAAGGTTTCCCTGGATGTCGTATGTCTGCAGAGGGAGACATTTGCAAGATAAGCAACAAGACCAAGCTTTGCAGTATACCACATGCAGACGATCCCAAATCTAATATCTAGTTAAAACGATTTCAGGTAGGAACACTGGGAAAAATGTGTGCCAGGCAGACAGTTCTGGACTAGATGGACCAATGGCTGACTCAGTAGATGGACCAATGACTGAATCATAAGATCCACTAGCTTCACAATGAGAGATCACAGCTCAGGAAAGTAACTAGCCAACCTGCCAATTCATATTCAGTGTTCCAGGACCACCATTCAGAGCGCGATACCATAGTCTTTCGAGACTGAAGGTTGCCAACACACACATGAATCATTTTAACTGAACACATCTGGGATTGAACATGGAGACAAAGTTCTAGCTATTCATCTCAAGAGAAAGTCTAGCAGGTAACAAAAGCTCATGCTTCATTTCAAGTCAACAGGGAGGTAGCGCATGAGGGGGGGGGGTCAGAGAAGAGAGAAAGGAAAATACACTCACCATCGTAATGTACGCATTTTCAGCCAGAAGGGAGTAACTTGACATAGGCTGGAAGGGAGAAAAGGTAAGTCACAGCTGAGTAG
Organism: Tiliqua scincoides; assembly: GCF_035046505.1. NCBI lineage: Eukaryota > Metazoa > Chordata > Lepidosauria > Squamata > Scincidae > Tiliqua > Tiliqua scincoides. The sequence goes on along the minus strand of NC_089828.1, from coordinate 33,290,278 downwards.
GAAATGAAACAAACTTGGATAATAGTAGAACAATGAAATAATGCGCGGTGTGGTTCGGCTCCATGTTTACACTGAAACAGATTTGATGACATTTTTTATCATTCCAAAGAAGGAGCAACTTTTTTATCAGTTGTGCTCTGCTGCCAAGATACTTTCCTTCTGCCCCCCACCATCCCAAGTAAGGCCCTCACCGGCAGGGGCTCATCCTCTAGAGTTCCATTCTGCACAGATTCTGCTGGTGGCTCCTCCCCACAGACGTGGTGCTTCTTGGACTTCTTTTTATCTTTTGATTTCTCCTCCTTCTTATGCTTCTTCTTATGCTTGGAGGATTTCTAGTAGGCCAGACAAACAGAGTTAGCAACACAGACATTCAACTTGCTTCTGGTCTAACCGTTAAAAGCTGATGTTTGCCCCAGACAAGACCCAAGCTGTCTACCTGTCAGAGGTCGACACTCAGTCCCCCCCCCATCCTGTTTCCCAGAATCAACTCAGAGCTAAGACATTTTATTCTGATGACTTTAGCAGATTCAAACAATGCCACTTCCAGTGGGGGAAAGACATTTCTTGTACCATTATCTGAAAACAGCCAAGGAGGTTCTCTGTTCAGCCAAGGAAGATCTCTGTTCAGAAGCTAACTTGCAATCAGACCCTTTAAGGGGGCCAGAACTCTGTCGTGTTCCTGGAAGCACAACAGTGACATCAAAAGTCATCAATTGAACTTCCAGGAACAGCAAGCTGAGGGACTTGGTTTTGCAGGGCTTTGAGCTGTGCAGCCATGTAGCTTAAAGGGAACCATGCTTGTAATCTTACTTTTTAATTATTGGGAATCATGTGAGCCACTCACCTTGCCTTCATCTCCCTCTTCCACCTCCTCTTCTTGCACTTCCTTCATAGTTTCCTCTGCTGTATCTACACTTGCCTTGGGTGGAGTCTGAAGAGAGGGCAAAAATGAATGCTCAGGGAGAGTCAGCATGTCTGGAAACACATTTTGGAACAAGTCAAACTAATAGCTGTCAGTTTCACACTGGTTTAAGTTCTCACACTCCCCACCTTGGGGGGGGGGCAGGATACATGAAACTGGGGTAACAAAAGAGGAAGGATTCTTCATAGCTGGTGTCAGTGATCTTCTGAGTTTCCCAAATGGCAGGGCCTTGACCTAGAGACCAAAAACCAGCAATTTCACACTCAGTTCTTTTTTAGCCTGGGGTCCTGGGCTAGCTTGTCTCCAACTTCACTAGGTCCAATTAGGCCAGTCAAAAGGTCAATGCAAGGACACAGTGACCAGTATAAGGGTCTCTGGAGTAGGTTGACTAGTCATTGGCATGACTACAAAGGTCATCAGAAGCTAAAGTGGAGCAATTGCGCTCCACTTCCGCAAAACTGGAAGTGGAGTGCGATTGCTCCACTTTCACTTCCAACTGGCTGGGGAGTCCTGCAGATGCTCGTGCAAGGCTCCCCACACCCCCGACAGGCTGCTGCAGGGACTGGTGAGTGCAACCCAGTCCCTGCTGAGCGGCGCGATCCTGGGGATTGTGTCGCTGCCTCCCCCACCCCCGCAAGGAACTCTCCTAGAGAGTTTGAAAACTGCTGATTTAATGGTTTGAATAATTCATTTTGTAAAACTACTGTGAAACAGTGAAATAAGAATTTGCTTTTGGAATTAGTGTACGTAACAAAAGTGATGATGATTAAAATATATTTTCTGCTGTTCTAGCAAACCTAATGTCTTAAAAATACTTAAGCTGACAAAGGTACTTTGAAGTGTTCTTAGTTCACACCATTTCCCAGCCATGCCTGGTCTATAAATAAAGACCACGTTTACTAACTAGCCTTTGTTCACCCACAAGCCTTCTGGTATGTGTAGAACGTTGGGGCAGAGACACACATTTCTCACTTCTATTGAAATTTGCAAATGTAAGACAGTGGGAGTCAACCCTGTTTCTTATCCTTTTGCAACATTCAGTGTGTTAGAGGTGTGTTGGGGGGAAAGGAGGAGAGAGAGACCAGCTGTCTGGAGACACACAAGTCACTTGCTACTGGATACTAAATTGTGCATGCCTGCCTCCCCTTCTTCTGGTCAGAGGTACTTAGTCTCTCCCATATCATTAGCCTCCCCCAAATCTCTATTCCAAAGCAATACCCTTTTACAAAGGGCCTGGATGTCACTGTCGCTTCTAAGATTTGATCTCTGGGATTTTCCCCCTGGCCTGACTAACCTGTGTCTCTGTAGCAGCTGCAGATGGAGGAACATCAGAAAGCCAGAAGTCCATGTCTTCAGGCTGAAATGGTGCAAGTATGGTTATAGAAAACTAGAGCATAAAAGAAGAGGTACATCTGCCAGTTGGGGCAGCTGCCCCCTCTTCCCCAGGCCATAAATTTGTTCCAGAACATTTTGATGTTAGGGGAAAGATATCAGTCAGAACAGCCAATGAATTTTGTTCCACACCCTTGAAAATCTTCTAGCCACCACAAATGCAAAAGTCAATTTTGCCCCTTCTTCAGCCCCCAAAGCTTAACCCCAAAATTCAATCAAAAGTTCTCAGTATCTCACTTGGTCCAGTTCTAGGCAAAGTACAAGTGAAAACAAGGACAGGGAAGTCACCTTTTTCTCTTCCTCCTCCATTTTTTTCTCGTGATCTTTCTTCTTCTCCTTCCCCCTTTCTTTCTCTTTGTGCTTCTTTTCCTTCTTTTTGGGTTTCTTAATCTTTTTCTCAACAGGAGGAACTTCTGCATCTTGTGGTGACTTGAGTTCACTGGCATTTCTATGCCTCTGCACGGGGAGTTTCTCGCTATCTGCTAAAGGCCTTTAAGAAAAGAGATCATCAGCAATCCTAGGAAATTGAGTCTTCATGTTTCTCACAAGGACCACCAAATGCCCATCAGGGCCACAAATAGCATCTCCAAACCACCACATCACCTCAGCCTGAACTGGTTCCACTAGGAGTGGCAAACTGCAGATGGTTACAATCGTTTAAGTATTCTTCAACAATTTGAATTGTCAGAATCAGGCCCACCTTCTGCAAGTGAAGCTTCATTCACATAGGGTGTCTCTCCAATTCCCCCTCTTTAGAATTACACAAAACCAAGTAATTCTAAACCCAAATATTGTCAATAACAGACTCAATGCATGCTAATGTGTAAGAGGTGGGAATATTGTGAATTGTAATAATTGTGTTTGATAGGCTTTAATTGTTAATGAATTAAATTTCTCTTTAATTTTCTGTGAACTACTGTGGGCAAAATCTTTGTGACAAAACAGGCATAAAAGTCCAGGCAGGGGTTCTAGTTCAATGGCAGAGCACAAGTTTGGCATGCAGAAAGTCCCAGGATTCAAGAGCTGGGAAAGATCAAGACCTGCACTTGCTGCTAGTCAGTGCTGGTAACTGGGCCAGATCGCCCAAGGGTCTGACTTGGGATAAAGCAAGTTTCTATGTTCATATTCAATTTTGCTACATCAAACATAAGTGAAGTAGTCAACTTTGGGGCCACTCCTATTTTTTCCAGTTCATTAAGATTTAATATTTCAGTTACCTATTAGTAACCCCCCAATTCCGGATTGTATAATGCCCCCTAATTCTGAATTGCATAATGTGTGTTCCTACCCATGCTCAGTAAGGTTTAGGGATGTCCCCAGCCAAATGGTTTATTCTACTTCTGATCCTGAATGGGGCCAGTTCCTGCCATTGCACTTCAATAAGGAACCTCATTCTTCCTCCTAATGATCTTGCTTTCTACTATTTAGAAGGCCTGGACAAATATGACAAAATCCATGACAAAGTTAGTCAGATGTGAGAGTACTGGTTGCTATCCATCCTGCAGTTAGCCAAGCAGGTAAAAATAATCTTGAAAACAGCTGCTGGCCCCCTTTGTGCAAGGCTTCCTTTAAAGAAAGGGAGGGGGAGAGAAAGCAGCCAAACACTGTGAAGCCCAACAGGATCAAGTCTACTGAATCAAACCATTCTTTCAATCTACACTAGAACAGGTTTAAGGCTGATTAAGACAATGAAACCATGGTTCCCATCACTTGTATGGAGTTGCTCTCCTGACTGCCTATGGTGAAAAAGGTTTTGCTCCAGGTGATCAACCACAAAATTTTATTTTATTGTGTATCATGAGTAGGCAGCCAGTAGCTCTTTCTAGAGGTATTTGCGGGACTTGCTCCTAAGCTATTTGGAGTCAGCAGTTGACTCTTGGTCATGTTGTGGTTTACAGTGTTACCAAAGCAGCCAACCTTCCAAAAGGCTAGATACTTAGAGGGATCTTACCTGGCCGGCCTCCCTGAAACCAGACTGTTTGTGAAAGACAGAAAGAGAGAGAAAGGATAAAGAAAAAACCAAGACGAAAGAATGCAGTGACTGCATGGGAATGAAAAGAGCAGGAAAGAGAGAGAAATGATGCCTCTGCAGAACATACAATGTCAAGACATAAATTTGCTCTTCTCCATTGGTGCCAGCCAGATGCCATAGGACGTTTACAAGTGTGCCTTGGAGATATCAATCCCAAAAGCCATTATCTAGTAATAACTTTATAAGGACCAACAAAATAAAAGCAAAATCTTAAGCAACCTTTCAAGTCCTCCAGAACTCTTCATCAAGTTGGCTTTAAGTAAAGCAGAAAGAGGGAGAATGTCAGGAGTCATTATGTGAAGCTACTCCTCAGAGCCTGCAATTTGCAACAGTCTTAAGGGAGTACAAGAGAAATTAAGCAGACTTTATGTGGATTCGCATCAGTAGGTTAGATCTGTAAGTGGAGGGAACAGCCTTTTTTGTATTACCTTCTTCCCTAAGGCCTGAGGTCCTGCCTAGCACCTAGTTATGCCAATCCACACAGAATGTCTACTTAAGCCATTTCTGCCCAACGTTACATATATGCAAATGGATCAAATGTTTACACCTGTGGGCTGGGTAGAAATGGGTTAATTTCATTTGAGTTCCATTTTATAATTGTTACAAATTGCAGACCTGGATAGCCTCACATTATGTCCTGTCACCTTCCTCCCTCCCTCTTTTGCTTAGTTTCCTGTCTAGCCTGAGAAAGTTATAGAAAACTTGCTTAAGATTATGAATTTGGTTGGTCCTTACAATCAGATGATGGCTCTCTCTCCCACTGAACCAATATGCCTTCCTACAATCTTTCTGTTTCCAGAATCTGAGAAAAATAGCTTCTGAACACGTACATATCCCAAAGACCTGGCAAGTGTGAGTTCTATGTCTTGTGTCTCCTGAACCACCAGGTAGAAGTGACACCCAAAGTTTGTACTTACTTGTCCAGATCTATATCTAGTGCCTTGTAGGGATCATTGGGGTCTTTGTCATCCTCATCACTGGGAAGAGCATTCTAAGGCAATCAGAAAACAGACGAGTGGCTTACAACAAAATGGTATGGTTGACAAGGGAAAAGGGAGACAGGCCCCTTCTTCCAGCAGAATTTAGGTTTTTTTAAAAAACACAAAGACAAAAGGTAAAGCAAGTCAATAGAACGAACACATTGGATTTCTCATTCTCCTCTTCAAAACCACCTAATAACCCCACTACAAGAAATAACGCCACTACAGTTCCTCCTCCAGGAACATTCAGTAATATCAGAATGAGACAGACCAATCAGAAATACTCTGGAAAACCTGGACCCAGCTTCCAACAATACAAAAGACGCATGCCACTATCAATTCCTCCAGTCTACCAGTTTTCTATCCATGCGATACAAATTGTACATGAAAGTATGCCACCTTTTAAAGAACACCCAGATGGCAAGTGCCTGGGATAAGGCCTTTTTGGTGATGATAGCACCAGACAAATGACATTCCCTCCCCAGGGAAGTTTGGCAGGCTATCTCATTCCCCCCTTTTCAGGTGGGCCTTGAAAACTTCCCATTTCTGCCCAAGAAGGCTTGCAGCTCCGCTGGGCTCACCTCCGGCATCTCCTCAGTAATGATGTCCACATGATGGGCGGGTGCAATGTCCTCATCGCTCTCTGTGTGCAGTGAGTTGTGGCGCCGGTGCTTGCCCCGCTTCTCTTTCTTCTGCTTTTTTCTCTTTTTGTCCTTCTCTAGTTTCTGCTGGTGCCGGCGCTCCTCTTCCAGCTTTACGTACTGGTCGGACACTGGCATACCTTGCGGGAGGGTGGGGAAGGACAGAAGTTGTTCTCAGGCAGGACTCTGTGGGGGTTGAGCACTAAACTAACTGTCTTAAAGCCAGTCTTGATGAAAAATATTGGTTTTAGTCTACTACTTGATTACTTCAGCAGGTATGTGCATGCTAGAAAAATGTATTAAAGAAAGACACGTGTTGGTAGATGATGCATATGTGGGTTGCTGGAGATATTCTGGAAGAGGCATTCTTCCTCTTATACAGGAGGAAATGCTTTTTCCTAGATGATGCAGGCATTCGTTCAGGTAAAAATACAATTCCTTGTATCAAGTACTTATACTTCCCCAATGGGACCTTCCTCCCATTAAACTTGGACCTTCCTCAATGGGAGTCACTGAGAATCAAGTCAACCACTACTGAAGCAGCTCCACCCCTCCAATCTACATAGCTTCATACAGAGTTTCATTTCCAGGTCTGAAGGCAAAATATTGAGAACTGGCTTTTTAGAGATTATGCTAATCATGGAACGCTGCTCTTACCTGGAACTTTTAAAGGAACAGAAAGATCTATCTGAACCACAGGTATGTGCTCAACGCCGGGGGTGTCCTGGTACTGCTGGACAATAAAGGAAAAAAGAGGGAGCTTAGAGAACTTTTATATTAATATTGATTCTATGATCTGACAGAAACCTTTCAGCAAAATTGAGCCATTTAAAATATCACCCAGTAACCCCCAAATACTAAAGCCAGCTGCAGGTGGATAAGTGACACTACAGAACTCTCTGTCTTTCAAGACATTCTCACCTTTTGGGGGGAAGGAGAACTTTTAATGTAAAATGGATTGTTCGCTTGCTCCTGCTTTCGAACTTCTCGGCGCTTTAAAGAAAAAGAAAATTCCTCAAGTAGAATGATTAAAATTTTGTCATTTTAATTTTAAGCAAAAACTACCAAGGTAATCTCCCCCACAAAGCCCTGAAAAATAGCAAGAAGCCACAAGGAGGAGTTTGGTTGCACTACCCAGAGAAAATGCGAGAGTGGACCAAAAATGTGGACATCGCATCACTCCAAGTGCTTCTGGAAACAGAAGACAAATGCTATTTGACACCACAAGGCACACTGTCTGGACACAGCTCTGGCTGTTTTCAGGATTCCACACACCTCAGACCTGCCCATGAAAAGCAAAGCGCCCCCCCCCCTTTATGGACATTTGAGGTTGACTTACCCTGGCCAGTTCTTCTTCATCAATCTCAGGTTGCCGGTGCCTTGAATGTCTCTGTTCCTCATCATGGAAGATTGTCCGGGGTTTCTCATCTTCAGACTCACTGTCTGAAGGAGGCTCATTGATCCAGGCATCGAGGTCCAAGCTGCAAGATGGAGAACCTCAGCTCTACATTGTGTATTAGGACAGGAACGAACTGTTCTCCCATGTCTGCCTTCGTAATGCAGAAGGTGTGGAACAGGAACAAGCCCTCTTTAGATGGGGCCTTGCTCTTTGATTCACTGACCATGGGTTAAGCACACTAGGAATGGGACCCTTCCCCCCTCTTAAGAGTATCTTATTAATCTAATGAGACTCTCTTCTAAGAGAGATAAGTCAAGCTAGCTATCATTTGCTCTTGATCACCAATTACTGGTTTTGTTTATTTTCACTGATCGTACAATGGGCCCTCCTTATCCATGGGTTTGGCACCCATGGATCTGACTCAATGCGGGTACTGATCTGCACTGGAGGGCTGCACATGATCTCCTGGATATGACTGGAAGTGCTTTCCAGATGCATCTGGGAAGTCTTTCAAAGCACAGGGAGACCATGTACATGTAGCACCTCCCAGGGCCTCCGAAAGCCTGCCAGAGCCTTCTGAAAGGCACTTCCAGTTTTTCGTGTCAGGTCTCTCCACGGATATGATTATCCGTGGAAACTGGAATCCGCGGGGTGTGTGTGTGTGTGGGAATTGATTCCTTATGGAATTACTGTTTTATAAATGCTGAAAACAGATTCATAAGTCATCTGATCAAACAGCAAGATAAAATGTCTACCACACTCTTGCAGTTTCGCGACCAGTAAAAAGTTGTTGTATGACAATTCCCTAACAGATCTTACAAAGTAAGTCTTTCACTAATATGGCTATTTGCATTTTATTGTTGCAAATCTTATTTTTACTGCAAGTTTTAACAAAGCATTATTAACCGTTTATACTGACTGCATCCCCTTTTGTTTAAGTAGCTCTGGTTTGTTTTTTAAATGTGAAAAGGCAACAGGTAAATGTTTAAAGGTCACAAAAATAAAAGGGGATCAGGAGAACTACAAGATACAACAGCCACAGACCTTCAAATAATGCCTCAGACACACATGAGGTGCTGGATCTGATAGCCAAACCAACTCAAGACTTAAAGCACGGGGGGGGGGGGAGCATATGAGCCTGATTCTCTATTTCACTGGTACTCAAACTTCTTGGGAGTAAATCTAAGTGTTTAGATTTGGGAGTAAAGGTAAGTGTTTGCAGGGGCTCATTGTAGCTTGTAAAAAGTGAATGTTCTGGTTGTCACAAACATAACTTTCACTTTTACAAGCTGTGGGGAGCCCTGCAGAGTGCTCCACAGGGCCCCCCACACACCCCAAACTCCTTCCCCAGCGGTGGCACAATCCTGAGAATCACATCACTTCTTTCCCCATCCCTGCCCCTTAAAGGGACAGGGGCAGTGTTACTCAGGCTGCTTGGACGTGACCCACCAGTTTGAGGCCTGCTCTACCCAATATCCAGCTTCACAGCACACCACAGTTTATCTGGTTCAGATACAGCACCAGGCTATATTCAGGCAAGTCTTGGCTTGCTTGCAAACCAGAACTGGAAGCCATGGTTTCAACTGGGTTTCAATTGCTGGTTTGGAAGCTATGGTCTGCTGAAGAATCAGAAATCAGTGTGCATGAGGGAAGGATTTTTTCCCAGAGTGTAGGCCCTTTTGGGACAGAAGCCATATAGTTATTCGATTTTCTCTGTAAACCACTTTGTGAACGTTTTTGTTCAAAAGTGGACCCACTTTCAAGTATCTCTTGGTGGCTACAAAGACTAAAAAGCTGTCTTTTTAAAAAAAAAAAATAAAAACTAAGTTCATGATGTCAAGGAACAATGACTGGCATTTGTTCAGCTCAATCCCACACACAGAGCTCTCGGTGACTGCATCATGAGTTTCAGAACAGAACCCCAGTATGTGGAGGGAGCCTTACCCTTCTGGAATTGGAACTTTCTTCTGGGCTTTGGGGGCAACGGGATTGAGTTCCCCAGCAAACAAGGCAGTCACTTCCTCAGCTACTGGCACCTCTTTAATCTGAAGTTTGTGGATGTATTTCATGAGCTGCAAGATGCAGGAAGCCTGGGAGGCAAAAGAAGAGTTCCAAAAAAAGGAAGACCCCAGAATCCAGCCAGAAGCCCATACCACACTTGTTTCTATTTGGGAAGAACATGGGGCATCCTTACTTACTCGCTCCTGGACCTCAAGATCAGCACTCTGCACAAACTGAGGCAGGCGTTCAATCATCATCTGGGTTGTCTCCTGGGCTGCCTCTTTCTCCCCAGTTTGCTCCTTCTGATGCAGAATTGAGGCATACAGCTTCACCATGTTTTGAACGTAAACTGCCTGGATGTGGCCTGGGAGGGTGGTCACTTTCGGCCGCAGCATGGCTTCAAGCGTCTGGTGTGGCTCCTCAAGGTGCCTAAAGAGAGCAGTGCAGGCCATGATGGGATTGGTTTTTCTTCCTAGCACCTTACTAAATGGCTGAAAAACATCACAACATCTATCCTCCAATGCCCAACTTCTATATTAAGCACAATCTATCTAACATGGTGCTTTATAGGGTAAAAAAAGCCACAAGCCTCTACCCCAAGAAGTTTACAGTCTCCTATTCCTCTTTTTCTAAAGGGGACGTTATCAAAAAACAAACATGTACAAATGCAACTATATGTACTTAGTCTTCAATTCAGTTGACAATGAGAATGACGGATTAAGGCAAAGACTTCTCAGAAGGAACAACTTTTGAGCAAAGATATGAAAGGAAAAAGTTGAAACAATGGAGGTTGTGGGAGGAGGTTGCAGACAAAAGGGGCAGCAAAGGAGAATGGGAGGAGTCATTTAAGGGAACAGGAAATCTATGGGGGTTCTAGTGGAGAGTCCCAGTCATACACTTTGCTCTTCCCAGCTGCCAAATCTGCAGACACTTACTCTGAGAATTCCCCACATATCCACGCAGCAGCATACAGGACCTCGCAGATCCCATTTCGTTGTGTGTTGCTGGCAAGTAGGTGAGCATTATCCAGGAGCATGGCCATCTGTGACACTGCAAATTTGCGGATGGCCTTCACTCGAATTGCCACATCCAGCATCTGGGAAGCAATGAGGTGGCCATGTCGAGTCCCTTCTAGCCGCGTCAGTTCCACGAGAATGCTGATATACCTGAAGACAGGTGAGAGGAAAAATTGTGCAAATATACTGAAAGGATTTTATCATGACTAGGAGAGACTGCAGCCAGAGACTTGGCTAACTGCTTCAAATCTATTAATCACATTTCTATCCCTTCTTTCTCCCCAGGAGGGGACCCAACAACATGTATATCCCATTGCTTTCCTCTGTAGCTCCTATCCATGTTTCTTCTGACAAAGCTCTCCTCAGATTAGTTACTTTTCACATTTTTATACCACCCTTCCTCCAAGGTGCTCAGGGTCCTTCCTTTTGTCCTCACAACAACCCTGTGACGTAGATTAAGCAGACAGTGACTGGCCTAAGGTCACCCAGGCTGCTTCATGGCCGAGCAAGGATTTGTACCTGGATCTTCCAGGTCTAAGTCCAACTCTTTAGCTACTACACCATCCTGGCCCTCTTTCAAGATCTTCCCACTACCCTTCTCCTCCCCTTATTCTCCTGCACCACTGCCACTTACAGACTGCCTTTTCAGGCTCCTCCCAGGACTAAAGCTTCTTCTACCTTTCATAGGACCCTGTCCTTCTGCCTGCCTCCACAGGTCAGTGCTGCTTAGTCAATGGGACAGTGATTTTTCAGCTTGTTATATCCTTACACACATAGCAAAGCTTCAAGCAATCACTGCCAGGGACTTCATTCCCACTACAAAATCTTCAGATGCATTAATACAGATTATGAATTTCACTAGTGGAATTTACTGCCACAGGATAAAGTGGTGATCACTAGCTTGGATGGTTCAAACAAAACAAAAGGAGCACTACAGCTATTTATAGACGGAAGGAAGTTCTAGGCATATGAGGCTGTGAGGAAGATTTTCACCCTGTGCCTTGGACAAGGGTGAACTGAACTGGAAAGGATGGATGAAGGAGAATGAAGACAGAGCTGATTTCTCTAGTTCTGCCTACTGGAACCAGTGGGAGGTACAAATCAAGGATACCCTCCTCTACTGAGGAGAAAAGGGTAGACTCAAGTAGCAGTGTATCGTTAGCGCTCAGATTCAAACCTCACCCTCCCACCAGGACTACTGACCATTCAAAGTTTGTGATGTATTGGTAATTAGATTGGCTACATATATCAATGATTTTGGTCAACAGCTCATCCCTGTAGGTTGTCCCTTCAGCTTTGTCCACGTGGATCATCAGCTTTTTTACAATCTCCATCAAGTTCTTCTTGGACACCTATGACAGAGAAATATGGACATTAGCACAAAAATCTGCTCAACTACACCAGGATAGCAGCCAGCAATGTACCACCCAAAGTAGGACTGAACATTTGCTGGCCTATACAGTACTGCAGAAGACACACAAACTAATCATACCATATTCTACTTCCTGAAAATCACAGTCTTTAAAAAAATGCAAACTACTAGTTCTTATGGCCTCAAAGAGGCTGAATCCTCAAAATTTCTCTTGTCCAGGGGTGCCCAAACCCTGGCCTGGGGGCCACTTGTGGCCCTCGGGGGCTCCCAATCTGGCACGCAGGGAGCCCCCAGTCTCCAATGAGCCCCTGACCCTCCAGAGACAAGTCTCCGGCCCGACGCAACTGCTTTCAGTGTGAGGACGACTGTTCGACCTCTCACCTGAGCTGTGGGATGAGGGCTCCCTCAAGTACTTGCTGTTTCACATCTGTAATGCAGCAGTGGCAGCAAAGGAAAGGCCAGCCTTGCTTTGTGCAAGGCCTTTTATAGGCCTTAAGCTATTGCAAGACCTTCATTCGTTCATATAAGTTCCATCTCTAATGAATTCATTTATGTAAGTTTATTCAAATTTTAAATGTAAATTAATTCTTTTTTCCCTGGCCCCGACAGTGTCAGAGAGATGATGTGGCCCTTCTGCCAAAATGTTTGGACACCCCTGCTCTTGTCTATAAATCCAATTCCCAATACTTCATCACAAAGTAGTACAACTCCCCCCCCCCCCAAAAAAAAACTAAATTCAAAGGGGATACGCAAGTAGAAGATTATGATGCACTAGGGTGACTTCATGCACATTCACTTCAACAGGCCTGTGGTAAAATCATTGAATTTCTCCTTCATCCATCTCAACATGCACTACTGAATACTTTATTATTGGGGGTAAGTACAGTCTACTGCTTTGGGATTAGGTTCCTTCATTCAAGAAGGCATCCATTTAGCATACTCCTCTTATAGCAACTGGCAATTACCCAGACTGGGCACCCCTGACTAGGGTTCAAAGGCAGGCTGAGATTTAGGTGACCTAGCCTTGGACTAATGGAGCGAGATCACGACATCAAACAAAGGGCATGTAAGGTTCAGCTAAAGAATGCTTTGGCATTTGACTCAACTCAGACTAGTGTGCAGTTAGGATCCAGCCCACCTTTTAGGGGGAGAGATGGAACCATCATCTAGCCTAAGTCAGGGTCTAAGAATAAGCAGTAGCGCCAGATTTCTGACTATTTCATTGTTAGCCTTTTACCTACACCATCCATTGCCCTCGTCTTATCCATTCGTAACTCCTTTTTGCCTCCTTGTTTTAATTAACTTTCCCCCCTCATTCTGATCTTCAACCTACCTAGCCTAGTTAATTCAGACAGTATGCAGTCTTATCCCTGTGACTATGATGCACTACACTACACTAGTGCATACATTTTGGAGATAATTTGGGAATCTGGAGCTCCCACCATGCAACTGGGAGGATCATCATTTATTGATTTTACTACTTAAACCACTTTGTGAACTACTCTTGTTGAAAAATAGTACATAAATAATAATGATCACCAAAGTGGTCCCCCACTCCCTGAATTTAACCTTGGCAGTGGTTATTTGATTACTACTGCTTTGTTTGAAATAAGGGTGAGTTGCAGGAAGAAAAGTGGGTGCCACGTACCCACCCCTTAACTATTACAATCCTCCCTGTAGGGTTCCTTGTAGTGAGGGCCTGGTCACTGAATGGTGATAACCCCAAATTCATCTGCTAAGCCAGCGGTTCCCAAACTGTTTTGACTGGCAGCTCCCTTGACCTATTAGGGGCATTGGCTGTGGCTCCACATTAGGGCTAAAATCCTATACTTTGCATAGGATGCCGAGTTTTTCACAAGGAGTCCATGGCTCTCCTGGTTTGCTTCTGTGGCTCCCCAGGGAGCCAAGGCTCACAATTTGGGAGCCACTGTGCTAAGCCATGACAACACAATAAGCACACATACCATTCCATAGAGAAGGTCTAAGGCTCTGAGCCGGATTGATTCATCCTTGTCGTCCAAGCACTGAAGAATGAGATCCTTATGAGACTGGACTGATTTGGGGTGAGTCTTCAAAATTTTGGACATGGCTAGTAATCCCAAATACTTCACTGCAGGCGAGGATGAACAGAGCAAAGAAAAGTCTCATGGTAATCTCCATTTGTGTAAGAGCAAGATATTGACTAGTTCATACTGGATGCTAGGTCTTCACCATCATCCCCAAAGTGTATACAATTTATTTTTCCTTTTAGCTATCCTTTGAACTGCTGCCAAAATGTTGTTCTCCTCTAGACCACCTTTGACACCCTCCTTCATTGCCCCATATCCTTTCCCTCCTGTTAGTAGCTTTGTAAGCCAGCAGGTGTGGCATAAGTATACTTATATGTATACTTATACATACTATAATTCTGAGTGTGCGCAGCTCGGTGTCAAGCACAGATTTCAGCGTCCTGAGAAACTCAGTATGTATTTAAAACAGCAAGCTTCTAGTCCTTATTACTACAAAGCTATATTTGGAAGTACACAGGCAACATCTACTGAACTGCAGAAAATTTTGAAAGGACGAGCAAGGTTGCACAGATGGAAAGAATGGTGGCCTTTCAGTGCTCTGCATATATCCTTAGTCCTTCCTGTGACTAGTAAAACCAGAATGATAAAGAAGTGAGTTATTGTGATTTTTTTTACATTTATATGACCACTTTTCACTATTTTAACATCCAAGGCAGCTTCAATTTTAAATTAACAGATTCAGGTTGCATACTTAACATTTTTCTTAGCAAAAATAACTGAAGGCCCTGAATATTGGCCTCAATTGTCACAAACTACCACCAGAGAATGACAAAGCTCTAATACTTACAGTTCTGGTCTGAATCTTCTATCAATATCCTCAGTTTCTGAACACAAAGCTGCAAGCGAAGTATACAGGGTTAAAGCCCTCTTCTTGGAGACAAACTCTCCACCCCACATCTCGTCCAAGAAAAAGGTCTACCACACTTAAGCAACAGCATTGGTCCAATATCTTGCCTGAAGAAAAACCCCTCCAGTTCATCTCCAAAAGGTGTCTGTTGAGCCTCTGCTTGACTTGCAGTGAGGAAGAACCCACCACTTCTCTCAATTTGTTGAGACCGTCAAACCACTCTTACTGCTAAGAGATTTCTCCAGATATCCAACCAAAATCTCCCCTTCTGGAGCTTAAGCCCATTCAATCTAGTCCTACTTTCTGGGGCAGCAGAAAACAATTTTTTGACCATTTCCATGTAACTGTCCTTCAAGTATTTGAAGAATGCCATGCCTTGTTCCCATGATCTTCTCTTCTATTGGCTCAACATGTCAAGTTCCCTCAACCTTTTTCTTTCACTCTGTATAAAGCAGCTTCATCTGTTTTTAGCTTTGCACTGAATTGTATTATCTGTTGGAAGCTGCCTAGAGAGACCATTTAAATCAAACAATAGGATAAAAATCTCTAGAAGTTAAATGTGCAAGAACCAAAAGGGAAACAAACCAAAACAAGACATAAAGAAAGCTGAGCAAAAGAAAGAGGGCCTTACCTGGATGCTGGCACTATGGTTAGGCATCCCCGAGGAGAGAGAGATCAGAACTGAAAAGGCACAAGGCAGACATGCATTTAATTTCTATGCTGGTTTTTCCAAAAAAGCCAACAAAGCTAATAAGCTGCACTGTGGGCTCAGGGGCTTGGGAGAATAATTTCTCAGGGGTGATAAAGCTACAGAACACCATGAGTATGCTTTGCCAAGAATCAATAAGAGAGACTGAAACCTATATCCTCGACTACCAACTACTTTTTTTAAACAGTAGCCGAATTTGAAACAGGGTGTGCTTCCATTTACTGATATGGTCCCTTTCAAGCCAGGACAAAGGGCTTTTTAACCCTCTGCTCTCTGGTGTGAATATGGGGAGGCTCTTGCAGGAACTCCATTTATTATGTACTTCAACTTCTCCAAATACATGATCAGAAACATGCACAATTATGAACCAGAGTAGAGGGAGTATCAGAATCTCCCCTTACATACCCCTCTGCTGTCCACTCTGTGCATATGACACAAAGGGGAGCAAGTGGCTAAAAACAACTCTGAAAAAGCCCCTGCTGATATTCATTCATTAGCCTATGGCAGAATGAAAGACTGACATGCTGCTGTGTGGAAGAACACAATTCTAGAGGCAAGACCATTGTACACAGCAGTGGGAATTGCCCTGACCAAGAGAATACCCAAGAAGTTAACACAGAATGGATAGCAGGGTGAAGTAGAAATGCATTGTGACTAGGCTAAGCTGTTGAATGTTTTTCTACCGAAACTAATAAAGCAGGGTTAGGTTAGGTTTTTAGTCTGGAATCTGCTGCCCCATTTGAAGTTGTTGCAAATTTCTTCCCTTACCTGCTATCACTGTGTTCACACACTCATAGAGAAGCGACATGGCTGAAGTGCTATGGGGAAAGACAGATGTGGAGCATTACATTCTCACAGTCTAGGTGAGATCTTACAATAGAAAGGATTTCAGCACAACTCCCCCAATTTTAGCTTTGAGTTAAGTTCTCACCAGAGTGGATACATTCAACTTTTTTTGTCTTCCAACAAGAAAAAAGTTTTAGATTTTCAAATTCAGCGCTTTTCTAAAGAAGAACCTGGTTTAAAATGCCATTTGAGTTTCTCACACACACACTAGAACCTTGACACCAAATATATGGTGCTCTAGCATAACATATTTGGCTATTTGCTCCACCTTCTAAGACCACTGCACCTAGGAACAAGAGAGCTGGCAACACCCAAGTTAAGCACTTTGAAAACTCTATATGTGCTACACATGTGCTACAACCATTAAGGGTTCAATCCTAACAGTGCCCTGGGCCAGTGCATGTTTGTGCCTACTCGAGAGTTGGATGGGCCAGCGTGCGGATGCATGCCAGCCTGCGAAGGCTGAATCCAGCCTCTGCGCTGTCACGGGGGGAGCCTTGCAACTGCCAAGCTCAGCCACCACAAGAGTCTGGGGTGGGTGGAGGGCGGTCCCGGGGGCAGGTGGGTGGGGAGCAGGAGGTGGGGCTGGGACCTGGCAGTTATGGCGGATTGCAACCCCATTCCTGAGCAGCGCAGAGCGGCTTCAAGCTGCTCTGCTCAGACTTATGCCTCCTCTTAAGGTGGCGCAAGTCCGAGGTGACCCACATGAGCTGAGTGGCTTACCGGGGGTAAAGGGAAGAGTTTCTCTTACCTTCAGCTGAGCCACTTTGGAGCCCTATCTTGCGCTGGATACAGGCCAGGCCTCTTGGAGCGCAACATAAAATTGCGCTACATGTGACTCAATAGTTTATTAGTGGAGCACACCGAGTCAAATAGCATGGATAATATCATTCTTGTCCTTGCCTCTAAGAAGAGACAATTCTGAAGTGCAAAAGAAAGGGGCTACAGTTCAGTAGCAGAGCACATAGTTTGTATGCAGGATGTTCCAACAGGTCTGCCATGAAGGTGGGTTTCTTTCCCACCCCTGTTACATCCCCTCAGGGAGGTGAGCGGGGAAATGTGGGAAGAATGCTGGGGATCCTGTGCTTTGAATTGAGATACTCTTTCTGTAAGATCCAGGTTGTACTGGAAATACCCTTTCTGTAAGATATGGATTGGAGGGAAGTGAGAAATTGTTTGAAGTAATGGGGGGAAAAAATCAGAACTGCCCATTCAGGGGAATAAAGCTGACAAAGTAGATGCCAGCAGGAAGAGTTACTGCCCTGGGAATCAAAAGGCAGTAACCTGCCAGGTTATCCTCCCTGTTGTCTGATGAGCATGGAGGCTGCATGAACAGAGACCAGGTGCTGTTAATTTGAAGCCTGGCCAGATACCTGAGAATCAGAGACTGTATGCCATAGCCACTATGGGACATATCACAACTTGATATAAATACTACTACTACTACTACTACTACTAATAATAATAATAATAATAAAGACTGATTGGTCATTAAAAAAGGCACTAGCTGTATAAGTGGGAGGAGGGAGCCTATACAGAGGTGGCTCGGGGTTCATGACTGGAGTGGAATGCTCTGCCTGTTTGAATACTGCCCCTGCACAGCAGGACTCTGAGAATTTAGTCATGTAGTAAAGTCTGTTTTCTGCTGCCTTTAAAATGTATGTAATTTTCTCACTGTTTGGAACCCTCCCTTTAGAGCCCCAGTATGTGGGATGGAGGGATTTCTTCTTACATAACATGGAAAAGCTTTAATAAACTTTAAGTAAATTGCAGGAATGCATGCTTATTAGCTGACCAGAGGGAACTGGGCTCCCCCAAGGAACACTTGGAAGGTTGGGGTAAATTATCTGATGACCTAGTGAGCCCCCCTCCTTCTGCCTTGGAGGTGGAGACATGCAAGCAGGAAGGAGGTGGGGGGAACATTCTCAGAGCAGACAACATTGTAAGGAGGTGGGGTTTGGGCGCATAAACTGCAGTCCCCATTGTCCAGTAGACACAGATGCCTTCAGCCCCTTGGGGCAACAACATAATAAGGTTCACTCTTCAGTTACAGGATCTCAGGTAGCAGAGCTAGAAATGTTGTAGGGAGATCTGCTGCCAGAGGACCACCAGCACCCCCTGCACTCAAGTCATGACCTGCCTGGTCATTTCCACTAGTTTGAAGGTTTGCCATGCCAGCCATTGCCAGGAGATAAATTTGTGATTTGTCAGGAGATAAATACTGTTAATAATACTGTTAATAAAACCAGTTAGCATAGAGAATTCAGCTAGCACCCCAAAACCATAAAAAGGTGAAGGAAAACATGAGGAATGAGGAGCCACATCACATTTCCATTAAGCTAGGGAAAAGACTAGAGCAACACAGAGTCCTCATTTGCAGTTCTGGTCTGAAAGTTGCCATTTTAAGGGCTGAACAAAGATGGGGAACCACCTGACTATGGGCATCTCAACTTGCCCAGTCTCAGTCACCATTCTGAATTGGCTGTTTTCACTAGAAACCAGAAATGCCAGTTAAACCTACAGAGGGACTGGTGTCTCTTGAATATTTCTGTTGGAATCAAAGCACTGTGAAATATAAGAAGTGGGTGAAGCCAATAGCTAGTTACTCCCACTGCTTGGCCCTATAATGTAATTTATTTCAAAAACAGCAAGAGAATCACCAGCCAGTATCTCCTGCTCCTTGAAATATCAATTGCACCAGCATCAATTGCCAGTACACTCTAAGCATCATCTTTGCAAGTTCAAAAAACAACCGGCAGCATTATTTTAGAGGTAGGATTTGAGGGCGTGATGGTTAGTGATATACCGAGAAGAAAACAGCAGCCATAAGACATTAAGAGCTTTATTCAGGAATTAAATTAGTGTTTTCTGAGCAAAAATGTCATCAAGGGCAGGACAGATACAATGGCTTTCATATTCTAATGGAAGTGTTCTGTTACACACTGTATTTACATTGGAGGTAGAGAAATTATATAGATTCTATCTCCAACCAACAATTATCCTTACGATGTGTAGGAAACACTAGTTTAGCTATGAAGTCTTCCAGCTGTGCCCTGGGTTTCCCCAGAAGTTTAGCCTTTTTCTCAATGAGCCAATCAATAACAGCACACAGGTGACCTTAGTACTACCAAACATGTGTTGTGTGTGTGTGTGGGGGGGGGGGGGAGGTGCAGAGTGTTTTCCAAGTCATATTCTCAGGTTAGGAGAAGCAAAAGGCAAGTCTCCAGGACTGACAGTGCACCCATGGAAACACCTGTGTACTCCAGAATATGACCAGAATTTTCTGCAATATGCAGATATTTCTCAGAATGCTAAGTCTACATGAAAAGGGTTCCCTGAAGGCAGAAAGGGTGAAAACCACTAGGCTGAGCCAATGATAGCACCCATGGTTTTTGATCTGCTATTGCTGCAGCAGCCAAAACAAGGTCTTCTTGAACTCTCCACAGACTACACTTAACCAGGGTTCATTTTCCTTAACCACAGTTGTGTTAAAATCAAAAACTTAAAACCATGATTAAGAAATAAGTACAAGCCTGGATGCAAAACTATGGTGTGAAGTGGGTCCCCTTTTCCCCCGTCCTCAGGGATTATAACCACCAGTTTCCAGGAGAGGCCTTTTCCAATTGGGCTTTCGATTGGCAACAGATCACCAAACGAACAAAACCGCAGCAAATGTAAGGGTGATAACTATTGCTGCTTGTTTGTTCTCCCCAGACTGAGCTACATTGCAATTAAGTTGTTTTAGACACAAGCACAATTATCATCAAGGCGTTTGACTGCGCCTTATCAATGGATTTTGCTGCTGTTATGCTTTGGTGATTTACAATTATGAGTTTTATTTTGTTAAATTTAATGTTTTGGTTTGTCAGCTGCCTTGGGAGTCTTATTGCTGAAGGGCAGAAAAATATAATATAAAAAAAACCATGGTAAACATCTGCACCAAGAAAACCATTAGTTTTCTCCACTTCTCCAGTGCCTGTTTGTAAGATGAGCAGCAAATGTTGCTAATTGCTCCTTTATAAACCCTCTGGGAGCAGGTGCAATTTGGCAAGCTAAACTATGGTTTTATGGCATGAGTTTGGAATCTTAACAAGGGTTAAGGCAACAAAACATGGCGAATGCTAACAGGTTAGCATGACAGGCCAATGTCTGCAGAAGATCTTGTTTTTTGTCCTGTGGTGCCCAAGCCATAACAGCAACATTTTAAACAAGTTCAATATGTTTAGAAAGCATCACACATTCCTCAGATCTAGTACCATCAATATCTAAACACCTCTGCCATCTCATATCTGCAGGTGGCAATGGGTGGCCAGCTTCAAGTACCTGCAGCACATTATCAGCAAATCAGAAGTGCTATGATTTATGTCAACTGAGAATCTTAGGTTTAAGGCTAGACAACCCAACAGCTAGTTGACTAAGGCGGGGAGCAGGGTGAGAGAGGCAGGAATGAGACTGGGAGGGATTCAAAATATACATACTGTCCACTTTGCTGTGTTTCTTGGGAGCAGACTAATTTTTTATCTTTGACAAGGTTGCCATGTACTCTACTCTCTTTAGGTAATTGGAAGAGAGCTCGCTGGCTGTTTAAGAAAGAAAGGAGGATTATAAGGGATGCTTCTCTCTTTCCTTTACCAAGCCTACCATCCATAAAGGGGAACTCCTGTTGTAATGAGAGTATTCTGAAGATGGGACTCTGGCATATTTACTTGGAATAAGCCCAAGACAATGATGGCAAGTGAACCAACCTCTGGAGAAGTTGCCCAGAGATTGGTTAAGAGATCAGAAGTATCACTGCTATGCTGGCACAAAATATTTGCTGAAAGTTAGGATTGATACAGTCAATATTCCATGAAGCCAAGGCAGTCAAAGTAAGATGACTTCTCTATTTTGTTATGGCAACATTTGTTAGCAGTAGCAGGAGGCAGAACTGCTTGCCAACGAGACTGGCAGCATTCAGATCATGGGTTTAATGGCATAGATGAAAAGAACACACGGTTGAAGTCAATGTTGCAGCCCTGGCACAACTGCATCTAAAAACTCACTTGTGTGAATACTTGGGTGTTTGTTTTGTTTTAGTTTTCCTTCTCTTTAAAAAATTTTTTGTAAATGTTGGCTAACCCAGGTGTTCCAGGATAAAATTCAAAGAGAAGAACTATTTGTCAGATGATTTCTGTGGACATGAACAAAGTCAAATATTATTAAATTCAGGCCAAGTGACATGGCTACTTCAAGAAACAGACTGGTAGAGGTGACGGCAAACATTCTGGCTGTACACTACACCACCTGCCTAAGTGGACATCAACCACTGCCCTGTTTGCAACTTTCCCTATGGCACAGCCAGGAAAGTGGAAGAGGAATAGAAGAGTGGCATGAGCCTAGTGCACCAGACGCTCTTGCCCACTACCACTCTATTCTCTTCACATCCTTTTCTGTTCCTTAGGCTCTACCATGGAGTGCTGTGGGAGAAGGCAGGAGGAAAATGGCAACACAAGCTGCCATCTGAAAGAAAAAGAGACAGGGTAGGCCACTGCTGGTTAAGTTCTAATAATTTCTGTGTTTTAAAAAATGCTTTTATTGGGCAACAAATAGTTGCTTTTATAACTAGAATAAAAGTTAAACCTGCTGATGTTTCATATATTCTCTTTTGTATTCTCTTGACAAAGTCAATGCTTTAGAAATAAGTGAACATTTGACTAATAGTTCTCAATTAACTGAATTTTTAGACTACACAGATGCCCACTTCTGCTGGATAGAAACACCACCATAATCTGGACAGTGAGATTAGGAGGCAAAACAAGAGGAATATTTCTTGTTCAGTAGTCTAGACTAGCCTGTAAACTGGCAAAGCTGCTGCACTACCAAGAAGAATTACGCTACTTACCTATGTATGAGATTAGTCAGGGGCTCTATCAGCTTTTTCCCCAGCCTGGGTTCCAATGGAGTGAGAGCACCAAACTATGGGAGAGAAGGGGAAAAAAGACAGTTGCTTCACTGCTGACTGCCTCCAGCTAGACTGCAGACACAGGTAGACTTCAGACTTGTGGGATCAAACTAATTTTAGCAGGAACCCCAAGGACCACCTTCCGGGGCCAGATGCAAAATGAGAGGGGAGAGACATCTGCCTACTGCACACTGAGCCACACAGTGGAATAACTTATATAAACAAATGCAAATCTACACTACAGATCAAATATTCAAATGCTAAATTTGGTGAGCAAAGCTGCAGAAAAATTTGGTCAAAAACAGCCAGTGAATAACTATTGCAAGAATGTGATTAGAGCAAATTCACCAAAAGAAGGTCTTTTTAAAAAAGTACACAAACAAGCTGGTAATATCATTTGCTACTGCAAAACCACTGGGATACAGACTGATCAACTGCAAGTCACTCTGAGATGTACCAGCAGATTCCCATCTACCTGCCTACTTCCACTCTAAAGAATGGAATTGGCAGCCACAGACATATGGATTAATAGAGGCAATAGGTTGAAAGACCCTCTGAGGAAGACAGCACCACAGCTAGGGAAGTTCAACATCAAGACTGGTAATTTTCTCCCCAGCATTCATACCCACCTCTTGTGCAGACAGGCAGGCAGGCTGACACACACACCCTATCCCAGAAGATTTCAACATTTCACAGCCTGACACTTTCCATGAGCCAGATAATTTCCAACCAATTATGCAGGCTATCGCCTGCTCTTCCTCTCTCTACTTGCACCAACCACTACACCTCTTACACGACAGGGTTTTTTCACACCTGAGACATTGCTAACAGCCCCCAGGACTTGCTAATACTTGCCAATTTTATGATTTTAATGAGAACCCAGTTGTTGGTTGAGGATGTCATCAGTTTAAAAAAGAGTGGAGCTAGCGAGAGATAGTTCTTTGGGTTCCGCCGGGCTAGCTCACATATAACGTTCACAGCAGCCGACTGGACACCTGTGAAAAGAAATGAGGGGTGGGGGGTGAGAAAAAAAGTATCAGAAACTGGACTCTCTGAAGCAAGAAGATTATAAACAAACCACAGTGACCAGTTCCCAGCTGTGCAGATACAGGGAACCTAAGCAAAGGCACATGACAGATGAATCATACTTTGGGATACAGTGGTTCCCCCTTCTGTAGTAAGCTTCTGTTCTGCATATGTAGGGCACTGGGAATGTCACAGCTGGAACATGTGCCTATTGGTAAGGACCACATTTGGAAGTTGAGGGAGAAAAGCAAGAACACAGCAGTGAGTATATGGTAGCGGCCACTTGTAGGAAGCCAATTCCCCTTTCTCCAAACTACTGAAGCATGGGGCTGCTTCTTAAAAACTTCAGTTGGTGTAAGATCCAACAACCAGACTGACTAAGTAGGTGATTTGGCTCAGTCAGTGAACCCAATAAAGCAGTGTTTCTCAACGTTTATCCCCCACAGTACCATTTCGCATGATTAACCTATTGGAAACATCATCATAAGTAACTGGTATCACCAGTAAAATGTCATCACCAGTTACTTCTGTACTGAGAGGCCAAGTACAACATGACAAACACCAGTAAAAGGCTCAGGGTGGACAGGAGGGCTTTTTAGAGTGCATGAAAAGCATGTTGTAGAGTTCTGACCACCAAGCCAAGCCTCCTACTGATGTTTGTCATGTCACGCCACCTGTCTCGCTGCCAGGCAGCAGATGTCCAGGGGTCCCACAAATATCACCAGCACCACCTCAAGTATCACTGGTGGTACCCATACCACTAATTGAGAAACATTGCAATAAAGAGTTCGAACATGGGAGAGGGTGGATGTATCACATCGAAAAGGTCTACCAATCCTCCATCTTATTCTTTCATACCATGCATTCAACTGCTCGCTCAGTTATTTTATTTCATATTTATATCCTACTAGTTCAATGAGAAAGTGCCCTCAAGGCATCAGAATCTCCTGAATTCTATTCAACTCACTAACCAGGATCTGGGTCTTCAAGCTTCTCTTTAAGGCGGGGGAATGCAGGGCGAAGGGATTCAGGGTATTTCAAAAACACTTTATACATGATTAACACTGCCTTCTTCCTGATGTAAGGCTTCGTGTGTGACATCTGGAGGAGGAAGGGAGAAGAGATAAGGAAAATTTTTAGTCATGAATTTTCCCAAAAGGAATCCAAGATTTTAAAAAAAATTCATTCTACAGCCTGGTAGCAATACTTCTCTTTCTGCTAATGCTGTGAGAAAGACAAAGCTTTTGGGTACAGCTCAGACACCATACAGCAGATTATGAAGTCAGCAGCATGAGGTGTGACTATCTGCACTGGAAAAGCTCAGTGAATACTGATCACCTCTAAAAGGATAAGCAGCCAGTGATTTACTATCACTGAAAGTTAAAGGTGTGTTTTTATCTTAGAAACCCAATCCATAATTGCTCTTAGACTTCACAGGAGCACAGGGCAAATGCAGTCCCAGAGGTAGCACAGCTCCATGTGTTCTGACATTACCACCAGACTGAGAGAAACAGTTTCAACAGTCACCATCTGGGAATTGCAGTCCTTTTTGGGCTCCATTTCTCAACTTGGTGGTTTTCAGACTCTCTTTCTTGGAATGGCCCTTTCCAGAGCATCTACCATGGGACACCAACGTGTTTATGGTGAAACCCGTTCCATGAACGGGATTCTGGGCCATTATTCATCACCTTCCTTTAAGGCATTCCTCTGCCACCTGCAGAGTTCAGGGTCACAAGGTTGAACACCTCTTCCTTCCAGAACACCATCATAAAGGGGTAAGTGTAGCAAGGCGCTGGCCACTGGCCAAAAGAGGAGCAGCTGTAGAGAGCCGGCTGCCCCCCCCCTTCAGAAAAAGCCGTTTCAGCCACCTAGAGATAGCAGAATTAGCATCTCATCACTAGCTGGAGAGGGAAAAATCTAGAAGATGGGATTTAAAATTCTTAAAAATGAACTATAAGCCATATTGGAGATCATTTGATCAAAAGGCTATACATTGTTTTTTAAAATCTATTCTGAGTGTACCATTTATTTTTATGAAACACTGGGCCTCATGAGCATTCTACATGAACTGAGTACCCTTCAGCACACAGTCTACACTTCCCTGCAGCTGCATACTTTAGGGAAAGATTGGCAGCAGTTACGTTCTTGGAAAATACCATTACCTGTTTGTTCTTGGGGTGGTGGCCACCCACTTTGACCCATGTTTGGAAAGAGCCAAGTGCAACAGAGATCAATGGTGGAAAAGTAACTTTCAGATATGTTTAAAGGAGCAGTGAAATCAGAGGTTTCAAGGGTCACCAGGAGTGAACAATGCAAGCATTATAGACACCACAAGGGGATTTGGCCTTTCCCCAAAGACTCACCAGGGTCATGATATCATTTGCCAAGTCCCGGGCAAGATCTGGAGTCACAAAACAGGACAAGCCAGTCAGTGCAACTCCAGTATCGTACTGATTAGGGCTACTCAGGTCCTAGGAATGGGGTAGGAGGAAGAGAAGGAAAATGTTCAGTTTTTCTAGCAGTAACTATTTTTCAATCCAGCACCTAAACGTGCAGTTTCTGTAAACCGTCATGAAAACGTACATATTGAAAGGCAGGCCAAAAGTGTACAGATAAAACAAAAACATGCAATTTTTGTTAAAACCACTGATACAAAGAAAGGGCTGTCAATCAATTAGAAAAATCTTATTTGATTAATCAATTGAGCATATGAATTACATTTACACAAGTTTGCAAATGGCTAAAGGACTTCTTTTTACTTTTGGACAATGCATACATGAGTCAGTTCAGATGCCATCTTAAAAAGCAGCAAGCCCCCATCTCACGCACAGAACGGAATGCCTCCAAGATGGCAGCTACTGTTATGCATGCACCATCATAGAAGAGGCGTTCCTTCATATAAAGGGGAAAGGGGACTGCTATGTCTAAGATGGTGCCTGTCAACTGCTGTTTTAGATAGATATATATTAAAATAAAGGCCTCAATGTATTGCGCAATCAATAAGGATATCTTTTAAGTGTTGGAGTTGATGCAACTCCGTCTGCTGTCCAGAGGGGGCAGGATGCTGTCCAGAAGGGGTCAAGCTATGGCCCAGTGACTCTGACCTTTCTACCTGTTCTCTCTGTGATCCTTGTGGGGTGTGGCCCTATCCCTTTATCCTTCCCTTCTCCTCTGAGCACTTCCTCTTGTCCTCTGATCACCGACCTGTTAAGATAGGCACACCAGGGCTCTGATGCCCATGCCATCTTGAGCACAAGGCATGCAAGGCAAGGCAGCTCCAGGGCCTTGCTATCTCTAAGTGTTAGCTGAACCTCTGATCCTAACCAGATACTGTAACTGTACACTTAATGGAACTGTAAGTAAGTAACTTATTTTTTGCAACTTTAACAAACCATTGCCTCTTTGTCTTTTTACTGAATAGCAGTCAGCCAGGTGAGGGAGGTTTCCTGAGGTGATACCCAAAGGGGGGGGGGGTCTGCTGCTTAAGCTACTCTGCTTCCCCCCCAAAGAGGAAACTATTTTTAATTTCCTCCAACATTAAGCAATGTTTAAAAGCATCTAAGGACGCAATCCTAACCCCTTATGTCAGTGCTTTCCAGTACTGGCATAGTGGTGCCAATGGGACATGTGCTGCATCCTGCAGTTGGGTGTCACTCACGGAGGCCTCCTCAAAGTAAGGGAATGTTTGTTCCCTTACCTCAGAGCTGCATTGCCCTTATGTCAGTGCTGGAAAGCACTGATGTAAGGGGTTAGGACTGCACCCTAAGCACCTAACTGATCAATTGATTAGAAGTTGCAATAAAGTTTCCTTCCCCCCTTTCCACCCATACAACCAGTAAGACAAAATGTGAGGGTTTAAAAAAAAGATGGCGAGAACCCCATACATAAGGCAGCATAAGGGGGAGAAGTACAGATGAAATAAAGGGAAAAAAGGAATAGTAGGGACATCTCACAGATAAAGGGAGGCACTCACCTTTCGGATCTGATTGGTAGTCAACATGATTACATCTGTTCCTTCATGAAAACACTGTGAGGCAGCCAAGTACCCAATCCGCTGTGCAGTTGAGAAACAGGGAGTCGCTATTAAAAGACTGCATGCCTGTTGCATTCACTTTAGAAAAAACTGAGATGCTGGTAATAGCCTAGTAATTTTGCTGCACTTGCGTAAACTGGTGATTGGTGCTATTGGAATTTCTATCATGATACAACAGTTAGTAAACTGTGATTCCACAGGAATGCAGAAAAAGCACAGAACGAAGTCTTGAATGCAGAATCCAGCTTTGACAATATCTGCTTACATTGTTTGTCATGTTTCTAACCCTTGTGGCTAAGAAAATATACTAAAAGGGTATTTGCAGGCATTGCCTGCACAATCTCAGAAAGCCAGAGAAATGGCTGAATAAGATCTACAGAGGTTGAGGGGCTTCACTGTTCCTGGCTCCCCCCTTTAATTTTGATTATATAAAATAAGTATGCATATTTGCTTAATATGCAAAACTAATATAGGTTGTAGAATTCAACTTTTCTTGCCAAAAGTCTTTGACCAGTGGGTGCAGAATTTTATTTGCTTTTTTTTGTTTAAAGTTGGATGCAAGCAACCCTCTTTCTGACTTCACCAACCCTAAGGAAGCCTGGGAACAACGGCCTTACATAGGGAAAGGGCTATAAGTCTCTAACAGAGACACAAAACTCTCAAAAGCAAACAGCACATAATGACAACAGGAATGTTTTACATCTATTAACCACAGTTTCACATAAGAAAGCTTACTTTGAAGGTAAACTTCGAAGCACTCATGACTTCAATGATGTTGAAAGCTGCCCAGCTGATGTCATAGCCCAGCATCTGTAACTGATGGGGTGGGAGAACAAGAGCCATGGGGTAAATCGCAATACAGCAGAGGCTAAGGCAAGCTTGAGACATTCTTCTTCCTACTTTATTAGCAAAACCCCTCATCATCCTGCCTTGATACTTATAAATTATTCTCTACATTTAAATCTCTTCCTTTTTCCAAGTTTGGGCACTTCAGCCCACGCCACCAAATCAATTCTCAGCATATATAGGGTAGGCTGAGGGAGCACAAGAATGACTAGTCCAAAGTCATGCACTGAGCTTCATAGCTGGGAGGGCCATTTTAACCTAGATTTCCTCAAACAGAGTACAGCACTCAAACCACACCATACTGTACCTGATGTGGTAAGATTGTAGAACAGGCTGTCCTGTTGAAGACTCGACTGTTTGCAAGCTTCTCATATCCAAAACTTGCCTCTGACCTTCCCTTCCCCCTCCCCAATCATGGGATCCAGTTTTTAATTTTCCAGTCTGTCTAAGGCAGGGGTCTCCTAACTATGGCCCAGGGCCCACATCTAGTCAACCACAAGATACCTAGCCAGCAGGACCTTGGTTTTTTTGTCAGAGCATTTGCTAATGTTTGATATTTTTATCCATTAGATATCATTTGTCTTTGTAATTTCTCTTTTGCTCTGAATCATATCATACTGATTACAAAAAAGCTGTTAAGTAAAATATTCATTCATTTAAATTTCATTCATTCAATTACAAAACTGAATTTTTTGGCCCACGAAAATGAGTAAAAAACACAATGTGGCCCTCATACCAAAAAGTTTGGAGACCCCTGCTCTAAGGCAACCATCTACAAGAGAGGGGAAGGATAGTGAGACTCCTGAAGAAGAGAGCAGCTTGGCAGGCATGCTCTTTCCGTAACAAGCTGAAGCCACCACGATTCTTCTTCCCACGTCTGAATACAAATGATACAGTCATCTTGCTGAAGCTAAGCAGATCTAGGTCTGGTCAGAGCCTGAATGGATGACTGCCTGGGGAAACTGTTCGTCCTGAGTTACAACACAGAAGAAAGAACATAGCTGCTGAACCCCCGAGCTCCAGATGGGAGTGCATACATGGGCATCCCATCTCTAGCTGTGGTTTTCCTGAATACTCCAGAGGAACAGGTAAGTTACCTGCTAGTGCAACAAGATAAAGGCATGATAACCTTACACTTTAATAAGGCAGATACTTACATAGGTAAGCTTGCATACAGCATTTGCTTTCACTGCAATGTTATCCTGCTTCAGCTCTTGCTTGATCTCATCAATACACTGAGAGATGTACTTGGCCTGGAGAGAAAGATATAGACATTGGCAAATGTACTGTGTTATATGCTGCCTTTCTGTCAAGGGGTTCAAGGTCATTTATTACTGTTATTAGGAATATTTACAAGACTAAAATTACAAACACTACAATAAAACAGCAGAATTGTCTTGAGTCATAGAAAAATACTGGTCTAGAAGGAGTTTGCCAAACATCTGAAAGCAGGGAAACTGGGATTCATTTTTTCCAGGGTAGCTCCCAACAGGATTTCATTTTTGGAAGGTATACTTTGCTCTTGCACCCACAATGCCAGTTAATGACAGGGCACACAAGGAATTCTCGAGTTCAGAAGCTCTGTTAGTAGGGCTCAGAAAGGTCTCAGAGAATCTAGAGAAGCACTGCCAATCAGTATGACCAGTGGTTCCCAAACTTTTTTGAAGGGCACCTCCCTTGATCTGCTGGGCCACTGGCCAAAGCTCTCCTTTAGGGGTACAATCCTATACACTGTATAGGACGAAGGGTTTTTTGTGAGGATTCCATGGTTCCCCAAGCTGGTTTTTCAACAGCTCCCTGGGGAGCCGTCTCTCAAACTTTGGGAACCCCTGGTATAGACAATACCAAACCAGGTGAATGGTCTGATAGTTCAAACCGGTTTTACTTGTGCGGCCTTCACTGTACAGTTATCTTGCTTTAGCCTGTGATTTATACTACTCTGGCAGCTGCTTTTAGATTCTCCTCCCTTTCACTGGGATTTCTCAGCTGGTCATCAGCCTCTCAGGAAGCAATAAAGCAACACACATGCTTCCAGTCATGAGATTTCACCATATCACGGGGGCACACAAAACTATTTATAAAAAAGTGCAGATTGAGACCAATAAATAGTGTTCCACAGCAACAATATCCACCATCTTCAAGTAGTTACAAGTAGAAGTATGTATTCCTTACATCAGTATCTTTCAAATTTCTCACAGCCACCCGACTCATACCCTAAAGAGTCTACTTTCAGATTGTCAATGCCTCTTTCACAGCTGGGAAATTCTTCTGTGCCTTTGTACTGAATGATTTAGCCAAGTTTTATGTACACATGCATAAGAATTACCTACCCTCAGCATAGGAAGATTAGAATGCGGAACAACCTGAGTAGTGACTCATGAAGAGATAAAACAAGGGACTTCTTCTGTGGGCAAGTGTTTTGCTACACAGAAGTCTTTAAAATTTCTCACTGAACACAGTTTGAAATTTGCTGATTTATCGACTTAATGTACAAAACAGCAGTCACTCCACAAAACGTGAAAAGTACAATATTTGAATCAAATCTTCAGATATCAAAGGATGTTGACAGCTGATCACCATATTACTTTTCAAACTGGAAAAGCCAACGCAGTCTGGTGGACCAGGCAGAAACTCCAGTTAACTACAAACCAAATTTGCAGGATTGTTAAGAGGACATTACTGACCATTTGTGTGTGTGTTTCCAGGTGTGTGTGTTTCCAGGAAGGTAACATGAATAGATTTTTTTCCTAGAACACTTGAAAGCGATAGTAGAGATATGTCTGGAATTTTAACTGCTTTGGTCCTCCAGAATCGAATTAGTTGGGTGGAGTTGCATTTTCCTGAAGCAACTCCTTCCATTACTCAAAGCAAGCATATACAGGATAGCTGCTGCTTTTCTTTCAATGCTTCAGGGAACAGAAAAGAGGTGCAGCAACATTTTAATCTCAGCAGCAACTGTCAGCATATGGTTTTTTCTGTACTGTTGAAGAAAAATCCAAATTCATTAATTGTTGAGAAATTTCAGAAGCAGAGTATCTGCTTGCAAATGTTTTCCATTTTACAATTCTGACCAAAGCAGGGGATACGGAAAGATTCCCATCACAGTGTGCAATGGATCTCTTAGCACATTGTACCTTCTGCTAAATATTTTATAGCCATGTTACAGCAAGAGAGAACAGATGTCATGGGCTTGCATCCTTTGCCAGATCTCAGCTACTACTGTGCATGCAGACAAAGCCACAGCCCTCTTTGTTGTGGGATGTCATTTCTAAGGCTACAACAACCAGGACAGGCAAAACTGCGTGTGACTGAATTCAATCACAGCAAGCTTCTAAATGAGAAAACTTTGCAACCACCACTCATTGCTAATATGGACAACAAGTTTCAAGTTCAGTTATGTCCTCGAACTGTCATTTGCGCCTACATCACCACAGCTGTATGTATTCTGCACAAGTGGAGAAAAATGATCACCTGGTGACATTTATATAATGCCATGATATTTTACAGAGCAACATAGCAGACAGGTCCTTGCCCTGAAAAGCTTCCAATCCAAATTTCAAAGAAGAGAAAGGATTAGTCTGAGTAACAGAAGATGAATATACAGAAATTCAGTGTAGGTATTAAAATATGCATACAAATATAATATGCAAAACTCTTATCCCGAATCAACCATTGGTTCATTCAGTCCAATACTGTTGACTCTGATTAGAAGCACATTCTAGGGTCTCAGGCAAAGAGATATCTTTACAGTCCTGTTATGCAAGATCTTGTAACTGGAGATGTCAGAAATTAAACCTAGAACCTCCTGCATACATAGCATGTGTTCTACCCTTACCTATGAGTTTCCTCAAACATACAGACTTGAACCTTTATGCAATGCCTCTCAAAATGCAAGAGTGGTCCCCTGACATTTGCACTTCACTTAGAATGTGGGATGTGAAATACCAAGCATGGCTAATGCCCTGCAGCACATGAGTCTTTGTGCCCCACCAGCTAGACAGCTAGCATTCTGGGTAGACAGAATGCTCCTAATAGGAAACACTCAACTAACCCAACATTGCACTGGGGGAGGTAGGACTACATCCTCACTTCATCATCCTAACTAAATCTGGGAAGAAGGTAGTTTGTAACTAACTGGTACTTTGCACCCTTGTGTTTGGTTGAGGAAGGATATGTCAGATGCTTTGTTCTACTTCTCTCCCACTGCCAGTGTTTGGATTAGTGCCCCAATCCAAAAAAGCAAATGATAGAACAACATTTGGGGCATGAGAGCAAAAGCAGGTTAAGGGAGAGCAATAGCAGGGTAACTATAGAATGGAGCTCTTCAGTTTTGAGAAATTGTCACTAACACAATATCTGAGTTAGCCCTGTAGCCTGCACATCTGGCACCTCAAAGGCAGATATCACTTGAGGATATTTACAATCACACCTGATAAAAAAAACTTTTCAATGATTCTCAACAATTGCGCAAGGACCCCTCTTCCAGGCAAGGGGCTTTGGATTTCAATTTCAAAAAAGCATCTTGAAAAAGACTTCACAAAAAATTATACTATAGTACAAATGAAAAATGAGAAGAAATGAACACAGCCTGAGCTTCAGCATCCTACCAATAGCTTTGCTTTGTTCTGCTGTTCCTTCTTTTCCTTCACAGGATTTCAGCTTCTCTTGCAAATAAAAATTCCACACCTTCGTACTGCTGTGCGAAGCCACTGAAAGTCAGGTGCCATTTTTCACACGCTATATTAAAAAGTCTAAATCAGTAACAGAGCAACATCTCTGGAGAGGTTGAGTGTGTCTTTACAGTTCAAAACACATTTGGTCTGCAGGAGGGTGGGTGGATGTGTATGATTTCAGAACAGGTATGATGTTAGCCCATTTCTGCCGAGCCCACCGGTGTAAATACTTGATCCCTGTTGCATATATGCAACAGGCAGAAATCACTTCTGGCCCTCAGTAGGCATCATAGTGCTATTTGGCCCACTCTATGAAATGTGTTTGCCACTCCTCATCTACACTGACCAGCAGCAGCTCTCTCAGGTCTCCCAGGCCTGCTTTCAGAGACTGTTAGGTGAAGCTTCTGGAGACTGAACACAAGACCTTGAGATGCAAAAACTGTACTTTACCACTGGACTATAGCTCCTCCCCAGTATTACAGCCCTTTTCAGCTGGGACAGACTGAGACCTCTTTGCCCATAGGGACCCATGACCAAAAGTGAATTTAACAGAAATCCAAGTTGCATTTTACTGTGACATTTTCTATGGTGCAATTGCAGGGAGCTGTCCAAGACCAACACACATTTTTCCAGGGCAAGAGCTGTTAAGACACTTATCAAATCCTTGTTTGCAAGCCCCCTACAGAGGGTTTCTATTGGATAATCCAGGGCTTCTCAAACTAGGGTGTTGTTGAGGCACGTTGACCCCAGATTGTAACCCACACGTAAAGGCCACTGGAGCAACACATACGATTGTAACAGAAAAGCTGCCTGAAAGAATCATTTTGGTAGCTGATTGTTAGTTTCACAGAAGCTGCATGGGGCCTCAAAGGCTGCGTTATATGACGGAAGGTGACAGCAACCTGGGTGACATAGCATTTGGGTAAAAGCTTAAAAGCCACATTGCAAAAGCATAGAAACACACAGAACAGTAAAAGCTGTTTGACTTCATTTAAAAGCAAAATTGTTGTTCTCACAGAGCTGCTTAGGCGTAAACACCTTGGAATGTAGAGAGATAAAGAAGCTAGGCAACAAAGAGATAGGCCTCAACTTGGCAGAAACACACGTCTTGCCAAGGACATTACTATGTCTATATATATATATATATATATATATATATATATATATATATATATAGCCATAGAAGTAGTTCTTAAGGAACCAAAAAGGTTGCTTGGTTTTAGGAAGGTATTAAGAGAAGACAAGAAGCTTTTAGTTTTGCAGAGAGGTTTCACAGGTGTTCAATGTTTGGATTAACACAAGGGAAAGGAACGCAGAAGAAATAAGATAGGTCGCTCAAACAAGGCCATCCTAATTAGGATGAGTCTGAAGGGGATGAATGGCAAGATGTGAGTCTGAAGTTCTGCCAAAGATGAGGTCTTCATACCTGTGTTTAAGTGTTTTTGTGTTCTCTTTTAATGAGGCTAGTGAGAGGACTTGTCAATTAATTTCTAATTGGAATGATAAATGTGAATAAGGGTCAATACTGGATAAAATATTATAGCACTACCTGCTGGCTTTTGAAAACTTTGTAATTCAATGTGTTTAATTTCACCTTTTTTGGAAACCTAGAACTTGAAACTCACCTATCAGGTGTCTCTAAGGTTATCTACAGCCTATTAGGAGTTTGACCCATCTATGATGTCAAACTTCAGCCAATGAGAAGTTCAGATTTTCAAACAAAAGGACCCAGAATGGTATAAAGGGTCCAGTTAATATTGAGAGATTGCTCTCAATGCTTTGGACATGAGTCCCTTGAGATGCCCATCGCTTGCAATGAAATAAAGCCTGAAAACATTCACTCCTGAGTGCTGAGATTTCTTGAGTTCCCTTCTTTCTACCCTGCAACATTGTGACACCCCAGCCTGAGGGTCCTGGCCTCTGACCCTTTAAGCTTACCGTGCTCCACTTCCGGTTTTTCAGAGTCGGGGCGTGATAGCTCCGCTTCAACTTACTGAAGGCTGGGGAGCCCTGCGGACGGTTGTGCAGGGCTTCCCACACCCCTGGGAGGCTGCTGCAGGGACTGGTAAGCAAATGCCAGTCCCTACAGC
Source organism: Tiliqua scincoides (assembly GCF_035046505.1). Classification (NCBI taxonomy): domain Eukaryota; kingdom Metazoa; phylum Chordata; class Lepidosauria; order Squamata; family Scincidae; genus Tiliqua; species Tiliqua scincoides. The sequence goes on along the minus strand of NC_089828.1, from coordinate 33,255,443 downwards.
CCCCTAGTGACATGATCCTGGGGATCATGTCGCCGCCTCCCCCCCACCCCCACTGCTTTCTGCGCTCCCACGCAATAACTTACTGTGGTCCTCAAACTCCAAGAGTAATCTACTCCTCAAACTAATCTAAAACAGATAATCAGCAGGTAAAGTTCACCAAGGTTGCAGCCTTGAAATCTGCACCCCATCCCCATCACTCCTTCAGTTAGTAAACAAAAAAGTGTGACTAATTTCCTGAGCAGGAGCATACAGAAGCATGGCACCAGCAGCAGCACAATATATCTGGAATCACAAAATGCTTCTTAATCAGCCACCTTGATCACTCCAGTGGATTTCCTGGCAGCAATATTCTTCCTCCTTCACAACTATCTGGCAGGATGACACAGCTCCTTATGTGTGTACCTCCTTCCCCAGACACTTTCCTATAACTCAAATGAGACAACAGGCTTGAAATGTATGATAAGATCATATAAAGCTGGTTTATGCAGAATCAAACCATCTAGTCTGGTAATAACTGCACTGAACAGCAATAAGGTTTCAGACTGTGGTCTTTCCCAAATCTACCTAAAGACACCAAAAACTGAAGCCAGGATCTTGTATGCAAAGCAGGTACAGTACTCTGCCATGGAGCCACAGCTCTTCCCAATTCAAAGCATCTGAAGCACAGTCTAAATTAGTGACTAAATCAGACCCTACCTAAGGAACTGAAATACACCAAGGGACCTGAACCCACATTTTTAACAGGTTTAATGCCTGCCCGCCCCGCCCCCCCCACAAAAACAAAATGGCAAAGTTTTTCCTTCTTGATTGCCTGTAGATCATTCTTACTCCTCACAGACAACCAAATGAATGATTTACCAACATGCATATATTTATATTATACAGGCTAAAAATACAAGATCTGAAATATATATAGCACAGATTCTTCCTTCTGTGGCCATTGAACACATGCCCTTTTAATGGGGAACACCAGTAATAGCATAGAGCAGTGTTTCTCAAACTGAGGGTCGGGACCCACTAGGTGGGTCATGAGCTAATTTCAGGTGGGACTCCATTTCAATATTTTATTTTTAATATATTACACTTGATGCTACCATGGTATGTGACTGTATTTGGGGAAATGCTACAGACCTGTACTTTTAACATGTTATTCTTAACAATGATAGTCACAAGAACGTAAGAACAGCCCCAATGGATCAGACCATAGGCCCATCTAGTCCAGCTTCCTGTATCTCACAGCGGCCCACCAAATGCCCCAGGGAGCACACCAGATAACAAGAGACCTCATCCTGGTGCCCTCCCTTGCATCTGGCATTCTGACATAACCCATTTCTAAAATCAGGAGGTTGCGCATACACACCATGGCTTGTACCCCGTAATGGATTTTTCCTCCAGAAACTTGTCCAATCCCCTTTTAAAGGCGTCTAGGGTAGACGCCAGCACCACATCCTGTGGCAAGGAGTTCCACAGACCGACCACACGCTGAGTAAAGAAATATTTTCTTTTGTCTGTCCTAACCCGCCCAACACTCAATTTTAGTGGATGTCCCCTGGTTCTGGTATTATGTGAGAGTGTAAAGAGCATCTCCCTATCCACTCTGTCCATCCCCTGCATAATTTTGTATGTCTCAATCATGTCCCCCCTCAGGCGTCTCTTTTCTAGGCTGAAGAGGCCCAAACGCCGTAGCCTTTCCTCATAAGCAAGGTGCCCCAGCCCCGTAATCATCTTAGTCGCTCTCTTTTGCACCTTTTCCATTTCCACTATGTCTTTTTTGAGATGCGGCGACCAGAATTGGACACAATACTCCAGGTGTGGCCTTACCATCGATTTGTACAACGGCATTATAATACTAGCCATTTTGTTCTCAATACCCTTCCTAATGATCCCAAGCATAGAATTGGCCTTCTTCACTGCCGTCGCACATTGGGTTGACACTTTCATCGACCTGTCCACCACCACCCCAAGATCCCTCTCCTGATCTGTCACAGACAGCTCAGAACCCATCAGCCTATATCTAAAGTTTTGATTTTTTGCCCCAATGTGCATGACTTTACACTTACTGACATTGAAGCGCATCTGCCATTTTGCTGCCCATTCTGCCAGTCTGGAGAGATCCTTCTGGAGCTCCTCACAATCACTTCTGGTCTTCACCACTCGGAAAAGTTTGGTGTCGTCTGCAAACTTAGCCACTTCACTGCTCAACCCTGTCTCCAGGTCATTTATGAAGAGGTTGAAAAGCACCGGTCCCAGGACAGATCCTTGGGGCACACCGCTTTTCGCCTCTCTCCATTGTGAAAATTGCCCATTGACACCCACTCTCTGCTTCCTGGCCTCCAACCAGTTCTCAATCCATGAGAGGACCTGTCCTCTAATTCCCTGACTGTGGAGTTTTTTCAGTAGCCTTTGGTGAGGGACCGAGTCAAACGCCTTCTGAAAGTCCAGATATATAATGTCCACGGGTTCTCCCGCATCCACATGCCTGTTGACCTTTTCAAAGAATTCTATAAGGTTCGTGAGGCAAGACCTACCCTTACAGAAGCCATGCTGACTTTCCCTCAGCAAGGCCTGTTCGTCTATGTGTTTTGAGATCCTATCTTTGATGAGGCATTCCACCATCTTACCCGGTATGGATGTTAGGCTGACCGGCCTATAGTTTCCCGGGTCCCCCCCTTTCCCTTTTTAAAAATAGGCGTGACATTTGCTATCTTCCAATCTTCTGGCACCATGGCCGTTTTGAGGGACAAGTTGCATACCTTAGTCAAGAGATCTGCAACTTCATTCTTCAATTCCTTAATAACTCTTGGGTGGATGCCATCAGGGCCCGGTGACTTATTGATCTTTAATTTATCAATGAGGTCTGAAACATCTTCTCTTTTAACTTCTCTCTGACTTAACTCCTCGGTCAGGAGGGGCCGTTCGGGCAGCGGTATCTGCCCGAGGTCTTCTGCCGTGAAGACAGATGCAAAGAACTCATTTAATTTCTCTGCCATCTCTAAGTCTCCTTTTATCTCCCCTTTCCCTCCCTCACCATCCAGAGGGCCAACCGCTTCTCTGGCGGGTTTCCTGCTTCTAACATATTTGAAGAAGCTTTTATTATTCCCCTTAATGTTGCTGGCCATGCGTTCCTCATAGTCTCGCTTGACCTCCCATATCACCTTCTTACATTTCTTTTGCCACAGTTTATGTTCCTTTTTATTCTCCTCATTAGGGCAAGACTTCCATTTACGGAAGGAAGTTTCCTTGCCCTTCACAGCCTCTCTAACTTGGCTGGTTAGCCATGCGGGCACCCTCCTGGATTTAGTGGAACCCTTCTTTCTTTGCAGTATACACCTCTGCTGGGCCTCTATTACTGTTGTTTTAAGCAGCCTCCATGCACTCTGGAGAGATTGGACTCTTTTTACCCTCCCTTTCAACCTCCTTCTAACCAGCCTCCTCATTTGAGGGAAGTCCGCCCGTCGGAAGTCAAGGGTTTTTGTTAGAGATTTGCCTGGTATTCTTCCCCCAACGTGCACGTCAAAACGGATCGCAGCATGATCACTGTTCCCCAATGGCTCAGTAACGTTTACATCTCTAACCAGGTCCTGCATACCGCACAATATTAAATCCAGAGTCACCAGTCCTCTGGTGGGCTCCGTGACTAGCTGCTCTAAGCCACAGTCATTTAGGACGTCAAGAAATCCGGTTTGCTCGTAGTCTTCGGGCATTCGCATAAAAGCACTTGTACACGGAATACCCTAGGATGGGCTGCTTATTCGCTCCTTTGTCCCCGCATCCTCTCATTGTGCCAAACCGTCTATCACATCCCATCACGCTACCTTTCCCAATTTCTTCTCCTACTCTGCCTTTGTCTTGTTGTTCTCTAACCTCCCCATCCTCATCCCATAGGGATGAGGAGTCCCGAACCGGATGCCCCTCAGCTACTGTCGGCCTTCCCCCAGGAATCAGTTTAAAAGCTGCTCTGCCACCTTTTTAATGTTATGCGCCAGCAGTCTGGTTCCATTCTGGTTCAAGTGGAGCCCGCCCCTCTTGTACAGGCCCCGCTTGTCCCAAAAAGTTCCCCAGTGCCTAACGAATCTAAACCCCTCCTCCCTACACCACTGTCTCATCCACGCATTGAGACCCCTGATCTCCGCCTGCCTAGCTGGCCCTGCGTGTGGAACAGGTAGCACTTCAGAGAACGCTACCTTTGAGGTCCTGGCTTTCAGCTTCCTGCCTAAAAGCCTAAATTTGGCCTCCAGGACCTCCCAGCTACACTTGCCCACGTCGTTGGTGCCGACATGCACCACAGCTGCTACCTCTCCCCCAGCACTGTCTACTAGCCTGTCTAGACAAGAAGTGATGTCTGCAACCTTCGCACCAGGCAGGCAAGTCACCATGCGGTCCTCACATCCGTCGCAAACCCCCCTCTCTATGTTTCTAATAATTGAATCCCCCACTACAAGAAGCCCCCGACCCCCCTCCCGCCGAGGAGTATCCCGAGTGCGCTCGGATACGGGCCCATCCCCTGGAGAAGGGGTCCCCCCTAGGGGATTGTTTCCCTCCTCTCCAGGATGACGTCCTCCAGTCCCGAGACTTCCCACCCGGGCAGCCAAGGAGCTGCACGCCTGAGGTTGGGACAAAGCCTGATCGTCCCCAGAAGTCTCCCCACAGTCCTCCTCTGCCTGCCTGCGCTTCTCCAGGTCGGCCACCAAGGCTTCAAGGGAGCGGACACGTTCCCCGAGACCCTGGAGTTCCTTGCACTGAGGACACACCTATGATTTATGCCCCAGAGGCATATAATCATACATGTGGCACTGGATGCAGAACACTGGATAGCCCCCACCCTGCTGCTGGCTGTCTGACTGCATAGCTTTTTTGTTGTTGTTGTTTTATTTAGGGGTCCTTTTATAAACCCTACACTGTATAGCAGCCCTCTTCTCGAGGGAAGAGGATGTGCAGTGTATGGGGCCCTGGCCTCCTTGCCCTGCTGCTGAACTCGCCCAGATGCTAAACTCTCGTGCCTTACCTGGCACTTAGTTCCCGAGGCACTTGGTTCCCAGAGGCCACACGCGTCTGCAGAGAGCCTCACATGATGGCCGGCCTAGCTTTATACTCCTGGCTGGCTCCTCCTCCCTCCCTGATTGAAATGGGGCTGGCCTTCCCAGGTGAGTTTACAAAAGCTCAGGAAGGCAAACAGCTGCTGATGGGCGTAACCTACTCTGCAGGCTCCTGAATGGACTGCTTGGATTAGCCTAATGGGGCTCTTAATGGGTTGGGAATTGCACCTTACTAGGTTCTTTCCCTCCTAGTTCTGTTCTCTTAGGCTGGACTGTTTTTGTAACCTCAAGCTAGTTTTTATTTGGGTTTGTTTAATTATTTATTGCTCTCTAGATCCTGTGTCCTGTGTCCCAATTTACTGAACTGTTTAGGTTATGTTCTAACTTAGATTAGGTTTAACCTGGGTTAAGTATAGGTTTAATTTAAACAAGTAGAAAAACCTGCTTTCCACTTTATTCTCCTCCCTTCCTTCGATTAGGTGCTACCTTAGGTGCAGCTAACTTTCAACTTTGATTTAAATGCCTGACCCTTGGGCTCTTACTCACGAGTAGGACTCTGAGTAATGAGTAATAAGTAGTCATTGAGACTTACTCCTCGGTAAGTGTGGGTAGGATTGCAGCCTAGGATTGTTAAAAATTTTCCTGCTTGATGATGCCACTTCTGGTCATGACAACACTTCCGGTGGGTCCTGACAGATTCTCACTCTAAAAAGTGGCTAAACGTGTGAGAATCACTGGTACAGAGCAAACAATGACGCCTGCTCCTGCAAGCCAAGGACAGTCAAAAAAGCACAATGTGTATACTATATTAAAAAGGCAGTCAGCACCAGTGTCCCAATAAAACATTTGGTGTAGCCATGTTATCTTTGTGCTTCCGTACAATGAAAATTTTAAATCATCACATCACAAACGCTTCAAGGACAGCTACACAAAGCTATCTCAAGGAAGAACAACTATCTGGAACAGCTCTCTCATAGCAGGCTTTCCAGATAGGCCCATACATAACCAAACTACACTTTGATCAAACAATACAGTACACTCTTCCGGGGCAAGCTCACTATTTTGTCAGCTAATTACTTGGCTCTCCACGGTTCTCTCAATTCAGCTGGTTAATCATACAACAGATTATATCAAGCACTGACAAGCTTATAATTTCAAATTAACCAACACATGTGGGCTTCAAGAATAAAAACAGGCGGTTTCAAATTTAAGCTTTGCAACACAAAACAATCTTTCCTTGCAGCTATGTCCCAGAGAACATGATTTCACTACAATTTTAAGAACGTAAGAACATCCCCCAGGCCATAGGCCCATCTAGTCCAGCTTCCTGTATCTCACAGTGACCCCACCAAACGCCCCAGGGAGCACACCTGATAACAAGAGACCTGCAACCTGGTGCCCTCCCTTGCATCTGACATAGCCCATTTCTAAACTCAGGAGGTTGCAAATACACATCATGGCTTGTAACATGTAATGGATTTTTCCTCCAAAAACTTGTTCAATCCCCTTTTAAAGGCATCCAGGCCAGACGCCATCACCACATCCTGTGGCAAGGAGTTCCACAGACCAACCACATGCTGAGTAAAGAAATATTTTCTTTTGTCTGTTCTGACTCTTCCAACACTCAATTTTAGTGGATGTCCCCTGGTTCTGGTGTTATGTGAGAGTGTAAAGAGCATCTCTCTATCCACTTTATCCTTCCCATGCATAAGTTTGTATGTCTCAATCATGTCCCCCCTCAGGCGTCTCTTTTCTAGGCTGAAGAGTCCTAAATGCCATAGCCTTTTCTCATAAGGAAGGTGCCCCACCCCAGTAATCATCTTAGTCGCTCACTTTTGCACCTTTTCCATTTCCACTATGCCCTTTTCAAGATGTGGCGAACAGAACTGGACACAATACTCCAGGTGTGGCCTTACCATAGATTTGTACAACGGCATTATAATATTAATCGTTTTGTTCTCAATACCCTTCCTAATGATCCCAAGCATAGAATTGGCCTTCTTTACTGCCACCGCACATTGGGTCAACACTTTCATTGACCTGTCCACCACCACCCCAAGATCCCTCTCCTGATCTGTCACAGACAGCTCAGAACCCATTAGCCTATATGTGGAGTTTTGATTTTTTGCCCCAATGTGCATGACGTTACACTTACTGACATTGAAACGCATCTGCCATTTTGCTGCCCATTCTGCCAGTTTGCAGAGATCCTTCTGGAGCTCCTCACAATCACTTCTGGTCTTCACCACTCGGAAAAGTTTGGTGTTGTCTGCAAACTTAGCCACCTCATTGCTAACCCTGTCTCCAGGTCATTTATGAAGAGGTTGAAGAGCACCGGTCCCAGGACAGATCCTTGGGGCACACCGCTTTTCACCTCTCTCCATTGTGAAAATTGCCCATTGACACCCACTCTGTTTCCTGCTCTTCAACCAGGTCTCAATCCAGGAGAGGACCTGTCCTCTAATTCCCTGACTGTGGAGTTTTTTCAGAAGCCTTTGGTGAGGGACCGTGTCAAACGCCTTCTGAAAGTCCAGATATATAATGTCCGCTGGTTCTCCCACATCCACATGCCTGTTGACCTTTTCAAAGAATTCTAAAAGGTTTGTGCGGCAAGACTTACCCTTACAGAAGCCATTCTGATTCTCCCTCAGCAAGGCTTGTTTGACTATGTGATTAACTAATTTCGACACTAGTGTTCGACACTGTGTTCACATTAGATGAACTAACGTGTTCATCTAATTTTAAAGCTAAGATTGAGGACAACTTCCTCTCCACTAAGATTCTTGCAACTCTCATTTCCCTACCCATTCCATTTTTCTTCCAGTGGTTCCTCTTTCAGCCTGCAAGGTATGCCAAACCTTCTTGTGAAGAGGAAAGAGACATCTCCCACTCTGAAAAGCAGTACAATATTTGGTTTGGATTAACAAAGCAAGCAGCAGAAATGGGGGCGGGGTATAGGGAAAAAAAGACATTCTTCTCAAAAGGATGAGGTAGCAATCCTCTTGTCAAACTTATCCCACCTGCTAGCTAGAACCCGCAACTAACAAATATGAAAGCATTTAACACTGCTTTGGTACCAGAGGCTCTACTCCAGTAGTTCCCAAACTCTGTGTCATGGTCACAAGGGTGCAGGGGTGAACTCTCAGGGGCACTGTGAGATCAGAAGTGTTTCAGATTTCAGGTCTCTTTTCCCCCAGATTTTGGAATATTTGAATATATATATATATATATTTTCATACATATATGAATGAATAAATGGGATCCAAGTCTAAACACAGAATTCATTTAAAATTTTCATATACACCTTATACTCATAGCCTTAAGGTGAATTTATAGAATATTTTCAATAATTTTGCGCATGAAACAAACATGTGTAACCTTGTGTGGGGGAATCTGGGTGTGAATGAAAAAGGTATGTTGGGGCTGGGGAAGTTTCTCTCCTTGGAGATGCTGTCTGTTAAACTGTTGCTCATCTGCTTTTTGACTGTGACCCATCACATGAAGTCAGGTGTGGAATTCTTCACTTGTGGTGTCAAGATGGTGCTCAAAAAGTTTCCAAATTTGGAGCATTTTTGATTACGGATGCTCAATCTGTACTACAAGTTTACCTAGCATTAGCTACCATTTCCCACACCCAGTATTTTAAGGAGATCCAAGGACCACAGGTCCCCAATACCCATTAAGCGGATATACACAAAACAGGCAGCTTTCATACCATGTGATGGTATTTTTGGAAAGACAATATGCAACAGGAAAGGTAGTTTTCATAAGAACATAAAAAGAAACTTGCTGGCTAGATCCATCTAGACCAGTATCCTGTTTCAACAGTGGTCGGCTAAATACCTCCTGGAAGGCAGAGCATAAAGGCAACAGTCCTCCTCTGCTTGACCACAGAAGTTGTTATTCTGTCTCTCAACCAGAAAGCTCTACTTGCTTTTCTGATTTGTACTAATTAACAGATTCTCCCTCCATACAGTAACATAAAAGCAGCTCTTCTGGATCAAAGAAAAGGTTCATCTCATTCAACAGTGGCCATGCAGATACCTCTGGAAAGAAGGGCATTAAGGTGGCAGCAGCACTCTCAAAGAATATGCAATTATTTCAGTTAAATGGAATTAGGCTTACTTGAAACTGAGCATGAAGACCTAGGCAATGTACCAAAGACCTGAAGTGCTTTCATCACTCCAAGGCTGTACAGAAATACTTCACATCTAAGCAACTTTCATACTTCCCCATCCCATACAAGTACTGTATGATGGAGACAACCACTGCTTGCTGCTTAACCACTTCCCCCAGCAACCAGCCCCTGGAGGAAGGCAGACTATCTGCAATGGTGTTGCATTTCACTCTATCATGGACCTAATCCTCCTGGTTGAATTTCCCATTAAAAAAGAACGCTAGAAATGGATTGGAGAAACTATGATAAACTTGGTCCCAAACCCACCAAGCTGTACAATATTGGGAAATTGACTTGACTGGTGGTGTCCCCTGCATGGGGACTATAGCAAATCAATTTTAAAAAGTTTCTTTGCTCCAGTGATTTAAATGCAGCCTTGCTGACCTTTGTGATGTTAAGACAGTCATTAAGACGACAATCCAACAGTCTCTCTCAAGGTGATTAGAAAGGCTTCACTCCAACCCCTCCCTTCACCAATGCAAAGTAACTTCTTACTTTTGCTCAGGGGAAAGGGAGGGGTCACCTGGAGAGAGAAGGACTGATGGATTATCAGCCAGCTGTCCTCTCTCTCTCCCTCTCATTAAGGAGGCTATTGTTAACAGACTGTTCAGTTTTTGAAACTGATTTTAAAGGGATGCATTTTTCCCCTTCTCCAGGGATCAGCACATTCCTTCTCATTTGCAGGGGCCATTTGTGTTGAATCAAATCTGCGTATAAAAAATCCATGTATAAATAGGCTGGACCTGTACTACTTCTACCACCACCAATGGCAATACCAATAGTACTGCTAACAGCACTGGGGCTGTTCAGTCTAGAAAAGAAGCACCTGAAGGGAGACATGATTGAGACATACAAAATCATGCAGGAGATGGACAGAGAGATGCTCTTTTCCCTCTCACACACCAGAACCAGGGGACATCTGCTAAAATTGAGTGTCAGGAGAATTAGGACAAAAGAAAATAGTTCTTTACTCAGCATGTGGTTGATCTGTGGAACGTCTTGCCACAGGACGTGGTGATGGCATCTGACCTGGATGCCTTTAAAAGGGGATTATACAAGTTTCTGGAGGAAAAGTCCATCGCAGGTTACAAGTCATGATGGGTACGTGCAAGCTCCTGATCTTAGAAGTGGGCTGCCTCAGAAGGCCAGATGCAGGGAGGGCACCAGGATGCAGGTTGTGTCTTGCTGTTTTGTGTGCTCCCTGAAGCATCTGTGGGGCACAGTGAAAGGAAGGAGGCTGGACTAGGTGGCCTTTGGCCTGACCCAGTAGGCTATTCTTATGCTCTTAGACATGGGGGCAAATTACATGGATGCTACAGTAGCACAACAGTATAATGGTGCTCTTGCTTCATTATGTACCTTGATGACGGGCACCACAATAATGCTATTACTGCTCCTAGTAGTTGCTACTACTAATACTACTACTATAGGTGGTGAGACTGCTACTAGTAGTAGTACTAGTAGTAGTACTAGTAGTAGTAGACTAGTAGTAGTAGCAGTCCCACCACCAATACTACATCATGCTTAGTAGTAGTAGTAGTAGTACCACTACTATGGGTAGCAGCCCCGCCACCAGCAGCGATGAGAGTGTTCCTGGGAACAGCCACCAGTAAGGACGGCGAGATGCTCAGCGGAGACGGAGACGGCGCCCGCTCACCTCGTCCTCCTTGTGGTTGCGGATGCCCCGCACCAGGTCCTGGAGGTTCTTGTCGAACATGCGGTCGATGCTGCCCTTCACCATCTTCAGCGCCATCGCGGGGCCGGGGCGGGAGGCGGGGAGGGCCTGCGCCGGGGGTGGGGGAGAGGCGGGGAGGCCGCGGCCGCTTCGCAGGGAGGGGTGAGGCGGGAAGGAGCACGACAGGGGGGCCTCACATTCCGGGGGGGGCGGCCGCGCGGCTCCCTCTGCTCGCCTCTGCCGGCGCTTCTGTGGAGGGAAGCCGGAGGGACTGACAAAATGGCGGTCCGGTCAGCTGAGAAGGCTCCGGCCACGCCCCCTTCCGCGCGCCGTAAGCCTCTACGCACGCACGCACGCACCGGCACGTTGGGAGCATAGAGCCGGTAGCGGCGGGACGGGCGCCATTCTAACCCCGGCACCTCTATGGTTACGACCCCCCACTGGAGGTCCAGAGGAAGGTGGGCCGGGAGTCGTGGGGTTTCGACCCTGGAATGGATGGGTTCCGCCCTCCTTGCCGGGAAGGGAGGCCCGCAGGCCGCTCGTGAGAGTAATTATCATCATCATCAACTAATTAATAAACTAATTTTAATTTAATTCAACAACTAATCGTTATTTAATTATTTATTGGTTGTTAATAATCAAATAATTATGAATTAATTATTACAAATTAATTTACTTATTGCAATTAATTAAGCATGAATTAATAATTAAACATTAATTTGCTATTATTAATTATGAAATAACAATTATTAATGAATGACAAAGTATTAATGGAATAATAATTTATTCAATTAATACATGGCAATTCATTATTAATTAATAATAGTTAATATTTAAACAATTAATAATTAATTAATCACAATTAGCCAGGTGGGGCCTGACTAGTAATTAATGCAAGTCCAGTTCAAGAACTGGCAGCTGTCATGAGAAATAATATATTATATTAATTAATGATAATTAACTATAAAATGTTTGTGATCTATTAATTAGCAATTGTTCTGATTATTATTAATTGCATTATTGTTGTTTTTAATTATAATTATATATTTATAATAATATATTTCTAATTTATAACTATAGCTATTCTAGTAATTATACGTAACACTAGTTCTATTAATTGATTATTATTTTTATTAATGACCATAGCCCTGCTCTGCCTGCACCTTTTCTGTGCATTGACCTGGGTGAGGCTGCACTACCCAGTCCCTTCTGCTTCGAGCACTGGCCATGTGCGTGGCAAGACTCCTTTCCCCCACTGGTGCTCAGGCACTGGCTGCAGGTGCGAGTGGGAGCCAAGCTTCGTGGCTGTGCATGTTGAGCGACGTGACCGCGACCCCTAGAGAGTGGGGAGCTTCCAAGTCCTCTCTGAGCTCCTTGCCAGCTGGCAGCCAGGAAGCCATGTGCCTGGCACCCTACAGACCCTTCGCCTTGCTTGGGCTGCTATTTTGCCCAGCCTGAGCCTTTGAGCAGCATCTCAAGAGCAGGAGACCCGCATGAAGCTTCCATTCATTTCAGGGGTGGGTGAAATGGACCTTTCACAGTTGTGCAGAAGAATTTCAGCAGGTGCAGCTTGTCACCTGCCAGAAGAGTAGCTGCACCTGCTGAAATTCCCTCTGCTATACAACTGTTAAAGGGCCAGGATCCCCAAAGCCAAAAGTTTGCCCACCCCAGATTTATCTGGTTGCATAAGGAGCTTTGTGACATCTTTTGTTGAATGGAGTGTATGAATACTCATGTGTCTGATTTCATGCCTGCCAGATAGCTGATGTACTAGCATGGCTGGGGCTGAGAATCTGAGTATTTATTTGGGAGCAAGCCTCATAGAAACCCAACAGGATTAGGGACTAACCACACAATCCCATACTGTACATGCTTATCAGAAACAAGCTCCATTTTCTTCAATGTACTCTCTAGTAAGTGTGTTTAGGGCTTGAATGTGCCTAGAATTGTGTGGCATGAGAGCAAGCTTAGGTGAATTGACATGTCCCTGATTTGAATCTGACCTCTGCCATAAACTTCATCAATGAACTCAGGCAACCCCCAGCTTCCACCTGCAAATTGGGCATAATCACAATGGTTTACAGGGTTATCTTCTACCACAAACTCTCTACGTAAAACTTCCATTTGCAATATGGGAAATAATCATATTGGCCTAGTTTACAGAATTGTTGCAAAAATACACCAAAATAATGTACATCAGTGCTTCACTTTGAAATATAAAAGGCGACATTTTAATTTAACTCTTCTGCAAACCGTGTTTCCATATTGAAGGAAAAAAAACCCCTGTTGCATTATTTTAATTGTTGTCAATATATTGCATTTATGTGTGTATGTCCAAGGCAGATGCTGCCCCAATTCCACTCATCTCTCCCCTTATGCTGTTGAATCACAGCAGAATTTTATGTTTGGAAAGCCCACCGGATACAATGAAATATAATGTCTTATTTAAGTTGCTTTCTTAAACATACTTACAGGTCTGAGCAAACATACTTAGGATCACACAGAAAAAATATTACTCTGATTTTTCTTTAATTAGAAGAATATAAATGCATAGTACATTGCTTAAACGGTACCAAGAAAAAAAAGAGTACATATATATGAAGAAAAAATGTGGAAGAAAAACTTTATCTTGAAATTTGATTTTCCAATAGTTTATGAATAAACACCATTTCTCAAAGAATATGTATGTTAATGATCCTTCCTTTGATGTTCTATAGCAGGGGTGCCCAAACCCTGGCCCTGGGGCCACTTGTGGCCCTTGAGGACACCCAATCCAGCCCTCAGGGAGCCCCCAGTTGTGGTATTTTCAAGTGCTTAAGCAGAAGCACACAGAAAGCCTTGGTGCGATGGCAATTGCGGGCAAACCCCCCTTGTTAAATGGCAAACCGACAAGGCTGCTAGTTCCCAGGCTGAAGTGTGACAATAGCTGATACAGCACTCTAAGAAAAGAAGCACCCATTGTTCTCACCCCTGTATGAGATTCTAATGTGGCTTTATCTGAGAACTGAATGTAGCTGTTAATGTTGCAAGTACAATAAAAACGCAGGAGGAGGCTAGTAGAATCAGCTTTTCTCTCTCTCTGCTTTGAATCTAAAAGTCTGTCTCTCGTCTCTTCCTTGGCTCCTTGATTCTTTCCTGCACTTATTCAGCAACCTAGCCTGGGGGCTTGGTTGCTCCCCCAAGGGTCACTGCAACATCTGGCGCACCGAACAGGGACCCTCTGCAACAGTCAGGTACAGTAGACAAGCTGCCTTGTTCTTTTCTATATCAAGCAGCTTGTCCCAGGTTACCTCCCAGTCATTGCTTCATCTGACCCTGAAACAGGGGCCACGCAGACTACAGCCCGCTCACCTCGCCTTGCACAGGTTACAGACGCATCAATCATCCTTCGGGATCCCAGGTGAGTATGGGTTCCAGCCTTTCGGCTGAGCAAGAGCATCATCGCAATGACTTACGGTTCCTCCTCCGAAAAGCACAGCATTCTGTTTCCTCGCAGGAGGTCACAGACTTAGTGCGCATAATTGGAGAACAATGCCCATGGTATCCGGAGGCAGGCACTTTTAGGGTACACGATTGGGAACGTATAGGAGAAACTTTACATAAAGAACCCCGGGCTTCTATTCAAGTTCTTCGTTTGTGGCATCTTTGTTTAAATGCTGTCAAAAGCTGCACTCCAAAGCCAGAGCCACCAGGGCAGGAGAGTAACAATGCTCCTTCTAAAAGCCCTTGTATTTCTCCTCCTCCCCCTTCTGCACCAGCTCTGTTAGAGCAAAAAGAACCACCAAACATTAGACAACCCTCCTTCATGGAAGCCATGGCTCGCCAGGCCATGACGTCAGAGAATTTAACAGCAGAAGAATCCCTCGAGCTATCCTTGCTCTGTCCTGTGGTGCAGGGTCACGATGCACAAGGACAGGTTACTAGAGTGTGGCAAACTCTTCCTTATTCAGCACTGAAGGAGGTAAGGGTTGCACTCAAGGATTTTGGCATCACAAGCACCTATTCCAGAGGGTTGCTAGAAGGAATTGCCAATGCATACCGTCTAGTTCCTTATGACTGGAAATCTCTCATGCGCATGGTTTTAACTCCTGCACAAAATGCAGTGTGGCTTAATGAGTTTCGCCAAACTTGTGAAATCCACGCTGCACGCCTGCGCGCACAAAATCCACAAAACAACGTAATTTGGGAACAGCTAGCAGGAGAAGGCCAATTCAGCACTACAGACATGCAGGTACAACTAGGGGACCAGTATTTAAGTGAAACAGCCAATTGTGCACTACGGGCTTTACATAAAGTCCCTGTAACAGGGCTGCCTGGAAAGTCTTTTGCAACAATTAGGCAGGGGGCGGCAGAATCCTACGTGGATTTTGTGAACCGCCTCCAGGAAGCCATTAGCAAGCAAGTGGACAATAATGAAGCAGCAGAAGAGCTGTTAATGAAACTTGCTATAGACAATGCCAATGAGGACTGCAGAAAGGCACTTCAACCCTTATCAGCAGTCCGGAACTTAACTCTGGCAGACATGATTAGAACTTGCCAGAATATAGGCACCCACAGTCACAAAGCTAGTCTCCTTGCAGCAGCCTTACAGCAGTCAGACGCCCAACTCCCATCCCTAAAGCAATCACAGTGTTCACTGATGGGTTTCCAACCAGGGGGGTAGTTACATACCAAAGGGAAGGTCAGAAAAAAAAAAACCACACTTTATAACAAGAGCAAATTGTACAAGAGAGCTTTAAACACCTTGGCTCCAGTTCTGATCCTCAAACTGCTACTAACAAGCTAAACTCACCCCTCCCTTTCAGTTTAGTTTGTAGTAGTTCCCTAACTTTTCAGTGTCTCTCATTCCACACACCTTTCAGAACGGCAACCATCAGCCATTTTGTCCACCAGCAGCAGTTATTACAGCTTTAAAGTCAAACTAAACCTTATTCTGTCATTAGTCAGAGCTACACCTCTTTTTATTAAGATGTTTATGTAAAGGTTGTTTATGTATGTTTGCCCGAGTTGTACTAAAGAGGCTCCAGGTACTTGCAGAGAGCGTCTATCCAGAATCGCAGTGTGGATTCCGAGCCAACAGGTCCACCACTGATATGGTATTCTCCCTTAGACAACTGCAGGAGAAATGCAGGGAACAACGACAGCCACTCTTTATAGCGTTCATAGATCTCACAAAGGCTTTCGACCTGGTCAGCAGAGACGGCCTCTTCAAGATTCTCCCCAAGATTGGATGTCCACCCAGGCTCCTCAGCATCATCAGATCTTTCCACAAGGACATGAAGGGCACTGTTGTCTTCGATGGCTCCACATCAGACCCTTTTGACATCCGAAGCGGAGTGAAGCAGGGCTGTGTTCTTGCACCAACCTTGTTTGGGATTTTCTTCGCTGTCCTGCTGAAGCAGGCCTTTGGAACTGCAACAGAAGGCATCTATCTCCGGACCAGATCAGACGGAAAGCTCTTCAACCTCTCCAGACTGAGAGCAAAATCCAAAGTCCAGCTGAAATGTCTGCGTGACTTCCTCTTTGCCGACGATGCAGCTGTCACTACCCACTCTGCCAAAGATCTCCAGCAGCTCATGGATCGTTTTAGCAAGGCCTGCCAAGATTTTGGACTGACAATCAGCCTGAAGAAAACACAGGTCATGGTTCAGGATGTGGACTCACCTCCCTGCATTACAATCTCTGAGCATGAACTGGAGGTTGTCCATGACTTTGTGTACCTTGGCTCAACGATCTCCGACACACATTCTCTCGATACCGAGCTAAACAAGCGCATCGGTAAAGCAGCTACCACGTTTTCCAGACTCACAAAGAGAGTCTGGTCCAACAAGAAGCTGACGGAACATACCAAGATCCAGGTCTACAGAGCTTGCGTCCTGAGTACACTTCTGTACTGCAGCGAGTCATGGACTCTTCGCTCACAACAGGAGAGGAAACTGAGCGCTTTCCACATGCGCTGCCTCCGACGCATCCTCAACATCACCTGGCAGGACAAAGTTCCAAACAACACAGTCCTGGAACGTGCTGGAATCCCTAGCATGTATTCACTGCTGAAACAGAGACGCCTGCGTTGGCTTGGTCATGTCGCGAGAATGGATGATGGCCGGATCCCAAAGGATCTCCTCTATGGAGAACTCGTGCAAGGAAAGCGCCCTACAGGTAGACCACAGCTGCGATACAAGGACATCTGCAAGAGGGATCTGAAGGCCTTAGGGATGGACCTCAACAAGTGGGAAACCCTGGCCTCTGAGCGGCCTGCTTGGAGGCAGGCTGTGCAGCATGGCCTTTCCCAGTTTGAAGAGACACTTGGCCAACAGTCTGAGGCTAAGAGGCAAAGAAGGAAGGCCCATAGCCAGGGAGACAGACCAGGGACAGACTGCACTTGCTCCCGGTGTGGAAGGGATTGTCACTCCCGGATTGGCCTTTTCAGCCACACTAGACGCTGTGCCAGAACCACCTTTCAGAGCGCGATACCATAGTCTTTCGAGACTGAAGGTTGCCAATACTAATGTAAAGGTAATAACAAAGCTATTCAGGCTTTTAAAAAGTCTCCCTGTTCCCATAGCTTTGACTGATTCTATCCTGTTCCATCAGAATCCTATAGTTTTAATCAAGCCCTTAAGGCCTTTTTGTTTTTATATATAAGTGACTAGCAGATAGTAATATTTTAAATTAGTTGTAGTGGTTTAATTATATCAGAAAGGTTTACACAAGGTTATTTCCAGTTCAAAGTTCAGATTCTCACAGAGAGTGCAAAAGATAGCAGTTTAGCAACAGTTATGTTGCATTTCAAAGGCCAGAGTAAGTCATACAATGGTTATGAAAAATGAAGTCATTGTGATTAAAAGTGCAATGCCATTTGCTGACTGCAGAGAGTATGTGAATTGTATGTGTAAGATGAAACAACAGAATTGTTTCCAGTAAAAAATGTATGTGTTTCAAAGAGAGAATCCCACATTGTAATAACACACATACAAGCTTTTCTCTTCTTCTCACTTCTGAATCTCACACACATACTCAATGCTTAGACATAAATCCCTTAAGATGTTGATGTAACTTCACTCACTCTCACTTCTAACTCTAACACTCTCTCAATGCTTAAATATAATGTGCTTTTACCCCCCATGTGCTTTTACAGATAATTGCCAGACCCAGAGTAAAAAGGCAAGCTTCATTAATAATTTAGCAGCAAGATTCTGCTATTCTGTTTATTTTCACAGAAATGTTTTAAGTGTCAGCACAGTGCGTGAAGATGCGTGGCACTAAAGTTTCCTGAAGACATCCAGTGAACCAAAAACCCCTAATAAAAAGTTCAATGTTGTTGTTCTTATGTTTGTTTTTGCTTTTTATAATTGTGTTAAAAGATAGTCATTTAGCACCCCCCTTAAGGGAGTGCATAGTATGTAACCAAGTTTTTAAATTTTCCCAATGTTTGCATAGCTCATGATGCAATGTCTTATAATGTAAATGTAATTCATGGTGAAATCCCAATGTCCATTTTGCATGGTGTCAAATGACCCCACAATGCCAAATGCTATCTCAAAATTTAAATAAATAAAAAGGGGGACAATGTGGTATTTTCAAGTGCTTAAGCAGAAGCACACAGAAAGCCTTGGTGCGATGGCAATTGCGGGCAACCCCCCCTTGTTAAATGGCAAACCGACAAGGCTGCTAGTTCCCAGGCTGAAGTGTGACAATAGCTGATACAGCACTCTAAGAAAAGAAGCACCCATTGTTCTCACCCCTGTATGAGATTCTAATGTGGCTTTATCTGAGAACTGAATGTAGCTGTTAATGTTGCAAGTACAATAAAAACACAGGAGGAGGCTAGTAGAATCAGCTTTTCTCTCTCTTTGCTTTGAATCTAAAAGTCTGTCTCTCATCTCTTCCTTGGCTCCTTGATTCTTTCCTGCACTTATTCAGCAACCTAGCCTGGGGGCTTGGTTGCTCCCCCAAGGGTCACTGCAACACCCAGTCTCCAATGAACCTCTGGCCCTCCAGAGACTTGTTGGAGCCCGCACTGGCTTTCAGCGTGAGGGCGACTGTTTGTGACGCAACTGCTTTCAGCATGAGGGAAATGCAACTGCTTTCAGACTGAGGGCGACTGTTTGACCTCTCCTGTGAGCTGTGGGATGAGTGCTTCCTCCACTGCTTGCTGTTTCACGTCTGTGATGCAGTAGCGGCAGCAAAGGAAAGACCAGCCTTGCTTTGTGTAAGGCCTTTTATAGGCCTTGAGCTATTGCAAGACCTTCATTCATATAAGTTCATCTTTAATATATTCATTTATGTAAATTTATTCAAATTTTAAGTGTAAATTAATTCCTTTTTTCCCCAGCCCCCAACACAGTGTCAGAGAGATGTGGCCCTCCTTCCAAAAACCTTGGACACCCCTGTTCTATAGTATGAGAACTTTGGTGAGCATATCCCTCACTACTGACTAAGGGCGCAATCCTAACCAACTTTCCAGCACTGGCATAGCTGTGCCAGTGGGGCGTGTGTTGCATTCTGCAGTTGTGGGAGAGTCATGGAGGTCTCCTCAAGGTGGTAAGGCAATGTTTGTTCCCTTACCTTGGTGCTGGAAAATTGGTTAGGATTGCGCCCTGAATCTATTTGTACTGGTCTGATACAGGAGGAATTCTTTAACATTTCTTATAAGAAGTTATCGTTAATCTGACTGAAGTATGTATGTACAAACTCTAAGTAATTATCCAGCTTTTAAATAGCAGTGGTTTATCACATTGCAACCTGCATCAATCTTATTCACAAATTCTGTACAGGAAATTAAGAAACCCCAAAGCATTTGCAATTAAGAAACATTCTTAGGAAAGCAGAAAGAATTTCACACATCCACAGATCCAACTGCTTCTGCTTTTTGACCTGAGCACCAGCTGAGGGCAGTCCAACACAACTCTACACCCAGGCAGAGGCAGAAACATGTTCAGGCTTTACGTTAGTTGGAAAACACCTGGTGTGTTGTGGAAGGAGGAAACTCTTGGTGGGAATATTACTACAGTGGTTTATACAAATACATCACAATCTCCAACTACTGCTAGCAATTCAAAGCAAAGGATACTCTGGAGCCAGATTGTCCTGTTAATGTTTTCCACCTTTTGATCCCTTTGCCTGTGGGGCTCCTGTCAGATATTTTGGTTTTGTCTTTTGACAAATGCCAACAAGCTATTACCATCTGGTTGAGTTTTTTCAGGCCTGCTCTATTCCCATGCAGTCTTTTGTAACATCACCTGCTCTTTTCATAATAGGTGTGAAACATGAGAGACCTTCTGTGACCTACACTGTAGAAGTGGTAGAAATCCTAGCTTGGGTGGGGAGACTGGATCTGTGCTGACTAGCAGCCCAATCCTATGCATGTCTATTCAGAAGTAAGTCCCACTAGAGTTAATGGGGCTTACTCCCAGGAAAGTGTGGATAGGATTGGGCTGTCAAAACTGCACACTATTCCAATCGTGACTACACCATAGCTATGTATTGAAGAGACCCAAAGTTAGATTGCTAGCTTTAAATTCCTGATAGGCATCCTATGTTTTTAACAGCTATGTGACAGGCAGAAATTCCATAGGTGAGATTTACTTCCAAGAATCAAGACAAAGTAATAAGAAAAGTCTCACATCTTGTGCATAGTAGAGAAAACTGCAGTCTATTGTAGATGCAGATGTCCAGTTAATTGATGGTCCAGTTAATTCTCTTCCCATGGAAAAGTTACTTAATCTTTGTTGGCCTTTAAAAATGAATCAAGGATAATAACTTCACCATTTTGTTTTCAAACCAGGACGTACCACAACTGCGGCCTCTTGAAGATTTCTGCACCAGCCTCACAGGGCCCTTTAATAACATGCCTGCTGTCCTGTATCCCTTTGCTTAAGATAAACCATATAGGCATTTGTGGGCTGATATGGATATCTACTGTGACATGCCTCAGCACTGCTCCAGATGAGCACAAACTGATGAAGGTAGAGAAGGAATTTGGAACAGCCTAGAAAGAAAAAAAACACAATCACACACTTCATGAATTTAGCCTCTATAGTACTGGCCAGATTTGGCCCAGGGTCTCTAGTCATTAGTCTTTATGATGTAGACTCTTTGGAATACCAATGGCAAGCTGTTTTTATCCTTCCTATAGTTCTTTGAGGTGGCAAGCCTCTGATCAGCAACTGTTTTTTTTAACTGGGGCCATTTTGGGGAGAATTTATTCCATTCATTAAAGAGCTCCATATGGTGACTAATGGCGTAATACCATTCACAAACCACATGCTAAAACAACTAATTTAAAAGAAATAAAAAAGGAAAATCCTGAAGAAAACAGCAGGGGACAAAACTACCCCCAGTACCAGATGGAATAAAAAGGCAGTGATAAACCAAAACCATTGTCTCCATTCACTAAGTTCAGTGCAACCCACCACACAGAGAAAGATGATTTTAGCTAACTTGTTACTTAGCCCACGGGGTGGGCAAACCTACAACTTTAGGGATCCTGGACCTTTAACAATTGTCTAGGAGCGAGAATTCAAACAGGTGCACCTTTTTAATCTGTGAGATGACAATTTCTGTACCTGCTAGAATTCCCTCTTCTATACAATTGCTAAAGGTTCAGGATTCCTAAAGTTGAAAGTTTGCCCACCCCTAGTCCATCTCCTATGCATCTTAAGCAAAGGCAAAGGGCTCTTTAAACTGCCCTCCTTGTGAATGCTATAGAGACCAGTGTAAACAATAACAGAGTTAACACACCCAGGTTAAAAGCATTATATATAACAAATATTTATATATAGTATACAACTTTTTAACAACATAAGTTTTCAAAGTGGTTTACATAGCGAAATTAAGGGTTCTTTGTCCCCCAAAGGCTTACACTCTGAAAAGAGGTGTAACAGTGATTTTTCAACCAGTGTGCTGCAAATTATCTGCAGGTGTACTACCAGTGTTTGGGTGAGGGTCATTTATTGGTAGGCTTACTGGGGGATGTGAGCCCCCCACCAGCAGTGCTGTATGCCTTGTCAACCGTAAAAAAAAAAAAAAACTTAAAAAAAACTGATGGAGTATCTTTGCAATTTTAGCACCTTGTCAGTGTGCAGTGAAATGAAAAAGGTTGAAAATCGCTGATGTATAAGAAACATCAGAGAGTAGCATTATTGACATGTGTGGTCAGTAACCATGCCATACTTGTGATTTTAGTTTATTAAGTACATAAGCTTACATAAGGCAGCAAACACTAGAGGCATAAACATCTAGGAAACGTATCAGCAATAAAATAATAAAGCTAGCTGGTTATCTCTATTAATCCCTATCTCTCACCTGGGTCAGTTACTCTTGTAGATCTCTTAGCTCCAGGCTACCTGTGAGGACAGATGTCCATGGTGGACAATGGAGCTTAGGGCATGCAGGATGTTGCACCCAAAAACTCTGCCCAAGAAGAACCAGACACACCCCTTGGGGCAGTCATTAGTATACTTCTTATGCTAATAGTACTGAGGTGACTTCATACTTATTTAGACTGTCCAATCAGAGACTTTTGAGGACAGAAGCTTCTTGGAGTGGGTCTGGTTGCTAGCCCTCCTAGTTCTTACCCCTCCCAACTGGAGATCCACAGCTGCACTTCATCAGTTTGATAAGGCACCTTACTGTCTGCAGAGGTGCTAACATTCCAATGGGTTGTAATTCTTGTTGTCTGTCCTTTCTGGCCAGCAAAGGAGAGACAACAATCTTTTTGTTTGTTTACTCACATTCTTGCAGCCAGGAACTGCTAGCCACTTCTCCATTACTGACTTAGTTTGGTTCAGGCTTCACATGCTAACCAAGGCCTAACATGTACATATCAATGACACACATCTGCAGCGGTAATACTTTATGCACAATATTGGAAAACAACAGAAATACCATTGGTTGAAGATTGGTGGACAAAGATTATGGACTTTGCAGAAATGGATAAACGTAAAGTTTTACTTAAAGAGAAGTCAGTAACTATAATCATGAACAATTGGAAACCGCTCATTGACTTTCTGCATACTATTTATTTATTTGTTTATTTAAGAGATTGATAGCCCGCCTTTCTATCCCATGAGGACACTCAAGGCGACTCACAATTAAAAACATTAAAAACATACATATAAAAACATTAAAAACAATAAATCAATAAAAGCCTGGATCCCAAATTAAAATCCATTCAAAAAGTGCCATGCCCTCTAGTGTCAGCATAAAAGGTCTCCCTAAATAAAAAGGTCTTAAGCCTCCGCAGAAAGAACTCTAAAGAGGGAGCTGTTCTCAATTCCAGGGGAGAGAGTTCCACAAATGGGGAGCCATCACCAAGAAGGCCCTCTTTCTTGCCACCAAACCTCTCACCTCCACTAGTGGTGGCACAGTCAGAGAGGCCCCTTCTGATGACCTGAGAAGACGGGTCAGATTATATGGAAGGAAGTGATCCCTTAAATACCCTGGACCCGAGCTGTATAGGGCTTTAAAAGTCAAAACTAGCATTTTGAATTTAGCCCGGAAACGAACTGGCAGCCAGTTCGTTGGGAGGGAGGGTTTCTTCAGGAGAGGGCAAATCACTGCCTGCTTCAAGGTTGACAGAAGCACCCCCTCCCTCAGAGGAGAGTTCACCACCCTCCCTAGCCACTCGGCCAGCCCCCTTCAGGCGGATCTAATTAGCCATGCCGGGCAAGGGTCAAGCGGGCAAAAAGATGGACACACACTCCAGAGAATCCTGTCCACATCCTCAGGTTCTACAAACTGGAAAAAATGCCACAAGATAGAATAGGCAGATGCCCCAGGGATATCACTAGGTACTTGTCGTAAACTTCGTCACACTCCCAGGGTTTTGGGGTGCTCAGAGTTGTTGGTTCTGAACCCTAGAGCCCTCAAAGATCCCTGTTCGGTAGTACTGCCACAACCCTGTAAGAGCCAGCGTCTCAGTCCAGGGATACTGAGACCCTCTAGGCTTAACTATACCCCTTGTAGGCACTGAGCACTTTCTTTACTTAAAGTCTCAGTCCTCAAGTTACTAGTCCACAATGAGGATTTGGTAGCTTGCTAAACGGCTAGGCAGGATTCTGAACCTTTGTCCCCAACAGACAATGAACCAACATGGTAAAAAGGTTTTTACTTTATTAGGTACATAGGGATACAAAGTTACAAAAGGCAGCAAAGGCTAGAGGCATAAAAACATCTAGGAAACATATCAGCATAAAACAACAAAGCTAACTGGCTAACTCTATTATTCTCTAACTCTCACCTGGGTCAGCTTCTTTTGTAGATCCTCAGGTCAGTTACCTAAGAGGCCACATGGTCCTGGCGGGGCAGGATGTGCACCCACCTCCTATCTCACCAAGAGACAAAGACCAAAGACCCAGTCCTCTGGAAGTGGGGCTGGATGCTCACCCTCTCAGCTCTTCCCTCCCCCCTGGAGATCTACAGCTGCATTCCATCCTTGATGGGAATCTTTCTGGCTGCCTAGGTGCTACATTATCACCTTCCATTGAGTTGTAAATTCTTAGCAGCTAGGACTGCAAATCACTTCTGTGTTACTGTTTTAGCTTGGTTCAGGCTTTACATGTTACTAGGCCTAAACTGTACATATTCATGACAGTACTGCTAATGTGGTGTCCAAGTTCTGCCAGATCTGACTTTGTCCGTGGAGTGCTTAGCAAATTCATCACAGCGAGCCTCCATGTGCTCTTCCCCATCAGTGGGGGGGGGGCGCGAAATGGAGCAGGCCACGAACCACACAGAAGAGCTCAGCCGGACGATTCTCCGAGGACATGACAAAAAATGATATAATCATTTCTGAATTTGAAGATTAGAGAGAAGATTAGAGAGAAATGAAATAAATTATTGAGAAGAGTCTAAGGGCCCAAACCTATGCAGTGTGCACTGGCTCACCAGTGGTGCGCACTGTCGCAAACATGATGTAAGGCACATTTGCAGCCTTCAACTCCAATGGAGCACTGGAGCCTTCAACTTCAATGGAGCAGAGCTCCACAGATCCTCCTCCCTCCCGCCCCCCGGCACGCCTCCTGCCCGCCCTCTCTCCGGCCCCCGCCGGCCTCACCCCTCCCCGCAACGCCTCCTCCCTGCCCCCATCCCTGCCTACCGTTCCGCAGCTCGGTGGTCTGGGAATCCGCCAAGCTGCGGAACCTGGGCGACTGCCCTGCGCTAGCCCAGCACCAGCCAGTGCTGGGCTAGCATGGGTGGGATCCCGGCAGCGAGCCCCGTGAATGTGCCTTACGGCACGTTTGCAACTGTGCTCGGCAGCATGGAGTTCTTAATGTGTTCATTTAAGGTGGCAGTAGGAAAATCACCTCCTACCAACTTCTCTGTCCTGTAAATAGCCTTGGAGTTGACAGAAGGGGAAGGGGTAGAGAGGTAGGATTTGCCTCAGTACAAGTTATTTAGAGGAAATAGTTATTTAGAGGAAATAGAAAAACATTAAAATATACAAAGATGGAATCTTCAACAGTTGATTCAAAAATATCTCCTACAAAAACCAGAACAGAAAAGGTTATAATTGGAATAATAAAATTAAAAATAATTCAAATTACAGACTGTATATACAATCAGTCTTTGCAAGGCAGGTACACAGGGGGTGGTATTGACTTTGTGATCAATCTCCATTCCTCTTTCACAGATAGTAAATGGTTGATTGCTTATGCATTTTAATAATGACTGATTCTTTACTGTAATAAGAACATCAGAAAAGTCTTTCTGGATCAAAGGTCCAGCACTGTGTTTTCCACAGGAGGTAACCAGATGCCTCTGGGAAGCCACAATCAGCTATGGTTGATGCTGCTGTGGCCAGCTCTCTGCTTGGGCTCAGTCTTTTCTGCTCTAATTACATAAGAATCCAGTGTTGCTACACCATGCTGCAGATGGCTGCAGTATTTGTTGGGGTCTGCCTGCAATGGAAAATGAAGTTATGCAGACAGAAGATGCTAGAAGAGTTATTAGAAACCTTGAAGGTTTCTGTTTCTGCCAGAGAACAATACTGGTCAAGATCTGAACCAGAAACTAATTACTACCCTACACTATCTAACAGTGCAATCGTATGAATGCTTACTTTGAAGTCCCACTGAATTCAATGGACCTTACTTATAGATAAGTGTGTATAGGATTACAGCCTAATGCAACCTTTTCCCTGTAATGGAGATCTCTCTTTCCATCTCACTGCCTTATGTTCGTTTTATACCTCTCTGGGATTGAATTCAGATTAATCGTATTTCTAGCTCTCTCTTTCTTAATTCAACTGTATAATACAGTGGTTCTCATAAATTTAGCACCGTGACCTACTGGGACAGAATAAGAATCTGTCAGGACCCACCGGAAGTGATGTCATGACCAGAAGTGACATCATCAACCAGGTCAATTTTTAAAAATCCTAGGCTGCAATCCTACCCACACTTACCCAGGGGTAAGTTTCCTTTACTATCATTGTTAAAAGAATATACATAGTAGTTAAAAGTACAGGTCTATAACATTTCCTCAAATGCAGTCACATGCCATGGTAGCATCAAGTCTAACATATTAAAAATAAAATATTGAAATGAATGGGGACCCACCTGAAATCGTCTCGTGACCCACCTAGTGGGTCCTGACCCACAGTTTGAGAAACATTGGTGTAATATATTACTTGTTGCACCTGGAAACATTATAAAAGAAAAGGGGAAGAGAAGAAAAAAAATATTTTCCATCATTTTGACAAAGGAATTTGGGATTTCATTAATACGTTAACATATTAGCAGTGAATTTTCTAAGTCAGGATTTCCCCAATCCAGCCTCCATCCTGCAAATACTGAAGGGCAGCCAACAGGTACCATTTTCAAAATGTAACTGAAATCAATGGGCTTATATGTGTTTAATTCTATGTTAAATTGTAGTCCAAATGTAAGAGAAGTGCAAAATGACATAATGGTTACACTTTGACAAGGCAAACCCAAGTTCAAACCTTTGGTTGGCCACAAAACTTATAAAGCAACCCTGGCCTTTACACTGCCCTTCAGAGTATAAACTATTTTATTTATCTGAGAGATTTATATCTTGCCTTTCCCATGCCAACGCAAATGCCCAAGGTGGCTTACAAAGCTCCATAGCAGAGTACAAATGAGTTTATTACAATAATTGTTCTACGGGCAGTTCATCACTTCGGCCAAGCTGTAAAAAGCGACTCCTGACACTGCTGTTCCATGACAGCTTTATCAGTTTTTAGTCTCCCATCCAAAATTCAACCAAAATCATTCCTGCTTAGCATTCTCAACCACCAGATCATGCCTGCTGCCTTACAAAATTGTTGTAAGGATAACTTACATATATATAGTATACTGCGGTACCATGTATACTGCGTGAGGTATTTAAACATAAGAACATAAGAACAGCCCCACTGGATCAGGCTATAGGCCCATCTAGTCCAGCTTCCTGTATCTCACAGCAGCCCACCAAATGCCCCAGGGAGCAAACCAGATAACAAGAGACCTCATCCTGGTGCTCTCCCTTGCATCTGGCATTCTGACATAACCCATTTCTAAAATCAGGAGGTTGCGCATACACACCATGGCTTGTACCCCGTAATGGATTTTTCCTCCAAAAACTTGTCCAATCCCCTTTTAAAGGCGTGTAGGCTAGACACCAGCACCACATCCTGTGGCAAGGAGTTCCACAGACCGACCACACGCTGAGTAAAGAAATATTTTCTTTTGTCTGTCCTAACCCGCCCAACACTCAATTTTAGTGGATGTCCCCTGGTTCTGGTATTATGTGAGAGTGTAAAGAGCATCTCCCTATCCACTCTGTCCATCCCCTGCATAATTTTGTATGTCTCAATCATGTCCCCCCTCAGGCGTCTCTTTTCTAGGCTGAAGAGGCCCAAACGCCGTAGCCTTTCCTCATAAGCAAGGTGCCCCAGCCCCGTAATCATCTTAGTCACTCTCTTTTGCACCTTTTCCATTTCCACTATGTCTTTTTTGAGATGCGGCGACCAGAACTGGACACAATACTCCAGGTGTGGCCTTACCATAGATTTGTACAACGACATTATAATACTAGCCGTTTTGTTCTCAATACCCTTCCTAATGATCCCAAGCATAGAATTGGCCTTCTTCACTGCCGCCGCACATTGGGTCGACACTTTCATCGACCTGTCCACCACCACCCCAAGATCTCTCTCCTGATCTGTCACACACAGCTCAGAACCCATCAGCCTATATCTAAAGTTTTGATTTTTTGCCCCAATGTGCATGACTTTACACTTACTGACACTGAAGCGCATCTGCCATTTTGCTGCCCATTCTGCCAGTCTGGAGAGATCCTTCTGGAGCTCCTCACAATCACTTCTGGTCTTCACCACTCGGAAAAGTTTGGTGTCGTCTGCAAACTTAGCCACTTCACTGCTCAACTCTGTCTCCAGGTCATTTATGAAGAGGTTGAAAAGCACCGGTCCCAGGACAGATCCTTGGGGCACACCACTTTTCACCTCTCTCCACTGTGAAAATTGCCCATTGACACCCACTCTCTGCTTCCTGGCCTCCAACCAGTTCTCAATCCATGAGAGGACCTGTCCTCTAATTCCCTGACTGTGGAGTTTTTTCAGTAGCCTTTGGTGAGGGACCGTGTCAAACGCCTTCTGAAAGCCCAGATATATAATGTCCACAGGTTCTCCCGCATCCACATGCCTGTTGACCTTTTCAAAGAATTCTATAAGGTTCGTGAGGCAAGACTTACCCTTACAGAAGCCATGCTGACTCTCCCTCAGCAAGGCCTGTTCGTCTATGTGTTTTGAGATCCTATCTTTGATGAGGCATTCCACCATCTTACCCGGTATGGATGTTAGGCTGACCGGCCTATAGTTTCCCGGGTCCCCCCTCTTTCCCTTTTTAAAAATAGGCGTGACATTTGCTATCCTCCAATCTTCTGGCACCATGGCCGTTTTGAGGGACAAGTTGCATACCTTAGTCAAGAGGTCTGCAACTTCATTCTTCAATTCCTTAATAACTCTTGGGTGGATGCCATCAGGGCCCGGTGATTTATTGATCTTTAATTTATCAATGAGGTCTGAAACATCTTCTCTTTTAACCTCTATCTGACTTAACTCCTCGGTCAGGAGGGGCCGTTCGGGCAGCGGTATCTGCCCGAGGTCTTCTGCCGTGAAGACAGATGCAAAGAACTCATTTAATTTCTCTGCCATCTCTAAGTCTCCTTTTATCTCCCCTTTCCCTCCCTCACCATCCAGAGGGCCAACCGCTTCTCTGGCGGGTTTCCTGCTTCTAACATATTTGAAGAAGCTTTTATTATTCCCCTTAATGTTGCTGGCCATGCGTTCCTCATAGTCTCGCTTGGCCTCCCGTATCATCTTCTTACATTTCTTTTGCCACAGTTTATGTTCCTTTTTATTCTCCTCATTAGGGCAAGACTTCCATTTACGGAAGGAAGCTTCCTTGCCCTTCACAGCCTCTCTAACTTGGCTGGTTAGCCATGCGGGCACTCTCCTGGATTTAGTGGAACCCTTCTTTCTTTGCGGTATACACCTCTGCTGGGCCTCTATTACTGTTGTTTTAAGCAGCCTCCATGCACTCTGGAGAGACTGGATTCTTTTTACCCTCCCTTTCAACCTCCTTCTAACCAGCCTCCTCATTTGGGGGAAGTCTGCCCGTCGGAAGTCAAGGGTTTTTGTTAGAGATTTGCCTGGTATTCTTCCCCCAAGAGGTATTCTTCCCCCAAGAATACCAAGGGGTATTCTTCTCCTGGTATTCTTCCCCTTTCTTTTCCCTATTTGGGAGAAGGTAGGAAAAAAACTGTAATTCATAATAATGTATTATTTTTAAAGTGCTATCTATGTACACAGAGCTTTACCAAAAAAAAGACAAGTCCCTGCCCCAAGAGGCTTGCAGTCCAGGAAATAACACAAGGGAAATACCAGAGGAGGGGAAGAGAATTGAAACATGGGTAAACAGGATGAATATCTAGCTGCTTCAGTTGGAAAGGCCAGGTTCCTGCGGTAGGGGCTGACAGCCCAATCCTATCCATGCTTTCCTGGGAGTAAGCCCCCATTGACTCTAATGGGACTTACTTCTGAGTAGACATGTATAGGATTGGGCTGTTAGAATCTTGAAAATGACACAAGAGAGGTAACATAGAAAGGGAAGATTTGACAGGGTCAAACAGGGAAAGAAATGAAAATTTAAATGAAAATGTAAATTTATGTTACAGCATAAACAACATAATAATAATAATAATAATAATAATAATATACAGTATTTATATACCGCCTTTCTTGGTCTTTATTCAAGACTTTATTCAAGGCGGTTTACATAGGCAGGCTTATTAAATCCACGCAGGGATTTTTACAAATTGAAAGAAGGTTCTTTCTTTCAAGAACCACTACATTCAAGGTGTTACACTCCGATCTGGTTTAACATTCTGGCCTCCATCCTCCCACGCTCCGAGCAGATGGAACAGCTCAGCTGCAGCTTGCCAGCTGCTTCAAGGTCGCACGGTGCCGGTGGCCTCGAACTGGCGACCTTGTGGATGTTAATCTTCAGGCAAATGGAGGCTCTACCCTCTAGACCAGACCTCCTGCCCATAAATAAACATTTATTTATGTTAAATAAATAAACATTTATTATAACCCCACCATCACAAATGCATTTTATATTTTATTCATATAAATTTATATATAATATACATAATATACATATATTGCATCACTAGTAAGACATCTCACTAGTAAAGTGTCTATTTTTAAGTATGAACAGGAGGGGAGTATGTGTATAGCACAGATTTTCAACGGTTACATTTGAATTCTGAATCTCTGCCAGATTTTGCATTAGCGGGAAAGAAATAAAGTAGAATCAGAATGCTTTTGGTTCCAAAATTTTCAATAGTGAATTTATATTTCAAAAAATCACAAATGCTCTTCCACAAGTGCTCTTCCTTTGTTGACCTGATTTAGTTCCTAATCATGATCCTGGAAGGACTCCAAACTTTGAGGGTTTGTTTTTTTTACAGATGTTGGAGATAGCAGCCAGATTTTTTTTTCTCCTCAGCTAGAACTGCTGACACAATTTCAACTGCTACTCAGGCACCTCCTTTGCAATGTTCTGTACCAGCAACTGCAGAGAGCATCTGCCAGCACGTTCCGAGTGTCCCTTTCCCCCTCTTCTGCAATGTACACTCCTCCCTGCTTGGAAGCCATGTGATGAAAATTCAAATTGGCTAACTGGAATAGCATCCTTTTGGCAATCCAAATGACAAAAGCTTTTGTGGCACTTCAAGGATTAAAAGATTGATTTACCACTTACATTGCTTTAAACGTTTACTCAAAAGTCAGTCCCACTGTGTTCAATGTGCCATACTCACAGGTAAATATTATAGGATTGCAGCCTTATTCTGCTTTTGCTGGTACCTTTATCATCACAATCTACCAGTCTCCTAATCTATGTACATTACTAGTGTAATTACTAGTTGAAATAAAATCCCATCACCAACCCTGGATCACACCACAGTGCAGTTGCCATATCACCTGCATTTACCTTAAGAAAACAGTCACCTTCCAAAGCAGAATAACCAGTTAAACCTATGTTATTAAAACAGACCATCACTTGCAAGGCAAGGGTCACAACAAAGGTTGAACAACTGGTTGCAGGGCATTTTTAATTCCAATG
Source organism: Tiliqua scincoides (assembly GCF_035046505.1). Taxonomy (NCBI): domain Eukaryota; kingdom Metazoa; phylum Chordata; class Lepidosauria; order Squamata; family Scincidae; genus Tiliqua; species Tiliqua scincoides. The sequence goes on along the minus strand of NC_089828.1, from coordinate 33,223,898 downwards.
GCCACATAGAATTATTTCCCAGCAAGAAATCATCTAATGAATCCAAGGAGATTAGATGAAGCAAACTTCTGGTTATATAAATTTCTGGATCCTAACACCCTGATGCCTCAGTCTTTTTAGCTGCAATCCTATCCACATTTACCTAGGAGTAAACCCCATTGACTATAGTGGGACTTACTTCTGAGTAGATATGCCTGGGATTGGGCTCTGAGGCTGCAACTCTGTCCCCACCTGAGAGTAAATGCCATTGGTTAAAATGGGGATAAGAATAGGCCCTCAGTTTGGCTGTACTTGTCGTAAGAGGCAACTAAACAGCCACCGGGTAGATGGGACTCGTTAGCCTGGGAAGGCAGCTCATCTGAGAGAAGGAAAACTCTGATCCCAAACCTCCACTGCCTTGTGGCTACATCCAGTTAAGGAAAAGGCTTCAGGAGTCAACCTCGAGGCAAAATCAGGAGCCGGAGTCCCTGAGGCAGTTCATGGCTGAACACATTTACGTTCTGGCAACTCCTGCGACGCCACTGGAACCAACCGTATTGGCTTCTGCCTTTCCATTGGACCATTTCAGTGACGAGGAGAGGGGGGATTTGCTGCATGGGTAACAGCCTATCCTCCGTACCTACTTTACCCAGGCTTCGCGTACTGGAGAGGACACTGTTCCAGAACCACCATTCAGAATACCATAGTCTTCCGAGACTAAAGGATGCCAACATCTGAGCAGAAATGCATAGGATTGGGCTCTTGGGCTACAATCCTACACACACCTTCCTGGGACCCACTGGAGTCCTTGGAAAAGCAGCCTGTGAGCTTTTTGAAGTGCTTTTTGAAAGACTCCAGTGGGGAGGCTCTGCCTCAACTGCCTCACAGGTGGCAATGCTTTTCCAAGGACTCTGGTGGGGAGGCTCTGCCTCACCTGTGGCAATGCTTTTCCAAGGACTCCGGTGAGGAGGCTCTGCCTCACCTGCTTCCCCAACCCCGCACGTCCCTGATACAGCCACACACACTGATCTGTGCGAGCCTGAGGTAGCAGGGCGTGGAGCCCTGACTGGGCACGTCCAGCCCTTTCCTTGACGAAGCCCCCACCGCCCCAAGGCGTTGTTCTCAGTCGACCCTCCCTCCTGTGGACCCTCTCACGCCTCCCCCTCGAGGAAGCGTGAGACGGGGGTGAGCCCCTTGAAAGCCCACAAGCGCGCGACCGTGAGCGAGAAAAAAAACGCAGCGCGCACGCGCGCCCGATCCCTCAGCTGAGGGCAACTGAGGACAAGAAAGCGCGCGCTCCATCAGGCGAGGTGAGCTATGCGCGCGCCCCCAACCGCCCGCGCATGCGCGTTCTCACTCGTCAAGCGAGAACCGCGCTCTTTCTTCCCCCGCACAGGCGCGCGCGCGCGCGCGCTGATTGGTTGACTCGCGCGCGGTCCATGTCCCCGCCCCCACTACCTTGGAGATGAAAAGCTTCGGCCGGAGAGAACGAAGCCACGCTCACTGTCCCCTTCCACGCGCCGCACGCGCGCGCTACGTCCCGCCCCCACACCTCTCAGTACCTACCTGCGCATGCGCGGTCCCCTCAGTTAGCCCCTCCTCCCCTGCCTCGCGCCGCGTCTCCCGGTAGCCCAAAGAGCAGAATCAGGATATGTTGTAGGTTGGCGTCGCCCGCCCGCGCCGTTTCTTCTTCACCTTTCTTCTTCCTACTCTGTCCCCCTAGCAGCCCCTCCCTTCTTTGACGCCGGTGGGGGCGGCCCAAAATGGCGGCGCTGCTGCTCCTGAGGAGGGGAAGAAGAAGAGCCTTCCCGGCCGGGCGCGAGCAACAATAGAGGAGGAAGGAAGGAGCGGCGCTCGCTCGCTCGCTCTCGCCCCCCCGCTCTGTGGTAGTTCCTCCCCCCTCAGTCGGTCCCTGACGCCCCGTCTAGCATGGTGCGGGTCCGCCGCCGCCTGCCCCCCCGCCAGCCCGACCTGACCTGACCGCGCTCGCTCTCCCCGCCTGCCGCCCGCCCGCCAGCATGGGCGAGAGGCTGGAGCTCCGGTTGAAGTCGCCCGTGGGAGCCGAGCCGGCCGTCTACCCCTGGCCCCTGCCCGTTTACGTGAGTAGATGGCGGCTGTGGGGGAGGGTTGAAGCGTGACGTCAGTGAGGGGTGCACCTAGAGGGTGCCATGTGGAGGTGGGGGCGGGGGCTCCTCTGGGGAAGGGGGGGCTGTGTTGAGGGCAGTGGGGAGGGGTGCAGGGATCTGGGATGGGTGGGGATGCAGGTGAGGCAGGGCCTCCCTACCGGAGTCCTTTGAGAAGTGCCACTGCTGTGTAAGGCACCCGAGCACCCACAACCCATGGGGCCTGGGGTTCAGCTCCACAGTAGGTTGTGGGTGCTTGGTTGCTTCATATTGCAGTGGCACTTCTCGAAGGACTCCGGTGGGGAGGTTCTGCCTCACCTGTAGAGTGTGTGGGTTGTGGGTGCTTGGGTTCTCACATGGCGGCACTGCTTTTCAGAGGACCCTCGTGGGGAGGCTCTACCTTACCTGCCTCCCCACCCACCACAAGCAAGTGGGTTGAGGTTGCTTGGGTGCCTCACATGGTGGCGGCGCACAAGGACTTTGGTGGGGAGGCTCTGCCTCACCTGCCTCTCCACCCACCACACATCCCTGAGGTGAAGGGGTAGGGGGATGTTATGTAGTCACAATTTGGCTTGTTTGAACCCCACTGGGGGCAGATAGGGGACCCTGCTGGGAAGAAGTCATGAAGGGGAATGGAGTGTTGTAGTGACCCACTGGAAACATTTGGGGAGAGTTGGATGGAGGAATGGGATGTTGGGTGTGATGTGAAGGGAGTCTGGAGTGGAAAGCATGGGGTATTATATGGGAGAAAGTGGGTCTGGTGGGAAATTAGGGGATGTTTGGTTATTATGTGTGTATGGAGGGTTGGGTCTGTGGTGTCATCTAAGGAGGAGGGGGTTTTGGAGGGGAAGTTTTTATATGTGGGAGAAATTAGAGGTTGTTATGGAGTAGGAGTGTGACCACCACTACCCCTAGAAATTGTGGAGGTATTTAGGTAAAAGAGGAAAACAGGGTAGGTGAAAAGGTCATTGTTTGTATTAGTGAGGCATGAGGGGGTGGGGAAAATGACATGTGCTTTCTGAGGTTCAGGAGTGGTGCCTGAAGGTACTTTGCTGGAGGATGGAATTGTGAGAATATTGTGTGAAAGGAAAAGGTAGAATGGGAAGTTTTTTTGAGAGGTGGTGGAGAAACTGGAGTGTTATGAGTTGAATGTGTTACCACCATAATTCCTAGTGGAGGTTCAGTCCTTCCCCCACTTTTCCTTTTTCTAAGACACACATCTGAGTTAAACATGGATAAGAGGTGCACTTCAGATGCACCCTTATTTCTCATCTGAAATTTACCAGAACGCCATTATGTGTTATCTCTGTCCTAGATGCTCAGTATGTCCCTGTATCCTTGTTTGACCTCCCACATAACCTTTCCATGAAGTGTCCTCCTTTTCTGGGTATTGTCTTTCCCTGAAGGATCCCCATTTTAAGTTGGCCATTTGACCCTGCGCACACCCAAAGATTGTTGAAGAATTCTTTGTGTGTGCCCCTTCATGCTTCCAAGAAGTCTGTCTCTGTTTTGTGCACTCTAAGATATTCCCCAGGGTCCCTTCCCTTCGATATTTCTTGAAAAGTCCTATATGAGAGGAGCTGTTTTCATCCTGGGTAACCCTTGCTCTAGGTCAGGGGTGTCAGTCGTAAGGCCTGGGGGCTGGATGTGGCCCCTGTAAACTTTTTATCCAACCCTCAGGCTCTTGGCTGCTGAGCAGTACTGAGGTGTTACTGCTGAACAGCAGCCCATGTGAAAATTGGGTTTTCCCATATCTTGAAATATAAAAAAGATTTGCATGTTTTTTCTCCTACCATTTGCAGTTAATAAGCTTCCATATAACAAAGTGTTGATTTCTGGCCATTAGCTGCTTAATGATGTCACTGCCTGCTTAGTGACATAACTTCCGGCCCCCAGCAGGCACCCTGAATGCTAACTTCGGCCCTCTGTATTAAAGGAGTTTGACACCCCTGCTCTAGGTGGCCTCCCTATTTGAAGGGTACACGCACTTTCTCACTTAAACTAGCATCCTGTATTAAGTCAACCCTTCTGTATCTTGTTAGACTTTTCCCTACCTCCTTTTTCCATTGGACATCTTGCCTTCTACTGTGTCCTTCATGCCTTCTCATTCCTGGTTTCTTGCCCTTTATCTTCTCTTTCACCCTTTCTCATTTATTTGTGGGCTTTTGCATTGATATTTTTTCTCCTTTATCTGCATTCTCTCTCAACAGAAACCTGAGGCCTCTGGCTATCTTGTGTTCTTTCATTCTTGCTCCACTCTTAAGCTTATTGCCTTAATGGAAATGAGTCTTAGGCCAGTGGTTGAGTGCATGCTTTGCATGCAGGAGGTCCCAGGTTTGATCTCTGGCATCTTGAAAGAGCCCAGGATCTGAAGCCCTGGAGAAATTTTGAGTTTCAGTCCTTGTAGGTAATACTGAGTCACTTGAACCAATGATCTAACTTAATAGAGGAAAACTTGATAGAGGTTCATGTATCAGCCATTGTCTTTGGGGGCTCTCCTCAGTGTGGCAGGGCTCTCCTCACCTCTCCTATCCGAACATTGAGCTTCTAATTTCCCAAATGATCAACTGGATGCAATGACCACCAGTCTTCCACGAGTTCAGGACACTGAGCTGTTTCTGTTTTGGTTTTTCACCAGTTTTTCCTTCTCCTTTTTTCAGACATTCCTTGCATCCCAGGCTTGCCTTTTCAAAATAATCCTACTGTTGCTGTTGTGGATGACTCATTGCTTGCAGATACTCCCTGTCCACACCCAAACAATCTTTCCTCTCTTCTGTTCCACCCTCCAACACTTCCACACACTCCATAATCTCCTGTCTGCGGTACTACTCTACAGGCATGGTTATCTGTATTACAAGCATGTTGAAATATTTTTGAGTAATTCAGATCACATTTCTCTTTCTCTCTTTTTCTGAAACCTGGCCTAGTGCTTCATATCTGGAAGTTTAGATGAAATTCCCTTTCAAAGTTAGTTTTGAAACCATTAATGTTTTGTTACTGGATGTGTGATAGAGCTAATAACCAAAAACAGTAGTTATTTTAACTTTTCAGCATCAGGTCCCACCCCCAACTTTTTAAACTTTACCAGCCACTTAAAATTCTGTTGCTATAATGGTGATTGGGCAGCAGTGCTCCCCCCAAGCAGCAGTTTGTTTAACCCTTGATGCACTTGACATAATCTGCCCTGTTAGTTTCACAAACCAGCAAAAATTGGGTTGTGACCCACTTGTGGACCATGGACCCACAGTTTGAAACCACTGACTAGAAGATTAAGTTACTTCTTTGTCTTTTGCTCTACATAACAGTGTCTTTCTTAAAGAGGTGGGAGATTAAGGCATTTCTGCATATATGCAACAGGGATCAAGTATGTATACCTGTGGGCTGGGCAGAAATAACAAAGTACAGAAAGAAACAAATAAAGTAATTGCCAAGTTTTCCTTTGCTTTTTCTATGCAGGCATTCTGTTTTGGAACATTGTCAGATTAAGATAAAAAGAATTTTTGCAAAACTTATTTAGGATCATCTTTTGGAAATCTAGGTCTTTCTGTTTTGGGGAAAAAATAAAAATGAGGGTAGACACAGGAAGTTAAATAAGAAACTTTCTGCAAATCTGTCTTCCTTCATTAAATTAACAAATATTCTATTTTTTATTCTTAAAACGTAATCCATGTATGGTTATGTTACAATACAACACTGCATGCCATCAGCCACAACTCCTCATTTATTTTCATAATGGCATATTTGCATAGTATTTTAAACATCTCACAAACTTGGCAGCTTTTTTCCCCTTATGAATCACAGTATTTGCACTAAAATGACCCCTGAGGAATGGCAGTTCTTCAAGCATAATGGGGAGGGAGGCAGGCAAAGAAGTCATGTATTTGCCATAGCCTGCATTCTGTGTTTTAGCTGGGGTGAGAATTATGTTCTTGTAAGGAAATGGGAGTATTGCCATGGGCCTGTTAGGCTACTGTATTTCTGCAATGTGGCATTTTTTCAGCTGTTACAGCAGATACCAAGGCAAGGTTGGGTCCAATTGCACTGAACTTGAGTGGTCTAAATATAAGCAGTTGATGTGAGCAGTTGGGAATGACGGTTTTTATGGAAGGACAGACAGGTCCACTACATGTTAATACTACTCTTGGCTTTCTGACATCTTGGGCTGTTGATGGTCTGGTTTCCAAAACATCCTGCCTATTTAGGAGGGTGTTCTATTTTTGACTGTGCTGTTCCCAGCGTGCCCAAGGGCTGCATAGCACACTGGTTAATGTAGCTTTTCGTGCCTGTGTAGTTTTGCTTCCACGTGTGTATTAGTAAATGCACTCCTTATACTTTCACAGAAACTGAAAGTGCAGTTGCTCATTCACTTAGTTTCTTTTTCATTCATATGCTATTTTATTTAAAGCTTGATCATACAGAGCAGTATTTTCTTGTAAGGGAAACTGGCTTAGCATGTCACCACAACTGAACTCGTAAACATTTGCTTTTACTTGCAGGACACAAGCACATTTTGTAACTAAGAAAATACAGGTTTTAAATATGAGTCTTACTGTATCAGAGCAAAAGTCCATCCTCTTTCCAACAATGTCCAACCAGTTACCTTCACAGGAAGGGCATGAAAGCAGCATCCCTCCCCCATTGTTCATCCCCAGCATCTGGTGTACTGCTTCTGAACACAGAGGTTCTGTTTGGCTATTGTAACTAATAGACATGCCAATGGCTATTCTCCTTGAATCTGTGTAACCGCACTTTTTAAAATAAAAAAATGTATTCTCCCCCTCTCCCAAACCAGCCCTGGAAAAATCTCAAAAACAAAACAGATGCTGGCACCTAAGGACTAGGAAGATTTATCATGTCCCTGTTCTTTTGAGCCTAACCATAGTCACTAAGCATGTGACCCACATACATTTTTGCACAAGTATAACCTCCCTATCAGCTGAGTCCTTACAAATCTGACTCACTGATCAGAGAGAAATGGCCTTTGAAAAGTTTAGTATATTTCAGCAGAATCAGACCAAAGATATGTCTTGTCCAGCATTGCAGCAGTCAGCCGGGTGCTTCTGGGAAGCTCACATGTGGGATATGAGGGTATGATGTCTCACATCTGATACTCTGAGGTATATGCCGCCTCTGAAGCTGGAAGTTCTATATCAGTGATTTTCAACCTTTTTCATCTCGTAGCACACTGGAAAGGCACTGAAATGGTCAAGGCACACCATCAGCTTTTTGACATTTGACAAGGCACACTGCACTGTCATTGGGGGCTCATATCCCCCAATGGTCCTATTGATAAATGACCCTCTCCCAAATTCCCGCAGCACACCTGGGGTGCCGCGGCACAGTGGCTGAAAATGGCTGTTCTATATAGGTATGGTTAATAGTTATTGATAAATCTGTTGTCCATCAACTTGTTTAGTCCCTTTTTAAAGTCATTTAAGTTAGTAGCCAGTGGGTTCCATAAATGAGTTCAGTTGTGTGAAGAAGTACCTTTATCTGTCAGGAACCTGTTGTCCCTACCCCAGCAGTATATTCAAGTATATTTTCCATCCTTACCTTCAAACTGTTGGGAGGAGGAAGTGAGCTAGTTTACTGAAGCAGGGATCCACAGAGTCTTTCAAAAATTTATTCATTTTGGACACTGCAGTGTCTAGCCCACTATGCTGTAACGTGTTCAACTGTGTGTTGCTTTTCTCTTCTCCCACATCCTCCCTGGCTTAAAAATCCACTTGGCAGCTGAGGAAGAAGGGGGTCCGTTGTGGTTTCAGAGCTAAGATCTTTGACGTCAGCGAAACGTCTCTTAGTTTCACTGCTCCGTTTGTCTCTATTATATTCAGGCATTGCTAGGGAAAAAATTCCATGTGAGGGCCAGCATCAAATTACTTGGCATTAGTTTTAGTGTGTGTGAGGGGGGGTACAAATAAATTTTTTAAGCCCCTGGGATTTCCCCCTATTGGCCCTACCTGTCCATTTTTGTTCAAGGGGGCTGTTCTGCCAAACAGTTTCACCGTGCTAATATTGTGAGGTGGGGATGGATATTGGTGTTTATCCACCCTTAGCATATATTCTTAGATATAATATCAAAGGTTTTGTGGATCGTTTTTGGATAGTAGTTGTGGTTGTTTGGCATCTACTAGTTCCATAGCTCCATCCTCTTATGGAGAAGGCATGGATACAGAACCAACACTGTAAGAAGGGTTCAGATCCCACTGTGGGAATAATGTCCATGTGAATGTCAAGAATATAAAAAACTCTTCTACGGCATCAGACCATTATTCATTTGGCTCATTTTTATCTGCACCTCTTGGCAGCTGGTCTCCCCATAGAGGTCTTTCCCACTCCTACCTGGAATTGGTAGTGATTAAACCTGGGATCTCTGCATGTTAAGTATGTCTTCCTAAGTGGGTTTTGTGTAGGTCTCATAGCTCGGTAGAGCATATGCCTGGCATGGAAAAGGTTTTGGGAATTGGATGATAACTCATTGGGACAAGCATTTGTTTTGCATGTAGAGGGTCTCAGATTCAACCCCTCCCCCATCATCTCCAGCTAGGAATGGAAGACAGTCCTGATTGAGAAGTTAAAGAGCCTCTGCTAGCCAGTGTAGACAGTGTTGACCTGGATGGGCCAGTGGTCTGACTTGACATAAAGCTACTTCTTAGTTGTAGTACTGTTATCTTTTTTTTTAATGTTATGTGTCTGCTTTGCTATTGATTGGTATGAACTGGTATGTGTAGTGTTGATTTTTATTTTAACATTTTTAGTGTTGCCTTGTTTATGGAAGACATAATCTAAACATTTAAATAAGCAGAAATAATAGGTATCTCACAACTTTGTCTTTTTTTGGTCCTAAATAAGTGTTGTTGACGTTTATCAATTGGGATAAGATAATTATTTAAAGTACAGTACAGAGTGCTGTGATAAGGCTAGCAGCAGTCTTTGAAGGGCATTTCTACCAGAAGGCTTTTCCCAGCCTTACTAACAGAAGAGCCCTCACACAAAGGGTATCAAACTTTGTACCTTATACCTGCCCGTCAGAACTATCTGTGCACTAAAGTGTCAAGGGAGGTCAAAGCAGAAAAGCAAGCTTCTAGCCCTGGTGAAGGGCTTTACAACCCTTGTGAATGATACTTTGGAAAGCTGTTGGACAACTAAAAATCTTAACTAGAGCACAACTGATTTAAGACTTTTTTTCACCCTGAGGACTGAGAGGCAGAGCTTCAACACCTCTGTGCTTACCATCCTCCCCTTGACCATCAGAATACACTCTGGAAAATAGCAAATATTACAAAATGAGAGGAATGAGAATTGAGCCAATTTGCATAACTGATTTGGGTTGGGTTTTGGACTGATTTGAGGGAATACTCCTCATCTCTCTGAACTGAATTTTAATTTTGTCTTTTAGTGTCAAGTCGAAACCTTGACACTTGAGGATTCTGTTCCGGAACCCTCTGTGGATAAAAAAAATCAGTGGATATCAAATCAGTTGAAAAATAACTTTAAAAACTCACTTCCAGGTTTTTTTGCTCCTCCTCTGTTGTCCCAAAATGCATTGATATAGATGCTATACCGCATTTAGCCACTCAATGGGGTGAATAATGGAAACTCAAGGAATGCAGTTTTGTAATTATTCCATTAAATTCTGTTATTTACCCCATCTGAAAGCGGTATAGCGTCTATACCAATGCATTGTGGGGTGACAACAGAGGAGCAAAAAACCCTGAAGTGGGTCTTTAAAGATATCTTTAACCCCAAGAAACTAGCAGCCAGTGTGGTTTAAGAGTACAAAGGTAAGAAATTGAATTTTGGCACTTTTTTCTTTGTTACAAGGCATTTAAAGGTAAACCTTGGTATCAGTGGTTAGTCAAATCAGTGGATAATGAGGCCATGACCTGTATTCACATGGGTCAGATCTGTGGTCCCACTCTTAGTGTTGTGATGGGGAGAGTTGACTTTGTTACCTGATTGTGTCGAAAATGTTCAAATAAGTAGAAATTGTCTTGCAGGGATCATATATTTTGCTTAAGTGTTTGGTTCACACATTCCTGAATCTAGGTTTTAGCAGATAATCATGACTTACAACTCACTAGTTCCTTTCTGCCAGAATTAGCTTGCACTTGCAGCCGCCACCTCAGTCTCTATTACTGCCCACACCATTCTTTTATTTCTAGCCAAGTTTGTAGTGCTTCAGATCAACCAAGTAGCTCATTCACTCTACGCCCATCCCTTAACTTTCTACTTCCTTTGGTTGTTTTCTATACCACCCTAAATAGTGAAGTTCACCCAACTTGTGCAAGTAACTCACTGGGTAGATCCCGCGATTTAGAGAAACACTATTAGTGGCACTTTAGGCTGCTTCAAAATGAAATAGCCCCATGGTGGGGGGGGGAACCCTTTTGTACTGTATGGTGGTAAAATTGGAGACTACTGCAGACAGCTGAATTTGCATAATTGCTTAGCTGACAGAGAGCTAATGTTGGTGCCATGATGTTGGATGTTAAGAGCTTGGGAGGGTGATGTGAAAATGTGCATTCCCCTCCTAAGCTAATTAAGGCCGTGGGAGGAGATGTCTTGGCTTTCCAGATGCCACCCTCCCACTGGCTTTCATGCCAAGCTTGAACGTATGACACACTCACCCTCCCACCTTCTGGTTTCCTGAAAAGGAACACGGAGGGCTTCCTAATGAATCAATAGTGACTAGTTCTGCTTATCACGCTCTGTGATGGGTAAGATTAATTGTGCAAGCCTTCTCCTTTTTCTTTTCCCTCCTCCTCCCATGACTCAGAAAATAAGTTTTTCGAAGTTGACTTCTGGTATTCATGACAGCTATATTTGGAGTAGAAGCAACTTTTTTGTGTTTTACTGTTCTGTGTCTCTCCTTGCTACTTTGTTCCATTGCCCCCCACTCCCCAATGAACTAGCTACACAAAGGATGCAGTTCCTAGAAGAAAAAAATTTTTTGTATCTCCTTCAAATGTTTTTGGGCACACATATAGAATTGATTATCCAGCATATCTATTTTTGTCCTGGACAATAGAAATAGTCTCTTGGAGTCATCAGGGCACGTGAGCCTTGTCTTCTGTATTCTATTTGCCGGGGGGGGGGGGGGCTTCTTTGTTCTGAAGTATATTTCAGAAAATTGAGGTTTGTTTGGCACCTACTCGAGGGTCAGTTAGCCATCTTATAGGATGGAATCTGGCATATGGCCTCATCAGATGATTGTGAAGAGAAGGCATTCCTGTTGCCTATGATTTTTCATGAGTTAGTCAGGACCCAGTCAATTTAAGACTTTAAAGGTAAAAATCAGCACTTTGAATTGGACCTGGAAATCAATTGGCAGTTGGTATAAATGCTTCAAAACAAATGATTTATGCAAGTGTTGGTTCACATCTATGGGCATCTGCATTGTGACCTTGTTGCAGTTTCTGTATTCTCTTCCAAGGCAGCAGCAAAGTACAGTAGTTAAATCTGGAGGCCACCAAAATACAAATGATAGTGGTTTAGTTTGAGATTCTTAAGCAGTGTTGCAAATGGACTCATTGAAAGTTTGTCAGTGTTCATCTTTATTGCTGTGTTCATCTTTTTTTCCTCCAAGAAGCTTGGGGCAGTATATAAGAGTTTTGAGGCTGTATACATGTGGACTTCCTGGTGAGGGAACTTTGTAAATTAAAAGAACTACATGGTTGTAGATGGATCAACACATGCTTCCTATTGTCATTGGTAATAGTTTGATATAGCACTGGAGGAATGGTATCCTGTGAGCCCTTACCCTCTCTGTCTCTTTCTGAATGCATAGAGCTGTCCGGAGAAGGGTGCGGGCAGGGTGTGGACCCTGGGCAACTCAACCAGGGCATGGGCCCCCCATTATGGCTGTATATTGGTCTTGAAAGTGCAAAGCCCAGGACAGCTGTTCCAGTTGCCCTACCCAAGGGATGGCTCTGCACATACAATTTACAAAAGATTGTTTAGTAGTTGCTGTGAGCACAGGTTTTCCAGAGCACAGTATCCAAGCTGCTTAATCTGGAAGCACATCAGGGTGAACCTTTTGATGCAGAAATAATTCACTACTTTGTTTTGTGTTTCTTTGTCTTCTCTAGTTCCAACAGAGCGTTCATTTGGCCTATAGTGTTATGATACCTTTACTGTTGCAGCTGGTGCAGGCACATTATTGGCTGACACTCTCCCCTTTCTCCTTTCCCCGCAACAAACTTCAATTCTTAGTGATATTTGAAATGTAAATCTGGAAATTGATTTGGTTTAGGTGTGTGTGTGTATGTGCGTGCACATGCACACAAAAATAAATACCTATGTGAGTTCACTCATGAAAGCTGGTGGTAGGCACTAGTGATGGAAAAAGTGTACATAAGTGAGCACCACTATTTAACATTTTTAGTAAAGGTTAACCACACTGATGAGTAATACACAATGTTACAACTTGTGAATAAAGTCTACAAAAGTAATAGAGCTGCCTGCCCACATACTGCTTTTATATTAGTCATTTTGTGACTCTTAGTGTCCTGAAAGGTCAGGGGAGAGAAAAGCCCAACCTTCCCTGCCTAAATGGAATTCTTAATTCTTCCTAACTGTAGTTTCCTGGTCTTTTACCAAAGCTTGTGAACACAATCATATTAGTTCAGTGTTGAAAGATCTGCAGTGGCTGCCAGGTTTCCACAGCAGCGTTCCAGCCTGGTTTGTCTTGTTTAGCTTCAAGGACTGTCTGCTTCTGTGTGACTATGCTAGAGCCCTGAGATCAGGTTCAGAGGCACCATTTTCAGGCCTGCATCTGCCTCTGAGTAATTTCTACTCACTGAGAAGCAGGAACAGGGCTACCTTAGTGGTGATGAGATAGTTTTGGAACATTCTCCCCCCCCAAGTTTGTTCACCTCTTTCTCCATCCCTATTTAAATGGAAACAGAAAACGTCTTTATTTTTCTTGACCTCTTAAAATGTGTGGTTTTTCAGCTTTGAGTAGTTTTTTTTTAATCTACTGCTTTTAGTAATTTTTAGATTGTATTCTTTATGTATTTTACCTTTAGCTGCTTAGAGTAATTTGTCAGGAAAAGTGAGATCCAAATTCTTATAATGCAACAATAATAAATATCCAAGTTCCTGATAGGCCTCTTAATGCAGAACTGCAGCAGAAAGAATTTCTGCTGGGTCAAGAAAGAGGGAGATATTTCCTTAAGGAGACAATGCACATGTAAATAACTATGTTGATGCTACCATGCTGAATGCAACAAATCTCTTAGGGTACAGTAAGGTAACAAAAACTGTGGGCACCATTTAGTAAAAACAGCCATAGCAAAGTTTGTTTGAAAGCGTTAGAATGGATGTCAAGGCTTGCTTGAGTCATACTAGATTAACTCATGGCTGACTTTGTGCCGCAGCATATAGAAAGACCTACATATTTAGAAAACTAGTGTTAAAATTGAGCTGGGGTTTGGAGGAAGATTTAAATGTCCTTAGAATGACTATGGTTCTAATGACTTCGAAGTAACTAGACTGATCGTTTAAGCTTTCAAGACAGGTAAATTGATAACATAGTTCTTAAGAAATTGTCCTCTTTTGATTTATTTTTACATTAGGCATGCACCTACAAGGATATACTGTATTACTTTAGATTGCTATCATTCTAGGTTAATAACTTCCTTTCCTCTGTTTTTGCCCTTGACATGGTGTTTGTAAAAATGAGTGAGTAATGTGATTCTGTCAGTCAGTAAAGATTGTATTTTTCAGCTCTAACCTTCTTGTTTCTTTTCTGTTTCAGGACAAGCACCATGATGCTGCTCATGAAATCATTGAGACAATTCGGTAGGCATTCAAGCAAATCTTAATTTCTCTTCATTTTGACTCTGGGTGGGATGGGTCTTCAAATAGTGATGGGAAGATACAGAACATTGGTTCCAGTTAGAATTTTATTGCTGGTGTGTTATCTGAAATATTTGCAATGTGTTTTTCCTAGTACTGAGTCCAAATTGGTTCCTTATAATTTTGATGTTACTGCAGAAGAATTTGAAATTGTTTCCCCAGTCCCAAGAATTGGAGTGTATAGGAGTCTAGTTCGAAGGGCTAGCAATTATTTGAATCAAGTGGTAAGCAGGTTCGTGCCTTCCTCCAGTGGTGAGTCATCAGGCTGAAGGAATACAACTGATCTGGGAGTTCAGTGGCTATGAACCTGCCTTATAATGAGCAGCCCATTAGTCCATCTAGCCCAGCATTGCCTCTTCTTGCAGCTGCTGTTTAGGGACTCAGGCAGAGGGCTGTTTCCCAGTGTTTTTATTTTGAAACTGGAGATTGAACTGAGGATCTTCTGCATACAGTGTTCTGCCAAAGATCTGTTTCCCCTCCTGTGAGGGCAGTAGCACTAGATTATTTGGGGAGAGCTTATAACTCTGTTGTAGAGCACATGCTTCAGATGCAAAAGGTTCCTTTAGTATTTGTTATCTCCAATCAGGAGAAAGAATACCAAACTAGATGGACCTATGGTCTGACTAACTATCAGCCAGCTTCATACTTAGCATGGGATTAACTTTCTGGGATCACCCAGTTCACAAGGCCAGGATGATTCACAACCTGACTTGAACTGTTACCACCTCTGATCAGAGGCACAGGGAATAGGATCCCAGTTTGCATTATGTGGCATCCATCTGAAATTGTGACTTGTCAATTCCTTCTAACAAGGAATGGGACAATATGCATTACATCTGAAAAGGTTGTAATGGATCCTGTTGATAAGATGCATAAGGGTAAGTGGGATGTTCCCTCTAGAATAATTGTGCAAGTAGATATGTAAATTTGCTTAAGCTAAGAAGGCTTTCTGATTCTAGCACCCTTAAAAGGAATCAGAATTGTTCCTTGACCACACCTTTCTCCCTAGCTGCTAACTGTTACAGTGGGTAGGAACATTTTCCATTTCTCAACAGGGACAAGACTATGAGGCATTGTTGTTTTAAAGAGGTTGGCCTTTCACAAGTAATCTGAATCAAACCCACTGTTGACAATTTTAAGTAGGAGTACAGTATGTTACATTAATTAGCTGGAGTGGAGGAGGATGTTTAAAAAATTATGGCAGAGAACTTTTATGTACAGATACATGCAGCCTTAGTCCAAAATGGTTGACTTTTAGTAACACAGTCTTCTCCAGAAAACTGTTAGAGGAGGGTGGTTGAAACATCCTTACCAAGTTATTCTCCTTATCCTTATTCGTCCTTATTCTCTCTACCAGAGTCTTATCCCATTTGTGCCTTCTTGCACAGATACCTTGCACAGGTACTCTTGGATGGTGCCCTGCCAAGGAACAGTAACAACTCTGTCACAGACAGCATGTGGTTACCCGGGGGAGCTACTGTAAGGCCTCCAAAGAGCTACCTGCCTGGTTCCCATGGTTCTGATCTTGCATCACTTCCTTGAGCGAGCAGTTTTGCCTTTACCTTGTTTTGCAGTTGCCTCCCAGCTTTGTGGAAGCTTGGGAGAGATGAAGGCAGACCACATTTCATAGAACCTTAGTCTCATGAGCCATGAATTGTTTGCCAGTGGTATAGCACCCTGATTCCACATACAAGAAGATCACCTTCCCTTCCATGAGTTCTCCAGAGACATCGAAGAATTCAGAGGAAGGTAGAGGAACCATCTCCCCTGCCCAGAATTCTTTGTGGTTTGTGAAGAATGCCCCTTCCTATATGGCTTTTATTGGAAGTGGCAGCCTCTGAGAAAGAACTTAGTTGGCCTACCTCAGTGTTTCTCAATGTTTGTCCTCTGCTGTACCACTTTGCATAATTCACCTATTGGAAGTACCACTGGAAGTAACTGTCAATGATATCATCGCCATTTACTTCTGAATAGGGAAGCCAGATGCAATACAACAAACACTGGTAAGAGACTCAAGGTGAACTGGAGGGCTTTTTTGAGCATGCAAAAAGCACACGCTGAAGCTCTACCAACTGAGCTGAGCCTCGTACTGCTGCTTGTCACATTGCATTACTGGTCTCGCTGCTGGGCAGCGGGATTCTGGGGGTCCCGTGTGTCCCACTAGACACCATCTCAAGTACCACCAATGGTATGAGTGTCACGAGTTGTGAAACACTGTCCTACCTGACAAGCCTCTTCCAAGGGTTGTGTTGAATTACATAATATATATTGGATGCTTGAAAAGTAAAATATAAACTTACTTATTTTGTTATGTATGCCAATAAAAGTCTGGTCTGTCTGTCTGTCTGTCTGTCTAACTTATTTATTTAAAAGATACCCATACCATTTTTCATATGCTCAAAGCAGTGATGCAAATACAGTCAGTTTTCATTATCCGCTCAGGTTAGGTTTCTGGAAAACCTAGTGGATACCAAATTAGCAGACGCCGAATCACTGAGCCAATTGGAAAACTGGGGTTAGATTCCAGGTGACCCTCTTCATCATACAGTCTATGAATCTTGACTTGAAGTCTATGGGGCTGGGTGATAACAAGGGCTTGTCAATGTCTCCAACATCTTATGCTTCCTCCTTCTTGTTGGATATCCCTTTTACTGTTGAAGGTTGTGACGATGGCAGTTTCTCCATGCTGGCTATCCCTCAACTCATTGAAGATTGCTGGCTCAACAATGAGGCTTTAGAGTTCAGTAGTGGGGAGAAGATTGCTTCACCCGTCCTCCTCCTCCACCTGTCTCTTGGCTCCTTCCCTTGGCTTGTCCCAGTCCCAGAGCAGCTCTCGGGTAGTTTCAAGAGACCTCTCCTCATTGGCCTCTGATCATTGCAATAATTGTGAAGGTTCAGCTAGAGTCCCTGAGATGGTACCCAAGATGATGGGGCAAGTCTGGAAGCGGATACAAATGTGTCCAACGGTTTTCTCTGTGGACCAATGCCCATTTGATTCAGCACTGGCACAGTATTCGCAGATAAGGAGAAGAGTCCCAGATAATGAGTGGTAGGTGGCAATTCTGTCCCCTGCAGATAAGTGAATTTGCATATAAAGAGAATGGACTATATAATGCACAAAAAACAAAAACAAACAAAAAGCAATAGAGTAGTATTTGTCCCAGTCATGGAGTAGGGGTGTATGTCTGATTACCTGTGGTGAGTACAGAATGTTTCTATGTGGCCAAGTAGAGAAATCTTTCATAAAATTGAAGTAGGTTCTTCTTGCTTTTGTGGCTGTCCATGAGCCACAAATGAATGATATAACTATGTGTGTCTAGGTAGACCTCTAACTTCTTTTGTTTTCTTTCAGGTGGGTCTGTGAGGAAATTCCAGACCTCAAACTTGCTATGGAAAACTATGTTTTAATTGACTATGATACTAAAAGGTAAGAGAGAACAGCCTGGCACTCCCCCCCCCAATCGAATTAGTCCCTCATATAGTGGGACTAAATGACAAAGCTTAATTTTAGATTGTGAGCCCTTTGGGGACCAGGAACCATTTATTTTGCTATATACCGTTTTATGAATTTTTTTCTTGAAAAAGGTATACAGGCGCAGCCCATTTATGCATGGATTTTTAATCTGCGGATTTGTCTCAATGAGAATGGGGTGGGGAACTGAAAGTCACACACACGTTTGCCTCCTTTGCCCTGCACTGGCGTCTCTATCCATTTCCAGGCAGCCCAAAACACTGCAAAAAGGCTCTGCCTCGCCCATGCAGGGAAATAGCCCTGGAGACCTGGAAGAGGTTCACCTTGCAAAGGAACAGTAACACTCTTGGAGCCCCTGAGCCAGCAAAGAGGCTGAAGAGGGGAGGGGGGGAAATCTCTGTAGCCAGAACACGTGCAGCGAGGTGGAGCGCTCTCTCTCTCTCTCTCTCTCTCTCTCACACTCACACACAAACACACACACACACAGGGGCAGGTGTGGTAGCAACAGAGGGAATTGCTTTAAAAAAACCCAGGGAGTGTTTGCCAAATTCTCCCCCCCCCCCATTGAGATGGTACAGGCAATCACCGACACAAGCAACTCCCCCCATGGTGCAGGCTATCAAGGACAAAAGCAAGCCTTCCCACCAAGCAAAGAATGAGATTTAGCTGGATTTAGAACTAACGTGGATAAATAGGCTCCACCTGTATAAATATTCTTATTAATAATATTTACATTTGGGTTGCTGCATATGGATCTGCTTAACTTCTTGAACTAGCTGAGCCTACTGTGTTTGGGAGGAAATGCATAGCAAATGTCTGTAAAAAGCTGTTGAGCAAACTGAAATTTTGGAAATTCTGGAGGGAAAAACCTATGAAATGGTGACATGTAAATGAGGTTGAGGAGTCTGAGCATTGCAGTTCTATTACCAGGCACAATTCAAGGTGTTGGTTTTGTCCTTTAAAACTTAAACAGCCTAGGATCAGAATATCTTAGGAATGAACGTGGCACCTTCTGCACACAAAGGATGTGCTCCACCACTGAGCTATGGGCCTCCCGAAAGTTCATGTCAGCCAGCAGGGTCTCAGAGGGTTCTATAGCTGAAGGCTATGTGGGCTTGGCTGCAGCTATTGCCTGTACTCTTTCCATGAGTTGTGCAATATGGGCTAGGTTTACTACTTAACAAAATGGGGATATGCTTCCATGATTGGGGTAGTTCTTCATGATGTTCCTTTCCAGAGGCACCTCCTGTGTTTGAGTTTGGAGTAGGCAAGGAAGAGGGCTGCTGTCATCAGGCTTCTGCGTCCAGTTACACACTTCATTGGGCTGCCTTTTGTGGAAAGGGAGAGTTACACACACAGTCCAAATCTTAGTAAAGAAGCTACCATTGGCCATGATTCTCTATGGGTACAAGTGTATAAACTCTCTTGATTTCAGTATCTATGATGATAGATTTTTCACTGGACATTAAAGTGGAAAATGGTTTCATTGTGAACCAGAAGTGCTAGTAAGGACTGCTATGTTGTGAACATATTGTGCTTTCTGCTGCCTTCCCTTGGTAATCCTAGCTCAGTATTATTGACACTGGCTGGCTGGGGCTCTCTTTATTGGAAATGTCGGGGTTTGAACTTGGGACCTCTTGCAGGCAAAGCAGGAGCTGTACCATTGAGCTACAGCCCCTCCCTAAAGTGAACTCTAGCTTTTTTTGTTACCTGTATGCTGGCTGAATGATCTGCCCTTCTCCCATTGGGGCTCCATTTTTACTTGCAACAAGTAGAAAGGATTCTCCCCCCCCATCCACCCAAACTGTTGGGAACTTGTATTTTTGTGACACGTGGAAGAGTTTCACAGCTTATACTGTGGCCCTAGATGGTCTCAGCATATTTCTAAATTAGCAACTACTGCCTATAGTCATGTTCTGTTGTTCTAGGGGCCACAGCTATTCAATTGCAGATGAGCATTCAAAACAAATAGTAAATTCTGTTTGCAGTGTTGAACCTAATCCCAGATTGCATTAACTATTAACTTGTTGGACTCTGTTGCCCTTGCTAAGCTTTGAGAATGCCAGTTTATCACCCATTGTACTTTACTCCTTTGTTTTTTTTGTGCTTCAAGGACTGTCATCCTAAGAGATCAGTTATTTTCCCCTCCTTGTGGATAACATTGAACACTCCAGGTTGTGTGTTAATATCTTAGTGCAACAAATGGATGCTACTCTTGTGCCTGTGGGGCTGCAAGTTAGTAACATCTCATTTGTCAATTATTATACTGGGTAATGAAAGTTCTTGGCAAGCTGAGCCCTGCCTCACTTATCTGTGTGGCTGTTTGAGAACATCATAAATCAGCCCTTCAGATAAGGGTTTCATTCTGTTTGTGTGTTTTCCTTGCCACTCCTTTATGCTTTACTCCTTAAACTACTACTGTTGGTGAATGAACATAGTGAATGGGAATTAAGACGGGCTGATGAAAACATATCTAAATTGTAAGGAGGTTTCCCCACATAAACATATGAAGCTGCTTTATATTTCATCAGACTATTGGTCCATCCAGTCCAGTGCTGTCTATACAGAGATAGCTGCTCTCCAGGGTTTTAGTGACTGAGGGATACCTTTCCCAAGCTTGAAACCTGAGATTCTTTTTAGCCATGCATTGAACTTGGAACCTTTTGTAAACAAAGCAGGTGCTTTATCACTCAGCTGGAATTGGCCACACCTGGCAAGCATCATTTTATGGAAACACAAACATCCAGTGTCCCTGTTCTTGTTGTAAGATATTATAAGATGCAAACAGGCTGCCTGTGTGTGAACAAGCAGCCTTTCTCAGTAAGGGAGGGGGTGATATGCACTCAAACATACTCTGGGATATCCTTTGTAATTGCAAAACTACAGAGAGAACAGGTTGCTTGGGACTGAGAAAAAACCACTGGTGTCTGTGTAATGGTGAACATGGAATTCATTATCCCATGATGGACACCCCTTCCCCCTTTATTAGTGTTCCAGTGTGTTGTGTACTGTAGATCATGTTTCCTTACATTTTGAAGTTGGTCAAACTTTAATTTTCCTCTCCCCTGGTGATTTGTTGTTCTTTTTTGCTGCTCATGTTTAGTGATTGCATGTGTTAGTTTTTTTAAAAAAAATTGGTTATAAGCTGTCCGGGTCTCTTTTGGGAACAGAAGGTTGGATATAAGCCTTTTAGTAATAGCTGTATGTTTGAATTGCTGACATGCTTGCATTCAGTTGTATTCTTCTGTGCTGCTTTGGCACAGTTGCACACTAACGGCTCTAGCAGTTGATGCTTGAAATCTGATTATGCAATTGGCATGTGACTGCCAGTGGGCAATGTCCCCTGCTCCTCCTGTCCTTAATCCTTTCATCCTGTGCTAAGTCGCCTGGTTGGAAAAGCACTGTTAGACTGGCTAGCCTATTGGACAAGAGCTATATACACCTGCATTTCAGCAAACTGTTCTCTCAGTCAAATTGAACTCTCTAGATAGACACATTCATATTCCGAAAACCCAAATTCCTGCTTCATTAGAATATGCAGATCTGAGGAAAGGTGTATAAAATTATGTATGTTGAATGGTTTATTTTAGCGCCAGTATCATATTTTTGCCCCTCCCAAAGAGTTTGATAGGTTTCTAGCAAGATCTGGGGCAGTGCTTCCAAACTGTGTCCCTAGGTGTCTGTGGTTGAGGAGGCTCTGTAGCTCAGAGGTTCTTTGCATGTTCTTTGCATGCAGGAGGTCCCTGGTTCAGTCCACAGCAGTGTTTCTCAACCAGTGATACGGGTTCCACTTGAGGTTGTGTCAGGTGATCTCGTGGAGCCCCTGGACACCCTGCTGCCTGGCAGTGAGACCAAGAATGCAACACAAAAAACAGTGGTGGTAGGGTCTGCTCGGCGGGCAGAGCTGTAAAGTATACTTTGTGTTCAAAAAGCACTTCTGTCCACCCACCCTGAGACTCTTACTGGTGTTTGTCGCATTGTATCTGGCCTCCCAATCCAGAAATAACTGGCAGTGATGTCATCACCAGTTTCTTCCGGTGGTACATCTAATGGGTGTGGTACTTTGAATAGGTGGGTCATGTGAATGGGTACGGTGGAGGACAGACATTGAGAAACATTGGCATAAGGCATCTCTAGGTAGAACTGGGAAAGACTCCTGCCTGAATGCCTGGAAAGCTGCTGCCAGTCTTTGTACTGAACTGGATGGACCAATGGTTTGACTCACTAGAAAGCAGCTTTATGTGTTCATATGAGCCTAAGAACAAACTAGGAGAACACAGATTTTTCAACATGGCCAAAAGATGACTGAACTCAGAAATGCCATCTAAGAACCTGGCCTGTATTCTCAAACCAGTTCCAAATACTTTCCATAGTACAGGCCAACACACATTTTGCTTCCTTAAATGTTACACCAATTCTTGGATATATTTCGGGTGTCGGTTCCAAAAATGGCATCTGTTTTGCCCTATCACGTCTTGTTTTGGAGATATAGTATAGCCTCATTAGTGAAGGGTTCAAGCAGCTTCCTCATACTATATCTCCAAAACTAGATGTGATAGGGCAAAATGGATGCCATTTTTGGAACCGACACCCGAAATATATCCCAAATTCACCCCAAATATGCACCCCAAATTCATATCAAACCACCATAAAGTTTGGGAAAAACTTTTCTAACCCTCAATTTTGTAGGCCTGTATAGTCAACCACCTGTATAACACATTACAGTAACCTGATGTTACCAGTGCATGAATAACTGGCAAGATCATATTGCAGATTGGGGGTTGTTGAGGCTGAGAGAAAATGGCTTGCCTCAGGTGCCCTTGCCAGCTTGCAGTTGAGATTTGAACTGCTACCTCCTATATTATAGCCCTTTGCAATAGAAGTGCCCCAGAATCATTTACAACTTGCAGGGATCCTGTGGCCCACGTGCAGGAATTCTATATCAAACTAGTCCATTGATTGTGGCTCCTACATTGTATAGGGTGGTGAGTTTTTTGCATGGTTTCCACAGCTCCCCAGAGAGCCATGGCTCACACTTTGGGAACCACTATTCTAGTCATATCTTTCCAGCCTTCAATGCATACTAATTTGCACAAATGATTAACCTTTTCATTTCTTTTTTTAGCTTTGAAAGCATGCAGCGACTTTGTGACAAATACAACCGTGCCATTGATAGCATTCACCAGTTGGTATGTATTCCTTGCCATCTTATCAGGTTGCTTGACTTTTGTGCAGGGTAGTTAGATTCAAATTGATATAAACCAAATGACATTCAATAAATCTCTTTGTTGGCTTGGCCACTATATTGCAGGCTTAATGTTTAGCTGTGGTTTACCTGTTAAATGTATTGCTTGTGGTTTTGTTCTCCTTAACCTGATTTAAGGTCCTAAAGTGAAACTGTGAGGGAAACCCCGTTCCTCAGAAGGTTATGTAAGGAGACACTTGTGATAGCTCCTTGGTTTTTTTTTCTTGAAATATCCAATAAGTGACCACTTATAGTTCTAACAACAATAAGAGCATAAGTGTCATTAAAAAATGAGATTACGTCCAGTATCTTGTTTCCCACAGTGAATATATTACACTGGCTCCCCAAGTTACAAACATCTGAGTTATGGATGGCTTGCCAGGTTTTCCACAGGCATAGTATGTCCTTTAGTGGTGCTTTCATTCAGGTACAATAGTGATGAACTAGTGATAACTGGATATTTTGACCTATGTATATTTCACATTATGTACTGACCTCTGGAATCTAGCTTGTACATACGAGTATCTAGAGCAGGGGTGCTCACACTTTTTTGGCCCGAGAGCTACTTTGAAACCCAGCAAGGCCCGGAGATCTACCCTCCAGGGGGGCAACTTGGAGGGTGATGAGAAGTGGGGTGACTCCATGTGTGGGGCCATGGGGAGGGGTTGGGGAGCCCTCCGGGGGGCAACTTGGGGGGTGACGGGAAGTGGGGTGACTCCATGTGTGGGGCCACGGGGAACGGTTGGGGAGCCCTCCAGGGGGCAACTTGGAGGGGTGATGGGAAGTGGGGGGACACCAGGTATGGGGCCAGGGGGAGGGGTTGGGGAGCTCTCCAGGAGAGCAACTTGGGGGGGTTATGGGAAGTGGGGGGAACACCAGGTGTGGGACCAGGGGAGCGGCTGGGGAGCCCTCCAGGGGGGCAACTTGGGGGCGGCCCCACACTCTCTTCCCCGCCCACCCGCCCTCCCTCCGCCCCGAGGCGCCTGCTCAGCTCACCCTCTGGGAGCAGGAAAAGTTCTCCGAAGGCGCCGCAGGGCCGATCCCAGCCTTGGGAGGAAGGCGGCGACACGAGGCAGCGCAGCCCAGCCGCACCGTGCTTCCTCCCGGGCTCCCCTTACCAGGTGCAACCCGCCTGGAGAACAGGGGATGCTGCTTCCCACGGGCATCGGGATCCCGCGAGGAGCTGCTCAGATCAGCCTCACCAGAGACAGGACGCAGGAGCTGGTGGGGCGGGAGCTGCAAGGGCGCTCCTCCCCACCGCGGGCGGGCTGGCAGGCAGGCAGGCTGCTGGACTCCGCAGGAACTTCTTGCACTCCGCTGCCGCCTCGTGCTCCTTTTGTAAGCTGGAAGTCACCCCCCCCGGCTTCCCCCTTCAGAGGAAACATTCCCCGGGAGGACAAAGTTAGCGCGACCAACTCCCAGCAGCCGCACCACTCGCGATCCCCCCACCCCAGTCCCGCTGTCGGTAAACCTCCTCCTCGCCTCCCTCGGCTTTCCCGGGACTACTGGAGGGGAGAGGCTATCCGCTCCCTCCCGCGCACACGTCCAGTACCGTAAGGATGACCCCCTCGCAGCCCGACTGCGGGGGCCCTCCTGCCTACCTGTCAGCCCTAGAAAGGGCTTGGGGAAGTGGAGCGGCGGCTCCGGGAGTCCTTTGTCCCGGCGGGGGGGCAGCTAGTTGGACTCCAGGCTCTCAGCCGCGCTCTGTCGGCGGCAGGGCGGCTCCGCGTTGCCTCGCCCTGCGGCGGGCAGCTCCTGGGCAGGGTAGAAGCCGTCGGGGGGCTCCCCGAAGCTGGGCAGGGTGGTGGTGAGAGCCACCATGGATGGGACAGCTTGGACGAGGCTCGCGCAGAAGGAATTGGTGAGGTGTCCCGCGAAGGAGGCCAGTGGAGCCAGGGGCGGCAACCCCGCTGCCGTCTGCAGCGGGCCGTGGGGGAGCACCAAGGGCCGGTATGGCATGAACATCCCAGGGAAGGGGTCACGGCGGCGCCTCCGGCGGTGCTCGCCCTCCCGCCGGCTGCAGCCTGGCGGCGCCCACGCAGGGCAGCAGCAGCAACCAGAGCGTCCCCGCCGGCCACAGGCTCCCGCGCCGCCTGCCTGCGCCGCCGCCCCGGGGGATGCGCCACAGCCGGGCAGCTCCCGCTCATCTCCGCCACAGCTCCTCGGCACCGGGTGCGATGGCGGGCCAATCAGGAAGCTCCGGGGCTCTTTCCCACCCCTTTCATTGATTAAAAGGGGCGGGAAAGAGCCCCGGAGCTTCCCGATTGGCCTGCCATGTTGAAAGGGGCGGGAAAGAGCCCCGGAGCTTCCCGATTGGCCCGCCACCCAATCGGGAAGCTCCGGGGCTCTTTCCCGCCCCTTTCAACATGGCGGACGGGAGGCTTGGCGTGCGATCGACCGGATTTCGCTGCGCGATCGACCGGTCGATCGCGATCGACGTCTTGAGCACGCCTGATCTAGAGGGTTTGATGTATTTTATAACTTTCTGCTTTTGTGGTTGTTTCATTTAAAAACTTCATTTTATCTCTTCTTAATTCTGTCACTGTCAGCTGCTTTGAGCTCTTTCCCACGGAAAGGCAAGGTACATGTAACTGTCTCCCATTACTTGTTCCCCAGCACATGGTATTCAGAGGCAGACTGTCTCTGAACATGCAGGTTCTATGTAGCAGTCATGATTAAATAGCTGTTGGTAGATCTTTTCTTGCAAGTTGAAAGGTAAGGAAAGTTTGCTTAGTGCAGACTTCAACTGGAGTTAGTGCAAGCCATGGTTTTATGTCCTGGCCTGCAGTCTATCCTTAAGTATAATTTCAGGCTGTCAAATGTAAACACTAAACTATGGTTAAGGATGATGTCTTGTAACTTGGAGAATCATGTTTGCATTTCAATGCATTTTGATCCAATTTTTTTAAAGGCTTATTAGATGTTACGTCCTGTTGGACGTAATTGGCAGGGTCTGTTTTGGTGGTTGGCATTGTTGGGCACATACTGAGGCCCATGCTTTAATGTTGTTGACCATCCAGTACACAGTCCTACTGCTGTCCTGCCTTCTTCACCTACCCTCCTCATGTGTTCAGTTAGTGATAAGAGAGAATGAACAGCCGCCTCTACTCGCCTTGTCCTCTTTGTCTGAGCAATAGTGTGGGTTGGACTTAGAGAGTGAAAGCAGTTAAATGGGCAGACAGAGGTCACAGTGTTGGAGATGGGGATCCCACTGAAGCCATCTTGCCCACGAACCCCAAAAACCTAGAACCAGCACTACATGCAGTGACTTGGCTAAGAATCAAAAATTAAGAAGAGTTTTGAATATAAAATGCAGACTTGCAGGCTTAGTCCTTGAATACAAAAGAACTCTGCTCGTTTTTGAGAGAAACTTTCTTTCCTGCTCAATAACTCTTAGAGGTAGCATTTTCCTTACAAAAATAGCTGTAGGATTTAAGCAACATAGTTTGGAGAGTTGGCTCCTTGACATACTCCCTTCAAAAGTGTGCCATGGCAGTGTTCCATGGATTTAAGAATTCTTTTGAGTTCATTAATGTGGTGGGATAAAATTCCTCTGCTCAAAATGATCCCTTTGGTTGATGAGGGAGGGAAGGCTAAATATTTTTTTAAATTGTGACTTTTTCTTAATTTTCAGCTTGGTAAATGGATTGAGCCCCTATTCAGGATTGCAAGTTTCACTGTAATTGGTAGCTGCATTAACAATGGCTTTGGTTGCTTGATCTGTGTGGGCAGACTTAATTCAGGGGTTGAGAGTCAGGAAAGGTTTGGTTTTGAGGCTTTTGTGGTTCTGGAGCATTAATAGGGAACAAAGGAGGCAAGGCAATTTTCTAAGAACAATCAAGTAGCCTTTGGTGATGCCAGTTTACACTCAGTGGCTTACAAACCCTTACACCTGAATGGCTCAATGTAGACATTTTGCCAAGCTTGGTGGGTGGCACTGAACATGTAGAAAGATGATGTGGCAAAGGTTCTGAGGTGGACTGGACTACTACTAATTCAGTTCCTAAAACAATCCAAAAAGACATCACAAAATCCTAGAATTAACAGTGACAAGACCCTACCCACAACCTTATAATTTAAACAGACACAAGGAAAAAGGAGCATGAGGTAGGGAGGTTGGGTTAATATCACAACCAATCTGGGAGAATAAATAACGCGAGGTACTTTTTAAAGAAGAGTGTGTGTCTGGAGGCAACAAATTCCAAATTTAAGGTGTTGCCAAAGAAAATGGACAGACAGGCAACAATGAATGTATTTCTTTGTCTAATGTTAAAGATTGGTGTAAATCTTTTTTTTTTTTCAAAAAAATTCCCCAAAAAACTTGGAATGCTGCTGGGAGAGGATATAAGGGGGAATTGCCTAAAGACAGGTAGTGCTGGCTTTGCCAATTTTAAGAACATAAGAACAGTCCCACTGGATCAGGCCATAGGCCCATCTAGTCCAGCTTCCTGTATCTCACAGCGGCCCACCAAATGCCCCAGGGAGCACACCAGATATCAAGAGACCTCATTCTGGTGCCCTCCCTTGCATCTGGCATTCTGACATACCCCATTTCTAAAATCAAGAGGTTGTACATGCACATCATGGCTTGTAACCCATAATGGATTTTTCCTCCAGAAACTTGTCCAAACCCCCTTTAAAGGCGTCTGGGCCAGGCGCCATCACCACATCCTGCGGCAAGGAGTTCCACAGACCGACCACACGCTGAGTAAAGAAATATTTTCTTTTGTCTGTTCTAACTCTCCCAACACTAAATTTTAGCAGATGTCCCCTAGTTCTGGTGTTATGCGAGAGTGTAAAGAGCATCACTCTATCTACTCTGTCCATCCCCTGCATAATTTTGTATGTCTCAATCATGTCCCCCCTCAGGCGCCTCTTTTCTAGGCTGAAGAAGCCCAAACGCCGTAGCCTTTCCTCATAAGGAAGGTGCCCCAGCCCAGTAATCATCTTAGTCGCTCTCTTTTGCACCTTCTCCATTTCCACTATGTCTTTTTTGAGATGCGGCGACCAGAACTGAACACAATACTCCAGGTGTGGCCTTACCATAGATTTGTACAATGGCATTATAATATTAGCCGTTTTGTTCTCAATAACTTTTCTAATGATCCCAAGCATAGAATTGGCCTTCTTTACTTCCGCCGCACATTGAGTCGACACTTTCATCGACCTGTCCACCACCACCCCAAGATCTCTCTCCTGATCTGTCATAGACAGCTCAGAACTCATCAGCCTATATGTGAAGTTTTGATTTTTTGCCCCAATGTGCATGACTTTACACTTACTGACATTGAAGCGCATCTGCCATTTTGCTGCCCATTCTGCCAGTCTGGAGAGATCCTTCTGGAGCTCCTCACAATCACTTCTGGTCTTCACCACTCGGAAAAGTTTGGTGTCGTCTGCAAACATAGCCACCTCACATGTTAAGTGTGATGGCTTGGTAGAAGAACCACCCATTATGAGAAATTGGAGCAAATTGGGCTTGTACAGTGCATCATTTACAAAAGTATTCTACAAGCACATACCCTTTTCCTACTTCTTACTTTGTATTTGGTATCACTGTGGCTATAAAGGATTGCAAGAAATTGTGTATTTCTTGCATAAGAAATTGTGTATGTAATAAGGTTGGTTGCTATAGAACAGGGCTGGCCAACCTGTAGCACATGTGGCACGTGGACACATCTTAAGTGGCACACACAAAGTTGCCCATCATGGCTTCACCAGTTAATACAGGGCTGCACTGCCGTGAGTGCTCAGTGTTTCTCCTGAGGGTCAACGTAGAAAGGAAGCACAAGGCCAAGATAGCTAAGTGGAGGCTTGGCAGATTATATGGGCTGGTGAAACCAGAAAGCAAGTCCAGAAAGGGCCAAAATAAGATGGAGTGACACATACAAGTTTATGTAAGTTAAAAGTGGCATGTGGCCTGCTACGGTTTAGCCACCTCTGGTATAGAATAACAATGATGGAGATCGACTAAGGCAGCGGGTTTTCAGCTGCTGTGAGGCAGCCTCAGGTGTGCCTCGGGGCCAGAGGAGGCAGGCAACAGCCATGGGTGGGAGATGAGGCAGCAGCAGCAGAGGACAAAGGAGCAGCCAGCCGCAGCTGCTTTGCATCTTCTGCTGTGAGCAAGAAGACTGTAACCCAATCCTCCTTTACCTAGGAGTAAGCTCCATTGACTATTATGGGGCTTACTTCTGAGTAGACACACCTAGGATTGGGTATCAAGTCCCTTGTCTGCCTTGCCTGCTGATTGGGCAACCAGAAAAGCCTGGAAGAGGTCTGGGTGGGATGAGAAGGAGGAAACCAGGGGCAGACAAGCAGGTAGGAAGCCAGCAAGCCTGCCAAGGCCACCAACCTAAGAATGGGCTGGCTGAGGGTCCACGAAAGTCCCTTTTGCTTGCCACAGTTGCCTGCAGCTCCCCAAAGCAACCCTCCCTGCCTTGCCTTTGCCTTTCAGAGGAGGGGTGTTGGGCCACAATCCTATCCACACTTTCCTGGGAGTAAGCCCCATTGACTATAATGGGACTTACTTCTGAGTAGACTGGGCTGGGTCTCAAGTTCCTCTCCTAGCCCCACTTTCCTGGGAGTAAGCCCCATTGACTATAATGGGACTTACTTCTGAGTAGACACCCCTGAGCTTGACTGGGCTCTCAAGTTACTCTCCTAGCCCCACTTTCTTAGGAGTAAGCTCCACTGACTATAATGGGACTTACTTCTGAGTAGACATGCCTAGGATTGGGCAAAGTGTCTACTAGTCACACTTTTTTTCTGAAATAAGCAGGCAATGGGGGGGGGGGAAATGTGAGGCAAGTGATTCTGGACCTTTGGAAGGTGTGGACCAGTGAGGGGAGGGATAGTAGGAGAGGTGCTAACTGCAATTATGAGATGACGGGGGATGTTCCAGAGATGTCCCTGTGGGAGGGGCTGGGTGGGGGAGAGGAGGAGAGAGAAGTGCCAATTGTCTGCTCATGTATTTCAGAAAAAAAGAGTGCAACCAAAAGCCCAATCCTAGGCATGTCAACTCAGAAGTAAGTCCAACAGGCACATTGCCCCCCCCCCCCCAAGTCTTTGGCTGCAATCCTAACCACACTTTCCTGAGAGTAAGCCCCATTGAACAAAATAGGACTTACTTCTGAGTAGACCTGGTTAGGATTGTGCCCTTTGTCATGTAATGATTTAATTGTATTAATTAAATATTAATTGTAATATCATAATTTAATGTAAGTAAAAAACTGGGAGTGTGCCTTGACAATTTTAGTGCCTTAACAGTGTGCCGTGAGCTGAAAAAGGCTGGACTAAGGTGTAATGTTTGTTTCCTCCTTTGTTTTCAGTGGAAAGGTACCACCCAACCCATGAAACTGAACACCCGCCCCTCCAATGGGCTCCTTCGCCATATCCTTCAGCAAGTGTATAACCACTCAGTGACTGACCCAGAAAAACTCAACAACTATGAGCCCTTTTCCCCAGAGGTGTATGGAGAGACATCCTTTGACTTGGTGGCCCAGATGATAGATGAAATAAAAATGACAGAAGATGATCTGTTTGTAGACCTAGGCAGTGGTAAGTGGTAGCTATATAATCTTCTCTTTGTCTTTCCATATGCCATTGTACCAAAATTGTCTTCTGCTCCTTTTTTGAAAGGTTTAATCATAATTTCTCTTCTTTTATTTGTACCTCACCTTTTAAGAAAATCCTCACAAGATGACTCCCAATTTACTTGTTTTTTTGTTTTTGCTAAACATAGAACAGAAGTGTGAATGGAATTCAGGAGTTAAGGAATAGAGCATCAAGTTTCCAGAATGAATGAGGCACTTGCCATATGTCTTTAGGTTTATTTATTCACTCCCTTCCCCTCCCCAAACAATTTCTCTTCCTAACTTCTGTTTAGTGCAAAACAAAACAAACAAAAAAACTCTAAAGCGTGACACAAATCAATGGTGGGGATCCAAAGAAACGCATGATTAATCCTGTACACCCAAGAGTGCATGTCGTGTTGTGTTTCTTGAGCAGTCAGCTTCCTGTGACATATGACGAACTGATTATGAAACTAAGGATTGAATACTTATCCAGCTTTCCAGCACCAATGCAGAGTTCCAACAGGGCATGCACTGCATCTTGCGGGTGGGGCGGGGAACCATCACAGAGTCCTCCTCAAGGTAAGGGAATATCTGGTCCCTTGCCTCAGGTCTGCATTTCAGCTGCTTCAGCGCTGGAATAGGTTTGGATAGAATCCAAAAGCGCTGTTATGCCCCTGCCACTTCAAGAGGATGTTTTGAGGACCGAAGAGGTTGTGCACAGTCTCCCCAGACCTCAGAAGGCCTTAGAAGGTCACTTCGGGTTTTTACGATAAACTGGAAGTGAAGTTTAAAGGCCTTTAGAGGGCCAGGGAGAGCTTTCCTGGCCCTTCGAAGGCCTTTAAACATCACTGTCATGAATATGTACAGTTTAGGCCTAGGTTAGCATGTGAAGCCTGAACCAAACTAAGTCAGTAATGGAGAAGTGGCTAGCAGTTCCTGGCTGCAAGAATGTGAGTAAACAAACAAAAAGATTGTTGTCTCTCCTTTGCTGGCCAGAAAGGACAGACAACAAGAATTACAACCCATTGGAATGTTAGCACCTCTGCAGACAGTAAGGTGCCTTATCAAACTGATGAAGTGCAGCTGTGGATCTCCAGTTGGGAGGGGTAAGAACTAGGAGGGCTAGCAACCAGACCCACTCCAAGAAGCTTCTGTCCTCAAAAGTCTCTGATTGGACAGTCTAAATAAGTATGAAGTCACCTCAGTACTGTTAGCATAAGAAGTATACTAATGAGTGCCCCAAGGGGTGTGTCTGGTTCTTCTTGGGCAGAGTTTTTGGGTGCAACATCCTGCATGCCCTAAGCTCCATTGTCCACCATGGACATCTGTCCTCACAGATAGCCTGGAGCTAAGAGATCTACAAGAGTAACTGACCCAGGTGAGAGATAGGGATTAATAGAGATAACCAGCTAGCTTTATTATTTTATTGCTGATATGTTTCCTAGATGTTTATGCTTCTAGCATTTGCTGCCTTATGTACTTAATAAACTAAAATCTCTTTTACCAAGTTGTTTCATTGTCTGTTGGGGACAAAGGTTCAGAATCCTGCCTAACCGTTCAGCAAGCTACCGAGTGCTCATTGAGGTCTAGTAACTTGAGGACTGAAGCTTTACTTGGAGAAAGAGCTCAGTGCCTGCAAGGGATAGAGTTAAGCCTAGAGGGTCTCAGTGTCCCTGAACTGAGGCACTGGCACATACAGGGTGGTGGCAGTACTACTGGACAGGGGGGCCTTGAGGGCTTTGGGGTTCGAGAACCAAGAACTCTGAGCATCCCAAACCCCCCTAAGTTTGCAACATGGTGGCCTAGCGCTGGGATTTTGACTGAACTTTGTTCCCAAAAGTGGTTACACTTAAGGCAGATGCAAACCTCTACAAAGATTTCAGTGGTTTGTTATTTTGGCAGTTAGGGGTGTTCTATCTCAGCAACGTTAAGCTGAACTAGCATAGGGTAGAAGACAGCAACATGATGTTCAGAGATCAGTTGCTTGATTTTGAAGAGGTGGAAGGGTTTGTGGGACCGATGCCAGTCCATACTGGATTCCCAAACCCCAAGCTTAGTGGAAAAGGCTTACAGATCTGAGTCTGTACTACCTATGACCATGAAGGATGAGAGGCCCCCGAAAGCACACTCAGGGGTGCACCGAACTCAACTCATGGAGGAAGAGAGACAGAGGTTCAAAGCACGTGCATCGTGGAGTGCAGAGAACCAGAACAATCCGCAGAGGCACAACATGCCAAGTGTGGCTGCCAGCAGGTCTGCTCTCAAATTTCAACAAGAGTTGGAGTGGACGGATGAAAGTGATGCAGAAAGTGATGAGGACCCTTGGATGTTGCCAAGCAGAGGCTCATGGCAAGGAACTGTTGTAAAAGGACAAAAAGATGAGTGGACTGCCGTGCAAAAGCCAGCATCGCGCTCCATGGTAACAGCACAGCCTCCTTTACAACCGTCATCTGAGCCTGCTGTTGTGAACCCTGTGTTGCCGGTTTCCACACCGCCTCCACCTACTCCTGCACCAACAGCCCCACCGTCAACACAAGTAGTGGGGGATGGGAATGCTGCCAGAGTTTCCCCAGGAACAGCAATGCCCTCAGCAGGAGACTGGGCTGCGATTTTTGCCATGCAACAGCGCCTCATAGAAATGCAGATGAAGGATCGAAGAGGAGAAAGGAAGCGCCTCACAGAGCAGTGGGACTGACACATGTATCCAAGGTGCGTCCGTGATGGGGATGCGATGTCCTATCTTGCTATGTTTGAACAAGCATGTGAGGATGAGCAAGTTCCTGAGAAGTTATGGCTGTGTGTACACCGTTCACAATGTGTGGGTACAGAACTAACGCACATACTTGCAGGACTACCTAAAGAACAAAGGCACAATTACAAACTGTTTAAGTCATTAATCAAGGAGAATCTGGCCATAAGTGAGCAAATGGCAAGGCAGAAGTTCCGCCATGCAGAAATGAAACAGGATGAAATGTATACTAGTTTCCAGCTGCGTTTAGAGAGAGCTTTGACAACCTGGGCCGAGACTGCAGGAGCAGAAACTGTACAGCAGTGGAGAGAGTTGTTGGTGAAAGAACACTTTTTCTCCTATTTACCACCAGCATTGTCAGACTGGGTAGCAGAAAGGCAACCTGCAACCGCTCTGCAAGCTGCAAGGATCGCAGATGAAATTCCATCCCGAAGGCAGCATCAACGAGCCAGCATCAGATGCCTAAAAGCTTTCAGGAACAGCCAGCAAAGGAGAGACAATCTTTTTGCTTGTTTACTCACATTTTTGCAGCTAGGAACTGCTAGCTACTTCTCCGTTACTGACTTAGTTTGGTTCAGGCTTCACATGCTAACCTAGGCCTAAACTGTACATACTCATGACAATCACTTCCTAGTGACCTTCTAAGATCTCCTATAGGCCTTCTGAGGCCCAGATAGGCTGTGTGTGGCCTCCACAAATCTCAGAATACCCTCCAGAGGCGACTGGAGCACATCTCCTGTCACCTCTGGAGGGTTCATGTTGGTTCGACCTGTGGGTTTAGGATCCATGGATAGTGAAATCTGCGGGTCCCAAATCCGCAGATACAGCAGACCCACTGGATATATTCCTAAACAATATTCAGCATTGTATTGTCCCCTGGGTCACCACATAACTTGTTCCTGCTGTGGAGGTGTATAGGAATCTTATAGTGGTTGCTTTTGAATGAAACTGAGTGAAAAGCAATCTTTCTTTCAGGTTAAATGTTTCTGACTTCCAAAATTAGGTGTTGGCCATCTTCCAAACTGAGTGGTGATTCTTGTGCTCAAGGATAGGCAGAAAAGGTGACTCTTATCCTTATGATATCAGTTGAACAGCGTCTTGATGAGAGCTTGATTTCTGCAAAACCGACCTTCTCCCATACAAACTTGGTTAAGATCTTCCTTGGAGGAATTTATGTGGGCCCCCTAGCCTTCAGAGTTTAGGTGGATAGTCACCTTGGAGAGGGACGTTTCAATGGTGGCACTCTGTCTTTTGCTTTCCTAAGGTAAACTTACTTGGTATCAGCCTTTTGGCACCAGATGAAGTCTTTTAATTGGCCTTGACTTTTGAGATCTGTCTGTAGGCTTGTGATTTTAACCTGGTGAACCTCTTACTGTATTCTTACGTTATAGTGTTCTACTGTTTTCTTAAAATGTTTTATTTTATTTGTTAGCCATTCTAAGAATTTGTGGGCTAGCCAGGGTGGTGTAGTGGTTTGGGAGGTGGACTTAGACCTGGAAGATCCAGGTTCAAGTCCCCCCTCAGCCACAAAGCTTCCTAGGTGACCTTGGGCCAGTCATTTTCTTTCAGCCTCACCTACCTCACAGAGTTGTTGTGAGGACAAAAGGAGGGGAGCAGCGGTGTACACCGCCCTAAGCTCTCTGGAGAAAGGGCGGTATAAAAATGTGGAAAAATAAATAAAAAAATAATAGAACGTATTAAATATTCTTCTAATTACTAAGCTGTCCATCTTTCCAAATTATACTATTAGCTGTGACCCTCAGTTATGAAATTTAAAACCAGTCCTTCAACGGAGCAAACCATTTATTGCTAAAATCTGCAAAGTAGTTTTCAAAGTAAAATCAAATAGCTGCTAATTTCCCTCCTCCTCTTATTGCCAGCATCAAGTAGCCAACATCAATATATTTCTGTTTACTGGCTTCTCAAATGGAACCTGTAAGCCATCTTTCTCCTCCTGTCCCAGGTGTGGGTCAAGTCGTTCTACAAGTGGCCGCAGCCACAAACTGCAAACATCACTATGGTGTGGAGAAAGCTGACATTCCGGCCAAATATGCTGAGGTAGGTAACCTCTTGAAATAGAACAAGAGTGCTTTCTGTTAATCTCATTTGGGGACCGAAAGTAGTATAAAGAGAGCTTGATAAGCTTACGTGCTTTCAAGCACATCTTTGGAATCTTAAGTGCTAGGAACTTATCTTTTAAATTATCTTTTAAATTATCTTAGACCACTAATCAATCTGTCCCTCTGTTGTCTATTCATTCTAGTAGTGGCTCTAGGTGGTCTTAGACAGAGGTCCCTTTCCCAATCCTGTTACCTGATGGTCTTTTAACTGCTGGCCTTCTTCATGCAAAGGCTGCACTCTACCACTGGCTCTGACCCTTCTCCAAGTGATGGTGGTAGTGTTGACCTTCCAGGTCAACAGTCCTGGCTGCTTGTCTGCTTACCCTCCCTCCCTTCCTGGTGTAAGTTATTGTGTTTCTGCCGTATTAGATGAAATAATCTTCCAGCATCTTTCCAGTCCAAAAGTGCTAGTGGAAAGCTTAATGATAATGGGGTCTTGTTTCCATTTTGCCATAGTAGTTTCTTTCCCCATTTGCTGAAATAACATCAGATTTACTAATGGCAAGGTCTTTGTTTTTTGTTTCCCCTTCTCTCCTCTGTTCTTTCCCCTCTCACCCCCACCAAATGCCTTTCTAGACAATGGACAAAGAATTCAGAAAGTGGATGAAATGGTATGGAAAAAAACACGCAGAATACACAGTGAGTGAAGCAGAACCACAAATCTTAGCTTTAAAAATAAAAATCCAGCTGTAATACAGAAGATTCTTCTAGTGTGTGAAAGAGAATTTCAAGGACTTCACTGCTTGCTTGCTTACTTGATAATGATTTAATAAGTTTATTTATTTATTTATAGAATTTATATTCCACCTTTCTATCCCAATGAAGGGCACTCAAGGCGGCTCACAGATAAAACCATTCTAAAAACACAAAATATATGTATATGTATAAAAATAGGACATTTAAAAGCAATAAAACATCATAAAACTTGGATCCCAAATTAAAATACGTTCAGAAAGCGCCATGCCCCCTGGTGTCAGCATAAAAAGACTTCCCTGAATAAAAAGGTCTTAAGCCCCAGCAAAAGGACTCTAAAGAGGGAGCTTTTTCTCAATTCCAGGGCGAGGGAGTTCTACAGACAGAGAACCACCACCAAGAAGGCACTCTTGCCACCAAACCCCTCGCCTCCACTGGTGGCGGCACAGTTAGAAGGGCCCCTCTGAAGACTTGAGAGGACAGGTTGGATTGTATGGAAGGAGGTGATCCCTCAAATACCCTGGACCCAAGTCATATAGGGCTTTAAAAGTTCAAACTAGCACTTTGAATTCAGCCTGGAAACGAACTGGCAGCCAGTGTAGCTGCTGAAGCAGCAGTCAAACTGACGAGCCCCAGCAACCACACGGGCGGCCGCGTTCCGCACTAATTGCAGTTTCTGGACCGTCTTCAGAGGCTGCCCCACACAGAGTGCGTTGCAGTAATCTAATCTGGATGTCACTAGGGTATGGTTCACCATGGCCAGGTCTGAGTGACCCAGGTATGGCTGCAGCTGGTGAATCAGTTGAAGCTGAGCAAAGGCTCCCCTGGCCACAGCCGCTACCTGGGAATCCAGGAGCAGCTGTGGATCCAGGTTCACCCCAAGCTGCAGACCTGGTCCTTCAGAAGGAGTGCAACCCCATTCAGAGCAGGACGATAGTCCAATACCAGAGTCTTGGACTTCTGGGCCAGGAAAACCTATGTCTAATCAGGAATCAATTTCAGCTTGTTCACCCACATCCAGCTCTCATCAGCCTCCAGACAGCAATCCAGAACTTAGACTGCCTCCTCGGAATCAGGAGGAAAGGAGAGAAAGAGCTGGGTGCCATCAGCACATTGACGGCTCCCTACCCCAAACCTCCGGGTGACCTCTCCCAGTGTTTTCATGTAGATGTTGAACAGCATGGGAGACATAATGGAGCCTTGCGGCACCCCACACCTAAGAGGCAATTGGAATTCTAGCCTTCATGATGATGGTAAAACCATGGATGGGGCCTTTGACTCAGACACTCACAATCCAGAAAAGCTGCTCCTCGTTTGCAAGCTTAGCTTCCAGATTCCTTGTTTCTCTTTCTCCTTCTCTTTGGGCCCAATCTTATCCAACCTTCCAGTGATGCAGCTATGCCACTGTGGCACTCACTACATCCTATGGTGGTGGTGGGCAGTCAAGGAGGTCTCTTCAAAGAAAGGGAGCATTTGTTCCCTTACCCTGGGGCTGCATTGCGGCTGCATTGTCACTGGAAAGTTGGATAGGATTGGGTTCTTTTTATGTTAAGGAAGAGCTCTTAAGATTTCAGATCCTGGGGACATTAGAGTATGGGCAACAATGTTCTCTTTGGAGATTTCTGCTTTTGTTTCCATTATTGAGTTATGGCTGAAAGCTTTTTGTTATAATTAATGCAGGCAGATGGTGTTTAGTGGTTCCAACATGGCAGCATCCCTCCCTGAACATCATCCCTCTATCTGGGGGCATAATGAAGTAGAGCCACTTCGGTATAAAATGGTTTATTTCCAGAATGTCTTTTGTAATGAAGTCTCTCTCCTCTACCTTAAATGTTTTCTACTTTTTTTGCAGTTTTCCTAATAAGCAGATAAGTTGCTCAATTATCAGTGTACATTATGAGAAGGAATGGCAGCAGACACACTGGGAGAGGTTGCAGGGGGGAAATGATTACATGCTGTCATATTTTTGCCTTTGAGTTTTAGCTGCTCTGTCTGGATTAGATTTCTTAGGAGAGGTGGGGAGGGGAGCTGTTTTTTTTCTCCCTCCTTCAGGATTCTTGCCAGAGTGCAGCTCTATAATCCAAAAAAGTGGAAGTTAAAACAGAGTTTTGTGGTCCCTTTGAGACTAGTTCATTTATTGTGATGGAAGCTTTTGAGAACTAGGTGCTGCTTTATCTGACAAACTGGGCTCTAGTCCCAGTCTGGAAATTGTATTCATTGTGAAGTAAACCTTTTCCCAACCTTTTAGGCAAAGGGAAGAAGATGTATGATTGTGTGAATGAATACTGCATGAATCTGGCTTAATGGTTCTCTGAAACCTAGACTTCCAAATGGGATCTGAATTGTGTGGCTTGGTGGCAAGGCAGAACCTCCCCCCTTTGCCTGGTAATAAATGAGGCATGATGGAAGTGTGAGAGCCCCAAGAGGGGGATTTCCCTGCTTACAGCCCTTAGTTTCCTGGTAATTGTGGCTTTCTGTTTGGCTCACCCCTTCACCAAAGGGCAGTTTAACAGTCTGTTTTTTGCAATGGAAAAATCTGGTAGGATATTAACTTGTTCCAGATATATACTTCCCCGTTTCCAGCAGGAACTGTTTAATATTTGAAAAGCCCTCCAAACGCCTCTTTTGGTTTGAAACTGAGTCACATTCTGCAACTTTGGATCTTTGCCAGTCGTTTTTTTTTCCCTTCAATTTTATTTTAAAAATAGCTGTGTGTGCTTTTCCAGGCAGAACAAACAATACTTTGTGAGCCAAGGGTGTTGCATGGAGGCCCTGAAATGAGGTTTTCTTGGTGTGTCTCTGTATTGTGTTATGCAGTCAGCCTGTCCATGGTGCTTCCCGCCATGAATCTGGGAAGGAAGAGGGTTGAATCCTGCATTTGCTTCTTTTTCAGACAATTTAGAGACTAAATTGTCAGAAAAAAGCAGATTCTTGAGAGATGATGCTTGCTTAATGAGTGTAACCCTCCAGTAGCATGTTCTAAGTTGCCCCTCTCCCTGGGGCAATCAGCTCTCTTGGCAGGCTGCAGTCATTGGAGTAACAAATGTGATTTCTGCTGTCTCTGCTTGACCTGTTGTGCTTTAGTGCCTCCACCTAAATTGGGAAAGGGAGTAGCTGGCAGGACTAAGAAGCAAATTTCCAGTGCCAATTATTGTCTTAGAGTTTTCAGAACTCCTTCCTTGCTTAAGAAGACTAAAATATCTGTTGCAGATGGTCACTCCCGTTCATTAATCATTAAGAAGTTTAAGTTTCTGTGGTCTGTAGAAACAAAATGGGAGGGGGCAATGGCTATAAAGGAGCCTGTATTACGTGACTGCTGCTGTTCTAATCTGGCATGCTGAGGCTTCCTGGTGCAGTCTTTGCTGCATGCAAAGAGTCAAGCATAAGACAGATGTGTGACCATCGCAAGCAGGCACACTCTGTTTCAGAGCTTTGTTCGCCGTAGAAAAATAGTCACACTTCTGGCTTGGGTTAACTCAAGTTGGCATGTTCTGCTTAAATTTTATTTTTATCCTGTCCTTTCTCCAGGGAGCTCAGGGTAGTGTACATGGTTCTCCCTCACACCCCATGTTTATTCAGAAGTAAGTCCCACTGTATAGGCATGGTGGGTGAGTGGTTAAAAGACACTGGACTGTCCAGCTGGAAAGTCGGCAGCCCTGGTGCTGCGGAACAGGGTGAGGTCCTGTTTCTTACCTCACCTCCTGACAACCTAGCAGTTCAAAAGCATGTAAATGCAAGTAGATAAATAGGTACCACTTTGGTGGGAAGGTAACTTGTTCTGTGTACTTTGGCATTTAGTCATGCTGGCCACATGACCATGGGAGATGTCTTCAGACAAAGCTGACTCCCTTGGTTTGGAAATGGAGATGAGCACCGCTCCCTAGAGTCAGACACGACTTGTACAGGGAAAACCTTTACCTTTAATTCCCACTGTATTCAGTAGGACTTGCTTCATGGTGAATATACGTATATAAAACTGTAGCCTTAGTGGTATATAAATTCTTAACAGTAATAGTAACATAAGCCTCTCAGGCAGCCCTTGAAGAAGATAGCCTAGACAGAAATATATGTCATGGCAAATTTCTCAGTTTGCCTCTTGCAGAACTTGGTGCTTATTATTACTTGGGGTCCTTGCAAAAAGCTTCAAAGGAAGCACCTGATGACATCACTGCTCCTGTTGTCGTAGTCTTGGAGCACTGCTCCCTCTTGACTACACCTCTGATTTTAAGATTAACTGCTACTGCTGGTGGTATAATGACTGAATTATAGTCTCCTCTCATCTTGCATGCAGTTAACTTGTTTGAATTAAACTACATGCACTCAGCAAAAAAGAGAGAGAAACAATAGTTTCTGCCTGCTGTTCTACTTATTAGATACATTCCTGAGAGTGAATATGAGATTGGAGAGTGGAGCTGCTGTGCCCTTGGTTGGTTTCAGTTCCAGCCTGCCACTTGTAATTTTTAAAGAGACAGTATGTTTTTCATGTAAAGGTTTTTCAAGTATGCATGATTTTGACTTTATGCACTGACTGGAACGTAATCTTCGCATAAGACAAGGGGTGTTCATACTTAAACTGGGACATTTCTATTCTGTGCTGCCTTTGGCCGATCATAGAAATAAGTTCTAGAATTGGGAAGTAAAACCTGTAAACATTTTCCATAAATGGGAGGCGGCAGCTAAATGGTTGTTCTTCAGTCATGTCTTTGATAACTTTTTATTCCAAGGGAATAATTGAATTTCAGGGTACCATTTTCTCTCCTCTTTAGCTGGAACGAGGTGACTTTCTCTCTGAAGAATGGCGAGAGAGAATTGCAAACACAAGGTACAGTGGTTGCGGATTTGTTTTTGGAAGTATGTGTTAAAGATACAATTATCCCCAGGGTTGCTATTGAAGAACAAAAACAGCTTTTTCCAAACTTTCTTCTCCCAACATGAGGATTGTCCTCTTCTTTTTTGCTGTGGGATGCTGAAAGATGTTGTGAGAATGGAAACCTGCTGGTATCCCTGATCTCCAGGGCTGGCTCCTTTCAGCTGACCTACTGAAGTTTTAAAACTCACACTTACTCCTATCTTTGACAGAGCCACTTATGTAAAAATTTCCACTTTGCACAAACATCAGTTAAGTATTGCTGTTCCTTTAGCAACATTGGCATGTAGTGGTTTTATAGTTCTTTTGTAAATGAAAGAGAAAACTTCCCTCTCTGGTTTTGAAAGGGACTTTGTTGTGACCAATGTGTTTTGAGAGAGATAATAGTATTAAATACTTTTATTTGTTATAGATACAGGTAAGGAAATGGGTTAAACATTGGGCTGGGACTACACAGGTTACACATGAGGGTATTGGCCATAGATTACAACATGCATATTCCAAAAAAGAGAGATCATTTTAGAACAACTAAAAAGAAATATACTCATCAATACAAAAGTTATCATATTTGTCAGTATAATGATTAATGGTTTATCTAAACAGTCAGTATTATTTAACTAAAGTTATCTATCCAGTCATAAAAGGCTTCCAAAATCCCCTTACTCTAAATTTTTCTCTAGTTAGAACATCTGTAGATTTCCACTTTTACGCATACAATATTCTTAGCGCTGTACTAATATGTACAATGGTATTTCTTATATTGATCTTTAATCTCTGATGTTACATTTAGGAGGAATATTTCCGGTTTGAATGGTAATACACAATTCAATACCTCTTGTAGCAATTTATGTATCATGTTCCAGTATTTCTTTGCTTTTTCGCATATTCATCACATATGATAAAAAATTCCCTCAATCTCTTTACTTTTCTAACACTTGTTTGGTGACCCAAAATACATTTTTGCTATTTTCTCTGGAATTAAATGCCATCTATAAAACATTTTATATAAATACTCTTTAAAAGCTACCATTTTAATTATCTTAATATTTATATTCCAAATTTGATTTGATTTAATTGATGGAATATTCTAATCCATTGATATCTACAAAAAGAATTTCCACTTGTTGTTCAGCCATTTCCACTTGAAGATATATATAGTCTGTCTTAGTACTTTCTTTGTTCTCTGTCTTATTTGTCTTTTCCTTCTTGTCCCTCCCACTGCTCCTTCTTCTTCTTGACTCTCTTATATTTCTTGATCCATCTCTTCCTTTTTTTTTGTTTTCTCCATTCTGTTCTTTTTGGGTTTGATCCAAAGAATCTTCTTCTTAAGATGACGTGCTCTCTTTCTCTGAGAGTTCCCTCCTTTTTTTCCTTTAAAATTCTGAATTCTAATAATAAATGCTGCTTTTTCTTTCTCCTGGCTCCTTACAGAAATCTCCAATTCTTTAGTTTCATTTGGCATTTGATCCATTCTCTTTTTCATCTCCTCCATACTTTTATTTGTTTTTTTTATTTTCTCTCTTCAAAGTCTTGACATCTTGTCTGTTGTTCGTGCTTGTCAGGGAGGAGTTTATTTGCTTCATTTGTTCAGATAGTTTTCCGACCTCTTCTTTCATTTCGTTTCTAAAATCCCTCATCATATCCATTAATGAGGTCTGGCTTTTGCTAACCTCTTTTAAGTTTTTTGATGTCATTCTTACCAATGTCAAATCAATCCAATATGCCTCTGGATGTAAAATGAAAGTAAAATGTTCCAGCCATTAGAGTCGACCAAGTCTCATTATCTTGCTTCACCTTCTTATAAGGCTAATTTCCAAGTTTTATATCCAAAAGGGGTAGGTCAGTAGTCCACTTCAAGTCAATACCAATGTCAAATCAAAACAATATACCTTTAAGAGCTCTGTCTCAAACCTCTAACTATAAAAACGAAAGTGAGTCATTCCAGCAGTTAAGGAGTCATCCAAGTCTTACTATCTTGCATCCCTTCTTGTCAAGGGTAATCCTCAAGTTTTTTATCCAAAAGGAGTGGGTCAGTATTCTGATTCAAGTCAATAACAATGTCAAATCAAGTAAGTATATCTTTAAAAGCTCGGGTCTGAATCAAGCCTGATTCAAGCCTCTTGCTGCAAAAACGAAAGTGAAATTGTTCCATCCCTTAAGGTTAGTTGTTTATTGCTTTTCCATGCATACCATTACAAGAGGGTGATCCTTTGTCTTCCCTTTTTTATCTTGACTTGACTCTCGCCTCTTCTTCCAGTCACCCTTATTACAAAAACAAAAACAAAAAAATCAAAAAAAGAAAACAACTCCAGCAGGGGCTTCTTTAAATCCAGGTTCGCTCTTTTCCCCTCTGGGTGGCTAAAAGCCAATGTAAATAATCTTAGAGTTATCTTTTCCTCCTTCCAACCTCTTGATTGCAGTTCTTTTTATAGCCTTTTAATGAACTGGTTACTCACAATTTAAAGCCTTTATTCGCTATCATATTGTATCTAGGTCATGGGGGGAGGGAATCACCCAGCTGACCGAATCTTTTCCCAAAATGGCAACGACCGGGATACGATATGATCCAGCACAGGACGATATCGGGGATTATCTCTGAGACCACCGTCTCTAGGGACTCCCCCAGTTCAAGCTCTCAGCCTCTGCACCTTCTTCTTAGGCAGCAGAGAGTTCCTCATTCTTGAGGTCCCCTGGAAACACATCTATTTAGCATTTCTCCCTCGGAGCCTCCAAAGTTTCCCTGCTAGTGCACTGAGCGTTAACTCCGCCCCCCATAGTATTAAATACTTTCCTAGTCTGCCTTGCAATCAGTAAATATAAAATATTTATTATCTTAAAATGGAAGCAAGATGCCTGTCTTACTCATGTCCTGTTACCTTACAGTGTTATTTTTGTGAATAACTTTGCCTTTGGTCCTGAGGTGGATCACCAACTGAAGGAACGATTTGCAAACATGAAGGAAGGTAATGGATCAAGCCCCTTGCAACCACTGCTTTCTAGACACTTCCTTACCATGACAGTTTATGTGGTGGTGGGTATTTGCTGTGTTGAGCTGTGTGATAACAGTAAGTTGTATGTTGTTGGCGTCCATGGCTTTCTAAACTGCCTTTCTAGGACCAATCTGCTCACCTTCCTTTATTGCGCTTGCTTTTCTAACTACCTAATTGTAAAATGTTTGGATCAAGACTTGTCATCTGCTTCTGGTATTCTCTAAAGCTCTGTGTGTACTGGAACCATGGCAGTATAATATTCAGGATTTTTCATGGATGCTCTTTGTAATTCCATGTGTAAATCCTTAACTGTATGCTGTGTTTAGGTACTACATTTATTTGAACTAGAAACAAACAGGTTTACTTTGAAACAATTACATTCTAGGTCAGTGTTTCTTAAGAGCCCATTTATACTGCTTTGAGTGGCATTCTGTGAGAGTGCTTTGAAATTTGTGAGCAATTTAAGAAACCCCTCTTTCTTTGTATGTGTAGGGAATCTACAGCTTCCAGAGCTCCTCTGGAAGGCAATCATGGCTGTAGAAGAGTGTAGCAGAAAGAGGGAAGCCCCCCATTTTTGAGCCCACATTCTCAAGTGATGTGTGGAAATAAAGAAGGCTGAGTTGAAAGGTGGATTTGGCAAGGAAAGCTGTGTTCAAAGGTAGCTCCCCCTCTCAACAGGTGCCACTTTGTTTTTAGAAAGATATAAATGTTTATACTGTGATGCAATATGGAGAAAGTGGTTAGGAAACTATGTGGTTAGGAAACCTAACTATGATGAGGAAATTACTTCAGAGTTGGGATTATTTATCCCAATTTTATATCCTGCCCTTAATCTGATTTGTTAGGCTTATGCATATCC
Organism: Tiliqua scincoides; assembly: GCF_035046505.1. Classification (NCBI taxonomy): domain Eukaryota; kingdom Metazoa; phylum Chordata; class Lepidosauria; order Squamata; family Scincidae; genus Tiliqua; species Tiliqua scincoides. The sequence continues at coordinate 33,179,365 of NC_089828.1, read as the reverse complement.
TACCCTGTCAGATTAGCTGTCAAGATGGCTTATGGTCAAATGTACAGATAGACCTCCAATGTGAGGATGTCCCGAGGATAGTTGTGCTTTTGCATAGGCGCAGTCAGTCTGCCCCAACATTTTCACAAGGTGTGATAGTGCTAGTTTGTGAGAGGGGAGGGAGACACTGTATTTCTGGGATGAAGAGAGATGCTGTGTCTGGAAGGGATGCTGAAGTGATGGGTAAAGGCAGGGCTGAAACTTATATAGTGGGTCAAATAGCTTTCATGGCACCTGCTGAGGGCTGGAAGTGATGACATTGAGCAGGAAGGGATGTCATTAAGAAGATGATGGCCAGAAAGAAGCACTTTGTTCTCACCTAGAAACTAATTAGCTGCAAATGAAAGAAGAGAGAATGTGCAAATCTTGATCATATTTTCAGGATATGGGAGAGCCCAATTATTGTGTGGATCACCCTGTTTGCAGCACCATTTCTGCCGCAAGCAAAATTTCACAGCTCAGTAGCTAAGAGGTGGTCTACGATGTGATGTCCTGGCAGAAGTGGCACTGCTGAAAGGGCAGCCCGCATGATAATTGGGCTCTCCCAGTGTCTTGGCAGCTTCTGTCTTTCTCATCCCTCTTGTTCTGCCCTTACCCCAAAGTGTTACTTGCCTTCTCCTTCTGCCTCTCCTTCCCAGAGCCTTGGCAGAAATGGCACAGCTAAAAAGGTAGCATTGGGAGAGGCAAATTATAGCTGGGGTTGGATGAAGAGCTTCCAGGGACCACAACAGGCCCATGGGCCTTATGTTTGACACCCTTGGGTAAAGATCAGTACTTTATAGGACTGTACTCATACTCCTCTCCAACTAACACAAATGCAAATTGTTACTTGTAAAATGCAAATTGTAAAACACAACTGATAAAAATGAAACCCCCTCCATTTGCTCTAAAGTCCATTTTGTACATTACACTACAAAACAGGGCTATCACCTGATGTATAATCATTAGATCAGCAATTCTCAAATTGTTTGCCTAGGACCCACCGGTGCATTGTGACCCAATTTTTACTGGTTCATGAAACTAACAGCAGATTAGGCTATGTGCATCAAGATTTAAATAAGCTGTTATTTGGGGGAGGAGGAGCACTGCTGCCCAGTCACTATTATAGCCACACCCTTTGGCATTTATAAATTACACAGCAGCCTTTAAGGCCTCTAAAAAGTTTGAGAACCACTTTATTAGAAAGTGAATTGGCTAGTTTATAGATAACTTATTCAACGAAATATTTCCATACTGTTTTTCAACAACCACAGAATGTTTGTAATTTTATTTACTTATTTACTTATAAATACTTTGGCTTAAGACCTCCGGAACCTAACCTGAACTTAAATAAGGGGACCTGTATTAGGAAACTACCTGTATTAATTACACAAATAGGAGCAAGGTAGTGAGAACAGCAGACAGGTGGGGAATACAGTGAGCACACAAAACCAACTCAGCTAACATTTGAAAAGCCCTGGGAAAATGCAAAGGTGTTTGGACCTGAAATGACACAAATGTAGTTGCTAGGTGAGTGCTACCTACTAATGGTAGGTAGTGTCATAATGTTTTGAGGTATCCCCCAATCAGTTGCTGTTTGACTTGTACATGTTTCTGAAATAGTTTCTATTAGGATCAGATGTGTTTGTTATAGAGTGGTACTTTGAAGTTCCAAACTCGCTCTTTTTTGTCAAGAAAAAGTAACAAGCTGCACTAACTTTTATCATAATGAGGAAGGGCTATTGGGAATAGGATCTGTGACAGTAAGCTGAGTTTAACATTTCCTGATATCAGGAGGTGTCAAGTCTCACCCTGCTAACTGGATAAGAGGTATCTGTTAAACTCATGGCTTATATTTTTCAAGGATAAGCAACTACTCATCTCAGCATAGCATTTTTCTCAATGGCTGTCTTAGTGTGTCTTGTTTGTGTGTTTTTAGATTGTGAGCCTCTTCTTAGGGCAGTGAACCCGCTTCTTAATCTTCTTGCTATGCAAACAGCTTTGAACTCTTTTGCTGAAAAGCAGTATTTAAATACAGTGGGCCTTCCTTAGTGGGTGGATTTGGATACTGTATTTGTGGCTGCTGAGCGTGCTGCTGGAAGGCCTCAGGATTTCCCAGACATGACTGGAAGTGGCTACCACTCATGTCCAGGAGGTGTTCTGAGGCAGATGTGTTCCAGATGTGGATGGAAGTACCTTCAGTCATGCACAGGAGGCTGAGGAGGTCACATTCTACCTCCTGAGGGCCTGGTACAATCCTCAAGTAAGTAATTGTGGCATCACACAGGCTGCTACCTCCCCCCCCCCCAGACTTCACTATCCGTGGAATTCAGTATCCATGGGGAGTCCTGGAATGGATTTCCCATGGCTAAGGAGGGCCCACTGTATTCTAATTAATAGGACATAAGTTTACCTTCTCCTGACCACCATTCTATCTCTGAGGACAGTGTGTTTTTAATTTCATTTTTCTTTCTCTTTTGGCAGGTGGTCAAATCGTATCTTCAAAACCTTTTGCACCATTAAACTTTAGAATCAACAGTCGAAACTTGAGTGGTAAGAATTGATTTTTTAATGGTGTGCCTATATGTTTTTTTAAATCAGATATTTTCAGGCTGGGGCTCTATGCAGGAATGCTGGGTAAAGAAGCAAATAATTCAAGGTCATATATTAAAAAGAAATCTTGGTTCGGGGAGAAATCAAAGGAATTCCGTGTATCTTAGTGGCCCTCAAACTACTGCAGTTTGCATCCTGGCACCCAGCATAAATGCACGAAACCCTGAAATGCATTATCTGTCATGTACTCTTATTTCCTTCCTAACTGTGGTGTTCATTTTTTTTTTCCTTTTTAAAGATATTGGCACTATCATGAGAGTTGTAGAATTGTCACCACTGAAAGGGTCTGTCTCATGGACTGGGAAACCGGTTTCTTACTACCTGCATACTATCGATCGAACCATAGTGAGTATTGGCATAGGGTGGCAGGGTTGGTTGAAATATGCTCTTGCATCAAAAACCCAGACACATGAAGTCACCTTGTACTGAGTTAGTCTTACTGTCTATTTAGGGGCACCAGAAGTGCCTTTCAGAAGGCTCCAGGAGCCTGCCTGAGGCACAAGGAGGTTGTGTGCAGCCTCCCCATGCCTCAGAAGGTCTCCCTTCCAGTGCAACAGGAAGACTCTTCTGGTCACATCTAGGAGGTACAGTGAGGCCCTCCTGACTCATGTTAGGTCAGATCCATGGGGCCTGAACCTGCGGATAAGGAGGGCTGACCTGTATTTTGCTTTTGTTTCTAGTATTGCTCTTTTCAATAGTTCTGAGGCCACTTTTATCCACTTTATAGCTTGTTGGGGCAAGGGAGTGAGTACCTTGATAAAGCACGCTTGGTACTTTATCAACAGTGACTGAGTAGGGATTTGAACCCAGTTCTTAATCTAGTAATTCATCATCTCCTAGGATGTAGCTCCATTTTACTGGCCCAAGTTCAATCCGTGGTATCTCCAGGTAGGATGGGGAAAGACTTCTGCCTAAAATCCTGGAGAGAAATGGTCAGCATAAACAGTGCCAAGCTAGGGTTTGAGTTTGTAAAAGGCAACTTCCTGTATTTCTAAGGTAGGGTAAGAGACCATTATTATTCAGTCTGGGGTGCCTTTATTCAGTTTCGGCAGTCATATTTAATAGCTTATGTCTGCTATTCCCAAACCTTTCAGCACCATGACCCACCTTGTCCTCCGTGGTTGGTCGCAATGCAGTGCTGCCTATAGCACTACCATACCTTACTGGTAGCTTTCTGAATGCGCTTCCGTGTTGTGCCGGGCTGGCAACCCACTCTATTGTCCTCCGTGGACCCCAGAATGCCCAATGGAAGCAACCAGAAGTGACTTCTGGTTTGCGGACACAACTTCCATTTGCTTCCACAGAGTATCCTGGGGCTCATGGAGGCCAGTGGAGTGGTCACCAGCCTAGCATGACCTGGAATTGGCATCTGGGGGCTCCCAATAAGGCATTGCAGTGCTACAGGGAGCATTGCGTTGCGGCCGCAGCACACATGGCTGTGTTGCGACCCAGCACACAGTTTGGGAAACGCTGACTTGCGTGATTTCAGTTTTCCCTTGTGATTTTCTATAAAAATGCATATTACTGAAGAAATGTGCACCCCATGTTCTGTGGAATGGACATTTTTTGGTTGAAGTATTCTGTATTGGAATACTGCTGATCCTCTCTTCAGTTAGTCTCTCCACTGTGTTGAGTCTACTTGGTAGCAAGAAGACAGTTTTTAAAAGAGGTTTTAAAAAAATCCTTTCTGTGGAACAGAGAGATAATGGAAGTGGTAGTAACAGGGTTGGGCTGTACCAAGACTGATAAGTTGTGTACTGATTTGAACTTTGTGTTGCATGCTTCTTGGAAAAAAGGCTGTATTGCCGGGGGGGGGGGCGGGGAAGCATTGGTGTTGCTGTGGGGGAGGAAATGCCTCTGGTTTTATGTGCCCTGTTGGCAGCCCATAGGAATTTTTAAAAATTTTTTTATTTGAAGGACTGATGTTCATGTTTTCCTATTTCAGCTTGAAAACTACTTCTCTAGTCTCAAAAATCCAAAACTCAGGGTAAGTTGTAGGATTTTGATGACAATTTTGATTTTTAAGATTGTGGAAGCATAAAATATACTGCTGGAGCTCAAAAGGCTCATACATTACACAGAACCTTGATTTACACTAACTACACTTTATACTTGGGAATTAAGAATCCCCATTTATTGGGAATTGTAGTTAGGAGCTGTTTGCCTTTTGTTTTTCACCTATTTAGCACTGCGATTTCTAAGTGCAGTGGGCTTCCAGAGGCAGAGCAAGTGTGGTCTTTCAGTTCAGCTGTCGTGCAGCAAACCAAGGTTTGCAAATTCGCTTCAAATCATGGCTTCCAATTTTGGGTGACTGGGCAGCTGCAAACCATGTTTTGGTCCTGGCACAGAGGTGTGCCTGTGGTGGCTTGTACCCAGTGAAGCTCTTACCTTGCAAAGCTTGGTGTTCCAGAAGTCTGGGGGGTGATGAAATTATATCATCACGCTATCCCCAACTTTCTGGGCCTTTGCATTCGTTTAAATGCAAAAGCCCACCTCTGTACTATCTCCATTTGGTGATCTTCAGCCCTTTCTGGGCTCAGTCACTTTGTGTTCTCGCCAGCAAGTGGCAAAAACTTGTTGGCAAGGGCTGAAGATCGCTGAACGGAGGCTTAAGCAGTGTGCTGAGAGTCACACCTGGAGCAGCCTGTACCAGCCGCATCCCCATTGTGATGCCACTGTCCTGGCAACATAGTTAAACTACCACGCAGCTCAATCCTATGTTTATTTTTGTCAGCTACAAGTCTCACTGTGTACCATGAGGAGTACTCCCTAGTAAGTGTGTTTAGTGTGGTGGTCTGAACTGTGGTTTGGCATTTCTGAGCGGAACCAGGCATTGTGATTTTCTTGCTTCATAACATCAAAAAAAGAGCATGAATGTTAAAAGTTCCAGGGGATGAAGGTTTGTGAAACTCCTGCAACACTCTCCTTAGATGGTGCTGTAAAGCTGCATATGTTTGTGTCCACACATATGCATGCTGTTTCTGGGCTTTCTAGGAGCATCTTACTGGCTGCTGTGGAAAGTTTGATGTTGGACTGTAGGAAGGATAAATTTAACTTTTTATCCTGGGGGTATTCAGTATTCAAGGACAGTATTCAAGAGAGATCTTAGTTATTTGTGACTAATAGCAGTAATCTCTTGCTTTTCCACTTGTATGTTTACTCTATCCCCATCAACATTTTCCAGTAGTGTTTTCACTAATCTCTCTCTTACTCCCTGCAGGAGGAACAAGAGGCAGCTAGGCGCCGACAGCAGAGAGAAAACAAGAGCAACACGACGACCCCCACAAAGGTCCAAGAAAACAAGGTCTGATTCCATAAATGTTCTGCTTCATGCTACCACCTCCATTGCTTAAATGTTGAGCTTGGGCTGTAGTGGCATCCCATGGCAGAAGTCAAGTCTCTCATAATGGTTCAGTGTATCTTCTCAGCAACAATTATGTGGGCTCCTTTTCATAGGCAACAGCAGACCTCCTGTTCAGGCTATTTTGTTCATTCAAACTGCAATAACTGTTTCTGGGGGGAAGGGCGGGAACCTTTAGAAAGCAATCCTCAAGAATACTAATAATTAACTTGAGTTTGTAGATAAATTACTGGAGGAAAAGAAAAGGAATCATATTAAGTCCTATCATTTTGCAATTTAAGAACATAAGAACAGCCCCACTGGATCAGGCCATAGGCCCATCTAGTCCAGCTTCCTGTATCTCACAGCGGCCCACCAAATGCCCCAGGGAGCACAACAGATAACAAGAGACCTCATCCTGGTGCCCTCCCTTGCATCTGGCATTCTGACATAACCCATTTCTAAAATCAGGAGGTTGCGCATACACATCATGGCTTGTACCCCATAATGGATTTTTCCTCCAGAAACTCGTCCAATCCCCTTTTAAAGGCGTCTAGGCTAGACGCCAGCACCACATCCTGTGGCAAGGAGTTCCACAGACCGACCACACGCTGAGTAAAGAAATATTTTCTTTTGTCTGTCCTAACCCGCCCAACACTCAATTTTAGTGGATGTCCCCTGGTTCTGGTATTATGTGAGAGTGTAAAGAGCATCTCCCTATCCACTCTGTCCATCCCCTGCATAATTTTGTATGTCTCAATCATGTCCCCCCTCAGGCGTCTCTTTTCTAGGCTGAAGAGGCCCAAACGCCGTAGCCTTTCCTCATAAGGAAGGTGCCCCAGCCCCGTAATCATCTTAGTCGCTCTCTTTTGCACCTTCTCCATTTCCACTATGTCTTTTTTGAGATGCGGCGACCAGAACTGGACACAATACTCCAGGTGTGGCCTTACCATCGATTTGTACAACGGCATTATAATACTAGCCGTTTTGTTCTCAATACCCTTCCTAATGATCCCAAGCATAGAATTGGCCTTCTTCACTGCCGCCGCACATTGGGTCGACACTTTCATCGACCTGTCCACCACCACCCCAAGATCTCTCTCCTGATCTGTCACAGACAGCTCAGAACCCATCAGCCTATATCTAAAGTTTTGATTTTTTGTCCCAATGTGCATGACTTTACACTTACTGACATTGAAACGCATCTGCCATTTTGCTGCCCATTCTGCCAGTCTGGAGAGATCCTTCTGGAGCTCCTCACAATCACTTCTGGTCTTCACCACTTGGAAAAGTTTGGTGTCGTCTGCAAACTTAGCCACTTCACTACTCAACCCTGTCTCCAGGTCATTTATGAAGAAGTTAAAAAGTACCGGTCCCAGGACAGATCCTTGGGGCACACCACTTTTCACCTCTCTCCACTGTGAAAATTGCCCATTGACACCCACTCTCTGCTTCCTGGCCTCCAACCAGTTCTCAATCCAGGAGAGAACCTGTCCTCTAATTCCCTGACTGTGGAGTTTTTTCAGTAGTCTTTGGTGAGGGACCGTGTCAAACGCCTTCTGAAAGTCCAGATATATAATGTCCACGGGTTCTCCCGCATCCACATGCCTGTTGACCTTTTCAAAGAATTCTATAAGGTTCTTTTGCACTTTCTACATGTTCCAGTATGGTTATACTTCCAAGCAGCAGTGCCACATAGCATAGTTAGTAGTTAAGTATTCCCCCATGTGTAGAATTTCCTGCTTGTAGAGAAGGAACAGATGCAGGTTAGATTATAACTCTCCTCCCTGCTATGCTATCTTTCCTACAGGCAAAAGACTTTAAAAAAAAATGTGCAGCAGCCTGCTTGCATTCTGTAGGTTCAGAGAGAACTATTAAATTCAAATCGGCCCTTGGTAGATCATGAATAATCCAAGGCAAGCAAAAAATGTTCCTAGACAAACAAGGCTGCTCTTCTCCCTAGCCCTATGTGAACTTGACATTGATTCATTGTCAAGGAAAAGTTCTGAATATCTAATCAGATCATGGTTTATATTATTTTACTACCATTAGTTTGAAAACTTCTTGGGGTAGATTTCAGTAGTTAGGGTTTCCCAAGAACTAGGAAGTGAAACAATGGTTTTGAAATGAGTTTGCAAATCATGGCTTGTATATAAACCATGGGTAGTGTTGCACTTCGGTTGACCAAACTGTGGTCAGGGCACATTTTCCCCATTTATTTCCAAAGTGACAGTCCAGAATTTTTGCTCTACATTCTGTGTTGTGTAATATGTAGAACCTGGGTCTTCCACATGCAAAGCTGGTACTCTGCACCTGAGCTACAAGTCCTCTGCATAGGAAACACTGGGAAAACATCTAACTAGAACAGCTTAATAACTCTTTGCTTTCTGTGTCTCCTAAAATCTTATTTTAAGGACTATGGTGCTGAAGAAGAGAGAAATCCTGGGACTAATGCCATCAAAAAGCCATCTCCGTCCAAAGCACGCAAGAAGAAACTGAGCAAAAAGGGAAGGAAAATGGCAGGCCGGAAGCGCGGTCGCCCAAAGAAGATGAACGTCGTGAATTCTGAGCGCAAGACCAAGAAGAACCAATCTGCTCTGGAACTTCTCCATGCTCAGACTGTGTCACAAACATGCACATCCTCTCCTCAGGGTAAGCTCTAAAGCCAGAAGAGTTGCCAGTGGCTGTCTTTTTTTTTTTTACACTGGATCTTGGCTGCTTTAAGTTAAGCAGTCCTGCAACTCAAAAGTAAAGTAGAAGTTATATAAATCTATTTTAAAAAAACACAAAAACAAACCAGGTATGATCTAGAGGATATTGGAAACCATTCTAGGATGTGTGAACAATTCACCTGGGGCACTAGTCAGTCATTTGGGACCCACATTGACCAAGAGAGTTCCCCTAGAATGCAACACATACCCTCTTGCAGCCTGTGTGTTAGGGGAAGCTTGATAGTGGTGGATGAGCTGCTTTTCAGGCAAACGTATTTAAAATATGCTTTTCCTGCCTTTGCTTGCAATTAATGAGGCACCCAAACAGGACAGTTGATATCAACATAGTTAAAAGCAATTATACAATTTTTTGAAAGGGGGAGAAAAACCCACACTTGCATAGCCAAAAACTAGCAGGTACAAAGTGGTCAAACCAGTAAATATGCCAGGACAGAATATTATTCTGGTGTCTGAACACTTGAGTGGAGGCTAGCAGAAACTTTCCAGGACAGGGAGTTCCATTGTCTGGCCTCTCATGGAAAAGGCACCTGCTGTGCACTCATAAGTATCTCTGACAGGTGGGTGGGTGGGAGGAGGAGGATGCCACCTGCTTTTCCTGATGCTTTATGAAACATGAGAGGGCAGGTCCCTGCTTTGAGAGGCTTCCCATCTAGATGTTGACACAAGGGAGATGACTGAGGAAGAGGAATAATACAGAGACGGGAAAGCTATAAAATAGTCTTAACATGGACAGAGTTACTGATCATCTTAGGAACCCTGTCGCATTACTGGAAAGTCACCTGCTTAAGTGAACTTGTGTCTTTTGTGGAAAGTTCCCCCCCAATTGACCTAGTGGACTTTTGTTTTACTCAGCTTTAACAGTCTGTATTCTCCTTCTTTTTCAGATGCATACAGGCCACCTCATAGTCCATATTACCAACTACCTCCTAAAGTGCAACGGCATTCATCAAACCAACTGTTGGTGACTCCCACCCCACCTGCACTACAGAAGCTGCTAGGTGAGGGGGGATTTTTATCATTTCCTTGACTAACTGTACTCATTAGTGCCTGATGAAGCAGGAGGCCAGGGTTTGTGTGTGATTTGTAGGAAACAAAAATCAAATGCACAAGGGCCAATGGGCATGTTTAATGTGTAGAGAACCCTCAATTTAATTAACTAATGGTAGGGAAATGGGGGTATTATTGCTGTCAGTCTGTTTAATCCCAGTATGTTGAAGTCAGTGGATACGTGCATGTCTGAAACATATGACTAGTTTTTAATGAAGCAGAAAATTCCATTATTTCTGAAATCTGTTAAAGTGAAGTCTGTTTGTAGTTGGGTTCACTGTATGGTCCTGAGAAATGCTGAGCTGATTTGTTCAGAAGTTGTGAGCTGAGTCATAAAGAGCTCTTTCCTTCCTTCCTTGGTCTTTCAGACTCTTTTAAGATCCAGTACATGCAGTTCATGGCATACATGAAGACTCCTCAATACAAGGCAAATCTTCAGCAGTTATTGGAACAGGAAAAGGTAAGTCTCTTCTGGCCTCTTCAGGTATGTAAAGAAAGTTCCCTTTCTACAGATGATTGGAAGGATGTGATGGCTTGCGCTCTGTTGTATAAGGATCTTCTCCATCCATCTCTGTAACTGAGAGCTGTTATATGAACACATGAAGCTGCCTTTATTTTCTGTGCTGACTGGTGGCAGCTCTCCGAGGTTGCAGACAGAAGAGTTGTTTCCAGCCCTACAAGGAGATGCTGGTGATGGAATCTGCTAAACTACAGTCCCTTCCCCTTATTCTTTGAAAGAGAGCTGACTTGGCAAATGCTGCCCATTAGTGAAAGCTAGATAACTTGGCCAAAGCTCATGATTAAACAAGGGACTTCCAGATCTTCAGTCTAATACTGTCGTCCAAACTCATGACCGCTGTGTTACAAAAAATTGGTCCCTGATCAGACTGGACCTTACTGTTCCGCCACGCTGTTGCAGGACTATCTCCTCATTCAGGGGACAGGGATGTTCTCAGCAGGATGTCTGGGCATGGGACTTCTGGGACATATGTGAAAGGATGTCTGGGCAGACATGACTGCCCAGAGTGTCTCTGTCCTCTGATTGAGGAAAAAGTCATGCAACAATGCAGCTGAATGATAAGGTCCACTCACGGGGCAGATGGGTTAGTCCAAACCCCAGATCTGACTGGGGTTTAGGAGGCAGTATTTAAAGTATCTAGATACTAGCTAAAGTATCTAGAAGGTAGTCTAGTATCACAGGCCGTGATCTGCAACCACATGATGTAGCTATCTGAAAGCAAACCAGATCTGGGTTTGATCCGTGCCTGAATGGGAATCCTCCTGAGAACTCTGTCTATGCTGCTTTGACTTCCACTCTGAATGAAAGATGAGATATAAAATGTAAAGTTACATTCTGTTAAGTGTGAGATACTTTGGTTGTACATGTTGTATTATGTGCAATGAGGTGTTGGAATTCTTCAATCTACTGCTTTTAGACAGACAGCAGATAAATAGGTGAGAGAGTCCTATTTAATGTCCCATCTCCCCTGCATTTAAAATGTCAACCAACTCTTGCCCCTTCTCCTCTCTGTGTTTAGAAAACCAACTGGAGTTGAGTCCCATTGCTGCTATTAAAGCTGATAGACCCTGTATTCACAAGTTTCACTTGGGTATTCTCATTACAAGTAGTTAATACTTATAAGTAGTACTTGTAAGTAGTTAGATCACAAGGAGCTCTTCTGGAGTGGACTAGACCTGTTCTACTCCAGCATCTTGCAGCCTGCAGCAGTTGGTCACATTCCCCTGAAATCTCAAAGCATGAAGGCAACTATCCAATCCTGTTTGCCCCCAGGATCTAGTTCTTCAGAGCCCTAATAGACTTAGTTTCATCCACCTCTAAATAAGTGGTTTAGCTAGATTATGCTGGAGCTAGACTTTGCTAGTAAAGTTACATTGTAGCAAAGGGCTGCAAGGGGTATATCTTTGTTGTTTTTTAGAAGTATGTGTTTGAATTCTCTCTCTTTTTAAGGAAAAGAATACGCAGTTGCTGGGAAAGGCGCAACAGTTGTTTACTCACTGTCAGGCTCAGAAAGAAGAAATCAAGCGATTGTTCCAGCAAAAATTAGATGAGGTATGGGAAGCCTTGCGGATTATGGCTTATGGCAGGGCAGTACCCCATAGAACTACCCACAAAAACTGAGCCCGGTTAGCATTGGTGCTGCGGATCAAACCAGGTATTTCAAAGTTGGAGTATGGCTGGGTCCACCTTTTTTGAGCTGCATGTTCTTCAAGTTCTAAGCCAGGAAGTCACTTGCAAGTGAAACCCAAGGGACAAGGGGAAATGGCGATAATAGAATAGGTGAAAGTCAAGTGAGAGGGGTGTATGTGGAAGATTGTGCCTGCTCTCTGCAATTTATTTATATTTTTAAAAAATGTTGCCTGATTAAATGGACATGCCTTTTTAGCCTGCATAAATGGCATTAAGTTAATGGCATTAGGCCCCCCTGTTTTCACAGGAACAGTGTGATGTGTTTTGTCTAGTCTAACCACATTCTGTCCCCAATAGCTTGGTGTTAAGGCGCTGACGTACAATGACCTTATCCAAGCTCAGAAAGAGATCTCTGCTCACAACCAGCAGCTGAAGGAGCAGACCAAGCAACTGGAGAAAGATAATGGTGAACTCAGGAATGAGAGCTTACAGCTGGTATGTACTTCTGACTGTGTCTGTCTGTCAGTTCATCCAGCAGGTGCTTGAGTTGGTTGACATGACATTGGTTGACTTGTCAGGCTTCTCCTAATGTCTTCAGAATTCAAGTTCTGTTCTTCTTATATTCAGAATTTTAGCTCTCCAAATTTAAGTCTAAGCTTGGGAAGGATTTGTAACTATTTGATAGAGCTTTGTGTACTGCAGGTGCGAGGTTCAGCTCCTGGCATGGTAGAGCACATGTATTCTATACCAAGGGTTCTGGTTTTAGTCCCTGGCATCGTCAGTTAAACAAAGATTTTAGGTAGCAGAATTGGGAAAAGGCTTCATTGTTTCTCAAAACATTGGACAGCCTTTTGGCAATTAAAGAACATAGTACTGGGCTAGATGGACTAATACTCTGCCTCTGAATAAAGCAGCTGCTTTTATTTCCTGTGCTGAATAGTTTAAATGTGTCCAAGTGTGTGTTCTTCCCCTGCTAATTGGGTAAGAGGCACTTTTTCAAGTGGGTGCTCCTTTTTTTAGCAGGGGGAGAGTAACTGGCCCACCTCACCCCAGCACTGTCTGTTCTAGTGGCTGTCTGCTGGTATTCATTTGCATCTTTTTAGATTGTGAGCCCTTTTGGGACAGGGAGCCATTTAATTATTTGATTTTTCTCTGTAAACCGCTTTGTGAACTTTTAGTTGAAAAGCGGTATATAAATACTGTTAATAATAATAATAATAATAATTCTGTTTTTTAGAAAATCAAAACTGTAAAACGTTCCTGCTGTAAAACCTTTTCCCTCATTCTTTCAGCTAAAGGCCAGATGTGAAGAACTGAAGCTGGACTGGTCAACACTGTCACTGGAGAATCTGCTGAAAGAAAAGCAGGCACTGAAAAATCAGATTACCGAGAAACAAAAGCATTGCTTGGAATTGCAGGTGGGGTGTGGGAATTGCAGGTGGGATGTGGGTGTGGGACTGGGCTGAGTGACCTTAAAATCCCTTTTGGGACATCACTGCTAGTTTCCACCTGGATTCTCTTTTTTTGCCTGTAGGGATTTGAACTGGTCTCCTACACCACTGTGTGGTTCAGGGAGTATCAACTTGTCACCAGTCTTAGTCCTTTTTCTGGGATGGGGCTGGAGGCAATAAAGATACAAGACTTAGCACCTTTGCTTAGTGCACCTGTCAGTTGGGGGGGGGGGTGTCAAATGTTCTGTGAAACGTAGACTGCAACTGTGTAGGTTGTGATTTGCCCTTTAAAAAAATTATTATAAAAGTGTCTTTTTGTTAGCAAGGGCTGTTTGCTTGCCACCTCAGCTCTGTTGCAGTGGGAGCAGACTTGGCAAAGTTTCCCTTTGCCACTGTTGGAGCTGCAGATAACCCCAAACAGGAATACAGGCATACTTCTGTATTTGCAGGGTATAGGTCAGGGGTCGGCAACCTGCGGCTCTAGAGCCGCATGCGGCTCTTTCAGCTGTCTGCTGCGGCTCCTCCAGGTGAAAGTGGCAAAGGGGTTAACAGGAGGCACCTGTGTTGGGAGGGCAGGCTGCTTCCCTCTGCCCCATGAGCTCGCTGCCCTCCTCTCCCTTCGCTCCGTTGCCCCCACCTGCCCCGAATTTGTTTCCCTTTTCAATTTTGCCCGCTCTGCAGGCTTAAGTTCCCTGTTTTTCCCTTCCCCAACTCTCTAGCAGGCTCAGCCAATCAGCATCCAGCAAGCTCCTGGCTTTTTCTGTTGGAATGGCTCAGGGCCCTTCACTGGCTGATCACCAGCCAATCCTGAGCTGCCCTCCTCCTCAGCCATTGCAAGCCCTTGCAGCCCCCCTTTCCTTGAGCAGGTTCCCACTCAGTGCAAGGAGAGGCTTTTCCTCCACAGCAGAGGAGACATCCTGTGTGTCTACTCAGTAGTAATCTCCATTACAGCAGATGAAGCTTACTCCCAGGAAAGGGTGCCTGGGATGGCAGCCTTGAAGCCTGCTTAAGGCCAAGCACAAGGACAGGTGAGTGGGAGCCCATGCAGGTCTGTTCGAGAGTAAGCCCCGATGTAGTCCCTGGGCTACTCCCAGGAAGGTGTGCAGGGCTGTAGCCTCCTCCTGTGCAGGTCTACTCACAAGTAAGCCCTGCTGTAGTCAGTGAGGCTTCCTCCCAGGGAGGTGTGGAGGGTTGCAGCCTCAGCCCCCTCCTATGCAGGTCTACTCACAAGTAGTCAGTGAGGCTTCCTCCCAGGAAGGTGTGGAGAGGACTGCAACCTGAGAGCTCCAACTAACTTGTCTGCTCAGAAGTCCCATTGTAGCCAATGGGGCTTACTCCCAGGACAGTGTGGAGAGGGTTGCAGCCTGAGGGAGGGAGGGCAGGCAGGCAGGCAGGCAGGGCAGAAGCTGGCCTGTGGCTGCCCCCCCCCACCTTTCCCACCCAGCTCTGGCTTCTTTTCTTCCCTACCTCTGGAGTCTGTGTCCTTTTTTCCTTCCAGCAGGGTGCCTCTGGAAGGTGGGGGGAGTTCTTTAGTATCCATGTAAGATAAGCAGATGTCATAACTGCCATATATATTGGAATCCTGGAAGATCTGGTGAGGAGGTAGATGTGGTGTCAGCAGTGGCCCCTTTAAGGGTAAGGCCTGGGCATCCAGCAGAGTGTGCTGCACAGCTGCAGCCACTTGAAGGCAATAGGGCCCTCAGGGATATAACAGGCACCTGAGGAAGGGGGTGTGGGTTGTAGAAGGAGTGCAGGTTGCAGAGGAGGGGAGGACTGACTGACTGGGCTTATTGACTTTGACTTGGATACTCTGACTGATCTGACTTACTTTGGAATCTGATCTTGGACTGTGACTTGGCTTATTGACTTTGGACTCTGCCCTGGATACTCTGACTGACTTTGTGACTAATGGACTGCTGGAGACACTGGAGTTTGGTGTGTGGCTGCTGTGCCCAGGACCTGCTGAGGACCAAGGGGCTGCTGTAGTGGTGGGAGGCTGCTGGCAGGAGAGAGGACCTCTGCAGGTTGAACAGGCGAGCTACCCTGGAGGTGGGGTCCAGCAGGACTACAGGGCAGAACCAGGGTCATTTGTTGGGGGAAAGAAGGGGAGCTAATTTGCTTAAAGTGGGCATAATTCTCCAGGGAGAGAATGGTCTTGGAATCAGGCAAAACACCATAGAGGACCAGGCGTCTGAAAACACAGAACAAGAATGTATGACAAAACTAAACTAAAAGCTACAAGAGGGGGTTACATTATAAAAATGGGACCTATAAGAGCATAAAGGTAAAAAAAAAAAACTGTATATGCAGTATTATCTTCATTTTAGATGTCAAAAGGGTTTTGTGGCTCCTGAGGTTTTTTTTCCTCTGGAAAACAGGTCCAAATGGCTCTTTGAGTGTTTAAGGTTGCCGACCCCTGGTGTAGGTTCCTGCTGCTACCATGGATAGATAGCAGTGAACCTTACTTAACACCCCCCATCAATGCTTATGATTCACCTCTTTTTGTTTGGACTTTCCCAAAAGGAGCTTTTTCTTCCTTTTGATTTGGAACAGTAAGTAGACAGTGAGAATCTAGACTCATAGTTGCTAGGGGAACGCCCCAGGAGGCTACAGTGAGAATGCTAACAGGAAATGGATCCTGTTAGCCTTCTCACTGTTGCCCCCTGTAGTGTTCCTCTAAGAGCTATCAGTCTGGGTACTTGCTGTGTACTTCCAGTTCGAAGGAGAGAGGAAGAAAACTCCCTTTTGCAAAGTGATTGTAAATGAAGAGGCGAGTCATGAGTGAGATGGGGGAATTTAAACTGCAGACATGAAACTTGTGGATATGTGGCAATGTCTGTACTGGTGGCCAATCACTGTCTAGGCCTGCCCATTACTGTTCTCGCTTGCTGCAGGAACCAGGCAACGTTTCTCTTGTGCACACACCCACACTTGCTCCACACCCCCAGTATGGTTGGTCTGCCTGCTTTGGCTTTTGTGGAACTCCAGTTCTAATCTTCAGGTGTATGTGTGGGATTTTTGTGTTTTTGCTACCAGCAGACTTCAACATTTGTTTACGTGACAGTTTGTCTACCTCAGATAAGGGAAGCTTCTGTTGTCTTTGCTGTGTGTACCATGGAGTAGAGACATCGATCGGTCTGCAAAGAGGGGTAAAGCACCTGGTTTAGCTTTGGGAGCAAGGTGGCAGAATCAACCTAGGCATGGAGCAACCTCCTTTTGGCTGGCAACGGGACCAAATCTGCACGGAGGAGAAAACTCCAATCCGATTGACCATGGAGATCACACACTGGTGACACTGAGAGTAGACAACAGTAAAATGCTCTTCATGTGGCTGCCATTGACAACCATCTGAAATTTCCAGTCAGCACAAAACCTGACTGCATGTGTGGTAACTAGGGCTGGGTGGTTTGACTCTGTCAGACTGCAGCTTTTACAATAGCACTGGCTGTCATTCTGTTTCTGGGTGGAATTCAAGGTATTGGTATTGAATTTTAAAGTCCTTCAGGCCAAGATACATAAAGGGCCACTTTGCCATAAGGGACAGACAGCTTCTTGAGATCATATGGAAGGCCCCTCCTCTGGATGTAATCATTAGCTGAAGCTCATTTGGCAGCATCATGGAGAGAGAACCGTCTCCATAGTCAGGCCGGAGTTGTGGCATTCTGTCAATCTTAAACTGAGATCAGCAGTCTCGCTCTTGGTGTTCTATTGGAGCCTGAGGGCCCTGTTCCATTTTGCCTTTTCTGTTCTGTTAGAATACCTTATTGTTGGTCTGCAGCAGTTGTTTTTAATTGATACATTAATACTATATTTTGTTGTATTTTATATGCCGCCTTGGGGAATATCTTTTTTTAGAAGGGAATGGTAGGGTATAAATGTTTCTAAATAAAACTGTGTGTACAATAATTTTTACTGCATGTTCCTAATGTTCTGATTTTTCTTACCATTCTAAAGATTAGCATTGTGGAGCTTGAGAAGAGCCAAAGGCAACAGGAACTCCTGCAGCTGAAATCCTATATGCCGCCCGATGAATCTTTGCCAGCGCAGCCGCGCCATAAAAACCACCTGAGCCGTGAACCAGAGCCTGACAACAGCATGTTCCACTTGGAGCTGGAGTGCTCCAAGTTTCCTGTGCCCCATCTGAATGGCATGAGCCCTGAGCTGTCCATGAATGGCCACGCAACATCCTATGAGATCCACAATGCCCTCAGCAGACCTTCCTCCAAGCAGAGCACCCCCCAGTACGCGACATGTCACTTGGACCAAGAGATAGTCCCTTGCACCCCAAACCACAGCTGTAGGCAGAAGCCAGAGAAGGCTTCCAGTTTGCCAGATTACACCCGGTTTTCCCCAGCTAAGATTGCTCTCCGGAGGCATCTGAATCAGGATCACACTAGTGGTGGGAAAGCATCAGCTAATGAGAATCATCCAAGGTGAGAAAGAGAGGTAGTTTGTCAGCTCTGGTATGATAAATTCTGTGTCTTTTTCTCCCATTCCCTCCAGATTCTTCATGCAAAATGTGGCTATCAGTTTTCCTTTCTTAATTTTCAAAAAAGTTACAAAGGGTTTATTATCAGTACAGAATTTTTCTAGAAATCTGTTCAAGTGACTTCATTTTAGGATCTAAATTCTCTTCTGTTTATTGGAGGAATTGATTATTGATGTGATCAAGTGGAAAATGGCAAAGGATATAAGAGAATAAAGTAGGCCAGAACTTTTCTTCACCCAGTTTTTAATTTTTTTCCAGAAATATCCTTGCCAAATTACATTCTCACCAGATGTGACTAAAAATCACTTTTGGGATTTTTAACATTCAACCTTGGTGAAAACTTTCTATGTTAATTTGATGCTCCACTTGCAAAAACACATGCACTTCAGAAAACAATAGCCCATATTATACTTATGGTTCACCCAAGGCATGGCCAGACTTTTTGAGCATCTTTGTCTCACCATGTGGATTGAGAGTATGCTGTGTGGTACTCAAGACTGTCTGCAGCTGTGCAATATTATAAGCAGAAAATCAGTAATGGTGGACAAGTTATTACTCAGGAAAGCTTGTCTCCAGCTGTTGATCTTCCAAATGAGGAAGCTTATGGTTATCCAGAATACAGTTTGAAAATCACTCTACTGTTTTTAGTGGCTTGAGTGACTTTCAGAGAGGACCAGACTGATTCATAAAGAAGTTCATTAAGGACTGTTTGGCATGTTGGTGATTTAGAGCAGTGGTTCTCAAACGTTTTAGCCCTGGGATCCACTTGTTAGAATGACAGTTTGTCAGGACCCACCAGAAGTGATGTCATTAACCTGGAAATAATGTCATGGTTGGAAATGAATCATCAAATAGGAAAATTTTTAACACACCCCACAGGACAAAATCAAATCAATCAAGTAAATTAAAAGTTTATATCATAAGTGTAAGTTTAAAAATTAGAACCCTCCTAACCCTCCCAAGCAATTGCTGATCCAATTACAAAAATTCCCCAAACATGCCAAAGGCTGCAATCCTATCCATACTTACCTAGGAGTAAGCTCTAGACTAACATTGTTAAAAGCATATATATAGTGGCCTTTTAAAAGTTCAAATCTGTAACATTTCCCCAAGTGCAGTCACATACCATGGTAGCATCAAGTCCAATGTATTAAAATAAAATACACTTTGAAATGAATGGGAACCCACCTGAAATTAGCTTGTAACCCACCTAGTGGGTTCTGACCCACAGTTTGAGAAACACTGATTTAGAGTCACTGAATATCACTTGCTGTGGAGGAAATAAGGGAAGAAGGGCTGTTGCATTCCTGTCCTGCTTGTGGGCTTCCTAGAGGCATCTAACTGACCACTGTGAGAAACAGGATGCTGGAACAGATGAACTTTTGGTCTGATCAGAGGACTCCTCTTAAGTTATGCGCTGGAAGAAAACATCTGCACTTGGATTCAGATACGTGTTGAGATGTGCACTTTTTGTTTCTTTCCATAGACAGAAGAAACCTTAAGTCTGCAACCTTTCTTTTTTGTTTCAGGAATGAGCATATAAAAGAGAATGGCATTACATTTTCGAGTCCTATTATATCGAATGGCATAAAAATGAGTCCTCAGGAACCCCGGCCCTCTTCGCCAGCAGCCTTGCCAGTTGCTAATGAGAAGGTAAGGAAGCCGTTGCCCCAGGACCTTCTGGACACAGTTTGTTACCCATGTGGCGATTACTCATTGTTGACTTGTGGGGCAAGTTGACTCTGTTGGTTTTTGGAAGTGATGCAACAGACAAGTTCAGATAGGAGAAAACAGGTGGCACTGCGAATGAGGAAAATGATTGAAGGCAGCTGTAAACTCACAACAAATGTACAGACAAGACAACTGCTAGGGCAGCAGTTTTCTCTTTCTAGAGGTGTTCCCAGCATATTTTAATAAAATTGTTGTTTAACTCTGGTAGAGGTTGCTGCAGTGCAATTTTTGAGCTATTTTAAAGGAGTTAAATATTTCCATGATAAAGATTTTTATCAAAATATATTGGGAGCACCAGTAAGAGAGAGAGAGAGAGAGCCAGTCTTAGCAGCTGCCATCTTTGTGCTTCAAACTTTTTAACTGCGACTCAAAAAAATCTGCTGAATTCAAACCATGGAAAGGGTGAAGTGTGACAGTTCATTTTTTGCATCTGATCTCCTAACTGTGTTTAGGAAGTTGGTGTAATATCCTCAATAGACCCTTGGATGTATCTTTCCCTGGAGAAGGAAAGAAGGGGAGCAGTAATAGTGCTAGAATGAAGGGAAAGGAGCAGTGCTCCCTGTAAGGGGTCTGTTCCACTCTGTGGGCCCCTTCTATTTCTGCATGACAACAAGACTGTGTTGTACTGCTGTCTCCAGATGACTGGAGATTGTGTCACGCATCATTGCTGAACTGTTTGGATTGCTGAACTCCAAGCTACACAGCCACGTAGGAACAAAGAGGAGTCTTTGGAGTTGTGCTAAAAATAACCGAAAAGATGTATTGATTTGATGCATTTTGCAACTTGAGACTTCCTCCTTCAGCAGTCACGGGTTCGGTTCTATCAAACAATAATGGAAGCAGTTTTTACTTAGAGTAATTTTTCAGTTGCTTCCAAACAAGTTTTAATACTTGAAACAAGGTGAGCCAATACATTTGAAATCTTTTCACTGATCTCTTCTTAGTGTGGATTGATGCCACCCCTCTTGGTTCTGTTCTCTCACTAGTAGTATATAGTCCAGGAAATGTGTACTAGAGCAGTGCTTCCCAAACTGTGGATAGGGACCCACCAATGGGTCATGAGCCAGTTTTTGGTATGTCATGAAATGTTTTTGAAATATTAAAAAAAATAACTTTGCCAGCACCCTTGCCCAGTTGCCAAAGAAAAATAGTTAGCTGGTATGAGGTAATTTGCATACCCAAATTAAAATGTCACATTTTCCAATTTTCTCTAGTAACTGGGGTGCCATAGATCACATGTGAACCCAGTTTCATCCTTTTGTCCTGGAAGACCCTAACTGGGTTTCTTTCTTGCCAGTTCAGCTTTCTGGGTACCCTGGAATGACTGTAAAGATTTGGGGAAACATTCCTTGAACTTCATTTCTACGGAGATTCAAGCAGATACCTATACACTCATACTATATGTAAGGTCTCTAGAAGCCTCGGAAGCACAAAACCCAATTATTCATTAATCATTTATTATAAATAAATAAAATACTCCTTCCTTAAATTATTAATACATTATTAAGAGCAATATTTTATGTATTAATAAATTATTGGTTATTAATAAATAAAATATTTCTATATTTTTTGTCTGTTGGGTCATGATTAATAGTGGGTCCCGATGCTATAAAGTTTGGGTAGCACTGCACTAATAATAAATAGTACTACTAAGTGCACATGCCTGGTCTCTCCAGATGGAGGAAGTGTATGCCATGGTTATGCTGACTCATGAGAACAAGTGTGTGTGTGTGTGTGTGTGTGTGTGTGTGTTGGCTGCCTGATGCAATTGACCATGTCTGCAATGTGCCTTACATGTAACTTAGTCACAGTCTGGCATCCTTGTGTCAGGGGAGAAACTTTTGCAACTCTGAGGCATCCACTGGCATTTCAAGTGCTTGCACTTCCAGCCATGGCCGGGAAGTACTGGCTAAAGATGTGGGCTGCATTTTGGCATTTGTCTGCTTTGTGTGTTTGCAGGCTTTGAGAGAGAGGACGTCCACGAATAACGGGGAGACGATCACCAGCCTTCCCATCAGTATTCCCCTCAGCACAGTACAGCCTAATAAGCTCCCTGTTAGTATCCCCTTGGCCAGCGTAGTCCTACCTAGCCGTGTTGAGAAGGTGGTGAGTAAGGGTGCCTTGCTGTATTTTTTCTATAGCCTGCTATGTCCTAACTGGAGATAAACCATATTACGCCCTACGGTATATTTTAACTGTGCTTGTGGGGCTTTCCAAACATTCACCCTGCATGGGTAGCTCTGACCCTCTGTCTCTTCCTGAAACATTTGTTTTCTCTTGAGGGATCCAATGCATGGCACAAATTCCTGAGAATTTCTACTCTCCTTAAAAGCATGTTTCTAATTCTCACAAATTCTAGTTAGTATTCTTCCTACCTTTGTTTTAACATTCAACATAGTAAAGTGTTGTGTTTGGAGGCTGAAAGCCCAGGTTTTCATCCTTTTTCAGCTGTTACCACTGAGAAGCTTTGGACTAGTTGCTGGGTTTCATTTTGTTAGCCTATCCTGTGTCAGAGTGGTTTGTTTGAATACGAGAGCATAGTTTGTATGATGTATAAAGTATTATAACCCAGTGGGGATGAGTCATGCAAAGGGCACTTTCTCTTCCTAGTGGCAGGTTGAAATGGCTCCTTCTGACACAATAAAGGTCCCTTGAATAAATGTGTGCTCTCTGACCCCATCAAACTAACCTTTTGTGGTTAATACCTATCAGTAGTGTAACCTTTTATGTGAACAGCAATCAAAGCTTTACTCTCCTTCTTCTAGAGAAGCACACCTAGCCCTGTCTACCAGAACCGTGACTCCTTTCCAACACTTGAAAAACAACTTGGTGCTAGTTCTCATAGCAGCATTAGTAATGCTGCTAGCAACAAGCCACTGACTTTGGCTACCTCAGGTGAGTTTCTCCATTTTTTCTCTTGTTTGGTTTTGAGCCTTCTGGCCATTCGGAAATGAAAAACGATGGACAGTTTAGAAATTGCTGTGAGGATGAATTGGCACTCCTGAGCTCTGTGGAGGAAGATTGGGAATTCAGGTGTAATAAATACATTTTGTTTATGAACATGTGACCAGAGTCACTGTTTGTAATTCTTTCAGCCAGGGAATCATACCAAACTTGAAACAGTTCAGAAAGGTTTTTTCTCAGTGAACCAGAAGAGTACCCATCTCTTGAATACTTTGCACATAAGCTGGAACCACGGAGTGGTCACCAGTTGAAAATAAGTGGTTTGGGCACTTCTGTATGATTTATGTTTTTTTTAATCCTATCCTGTTTACTTTTTAAAATGGTTTTTAAACCTTTCTTTACATAAAATGTTCATTGTATAGAATTGCACTGCAAGCAAGAGCTTGATATTTTGCATGATGTAGATCTGAATCATTTCTTCAACTTCATGTCTAAACTTAGAAGTTAAATACTGATGAACCAGAACAAAACCCAAACGTTTAGTGGTTCACCGCCCTCCAGTCCTCACAGAAGCCAATTGGAGAACATTTCATTAATTGAGATTTCTGCCCCTTCTGTAAGCCTTTACATGTGCAGCATAAGTGGTGATGTCCAGGAGATAAGTACATGAACGACTGCAAGATAATTGACAAAGGTGTTTTCCCCACAATTTGTCCTTTACAAAGAAAAGCACTATTTCACAAGTTCATAAGGGAGTAATAAAGTTAAATTTTAAGAATCTACATTTTTAAATTGAGTTTATTTTAGATCACATTATTTTTAAAAGAGAAGCTTGTGGTTGCAACTAAAAAATAACATTCAATCTCCCTTGATTACTGAATCATGCTGATTCACATTGTGTTCATTTTGTATGAATATTTTGGTTTTTTGCTGCTTTATTTGGCCTATGTTTGTAAATAATAGCCATTGGCTGCCTTTTCGATCCCAATAGGGATGGAAAGCTATGTTAGAAACATTTTTTAATAAAAATAAATCATAGATGTTCTTACCCTTTTGTCCAGGTTTTTCTTACTTGTCTGGCTCTACATCAGTTAATGGGACTCTTTCAAGCAGCCCTGCCCAGCTTAACCATGGCCTTGACCACACAACTCTGGAGGATGTGTCCAGTTCGGGAAGCATGTTCAATTCGGTGGGGTCTCGGAGCTCCACTCCACAGCAGCCCTCATTGCTTCTAATGCCGTCACGAAATTCTGGTGAAAACTCCCCTGCCCATCAGCATTCTGCCAGCCCCAGGTTGAATGGGATCTCCCAAGGCGTGGGTGGAGTTCTGCAGTATGTGGACTCTCAAAAACTGTTTGTTGAGGGAACCAGGAGTGATATGCAACCAGACCTGGCTTACTCTGATCCAGAAAGTGAGAATAAGCGGAGGATTATCTTCACCATCTCTCCTGCCACAGGGACGATCAAGCATTCTCCATCCAACAAGCACAGCCCTTTAACTGCAAGCATCCGGATGGAGTGTGGCCCAGCATATGGGCAGGATGGGAAGAAACGTGGCCGGAGGAAGCGGTCCTCAACAGGGATGCCAAGTGTGAACTCTGGGGTGTCGCCAAAGCGCAAGTCATTGCCGACAGTGGCAGGTCTTTTTGCTCAACCTTCAGGGTCTCCCCTTAATATCAACTCAATGGTGAGGTTTGAAAATTTTAGTTCAGAGTGGATTGATTTTAAATTGGCCAAAGGGTGGAAAAGGCTAATGAAATCATTTATTTAATCATAAAATTCCCACTTTTTATTAGGGAGTATCGAAATAATAAGAGAGATGAAAGGCCTAGGATTTAACCCCACTGCTCTTGTAAAATCTTGCTATGGATTCTCTTACTGTGTGATTTGGGGGGGGGGTAGAGAATAGGCTTGTATTGGCTTTGTTATTCTGAGAAAAAGAATTGTGACTGAATCTTATTGAAATTAGTAGGATTTAATTTAATTGTGACTTTCTCATTGATTTCAGTGAGACTTAAAAAGGAGTCTCTTGGGATGCAACCCATAATTTGTTGTGATTATCATTTCCTTGAGTATCTCATTACTGGTTATTGTAAATGTGAAAACATTTAAGGCTGAAGCAGTCTTTACATAACGTCAGAGGGTGCACTATAAACTGAGTGTGTATATTTATATGGTTCAAAGACTAAAAGTTTTATAACTAATAGTCATTGGTAGACCTTCATAAGAACCCCCCTGCTGGATGAGTCCAAAGGGTCAATTCAGTCCAGTATTTCGTTCCTTTCAGATACCGACCAGATATATTTGGGAAACCCATGAGTATGAAGGCAACAGCTTTCACCTTCTGCTCTCATTTTTGTCTCCACTTAGCTGCCTACCAGCCATATCTCCAATAGCCATTGACAGGCCTATCTTTTTCCTTACATTTGGTTCCTGGAGTCTAGGCATAGACTTGCCCTAAGCGTGAATCTTACTTGGTGGCATTGACATATACAGGGTGACCATAATGAACCAGGTTATATGTGTGGCAAAATATACTCCCAGCCTCCCATGGCCATTGTCTGGAGAACAGTGTATTGCTGTTCTCCTCTGTTCCTAACAATACAGCAGTTAGCCACATTGTCTTATACAAAATTCTTGTATTAAAAACAAAATTAACTCAACCCTACCCTTCCTAACAATGCCAGCTGCTTCTCCTTCTTCCCCACCTTAATGGTTTTTTTTTTCTGTCTATCTTCCTTAGGTCAGTAACATTAACCAGCCTTTAGAGATAACAGCTATTTCTTCCCCTGAAAACTCCCTGAAGAACTCTCCTGTTCCATACCAGGACAATGACCAGCCTCCAGTGCTGAAGAAGGAGAAACCCCTTGTACAGACCAATGGTATCCATTACTCGCCACTGACTTCTGATGAGGAGCAGGGCTCTGAGGATGACCGCAACAGCACCAGGTAAACTCAATAATAATAGTAATAGTAATAGTAATAGTAATAGTAATAGTAATAGTACAGGTATTTATATACTGCCTTTCTTGGTCGTCAGATTTCTCCTCAGACTTTAATTCAAGGCGGTTTACATAGGCAGGCTGTTTAAATCCCCGTAGGGATTTTTACAATTAAAGAAAGGTTCTGTCTTTCAAGAACCACACAACATTTCAGATGGAACTTTTGCAGTCTGTTATCACTTTCTGACCTCCTCGCACACAGGCTGACAAGCAGCTGCTTCCGAAGAGCAGGTGGAGGAATAACTCAGCTCAGCTTGTCAGCTGCTTCAAGGTCTCGCTGTTCATGGTGCCGGTGGCTTCGAACTGGCGACCTTCAGATGTTATCTTCAGGCAGTTGGAGGCTCAACCCTCTAGACCAGACCTCCTGCTCTCAAGCGACATTGTGCCATCTCATGCTTTTTTCTTGCATTAGGGCTGCTTTACATGACCGCATCCCATGCCTTCTTCCCCAAAATGTTTAAGATCAGGAGTAGAACGGCAATGTTTAAACAATATAATCAATTAGCTTGATTAAAAACAACTTCATAGATTAAAAAGATGTTCTTGATTAATTGAAAAACTTAAAAGGAATTAAAACAAATATTTTAAAAATTGAAAATGTTGCCCCTTGGAAGATATTCCCACTTTTTTCTCTTATAGGAGAGAATGTCCCTTATGAAGTGCTGGTAGCGCACACACTCATGCATTTTTCAAAAGCAGAGAGTCTCCTTTTTTGCCTCAGGAAGATTATTTTAAGCTTATGAAAACTTAAATGATGATTTTATTGTTCTGGTGTTCATATATTGTCTCTCTCATATACTCAAGGTGGTTTACATAGGCAATGAACATAAACTCCATTTTCCAATGGGATTTATAGAAGTATTATTCCATTACAAAATCTCATAGAACCTCCATTTCTCCAGATGTTTCCCTTCATAGTCAGTAATCATCTTGGCTGCTGGCTCTTGTACTTTCCAAGCTCTTGCAGGCAGCTGCACCAAACTTCAGACCAGTTTTTCATGGATGTTATCTGTTTTTTGCCAGCTGACTCCTCCACACTCCACTCCTCCACAGAGAAACACCAGTGGCCCCTCAGTCTCCCAATGTTTTGGTCTCCTATCTGACACTGATCCTGTTTAGCTTTTTCAGGCAAGGTGATTGCTCAACTTCCAGTGCACACTTCCTGCCTGAGAATACATTTTATACTTGTATTTTTAAAACAGACTACATTTCAGCAAGGCCGTCAAAGCAGTGTACTGTACAGTCATGCTGAAAATGCAATTAAAATAACACAATACATGATAGAAGCATTGAAAACAGCAGCACATAAACTGCCATACAGTAAGTGAAAATTTTTCAGTAAGGCTGAATTCAGATGAGATTTATAAATGGCTTGGGACTTTAGTATCTAAGGTCTCCCTTCTCCCACCTGCATGTCATGGTTATATTCTGAGGTCGCTTTTCAGAGTTCTCCTGCTGTCAGAAGTTGGATGTGTGGTGACTAGAGTTGGGGCCTTCTTGGTTGTGGCATCCCATACCTAGAATACAAGGTTCAGCGAGGTCCGCCTAATGTCAAATTTGTCCTTTTGGAGCAAAGCAAAGACCTTATTTGCTCAAGCCTTCCAGTATTAATTAGCTGTTTTAATTGTTTCTTACCCTTGCATTTGGTGTGTATTGTTTTTATGCTGGATTTCTAATACTGCATTGTTTGCCACTCTGCAAGTCTTCTAGCTGAAGTGGCATATACTTTCTAAAAATAAATAATCAGACTGTATTCCTATTTAGCAGAGAAAACCTCACTTTGTGTTTCTTTGTTGTATGTGCTTTGGGGTGACCAAAAGAGGTGTATTTAATTATGAGATAATAGAACTTAATCCCCATTTCCCCTCTTTTTGTTCCTAGAATTGAGAGGAAAATTGCAACGATATCACTGGAAAGCAAATCTCCACAAAAACCAATGGAGAATAGTAAGTGTGACAGCATTGACTTTTTGGTGTTAATGTCAACATGGCAGTCAGTTTGGCCGGTTGGAGCAACTTGGTGGGGAGCCTTCTGTTCTTACAGCGTGATCTGTCAGGGGTTGACAAAATGGAACCCTTTAGTGATGGTGTCCATACTGAGAAGGAAGATGTTTGTTTGTGATGGTAGACATCCCTTTGACATTCACCCTCTGCCCTCAGTACAGTGAATGCTTGAAACTGCCTTCTTCTGAGTCAGAGTATTGACCTGTCTAGGCCTGTCAGCCAGCCATTCTGACAGCATTTCTCCAGGACCTCAAGCAGAGAAATCCCTCTGTATTGCCTGCTACCTGGTATTTTTAACTGGAAATGTTTTTTAAAGAGAACAATTTTATCTCAAGTCTGATAACAAAAAGTCTGTCTGTCTGTCTGTCTGTCTGTCTGTCTCTCTCTCTCTCTCTCTCTCTCTCTCTCTCTCTCTCTGCAATTTAGGCATCAGCTTAACTGGGAGGAAGCAAGCCAATGAGAATATGAACAGCAGTAAATGGAAGTCCACCTTTTCTCCAATTTCTGACATCAACCTGACCAAAACAGTGGACAATCCTTTGCAGGCAGTGCCATGTCTGAGCCAGAACTCCCTCTTTGCCTTCAGGCCACCCTCCTCTGAAAACAGCTCAGCCAGTGACACCAAGGGTTCATCCCATGCAAGGAAACACTCAGCCCTGTCCACCACTGGTTCAGAAGGACTCGGCCAAAGTACAAACTCCATGAACGGATTTGCTCACAATGGCGGGCTGCCGGGGGACATTGGTTTACATAGCTTTATCGATGGTGCTTCGCTCCCACACAAAGGCACTGATGTGATGGCACCGGTGCTTGGGAGCTCCTGCTCGCTGGGGTTTCTGGGGCAGCGAAACAAAGAGGCTGGAGTCTCTGAGATGAATCCCTTCTTGGGCAAAAGGCAGCTAGAGACCTTGGGTTCCTCTAAAGGAGAAGACTTAAACTGGCCAGGCCCCAAAAGCAGAGAGGCCAGCGAGCTGAGTGTCCGTTTGAGTGGCTCTTCAGAGAAGGCCTTGGTGCTGCACAATGGCAAAATTGGCAAAGGGCGAGAGCGGGATGTGGAGTTAAAGAATGGCCATAACATCTTCATTGCCGCTGCTACTGCCACTGTACCCTCAGGTGGCCTTCTCAATGGCAAAGGTCTCTCCACAGCTTCTGCCATCGCCAATCCAGCTGCCACCTCTGCTCAGACGCACCATCCTTTCTTGAACTCCTTAACCACTGGCTCACAGTTCTCCCTCAGCCCAATGGTGACAAATGCCTCGGTACTGCAGTCCTTATTCAGTTCAATGCCAGCCACCGGTCTGGTCCACGTATCATCGGCTGCAACCCGTCTAACCAACTCTCATACTATGGGGAGTTTTTCTCCTGGGGTTACAGGTGGAACAGTTGGAGGTAAGTGGGATTTCAAGTTCTTTTCTAGTCATCTTGGGGTACTGTGAGTTCATTGGTACCTTTAACACCTGTTAACTTTCCCTCTGGCAGACAATTACAAGCCTTTTTCTTTTAAGGGAACTTTTTTCCAGTATGATGCATCTGTTTGAGGATCTCTCTGTTTCTCTGTGAGAAACTGTGTTTGAGTTACTGTTGATTCTGAGGTGTGTGATTGTCAAGTAAAGGGTGTGTAGTGGGGGCGGAGTCTGTGTGGATTTTGGTTTCTGTGGGTATCCATCACCCACTCCTCTTGCAGTTCTACAAACATTTACAAATCCAAATACCTCTAGGATTGGGGGGAAATGGCAGTAGCTTTCTGTAGGAAGTTGTTTTCTAGAGCAGGCATCTGCTAGAATTTTTCAACTGCTGAGTCCTGTCAAGGGATTGTAGCTTTCTGAATGATTCTAGTTAGCTAAGTAACTGTTGCCAAAAAGGTGGATCAGAAATCGAGGTAACTGAGTTATTGAGTTCAGCCACCATTTTCTTCCTTGGAGCTTCTAGAAGCTGAAAAGAGGCAGGTAAGTGAGTGAGTCTCTCTGTTTCCTGGGTTATGTACCATCGCTGATCATTTGCCTGCCGCTGTTTTCATGCTGCATAATGTACGTCTGGCTGTGGCCACTACAGTTTTAATTTTTTTGGCTTGCTTGCTTTTTTGTTCTGCTTTTCTCACTGTGACTGTACAAATTCCATCTGCTGAGTTTTTTTTTTCTCTCCTGTTTGCAGGTATTTTTAACCATGTGGTGCCTTCTTCCTCCTCCACATCCTCTTCTTCCACTTCCTCTTTTTCCTCCTCCACTTCCTCTCTTCACTTTGGAGCCACTCTTGGCAACAGCACTGTTTCTAGCTGCACAGTGCTAAGCTTAAATCCTCTTCAGATTGCAGCCAGCTCTCCATCATTCCACGTGCCCACTAACCCAATACCATCAAACGAGACCCAGTCTGCTCAGAATATCAACCGAGCAGTGGCACATACCTCTCTTCATACCCCTCCTCCTCCACCTAATGTCTCGTTGCCTCCTCCACCTCCCCTCCTTGCCTCTAACTCTGAACCTGTCCTTCTGCAGAGCTTGTCATCCCTGCCGGCTGCTGAGGCATTCTTGCCACCATCATCCACTGCTAACTCAGCTTTGTCTATTAAACTAGCTTCTCTTCAGCACAAAACCTCCCGCCCTTCCTTCACTGTCCACCACCCGCCTCTGCCCCGCTTGCCACTGGCTCAGGCCACGCCTGGGATCCCACAGTCCAACGCAGCTGGCACGCCTGCTATGTGGGTCACCCTTGGCATGCAGTCTCCTTATGCTTCGCACCTCTCTGGCGTTAAGCCACGATAACAAGCTCAACTTAACTTAAGCGTACATGCTTTGTAAGGTAAGGCTGGGGGTATGGGTGAGAATAAAAGGTTTGTCCTACATAAGGAATTATGTGCCTTTCCTTTCAGCATTGGTTGTTTTGCCTTTCCCTTGGTTTGGAAAGTCTGAGAAATTGACAGGCAGGGTTGCATGTGTATGCATGCGCACACACTATGCATGAGTGGTAGAGCAAATGCTTTCATACAGAAGTTTCCATGTTCAGTCCCACACAACCCACTTAAAAGGATTAGACCTTGGAAAAAGCTCTCCTCTGCGTGAGATCCTGGGGAGCAACTGCTCGCTAAGAACATTGGAAGATTCCATCTAGTCCAGCATTTTCTTTCTCACAGTTGCCAACCAGATGCCTCCAGGAAGACCACAAGCAGGTCATGAACGCAGTGTTGTTTCCTAGGAAACTAGTATTCGCCCCGAGACTCTATATAGCTATCATTACCTATCCCAATACAACCCTGGAGAAAATGAAGCAGTGTTCTGACTTGATGTAAGACAGTCCCCATAGTTCAGGGGTAGAGAACTTCTTTGAATGCTGAATGCTCTTGGTTCAATTCTTGGCATCACCAGTGCGAAGGTAACTGGACTGAGAAACGCCCCTGGAGAGCAGCTACCAGTCAGAGTAGGCAAGACCAAGGTAGGTGGATCTTGGAATAAAGCAGCTTCATCAATAAATGTTCATATCTGAAATTCTGGGCTTTCCAACACCTTAAGGAAACCATTCTCCTGTGTTACTAATCCGAGAATATTGGACTTTTCCTTCAGTCTTGCCCCACAACATGCTGGCCCAAACACAATGGAATTTGGAAGTCATTTTGGGTCAGGAAACTGTACTTGCTATGTGACATACAACATATGCAGGAGTTGCACTTTTCTCCATGTGAGGAAATCCTTGCGTGAAGTAATGTTGCCTAAGCCAATGCATTTCTGAAGTTGCAGTACTAGTGTTTGATGTCTTTTCAGCTTCACCAAAGGAGATGATGAGCATATGTTCCACTTTGTCTCTCTTCCTGCTTCCCCTTATCTTGTTGCTTTCTTGCAAATGAGCCTACAAGTTATTAGCCTTCATAATTCTGTAATTGCCTGAGTAAGCAATCAGAGACCATTGACTGCTTGGAGAAATAACTTAGTCTTATGTAGTTGCTTTATTTCTATTACATTTTTATCCCACCCTTCCACTTAAGGAGCTCAGGGATAATGTACATGTCCTGCCCCTAATTTTATCTTAAGCAACCAGGTGAAGTAGGTTGGACTTGGAGAGTGACCAGCTGATGGTCATCCACTGAATTTCATGACTGAGCAGTGATTTGAACCCAGATCCCTTCAGTCTGACATCCCTAACCACTATGCAGCATTGACTTTCAAAAGCATTACAGTCAGTTCCCACTGCTCACATATTCGTGACCCACAGATTCATGTATTTGCAAGCAGCAGGGGTGACTCCTACCTTGCCATTTGCAAGGTAAGTGTCCAGAAGGTCAGAGCCTGCAGGGACTCTCTGAATGACATCTGCAACCAGTATGGACCCCTTTAAAATGGCAGGTGGAAGCAAACTTCCCTCTGCCAATTTAAAGGGGTCTGCGCTGTTCAGGTGCACCATTCCAAAGGTGCCTGCAACCTCCAGAAGTCGCTGCTGGGTTGAAGAAGCCAGCAGAGACCTTGCAAAGGCTGTAGGCACCTTCAAAGAGGTGCCCCTGACCAGCGGAGTGATTTAAAATGTGGAAGCCTTCACTGTGGGGAGGGTGAAAGTGACTAAATCAACCAAAGCATGGGAGAGGGAGAAAAGCTAGTTGGTGCACTTCTGATTTTCT
The DNA here is from genome assembly GCF_035046505.1 of Tiliqua scincoides. NCBI lineage: Eukaryota > Metazoa > Chordata > Lepidosauria > Squamata > Scincidae > Tiliqua > Tiliqua scincoides. The sequence goes on along the minus strand of NC_089828.1, from coordinate 33,147,286 downwards.
CCATAATGCACTAGCAAACATTTCTCCCACCCCCCCACCCCCTTGTGTTAGTCAATTGATTTAGTCAATTTCACCCTCCCGATGGTGAAGGGCTTTGCATTTCAAAGGGGTCAGTGCTGGTCTGGTCACAGGTGCCACTTTGAAGGTCCCTGCAGCTTCCAGAAGGTCTGTGCTGAATTGAGGAAGCCAAAAGAGACCTTCAGAAGGCTGCAGGCATCTTTAAAGTCATACCCGCAACTAGCACAGACCCATTTCTGTGACAGATCAGGAGAGAGATCTTGGGGTGGTGGTGGACAGGTCGATGAAAGTGTCGACCCAATGTGCAGCGGCAGTGAAGAAGGCCAATTCTATGCTTGGGATCATTAGGAAGGGTATTGAGAACAAAACGGCTAGTATTATAATGCCGTTGTACAAATCTATGGTAAGGCCACACCTGGAGTATTGTGTCCAGTTCTGGTCGCCGCATCTCAAAAAAGACATAGTGGAAATGGAAAAGGTGCAAAAGAGAGCGACTAAGATGATTACGGGGCTGGGGCACCTTCCTTATGAGGAAAGGCTACGGCGTTTGGGCCTCTTCAGCCTAGAAAAGAGACGCTTGAGGGGGGACATGATTGAGACATACAAAATTATGCAGGGGATGGACAGAGTGGATAGAGAGATGCTCTTTACACTCTCACATAATACCAGAACCAGGGGACATCCACTAAAATTGAGTGTTGGGTGGGTTAGGACAGACAAAAGAAAATATTTCTTTACTCAGCGTGTGGTCGGTCTGTGGAACTACTTGCCACAGGATGTGGTGCTGGCGTCTAGCCTAGACGCCTTTAAAAGGGGATTGGACGAGTTTCTGGAGGAAAAATCCATTATGGGGTACAAGCCATGATGTGTATGCGCAACCTCCTGATTTTAGAAATGGGTTAAGTCAGAATGCCAGATGTAGGGGAGGGCACCAGGATGAGGTCTCTTGTTATCTGGTGTGCTCCCTGGGGCATTTGGTGGACCTCTGTGAGATACAGGAAGCTGGACTAGATGGGCCTATGGCCTGATCCAGTGGGGCTGTTCTTATGTTCTTATTTAAACTGCACAGGAGAAGCTTCTGAAGCGTCCACTGGCCATTTAAAGGGGTCCATGCTGGACCCCTTACACCTACCCCATTGATAGCAAATTTGAAGATACTGAACTATCTGCTAAGTTTTCTTGGAACCTAATCCTAGTCGTAACAAGAACTGACTGTATATAAAATATGCTTTTATTGAACTATTTCTTTGCCCTTCAGTAATAATAATAATAATAATAAAACTTTATTTTTATCCCGCCCTTCTCCCTAACGGGACCCAGGGCGGCTACAAGATATCACAATGGTTTCCAAAACAAAATAATGCTGTAGGTAGGGCAATATGTTTCTAAGCAACTTCTTACCTACTGTCCCTACCTGGTGGATGTTTGCGTGTGTTTTTTCTTCCTCAACCTGAACTACTATACTAAAAAAATACTTCCAAAACACAAGAGGCAGTATTGAGTCTTACTTAAAAAAACAAAAACAACTTTATGAATAAGTATTGAAAAACTGAATAGGGACTCTCTTATTAATCAAGACTCTCTATCATAGGCTAACAATGCCTTATTGATTCTTAGCTTATTCAATAGTCCTCCTTAATCTTTCCCTCAGCTATTACTGATGTTTTGTTTCATCTCCCAACTTGCTTGTGAAATACTCACCACCTCCCTTGGAAACCAGGCTCTTCCAAATTCCAGTTCAAATTTTAGTTCCCTTCTGGCTTAGTGGGATGCTCTTGTGTGTTGTGTTACCATAAAATAACTTAAAAAAAAAAAAGACTAAGACAGCAGCACTAAACATCCTTCCACTGCAGATTCTTGGGGCAGAGCATGTCTGTTGTCAGCAGTTCTCAAAGGCTTTCTTAAAAATGAAAGCAGCAGGATAGAGGCTGTGTGAATCTCTCTTGAAAGCATTGAGGTTGCTGCTGGGAAGGCTCTGTTCCTTGTGGAGGCTAATCTAGTGTCTTCATGTGATGCCAGAGCAGGACCTCCATGGAAGGTTTCAGGTGCTGGGGATTTCCTACTTTTATTCCTGATTCATTAAAAGATCTCTGTCTCTAGGAGGAAGGGTGGGTGAAGGGATTGCACCATTGAGGCAAGTGCCTTCCATACCTACCCTATGTATCTTTATCAGTTAAAAATGGTAGGAGAGGGAACAAGATACTGGATATTATATGGCAGAATTAATACATTAAGTGAGGATGAAGGTATTGGGAGGTGGAGAGAATAGAAATGGTAGAATTAAATGGTATTTTAAAATGGTGGTTGTAAATTACTTTGAAGACTTGAGGGTCAAAAAGCAGGGTATATGTATAGTAATAAGAACTCCAGAAAAGGATTATAAACACTACAAAAATGTTTGCCTTGTTCACCCAGACTTAGTTTCTTATTTGTCATATATAAGAAATGAGTCTCATATTGGTACTACACAATATCTGAGGAAGCTCTGATGCCATAGTAGCCACTGTCTGATTTTTTTAAAATGCTATTCTAAACTGATTGGCATCCTTTCATCTTCTTTTTTCCTATCTTCCCCTATGTTTTATGTGTCACAGGTAACTAGGATTTCTACCTCAACCCAATGTGACCTATGCAAGGACAACGTGGACCAACTTCTCTCAGCTTCCACTGAAGGTGCTCTCCTGGAATGTTCAAGGGTTTCTGCTTTTTTTCCTGTCTCACTCTCTTGCTTACTCTCACTACTGGACAAAAACAAAGTCATAAATAAAACAAGAGGAAATAAAATGCTACTGTGAATCTAAGTTAAAAAAAATTATATATATATATTCAAACTGCAGAAGAAAATGCTTAGAAATGGCTCCAGTTTGTATTGTTAATAGTTTAGATATTTATATATTTTTAAATGTTATACGCAAAACACATACGCAGTTTTGATGACTTTGTTCCACCTGAAGTTGTAGAACTGAATAACAGGATGAATTTAATAACTAACATTGAAATCTAATAATTCTTTCTCTGACTGAAATAAAGGACTGGCACACCAGCGGAGATGTAACAAGGCTTCTCTTGGTGCTATTAACGTCCGACAGAAACTGTGCCTCTCCAGTCTGATCCCATGGTGCTTTCTGCCTGGTGAGATATCCAAGCCACGTGTTCCTTGCCTACATTTGGCATCTTATTTATTCCGCCTGCTCTTGTTGACGTTACAAGAACTGGCTGGCTTTTGTAAGGGAGCGAAATATTAGGGGTTGGCATGCACAGGCTCTGTTTTATAGATCCACCCATTGCTGTAATGCATATTGCAAGCAGGAAGACTATAATGACCCATACCCTAACTGAATTGCAGCTTTGGTGCTCAGTGGGAATCTTCCCCCACAGTTGTTCAGGCTCACAGGTACATTTTTGAATAGGTGCTCTGCCTTAACCATGTGACAACCAAAGGGGTTTCATTAAGTCGAGGGCCAGTCCACTGGGTGAATTTTCTTTTTCTTGACTGTAAATAATGGTGGCTCTGTTGCAGAGATCCCTGCCCTTCTGGGTGGTTGTTTTGCCTTGGGCAATAAAGTATTAGAAAATATTTCCATACAGACAGCCACTATAGGACCTTTCTCCACATGCTTTCTGCTCTAAAACTAGACAGGCAAACTTTTGTCTTTATCTCCCAAGTTCTGTTTCCCTTCTGTTAAGACTCCAGTGGCTTAACAGCAGTCTTGGTTTTCTCTCTTTTTGTTTGTGTTTGACATACCATCTTTCATGTTTGCTTTGCTTGGGAATCCAGTCATATAGACTTCTCCCATGTACCCGCACTCCCATGGTGGACAATAATCCAACCAGTAGTTTTTGCCCTCTTTTGAGGCTACAGTAGGCAGTTAAGGGTGGTTGATTCATTCTTTGGTCCTTAGGAAGCAAGGATTTCTCATCTACCCTGGTGCTTTTCAGCAATTCATTCCTTGTGGATGCTCTAAGATGAAGTTGTTCCGAGGGCATCAGCCACCTGTGCGCTAAGCGTCATGGTCTCTGGCATTGATCAGGCCATTTGCAGTAAAACTTGACAAAATGGATAAACCTAATGCTAGAGCAGAATTATTTCAACTTCATTTTTTGGTTGGTTTGCTCTAATGTATTTTTCATTAGCAACATTTTGATACTTGATTGAGAAATGGCTTGGCCTTTTGTATATTTTATTGACTTAAAGAGTGCTTGCTTTTTGTAATGCTTTTACTTTCAGATAGATTTTAATGTTTCACTCCTACATCCAAGAAACATACACCACAACCTCTGGATTGTGTTTTCACATTTAACAAATTTGGCGGGGGCCCTTAATTTGTGTCTTGATGATGATCAGTATACAGACAAGGCCCGCTACTTCTGGGAAGCAACTAGTACATAAGGATGTGATGACAATTTGTAAACAATTCATTTGCTTTTCAGTTATTTTTATTAGATTGCATTCATAGTAAATCTGGGAGGGTGGCTATAAAGGGTTGCTTTTCTTTAATTTATTCAAACATGTAGAAGGTGGGGGGGGAATGACAACCTGGCCTCAATGGAGCATCACTCTTCACGTAGGATACCTTTTGAACTGAAGTACACACAAAAAATAGTTTCAGTAACAACGCAAGTGAGATTTCAGCAGTGCAAGGTATAAGGATTTTGGTGTTTCTATGTAATGCATTTCTGGTTTTATGATGAGTGGGGTCAGGGTCACATGAAAGGTGCTCACTGTCTTTGTCCTACTTCTGTCAGCTTCGAAATATTCCACTTCTAAGCTTTGTATTGCCCTCTTGCATAGAAAAGTTTTATGGCTCTGAGAGTGACACATCCCACAACAATATTCCCAGTCTGCATCCTTTCTCTGCTCCTTTATTTTAGAGCTCAACCTGGGCTGCTTATGACTTTGACGGAGGCAGGGAGGGACAGGTGACACCACCAGGTGTGTGCTGCCCTCTTCCTAAGGTGGCAGCCCTTCCCTCACTAGGGTTCTGCAAAACAAAACAGAACAGAACAAAAAAAATGTTTCTTTTATATCCTGTGTTCAATGCATTGCCAACAGAGGGGTAACCTGCTTGGGTTTATCTGTTGTAAGCTACATGTTCCCATTGTAGTGTCCTAAATGGAGTTTAGGTGGAAGACCCTGCTTCCCCCATACTACCCTGTCTTTGCAGATTGTTCAGGGGAAAAAATGCCTTTCCAGGATCTATTTATGTAGCCATCCAGGTGGTCAGTCGCCTGGCACATCCAGCGTAATGAAAGGTGCATTCCCTGCTTGTGAGTGCCACACAGTTCTGTGCATCCCTTTGCTTGGCATCATGCATTTCTACAGATTTCTCTTACCTGATAATTGTATGACTAGGCTGCCAAATTTGTATTTTGCCTTTTCCAACTTCCCTTGATGTGGGGAGATAGGACTGTTACACCAGGGATGGAAAATTAGTTGACTTTTTTAGCTGTCTTGGGGGTGGGTACATTCAGAAATAGATTACACCTGGGGAGAACACTCAGACTTCCTGTGGCTTCTAATGGAAGCCAACTATCATTTTGTGCATCCAGGGCAAGGCATTACACATGCGCCCACAATTATCATCCATACATTGGGGGAGACTCTTGTGCCAGGTCCTTGGTATCTTTCTTGGTCAACAGGAAGCACTTTGTTTTTAGCAAAATGGTAAATACTGGTACCATGCAGAAGCCATGGATTTTCTGTGCATCTAGAGCCTAAACATCACCATGCTTCTTGACATCAGTGTCACTTCTTTTGCATTGTTTAGAAAAATACAGCTAACTTGACAATCTTAAATCCCTTGTTTGCACTCTAGATGCCATTATCTTGCCCTTTTCTTCAGCTTATCCTTGGCTGCAGGTATGCCATTGTTAGAGATTTCAAGCCTTGACTCATCTCCTTTTAATTTTGAGAAATCTTGGAGCACTTTTGTGACCCAGTGATGACCCTAGAATAATCTTCATTCCAGCTTTGTCAGACCATGAAACGAGACAACTCGTATCGTCTTTGTCTCAAGGTCCTGGAGTTCCCTTTGTTAGGATTCCAATGATCTTGTGATTTAAACTGGCTTCTATTAACCTTTAAACTTCTCCTTAACATACTGTTTCTACTTTGCTTGGGTAAACTCTCTAAGCGTGCCTTCTCCTTATATAGACAATGGGCCAACTGGAAGAGGGTGCCCTGTCTTAAGTACATGGGGTCATAGTTCTTGATGGACATGTTGGTCCCTAAGGAACTGTGGTTGTCCTGTCATCCCAGATCTTTCCTGTAATTGTAAACCAAAACCTAGATGAGGCAGTGAAATTGCATTTCAGCAAGTTTTGCTCCTCTTGTCTTAGTTTCATTGGCTCTCCAAACCTTGGAAGCAAACATGTTGACTTTGGAGCTTTTTCTGTTGATACTGAGAATTCAGACCAGGAACTGAAGGGTTCTGGAATTGTCTTGTCTTTAGGCAGCACTGATAGTCCTTAACTTGCAAAAGCGTCACCTGTGTGTCCTATATCACTGGAATGGGTGGAGTATATGTAGATAGCAAACTTGGCAGAAATCCATGTGCACATGTGCTTGCAGCTTAAGAGACTGCTAGATGCCACTTTACTGAATAAATTTCTGCTGTGTCTATCATCAAAGTGGCTGTGTTTCTCAGCCACATTGGCCAACAAGGAAATCATTCCAGAGTTACGTCAGTGCTTTGCCAAAATCTTCACTTTTCCATCTTGCTCAGATAAATCTGTGTGGCCCTCTGTGAAATTGCAAACTTAGGCAGCAAAGGAACTCCCTCTTTCTAGAAGTGTGGTTTTTTCATACTCCCAGGCTTGCCTTCCCTTTCCTGTCTGTGGAGATTTTGCCGAACACATTGGTATTTTGGCAGAGCTTTTCTTCCTCGGATCCAGAACCTGAAATGTTGATGAGGAAATACTCTCCCAGGGAGAGAGTGGATGTGAGCCAGCTGTGACTGTGGGATCCAGGAAGTTCCTCAGAAGCTGCCCTCTGCCCTGCTGTGACAGAAGACTATTTCCAAAATCTATGTCCTGCTTTTTAAGTTGGTCGGGTTATAGACAGACCTACATCTTGATCTTGGTTCCATTAGTGTGCAAGAAGCTCCATCTGATGCCTGCTTATCTTACTCCCTCTTTCCAATTGCTTTTGATCTATACAGCTATAGTTGAAATTTTATGCAGATTATCAAGTTCTCCCTTTCATATGTCACCAGATGTGAGGACAGGAAGGGCATCAGTAATAAAGTACAGGATTTTCTTTGAAGTCATAAATTACATTTTTAGTGCAACCTGAAGCCCCATTCAGATGTTGCATTCTTGGTCCATCAAATCAATTTGTTGCATCAGGAATGAGCTGTGAATTTGATTGCTTGTCCCTCCTTTCATAGAAGATACCTTGGCATTCTAAACCACAGTGTAGTTAGTATCCAAACCAAGATACTGTTTTGAGCCCTTGCCACAAATCAGGATTACAGATGAAGATGTGGAGGGTACACAAGTGAATTTCCTAGTTTGGATATTGCAGCAGGCTGTTTTAACAAACCAAGCGATTGTCCATGAAGTTGAGCACCTGAGGGGAAGTTCACGCTATCAAACTTTTGGCTCATTTTCATTCCAACAAATCATTTGATTTGTTGGAGTGGGAATGCAATTCACCAGCTTAGCCAATGTCTCTTCTGGGCATTGTCCAAGAACTCCCCCTTTAACTCATAACGGGGTAACACTTGAAGCAACTGTTATATCCCCGCTCTGATGTCTGCCATATTCTGTGGCTCTGCAGTTCAGGTGCCTCCCCTTAGCAACATTTGACAAAGTTGGTAATAGGATCTTTCTGTTCCCTATAAAAAAAGAGGTAAGCCCCAGGAGAACTTCAGTTTCATTGAAGTATTATAAAATATATACCCAATGAAACATGACTTGGGCCAGATCACTTGAGTATTAATTAGGCAGTTCAGGTTTTGTTACAAAGGTTACATTGAACCTTTGTTAGTGTCATTGAACTGACACTAACAGTGAGTGTCATGCCTGTGAGGATGTTCTCACTAAGGGCCTGCCTTATAATGTGGTTTATAATTCTTGGTGTTGCTGTTAGTTGTGAGAACTTTGAATTGTGAAGCCTGGCTATTGCAAAAATCTTCTATTCAGCCATGTAATGGAGGGTCATTTCATATCAAACTTCTCTCCTTCTTCAGCCCTTTGAGTTACCGTGCATGCATGATGAAATACTCTGCTTTTGACATGGAGACCACACGCGTGATCTGCCCCTTGAGGGAGTTGTGTAGCAAAAAATTGTGACCTTCCCTGCCCAGGTGGCAGGGCTTTATTTGAATGGAATTGGCTGTTGGTGTTCCTTTTTGGATGTGCTGGATGGGAAAATTCAGCTCTTGTGAGGTGTTTGGCTGGTTTTGCCACACCCTTTTCCAATGAGATGCCACCTGCTGTCTAGTTACATATAGGAAGGAAGGATGCAGGGCCGTGTCATTTAGACACAGAGAGCCTATAACATCATATTTTCGGTCCTTAACCACACTTAAATTTTGTCAAGTTGCAAAGGGAAGTCATTTTCCATTTTGCAGTAGTTACATTTTCAGGGCTGCCAAGTACTAGTTCAGCCACAAATACTTAGACCTGTCCCCATTCCAGCGCAGAATGGTGCTATTTCCCTCCCATGACATCTTGATGTGCTGCGTGTCCCCTCACCAACCCAGGAGCCCGTCTTATCTATGGTTGTCTTCAGTTGTTTAACCAAGAGTGTAGGTTACATGTTGTGGTGTCATGGATTACCCGTTTTCTTCATGCTGGTTCCTGGTGTCCAGTTCCTTTTATAGACTCCTTTGGCCAAGAAATCCTTGAGATCAATGTGCTTGCTTTCTGTGTTTGAAATAGCTGAGCTTTTGGCTAATCTGTGTGGCGGGGAGTGTACATCTTTGAAATCTGAACCCCTTATCATACTTTGCCTTCCCTCACTTTTTTTTTCAAAATGGCTTGCCTTCTGTGTTTATCTTCAGGTCTGACCCAGAAACATTCTTAAGCACACACACAGTGCAAAAACTATGAGTTTTAGTTGATAAGATTTAGTAATTGTTTGCAAATAATAATGGATCAAATTGGAGCTTTGGGGTGAAGTGTTCCTGTTCTCCTTCTTGTGAAGGGGTGGGGTAGTGGGGTGTGTGTGTGTGTGTGTGTGTGTGTGTGTGTGTGTGTGAGTGAGTGTGAACACATATGTAACTATTGCAGCAGCATTGGTGGGGGGAAAGGCTGCAGTCGGGGGCTTGCTTTAATTTTACAGCACAAATTGCTTCAGTGTAAAACTTTGGAGATATTTTGGGGACAAGACTCCATTGTTTTAAGAAGCCTACAGTCTTCTGAGCAGGCTTTGCTGATGAAATTTTCACTTTTTAATAAATGCATCTACTGAGAATAAATAATGCAATTGAAAATGAAAACACTGGATCACAACCTTTATGCTTAAACCAGTCTTTCTGAATTCTTAATAACCTGCAAGATCATTTATTAGCTTGCCTGCCATTGTATATCTAGGTTGGGTATTTGTGGGAAGTCCAGTTTGAGAAATCAAGTGTACCAGTTTACAAAATTTGTCCATTACTGGTTTCCTGACTATAGTCTTAGTCACCAGAGGTAACCAGATGTATGGCTTTTTTATTTTTTTACAAGCTTGGTTCCTGCTAAAGCACTCTTCACATAACCCAAGTGGTGGTGGTTCATTACTGTTTCAGAATTTAACCATTTAAACTCAATTTTTGCCCCTCAGATTGTAATCTTTTAGTATGGCCCCACTAACTCTCTGTAGCCCTATGGGATGGCAATTATGTTTGAAACAAATAAGGGACAAGTCAGGTAGGATGGTCTAGTTCACTTTGCTACACTTCTAGTCCTTCTCCATTGAGCTTTGAAGAAATGCTCTTTGCAGGAGCCCTTAGGCTGATTAAGGAAATGTTGGGGGTGGGTTTTTTGTAAAGGAATATAAATCTATCTCACTGATTTGGGAGAGTTGAAGGGGAAATTCAGTCAGTGATGGAAATTGCTGTTGCTCAGGAATTCATTTGTAAAATGTAAAAAAATGTAAATCCATTTCTAAATGGATTGAAGAGAGTACCCATTTTCTTGCTTAGAGGTGGCGATATGGGATGTTCTTTTCCTAGAGACTAGGAACTTGTTTTGTACACATTAGCCATGAACATGAAATTTATTTAAAATTCAACACTCTCTCTAATGTATCTTGGGTTTGTGTTTTTGTTTAATTTTACTCTGTAGGTTAACTGTCATTCTTCCACAGAATTCATGTGAAATCTTCTGGTGTGTATATATGTATGTAATAATAATCTTATCTATATATTTTCAACCCCATGTTTTTTTTCAAATTCTTTGCACTGCAAAGGTTTTTTATTTTATTTTTTTGGGTTCTAACATTCTCATTTTGAACCTCCCTGCACTTCACCTTGATTTGTAATTGAAAAAAAGGCTTCAAAGTTTTGTCTTTATATTAAAAAAAATGTATGTATTTTAATACACTGTACGGTTGAGTTTTTATCCTTTTTGAAGTTGGAAGCTTCTTTTTCAGAGATGCATCACTGTTTGAACTCAAGGTAATGAAATACAAGTGGTGGGTACTGTCTTGTATGGTGCTAAATGAGATGGGGACTTCCTTCTCTATGAATTTACCTACACTGACAATAGTCCTGCTACCTAAATAGAATCTCCATGATCAGAGGTGATTTATCTCTGAATACCAGATTCTGGAGAAAAATGGAGGGGGCTGTGTCTTTTACACTTGTGAGCTTCAGGAGGCATGTGGCTGACCACTCTTAGAAACCAGATGCTGAGCTAGATAGTCTGATGCAGCAGGGCTTCTCTTAAGTTCATAGATTAAATATACAGTATTGGCTATGGTGGATGAAATTCCATGCTCAAAGGTAGCCTACATCTTAAGTAACAGATACTGGCAACAAACGGGTGCAGTGTTGTTGTCTTTACATCCTGCTTGATGCCCGGCTGGCACTTCTGGGGAACAGAATGCTGACCTAAACGGACCTGATCCAACAAAACATGCTCTCAGCCATCAGAGGCAATGGGACCTCTCTATTCAGAGGCAGCATATCACTGAAGACCAGTTACTGTATGCAACAAACAAGGAAGAACTCTTGCCTTCATGCCCTCCTTGTGATCACTGCGGAAGCTACCTGTTTGGCTGCTCACCTGATATAACTCTGAAGTGTTCTATGTACAATATCCAGTGTAGCAAGACATGAGCAAAGACATGACCTCACTGAAGCTTTTCTCATGGCAGCCCAAAAGGCAAACTTGCTATAATGAATTTTGTAGTCTTCTAGAATCTGTTTCCCTGGAGAGCAGGGTAAGAGTGGGAGGTTAAAATGATCTTTTGTTACTTAAAAAAAAAAATTATTCCATTTTTAAAGACTTCCCTACTTGGCAGCAGTCTCATTTTGCAATATAGGGATGAGGGTTCCCTCAGTTTGTTTCTTAAACCTGTAGCTAGCTTGTACAGTCACTACACCTAAGTTCTTACATACCCCCCCCCCCCCGCCCCATGAACATAAGATCAGGCAGCCTTCTTCATTTTGTCTGTCTGGGTAAGCGTTTCTCCAGCTAGAATTTACAACTCCTAGTTAAGAGTGAATAGCCCCATCCCCATAGAGACCTAATCTGCTTTGATACCTAGTACAGGCTCAAGCAAACTTTTCCTCATCACTGAGGAGTAGCCACTTCTGTTTAGCTTTAGGATTTTATCAGGATTTTAAAGGCTACTGTATTAGTACCAGAGGTCAGAGTTTGTTTTCCACTCTCCTGCTGAAGGTACAAGTTGGTGCCATCTTGGTCCAAATGACTTGGTTCCAAGTCATGTCCACAAGAGAGTTGATGGAGTGTGGTAGCTTAGATCAGGGGTGTCAAACTCGTTTCATACCAAGGGCTGAATGGCATTCATGATGCCTGCTGAGGGCCAGAAGTTATGTCGTCAGGCAGGAAGTGATGTCATTAAACAACCAAAAATAAGCACTTTTTCTCACTTAGGAATTCATTAACTACAAATGACAGAGAAAACACGCAAATCTTTATCATATTTCAAGATATGGGAGAGTCCAATTTTTGTGGGGGTTGCCCTTTTAGCAGTAACACCTCAGGGCTGGATAAAAGCTTCTGTGGGCTGCATCCGCCCCTTAGGCCTTATGTTTGACACCCCTGGTTTAGATTATGGTGTAAAGATCCCTGATTTAGTTTCCTGAGTGGTCTTAGACACAGCCCCAGAACTCAAACAGAAATTTCTCCCTTAGTTTGCATGAAGACTCTGTGGCCCATAGACTTATCCCCATTGTATACAAATGCAAAAGCTTCCTTATATTGAATCAGAGCCTTAGTCCATCTAGCACAACATTGTTGATCCTGACCACCAGTGGACTCATTTGTTTCAAAGAAAAACCTTTCCCCACCTGCAGATACCAGGGATTGAATGTGGGACCTTGTGCATGCAAAGCACATGTTCTACCACTGAGTTACAACCCAATACTAAGTAGAGAACTCCCTCCCTAACACTGTCCCCTTTTCATGACTTTACAGCACCCTTGTGAGGTGGGTTAACTTACAGGAGAAGTGACTGATCTAACCTTTGCACAAGGCTTTGAACTTAGGACTTCCTGCATTCCAGCCAATATTCCTTTTGCTTTCAAAGTTCATATTCCAGGCTAGGTGAAAACAGCTGCTACAACTCTTAACTGTAACATGAACAGCTAGTTTATTTTGAAGGTAGGGGGAAGGAAGAGGAGAAAAAACTATGACTTGCATCACAATAGCAAAACATTTCAGTGAGAATGTGTTAATGTACAATAATGCTGGCCACAGAAATAGAATGGGTAGATTCTGAATGTAAACTGGTATGGGGTACACTTTTGAACTTCGAAAAGCATCCAAAACTTTTGAATTAGTAAAGCCACCCTGGCTCTTCACTTTTTTGAATAACGAGCAAAGTTTTCAGAATGCCCATATTGAGAATCACAGCTTATTTTTATACATTCAGTTGCCAGTTTGAGGATGGGGAAAAAAACAAGGGGAAGCCAATGCATGCCAGAATCCAAGATGAGTTGTGATTTTTGAGAGGCAATTTCTACAACAGCAGATAGGAATTGTGCTGGGCAATAAGTAGTACAAGAGCAGAGCAGCCAGGGGGACCAGAAAGGTGGTTATGCCCTTTCATTTGTGCTAGATGGACTTTACTGTCTACCCTATAACCAGAGTTTAGTATTCAGCTTGAGAGGATGGAAACAGAAAGTTACTCATATGTGTGCCTTAAAGAGGAGCCAGGTTGCCAGCAAGGTGCAACACAGCTTAGATTCCCCCCTGCCACTGCAGGAGTCTAAAAGACTGCAATCGGAGCAGCTTGCACACTGCTACTGTTTTTCACATGACTAGCAGGATGAAAGGGCCTATCAAATTTATCACAACCACTAGAGAGGTAGAAGGTAGGACCGTGCTTCTGTAATAGAATATATAAGCAGGTCCCTGTATCAACGGATCTAGTATCTGGATTCAATTATCTACAGATCTGCTGCCCTGCCCATTACAAGTAGCTGTTATTTTTGTAGTCACACTTGCAGGACCAGCGTTTCTTCGTTTCTACATTCTTACTGAACATGCAGGCAACCAGCTCGTATGCTAGAGAACAACTATCTGAATAGGAAGCAGAAACTCCTGCTTCCATTTAAGTTTTCTCTGTAGGGTGCAGGCTATTACCCACACAGTATTAACAGTTCAGTTTAGCAAGAATATGTTAAGGAAGGAACACTGGCACTTCAAGCACAACTACAAAAATAAAAGGTATTTGTAACATGTGCATTGGACCACTATTTTATAGTGTTCCCTCTTATCTGCAGTTTCCAGTATCTGTGGGGGAAAGGAACACATCCCCCCACAGATATTGGAGCCTGCCTGTACTCAAAAACGTTCCTTAATATCGCTGATCACTGTCATATTCTCCAGTCTGTCAGGCTTCTAGCTAAAGGAACCAAGACACTTCACTCTTGTGCTTGAAAAGTTTCTTTCTGGAGAGAATTAGTACGAACTATATACCCTTCCACTTTCTACATGGGTCACACATCTGCATGGGCCTCTTCTTTGAAAGAAGAAAACCCTAAGGTGTGGCTCACACAGTGACAGCCTCTTCTGGGTGACTAATTTTACTGCACTGAGTCTTCTGCTCATACTGTGGTGGCAGAGCACAATTCTTCTCCCCTAGCAGAAGCCACCACAAAGGAGGTTGACCTACAGCAGTGAGTCAGGGAGAGATACAGCAGGCAGCCTCTGTAAGTGGATATGGTGGGCTCCCTGAAGTTGTTCATAGATTTATACTGCTTTCACAGATACCCAAAGGCTACTTTTGTTTTATTTTACAAGTAGAGGATAAACAGGATAAAAGTGAATTTTCGAAGTAGAAACAGGTTGTCCCTTTTCCTTGGTTATCAAAAGCATTCCTACTTATGCTGCATAGGCATAGAGAAACTTTTGGATCAACTTAGCAATGACCAGTTCTTCAACAGATTGAACATGATGGCTTAAAGTGTTGATCAATCTACCTGCAAGCAAGCCAGCCAGAATAACAGTGAAAATGAACAGAATGAAAGGAAGAGGAACTGGGTTGAGGAACTGGGAAGAAGAGATTCCCTTTTAAAAAAAACTTTCCATGAAAAAATTACAAAAATATATATAAAGAGTCACTTGGTCAGCTTTCAGCAGTACAGGAGGCTCAGGAGAGATCCGGCAAGGGCCCAACCCCTGGCACTGGTTGTGGGTTACAGCTTCCGGGCACCTAACTGGAAACGAGCTTCTTCAGAAATGCCATACTGTTCCAAAGGGTCCTGCAGTCCATGAGAAAAAGTTTTACTCTGAGAACCTGGATGTGTTCTGAGAGAGGGTTCCAGGCAAAAGGGGACTGCACAGTTGAAGAGAGAGAATCATTTAAAAAGTATAGCAGACTTACGGGGCTGCAACTGGTGCCCAGGGCACCTACCCCCCCCCCCCACTGTATTAACATATGTCCCTCTATTGGGGACAATAAAATTCTTATGCAAAGACAATGGCAGAGCTACTCACCTTCCCAGTCATTTTCTGGATCTCGTTCCGATAGAAGATCAAACTGTTTCTCATGAACTCATAGCTATGTGTAAAAAGAAAACAAAGCTGTTGGGCACAGGACTGATAGGAGGCAGAAAAGGAGGGACAAGACTGGTCGCTGAGGGGCCATGAGGTTTGATTAGATTGCTAATGAGAAATCAGAAGATGGGGCCAATCTGCCCACTATTACCCCCCCCCCCCAAGTAGCTGCAACTTAACACAAGGATGACTGGCATTGGTCTGGGCCCAATAGGTTCTCTTTTAAATGACATTTGCTCCTACTAACATTTTTCATTATTAATATTTATATATTGCTTTCTAACAAAAAGTTCATAAATTGGTTACCGAGATTAATTTTTTTTAGCCACGATAAATACCCCTGAACACTAAATACTGGGACCATAGACAAGGGAGGGCAGTTGCATTTACAATTGCAGTTTGTGGATCTCCCAAACTTTGTTACTGAAAATAGGATTCTGGGTTGGATGGACCTCTAGCCTGACCCATAAGATTAGAATAGCTCTTCTGGATTAGGCCTGTTTTCAAGTGGTGAGTCATATGCAATCAGGAGGCCCACTTAGTATGAAAGCAACACTTTTACTGCAAAATCTATTTTACATATTTATTTCACCTGGCTCTATGCAGCACCTCGATCCATTCCTCGCACTGCTCTTCTGTATCACATTCAAAATAGTACTTCCTGTCTGGCTCCTCTAGGAAACCTGAAAATGAAAAGCAACAAAGTCTCCTATTCCTCAGTTCTTTCTCTTCAAACTGTAGGCTACTTGGAACTTCTAGGAGAACACTTATCGTCTTGGCTCAATGACAAATTTTTAAACAGGCCACATTTTGACAATTGGGCCACTCATTCCGAGTCACGAAAAAGATTCTGTAATTTTCTCTTACGGAAAAAAAAAACCAGCAGAGGAACTGGATGGAACTTGGTCAGAACCAGCAAGGCAGTTTTCTTAGGCTCCTGCAAGCCAACTTCCTGGCAAGCTCTTGGCACAACCTCCTAGTCTCCATCCCCTACTGCATCCAAGCTAACAGCCCAGTCTTATGCAGGATTGGGCTGCTACCTGGAGCACTGTCACAAAATGGCCACCAACAGCATTCAGAGCATCCCATCGCTGAATCTCACCATGCCTGCTGGATCAGATAAGGCAGTAGAAGGGGGTGGCTGGGAGGGGAGGCAAAAGTGTGCAGGGAGTGGGAAGAATGGAGAGTGGAGAGGCTGTGGGTGGATCTGGAGCAATGGAACCTCACCAACTCCTATCCTCTGTTTTAATAAAATAATAATAATAAAACTTTATTTTTATCCCGCCCTTCTCCCAAAAAGGGACCCAGGGCGGCTAACAACATATAAAACAAATTAAAACATAATTTCACAGATAAAAACATATTAAAAAACACATTAGCAGAACCCATAAAAACAGTAGTCAGAAGAGTCAGAATAAAAGAGCATAAAACACCAGTTCTTAGAGGAATTGGGCCTGTAAAAAAGCAACTAAAAGATATATAAAAGATGTTAAAAAGGCCAGAACGTCAGGAGGCTTGGTTAAACAACAAGGTCTTCAGGCCTCGCCGAAAGGACTCAAGAGAGGGAGCCATTCTCAAGTCAAGGGGAAGGGAGTTCCACAACGTTGGTGCCACTACTGAGAAGGCACTACTGTTTTGAAAGGTGCCCCCCCCCCAAGCTACACAGCTGGTTCAAGTTCCAGGAAATCCACTGCAGAGTGGGAGGCTTATGGAGGGGGGATTAGAGAGAATAACATCACTTCCTGATCCGCCCTTCCCCCCTCTGCTGGATATCACATGCCCATTTTCAGTACGGCTGCATACTGAGGATTGGGTCCTAAGTATGAGAAGCTGAAATAATGGTATATACCCCCCCCCCCAGTTTACTCCTGCTTCCATCTCTTTCACCCTTGTGTCTTATTTCCTCTATTACAATCCCCTTAGGGCAAAAACCTGTTCCCTTATTTTCTACATCAGGCCAGCTGTGTTGATGGTGCTGCAATAACGGGAGCTGGTACAAACATCCAGAATGATATTTCATCTTTGAGACTGTAGTTTCAGTTTGATGCCTTGGTGTTCTGGGAGAGTTTTTTGTATTCAGACTGACTGTTTCTTTTCCTCATGCAGAAGCTGCAGAGAGGACCTTACCAGGCCGAAAGATACAGCACTGGCCTTGGCCAACAGCCTTTCTCCCCCCTCCCCCTTTTTAAGTACTGATTCAACAAAGGTTGCTTGTTCAACTGAAAAATGTACCATTTGTTACTATCTTTACAAGGCCAGGAAGGAGGACAGGGGAAGGGCTTCTATGTAGTTTATCTTCCTGTTCTTTCCAGCCACAAGGGAAGTGTGGCATGTTTGAGATCACACAGCTGTCTCAGCCCCACCCCAGAATTTATACCAGAGAGATTTACAGTCCATCCTTGCACCTAGGAGGAGAAAATATTGCTCCCGAGGAGGTGCCCAAGTACCACATCATGGAAGTGTACTTCCAGCTCCTCCTACTCCCAGAAAAGTTTTATGTGCCAAAGGTATGCTCATCTCTCATGTTTCTTCTGGTTTGGAAGGAGGCTGTTCTAGAGCAGAGACTCAAGCAGTGACAACAGTGGGTACTCTTCCATCCCTGCATCAGGAGTGACTGACTATTGCAATCACACCCAATGCACTATGCCCATGCCAAGCAGAGGCTGATCAGAACGAGATAAAAATTTATGAACAGCCTTCTTAAAGGACAGTTGATTGTCTTATCCCTGCATCTACCTTATCAATCAATCAATTCAACAACCTTTAATGGCATCATACCTAATAAATACACAGTCACAAATATAAAACCACATATAAAGAAACAGAAACAAAACCATAAGGAAATTGCTCACTCAAATAAACCAATCAAGACTACCTTGAACTATTAAAAATAAAAACTTTAGCAAGAAACTCGGCAACAAGCATCGTCGTTTCCTGTAGGAAGTCTTGTAAAAGAAATGCTGCAAGAAGATGGGAGGGGCCAGAATAACTAGAAAGAACGGGGCCCAGAATAGAGCGACGGA
Organism: Tiliqua scincoides; assembly: GCF_035046505.1. Taxonomy (NCBI): domain Eukaryota; kingdom Metazoa; phylum Chordata; class Lepidosauria; order Squamata; family Scincidae; genus Tiliqua; species Tiliqua scincoides. The sequence goes on along the minus strand of NC_089828.1, from coordinate 33,129,065 downwards.
GCTTACTGAACGCAGGACAAACACAAAGAAAATGGGTGGCAGAGTCAGGCTCAATGCCACAACAAGTGCAACGCCTTTGGTCGAAAGGTACCCGTGTGTAGCGACCTTTCAGCACTGCTGAAGGGAAAATATTAAGCCGGGCTAACATGAAAGCCCTCCTCTCTAGGGGATTCGTAAGAAACTGGAAATAAGAATAGCGATTAGCAAAAGAAGGGAAAATTCCATAATGAATGGGGGAGCATACCCGATTCAAGTTAGAGGATAGCCATAGATATTCAGACTTCCAGAGTCTTTCATAAACGAGGGATAATGCCTGATTAAAATTACTGTTAAAAAGAGAATCAAAAAGAATGCCAATAGAGGCTAATTTAGATATACAAAGCGCAGACCAGGAAGATTGAAAAGGGTCTTTGAGAAAATGGGCAAGAAGGGAATCAGGGTCACTCTTAAAAAAAAGACGTAACCAAAATTTAAAGGATCTACCTTATCCCTGTATGAAATGAAAGCTGATGCCAAACACTAGCCCGCCCACTTTCTGGTAGAGGTTTGTTGAAAGGGAGCTGGGTCAGAGTACGGGCTTAGGTAGAGTTGCAAAAGCCTCCTCCTTTGTGGGTGGGTGCTTTGGGTACACAGAAGACTCTAAAAATATTTTCATTAGTTTTCCATACCACACAAGCTGTTCTCTTGTGGTTATTATTTGTGGGTGATACAGAGCACAAATTCTGGGTTGCAGTAACAGCAGTCGAGGGGGCACGGTAGCATCCAGTTCAAACGGAATTTAGGGTTCAACCACATGGGTCTTTGAGGTTTACTCAATCTGAAACAGTATCTTCTCCTAGCTATGCCACCACTACAAACAACATCGGAATGGACAGGAAGACTGGCAATTGGCCAGTTGGCCAACTGCAAACTGGTTTACAAGGTCCTCCAGGCACAGCCCCTCTGGATCCCTTTCTGCAAAAAAATTAGTTGCACACTTTCCAGAAAAAACACAACAGAAATGCAAACACCCCACCTCCAAAGCCTGTTTCTCAAGGACTTACTAATGGAGAAGACGCGACCCTCTTCTTTGTTGATCTGACAGTGTTCTAGCAGCAAAGCACCAATTGGCTAGAGACCCAAAAGAAAGAGATTAAGGTATAGTCCCCAATTCTAAGTATTAATATGCACTCACTTTCCCCAACCCAAACTGTTGTCAGTTTTATTTCTGTCCCACAGTTTCTCAAAGTAAGTCAAAGCTGCAAATAGCATTCAGTCTTTTCAACCATAATGACCCCATGAGGTAGGTTAAGCTGAAAGAGAGTGACAGGCCCAGGGTCACCTAGGGAGCTTTATGGCTAAGTTGGAACTCTGATCTTCCTAGTCCTAGATCCACAATATACCATGCTGCTTTACAACCCATATTAGACATTCAAACTATCATCCTCTCTAGTTGTCATAGGGCAGCTACTCTGATGTCACAGAAAGCATCAACAATCTAATTCAGGGATGCCCAAACCCCAGCCTGGGGGCCACTTGTAGCCCTCAGAGGCTCCCAATCAGGCCCTTGGGGAGCCCCCAGTTTCCAGTGAGCCTCTGGCCCTCCAGTGTCTTGCTGGAGTCCATGCTGGCCCGACACAACTGCTCTCAGCAAGAGGACGACTGTCCAATCTCTCACCTGAGCTGTGGAACGAGGGCTCCCTCCACTACTTGCTGTTTCACGTCCGTGATGCAGCAGTGGCAGCGAAGGAAAGGCTGGCCTTGCTTTGTGCAAGGCCTTTTATAGGCCTTGAGCTACTGCAAGACCTTCATTCATATAAATTCCTTCTCTAATATATTCATTTATGTAAATTTATTCAAATTTTAAATGGTAAATTAATTCTTTTTCCCCCTGGCCCCCAACACAGTGTCAGAGAGATGATGTGGCCCTCCTGCCAAAATGTTTGTGGACACCCCTGATCTAAGGCAAAGTAGCAGAGTACCAAGGAGTCCAAAAAGAACTAAAATTCTTTAACTCAACTTTTGTATTTTAATAATACGTGGACCCTGTCCATGTGCCACAATCCCTGGAATGACGCCTTGATAATTAGCGGCAAAGTGACTAAGGATTTTCAGAATCTTGAGATAAACCACTCCCATCCCCCCCAAACTGCAAGGGCCCACAGCTGCCTCAGGCTACCTCAGCTTCATCCGTTCGGAAATAGAACAGGAAATTGACAACCAATTTCACCAGCCGCTTCTTCAGTACTGTGGAGAAAAAGAAACAGAAGTTTTGCAATAGGCAGAAATCTGTTAGGGTCAGTGGCAGAGCTAGAGCAGGGGTGCAAAGTGCTTGCGGCATGCAAGCCGCCCTCCCCCTCAGAGCCATTCCAGGTGGGGGGAGCAGAACTGAGGCAAATGCAGGATGAAGTGCATGGACAGTCAGGGTGAATGCCTCCATATTGCTCCCCCCACCCAGAATGGCTCCTAGAGGGACAGTCCGCTTGCACGCCTGCAAAGCATAGTGCTTTGCATCCCCTCCAGCTACACCACTGGTGAGGATGCTCCAAAGGCCAGGGAAAGCTTGTGACACTTCACAGGCTGAGGAGCAACAGCTCCACTCCCGGAAGATCAGCTCAACCAGGGAATCCACTGAGGGGGCTATGAGCCTTCAGTGGAAGAACTGAACTGCTTACAGGCTTTGTGGGGAGGAGGACTCAGATCCAACCCCCTGCAGGGAGGACAGCCAGTCACAGGCCTTTCCACTGGCTCTGGTGGAAATTAAGGGTACAATCCTATCCACATTTCCCTGGAGTAAGCTCCACTGACTCTAATGGGACTCACTTCTGAGCAGACATGCCGGGGTTGGGCTCTGAAGCTGCAGTCCTTACCACTTTCCGGGAGTAAGCCCCACTGACTTTAATGAGACTTACTTCCGAGTAGACATGCATGGCACTGCAGTCTTCTGCACACTTTCCTGGGAGTAAGCCCCACTGGTTATAACGGGGCTTACTCCCGAGTAGGCCTGCCTAGGCTTGGGCTCTGAGGGCGCAGTCCTCTCCACACTTACCCGGGAGTAAGCCCCGCTGACCACCATGGGACTTACTTCCGAGTAGAGCTGCCCAGTCAAGCGCCTAGTCCTCCGTGTTCCCGTGCGAAGGCAAAGCCCGGCCCGCCCAGGCGCCTCCTCCCCTCCTCACCACTCCCCTTCCGCGGGGCTCGCATGAGGACCTCCGCCGCCTTCTCGGCCGGCTGCCGGGACAGGAACAGCAGCTCCCGCTCGTTGTACCTCATCGCCTCCCCCCGCGACGCCCCGACCGCGGAGCAGCCCGCAGTCGTCGCCGCCGCGCCCCCCCACTTCCGGCCAGGTTCCTCGCTGCCCCCGGCTGCGCTCCCTGCACCATAGCGAGGGCTCCCCTCCCGCCAGCCCCGCCCTTTCGGTGGCCCAGCGAGCCGGAAGCTGCCGCGCGGCACTTCCGGGCACACGGCTTCCGATTAACCCGGAAGTGGATGGCTGTGGCGCGGCCTGCTAAACTCTCTCGGCCGCCAGGAGAAGGAGACTGCGGGGAGGTCGCCAGCCGGGGCTGCCCGCGCCGCTGAGAGAGGTGGGCGGAGCGAGGCTGTGGCCCTCGCCACGCTTACCTGCGAGTAAGCCCCGTTGGCCGTCCTGGGGCTTGCTCCTGAGTAGACCTTCCCAGGCTTGGGCTCTGAAGCTGCAGTCCTCGCCATTCTTACCTGGGAGTAAGCCCCATTGAGTGTCATGGCGCTTACTCCCGAGTAGAGGGGCAGAGGGTTGGGCTCTGAGGGGGCCCGGGGAAGGGGAGAGGGAGGCGGGGGGTGCCTTGGAAGGTCCCTGCTGGAGAACAAAGCAGCAGCAGCAGCAGCAGCAGCGTCGTTATTGCTGCGCATTCCAAGAGCTCTGCATGTGTTGCTCGTTGCAGTCCATGCAGCGAACCCGGTAAGGTGTTGCTATCCCCAAGTTACAGATGGAAAGGCTGAGCGAGCGGCTGCTGACTGAGCCCCTCCGGAGCTCCTGGCAGAGTCAGTCGCAGATGTTCAGTTTCGCAGCTGGGGCTCCCCAGGGAGCTGCAGAACCAGCCAGGAGAGCCATGAAATCCTCAGGAAACCTGCAGCCCTCTGCAGTGCGTAGGTTGCGACCCTGATGGAGCGCTGTGGCCAGTGGCCCAGTAGGTCAAGGGAACCTCCAGTCACAAAAGTTTGGGAACTACTGGCTTAGGGCACAGTCCTAACCAGGTCTGCTCAGAAGTAAGTCCTATTTTGTTCCGTGGGGCTTACTCTCAGGAAAGTGTGGTTAGGATTGCAGCCTGAGCCTCTGTGCCTCTCATCCCTTGGGTCAGAAAACCTTCACCTAGTCCAGGGGTCTGTTTTCAAAAGGAACTTATGCTGGAGAAAGAAAAGTTGAAGTGGGGTGGGGGAGAGCAGATTTTCCTTCTACTTCAGAACAGCAGGAGGATTTCATCTAGATGTCTAGCGAGGGGTGGGGAGCAGCCTGGCCTGCACTGCACTGGGGTGGGAGAAGGATGATGCTTAAACAAAACAGCTTTATACCAAGGTAGAGCTTTGGTGTGTGTCATCCAGCATTGCTTATTTGGACTAGAAGCAACCTTCCCAGTGAGTTTTCCCAGCCCTGCTACATCAGATTATTTTGACTGGGCATGCCCAAGGACTTGACCTGGGTCCTTCTGCAGAGCAGAGCATGGTCTCTGCCACTGAATTATAGAGAGAGGGGGATAGAGGGTGTACATCTTTCTCGTGTTAGAGGTGAATTGGGACATGTGAAGCTGGAGGCAACCTGCCTATGAATGCTGCAACCTGGCTGGCCTTCTGATGCAGACTTGTAAACAAGCTTATAAAGTTCTTCTGAACTTTTTCTACCCTTAGAACACTGATGTATAACAGATGGCTAGCATCAGATTGTAACATTAATGACACAACCCCTTCCTCCTGCTTCCATGTGATGTGCGCTTTCTCTGCTTGCTCATTTAGAAGAGATCCTTAACTCAGAAAGCAGATCAGGAAACTGAAGATCCACTGCTGTCTGGGTAGAAAAGCTTAGTAGAACTTTATAGGTATGTTTACAAGTCTGCATCAGAAGACCAGGCAGTTTGCAGCATTCGTAGGCAGCTGCCTTTAGCTTCACATGTCTCAAATTCACCTCTAAAATGGGAAAGATTTACACCCTCTGTCCCCCTTTTTCCAAAAGATAATTTTCTTATTTTTTACATAAACAGAGTCCTTTTCAAGGTCTAGCATCCCCAAATACTGCAAAGACCAAGGCACTTGAGTTTCCGTAAACCTCATGATATTTAAAAGTCAAAAGAGCTAATATTTTTGCATGGCACCTAAATCTTCAGATGAATCAACAAGGTGAGAACTCTAGTTTAAGATTTGAGTCGCAGTTCTGCAATGAGATTCCTGAGTCAGAGGTTGCCCTGAGCCCAAACCACTCTGGCTTTGTGATCTGTTTTTTGTCCATATGATTACCTGAGAAGCTGTTTTGCTAAAGAGAGGATTGCAAACATGCAGGCTGGCAGCTTTCATCAGCTCTCTGTGGTGCAATGTTTAGATTTTATGAGCATTGCCAGTGTGTGCCTTAAGAACATAAGAACAGCCCCACTGGATCAGGCCATAGGCCTATCTAGTCCAGCTTCCTATATCTCACAGCAGCCCACCAAATGTCCCAGGGAGCACACCAGATAACAAAAGACCTGCAACCTGATGCCCTTGCATTGGTATTCTGACATAGCCCATTTCTAAAATCAGGAGGTTGCACATACACATCATGGCTTGTAACCCGTAATGGATTTTTCCTCCAGAAACTTGTCCAATCCCCTTTTAAAGGCATCCAGGCCAGATGCCATCACCATATCCTGCGGCAAGGAGTTCCACAGACCGACCACATGCTGAGTAAAGAAATATTTTCTTTGTCCTAACCCTCCCAACACTCAATTTTAGTGGATGTCCCCTGGTTCTGGTGTTATGTGAGAATGTAAAGAGCATCTCTCTATCCACTTTATCCTTCCCCTGCATGAGTTTGTATGTCTCAATCATGTCTCCCCTCAGGCGTCTCTTTTCTAGGCTGAAGAGGCCCAAACGCCATAGCCTTTCCTCATAAGGAAGGTGCCCCAGCCCAGTAATCATCTTAGTCGCTCTCTTTTGCACCTTTTCCATTTCCACTATGTCTTTTTTGAGATGTGGTGACCAGAACTGGACACAATACTCCAGGTGCGGTCTTAGCATCAATTTGTACAACGGCATTATAATATCAGGTGTTTTGTTCTCAATACCTTTTCTAATGATCCCAAGCATAGAATTGGCCTTCTTTACTGCCACCGCACATTGGGTTGACACTTTCATCAACTTGTCCACCACCACCCCAAGATCTCTCTCCTGATCTGTCACAGACAGCTCAGAACCCATTAGACTATATGTGAAGTTTTGCCTTAACTGGGTAGCCACTGGACTGTTTTGGACTGAGTATTTTGAACCAGTTGCAGGTGTAGGATTGGTCTGTCCATGTTGCGTTCCCCCCACCCCCTAGCCAATTTTCTGGTGCTATACAACTTTTTCCTTTTCCACCCTCTTCATGTTTAGCGTCTTGTGAAAGGGGATTTTGGGCAGCTGTTAATTGGTAGTGAACCTGTTATGAGATTAACATCTTAGAATTTAACTTTTCTCCTCTCTGGTCTCCAGCTTTTTTCCTAGATCACTTTGAAGTACAAAAGCATTCACAATGGATTTTCAGCACCGTCCAGGAGGCAAAACAGGTAGCGGAGGCGTTGCCTCTGCCTCAGAGAGCAATAGAGACCGCCGAGAGAGGCTGAGGCAGCTAGCCTTGGAAACAATCGATATCAACAAGGTGAGTGTCTAGGGCAGGGTTTTTCAAACTGTGGCATCATGACGCCCCAGCCTGAGGGCCCTGGCCTCTTTGCAATTAAGGGACAGGGGCAGCCTGGAGGCAGGGAGGAGGCAGTGGCGCGATCCCTAGGATTGCGCCGCTCAGGGGGCTGCAGGGGCATGCCGCCACTCACCCCTGCCTGCAGCAGCCTCCCAGGCATCGGGGAAGCCCGGCGCCAGCCTCAGCCGGCTCCCCACGCAGCGCAGAGCCCTCCAGAAAACGATTGCAACCACTTCCGGTTTTGCGATCGTGAACTCTCAAGCTCCCTGAGAGTTTGAGAACCACTGGACTGGGGCATTGCGACGCCTCAGTTTGAGAACTTCTGGTGTAGGATGTTTCCAAAGATTGAGTGTTCAGTTGCAGTTGGCTGCAATGGAAGAATCATTTGAGACTGTGCAAGGTTTGGTGAACTGCTTCTGTGACTTTGTGATGTTTTTGTGTAATTTATGTTTTCTTTAGTGTCCATCTAGGTAAACCTAACCTAAGTTCAGGATTTTCATGTTGTAATGTTTAAGATTAACCATGTTTGAGAAATCAGACTAGGTTGCCATGCATTGTTGTTTGCTTCAGCTGTAATCACAAATACATAGTGGTAATATTATTTAATTGCACAAAAGAATACCTCTCTTTATATTTCTGATATTTTTGTTTTTAGTTTACCTGAGTTGTGTTTTCATTTTGTATCTTTAAAAAAATATCAGTTTGATATTGTCGTCTAAGAATTAAAAACAACTTGCATATCAAAAATGCAAGACAGAGTTTTCCAGAAATATATATTTTTAATTTCCTTACCAGGATCCGTATTTTATGAAAAACCACTTGGGCTCTTACGAATGCAAGCTTTGTCTGACCCTACACAACAATGAGGTGAGCTTCTGCTTTTCTACTGGCTTTCCATTCTCCCTGGCTGTACCTGTACTTCCAGGCCAGAGCCCTGATTGAAATTAATGTTTCTCCTACCTTTCCCCCCCCCCTCATCTACAGGGAAGCTATTTAGCTCACACCCAGGGGAAAAAGCATCAGACCAATCTGTAAGTTACTGACATACTCTTTATTTTATTTAAACAGTCTCGTTCTTCTGTCTAGTGAGCCCTCGTGATTGTGGAATTGTTTTCCTTGCCAGATTATTTTTTGCTGCTCAAGTCCAAATTATCATTGAGCTTTTTAAAAAAGCTAGAAGTGGTCAGTTCCCCTTCTCCCATTCCCCATGGCCTTCGTGAGTAATTTACTCCTTCTGGGCCTTTTCAACTAAATCCAATTGCTGAATCTTAAAAAGCAAAACAGAAAAGTCACAATCAGTAGCCCAATGACTGCAGACTTGGTATAAGACAGTTTTTACCTATGAGCATCTCAGATGTTTAGTCTACAGCTTGCCTGCCCCCACAACATTTCAGCTGCTGGTGGCTTCTAGGGCTCAACCCTCTGATGCTCCTGCCTAATTTGAGCGTCCCTCGCAGCATGGACCCTCCCTTCCATCCCAAAAACAAACTGGGCAGTACACATGATCATCCATAGGAGGAATCCAGTAACTGTTAGTGGCACAGCGAGCTTACTGTATCCAGTAGTGCTTACTACCTTTGCACACATCCACCTCGCTCAGTAGTATCGGCACTGACTGGCAATGGATCTCCAGGATTTCAGATAAGCAGGTGAAAAAACTCCCCAAGTAAATAAAACTTAGTGTTAGGCACAGCAGCTCGTGGAAGAAGGGAATTGATGATGATTTCCCGCCTGTCTCCCCCACACTCTCTTTTCAAGTTCTTCTCATTTTTCAGCACTGCCTAGTCTGAACACCAGCTGCTGCCAAGTGCAAGGAATGTCTGGGAAACCAAAAGTAAGCTGTAGAATGACAAGGTAGCAACTGTGCCTCTTTGGTGGGGAGCAGCCTTGGTACTGTCTAGGAAGTATCGCTTTGATGGCACCCAGCTGTCCTCCACCTGATAACAAACCGCCTTCACATAACATCTCGAGGGCCTTGGCTGGAGAGGGGAGAGAGTCTGAGTGTTTCCCCCCCCTTTCCTCTTCTTGATACAGTGTATGCTTCTGTGAAGTTTTTGTCTGAAAGCTCTTGTTTGTCAGACTGTTTTACACCAGAGGAATTCAAGGTCATACCTGAACTAATGGTTGCTTCTGGTGTCATTTAGAAGGGAAACTTCACAGCCTGGGACCAAAGAACTGGGTAGTTTCTGGGGAGGACTCTAACTCAGTGATGGAACACTTTCTTTGCATGCAGAAGGTTCTGGGTTCAATCTCTGGCACATCCTGTTAAAAGGTCCTTGGGTAGTAGGGCTTAGAGGGGGACTGGCAGCAGCTCTCCAGGGGTCTGAATAGAGAGTGTTGGACCAGCAGCCTCACGTGACATAAGGTAGCTTCCTTTGTTCATTAGGAGCATATCTCAGTAGTTGAGCAGCTGTTTTGCATTCAGATAACTCCAGGTTTGGTTTCTAACATGCAGTTTTCAAAAAGCTCCAATTCCTGAACTGGGAAAGACCCTGGAGCCAATTGGAGTCATAGAATCATATAATGTTAGAGTTGGAAGGTGCTTTGGAGATCATCTAGTCGAACCCCCTACTCAGTGCAACAGAGCAGTAATCTGACTCTATTGAAGGTATTTTTGTACATGTATTTCTGCAGCCAGTTCCATACCTCCCCCCGTCACTTGGTGCATGCTGATTGTAGGCCATGTGGAGAATACAAAGGACTTTAAAAGAAACAAAAGTGCAAAAACTAATGAGTCTCGTGATCCATTTTAACTCATCATCCTGTTCCCAACCGAGGCCAGCCATATGCTTCTGGGAAGCTCACAAGCAGGGCATGAAGGCAAAAACCCTCTCCTTAATGTTTGCCCCAAGCTACTGGCACCTAGAGTGCCTCTGAACATAGAGGTTCCGTTTACCTGTTAAGGCCAAAAGCTGCTGATAGGCATATCCTATGCATTAGCATCTCATCAATTTAAAAAAATAACATCACCTCTGCTGGATCAGACGAGTAAGCCCTGTTGATTGCAATGAGAGTTATTTCAGAGTAGGCATGCATAGGATTGCACCATAAGAGCAGCATCCAAGCCTTCCAGTTCGACCACATCCCTGAAGAAGTTTCATTACTCTGCCATTCTAGCCAGTGTTCCTCACCAAGACTCGATTATTTTTTCTGACTAAACCCTCTAAACCTCCTAGAAGAACAACTGGATGTAATGGTATTCATACCCAATCTCCTCCTGGCTGATAATGTATTTAACTAATACACTTGAACCACCTCTTTATGGTGCTGTGTCCTCGCCTGAGGCCATGCTGTCCCCAAAGAGCCTTGTGCTATCTGATCCTTCTAAACACTACTTTAAGCCCTCTGGCCATTGCCCCATCTGGTGACAGAAAGTTCTCTGGGCAGGAACAGAGGTGAAGATGCTGAGCCCTGATAGACCAGCCAAAGAAGCTTCCTTCAGTAGTCGGCCCTCTGCAAGGATTTCGGCCCCTGTTGTGGTTCAGTGAATTTTGTTTCTCTCTTTTTTCAGGGCACGTCGAGCTGCCAAGGAAGCAAAAGAAGCCCCAGCCCAGCCTGCCCCTGAGAAGGTGAAGGTGGAAGTGAAGAAATTTGTGAAAATAGGCAGGCCGGGTTACAAAGGTAGCTAGAAGTTAGATTGTTGCTTTGTTGGTTTTTGTTTCCACACTACTGAAGGGATCATGCCATAGCTCAAAGCTAGACTATGTATTTTGTTATGCAGAAAGATTTTAGTTAAATCCCCAGCATATCCAGGTAGCAGAGTAGGGAAAGAACATGTCTGAATTGCTGGGGACCTGCTGCCTAGCTCTGCCAGTGATCTGACTCTTTATAAGGCAGTTTCATGTTCATAAGGACTCTCTCTCTCTTTCTTGTTTGTTCAGTGATGAGTAGTGTTGACAGGAACTCCTTCAAGTCACAGCAGGCAGTTAGACCTCATTGTAGGTAGCATTTCTATTCAGGGCTGTGTGTACTAAGTGAAACTCAGCCAGTTCAAAATTCTGCAGCCTGTGTTATTTATGCAAATTGGACATATGGTTTTGTAGAATTAATTCTGGGTTTATTGATCATGTGGAGGGCCAGGTTCTGAAAGCCCCATCTGCCCCAGCCCTGGAAAATCTTGTTCAGCCACCTTTCTCTCTTGGATGTCAGTAGGCATAGCCAACATACTTCCATGTGTATCTTTTAAGCCCTAAGCCCTAACCCAATTCTCTCTTTTTTTAAAATGAAAATTGAAATTCTTAGGAAACTGAATATGTGTTTTTCTGAGTTCCTGATAAATCTCAACCCCAGATGCAGTGAGGTTGGCATCTCTCTGCTATTATACATGCCATACTTAAACATTCTTCCTCACTCCCCCTTTCCTTTCAGTGACAAAGCAGAGGGATCCAGAGACAGGCCAGCAAAGCCTCCTTTTCCAGGTAAGGTTTGTTTTATTTGTTTGTTGAGGGGAAATGCCTCAGCAGGAGGAGGCTATGCCTCTTGACAGGATGAGGTTGTGCTATTTAACAGCACGCTACTTTAAATGTCTATTATCTCCCTTCTCTCTCTGCGCCCATGCCGTGGAGTGTGTTTGCCTTTAGTAGGCAACAACACAAGTGCTGGACGGGCCTGGGAGCATACAAACTGGACTGTATAGCAGAAGCAAGTGTGCAGCAACCCCTGTACTTCTCTTCCCAGTGTCTGGCAGGTTATTGAGCCCCAAGCAGTGGGTTTTGGATCTGGGAAGAGCCAGCATGATACAGCATGATTGTCTGATTGAGACTTGGGGGACCCAGGTTTGAATCCCCTTTTTGGCCACAGAGTGTCCTTGAGCCCCCCCCCTCTCTCTCTCTCTCTGTCTGTGTGTGTGTGTGTGAGAGAGAGAGAGAGAGAGAGCAAGCTTAGACTGCTTCACAGAATGCTGACAGGAGAAACGCCATGCATGCTGCCTTGTCTTCCATGGAATAAAAAATGTAATAAGCTGGCAGTCCAGCAAGACAGAGCTGACCACTTTGACTCTTTCTCTCCAATGCAGATTGACTACCCTGAAATTGCTGAAAGTATCATGCCCAGGCATCGCTTCATGTCGGCATACGAACAGAGGATCGAGCCTCCTGACCGGCGTTGGCAGTACCTCTTGATGGCAGCCGAGCCCTATGAGACCATTGCTTTCAAGGTGACTGCTGGGCGGAGTTTTGGGAAGCCGGAGCACAGTGTCGGGAGTGCCATATTTGGGCAGGCCCTGAGAGGAAGGGCTGGATCTGGCTTGAATAGAGAAAGATGAGGGTGGTAGGTGGACCTCACTGCTCCAGGTTAGCTGTGGAATAGAGGAGAAATGAAATGGTGGGGCACAAAGACATCCAATCCAGTAAATCTAGAAATTTGTCTTTTGATACTGAATTACAACCCAGAAAAACTTGCTGTCTGAATTTCAAAATATTATTCTGCAGGTTTGGTTTTTCCCCCATGTTTTCAAGAACATGCTTTCTGACTGCTGAATAATGTTAAGTAAACAATTTAGTAAATGCTGTTGCACGTCAACTGTCAATCACCATTCAGCTCTCTTGCAGCATGTTAATTGCCAGATACAGTCAGATGGGGTGATGCATGTCAAAGGCTTCCAAATAGCTGCTGCCACAATAAATGTATTATAGCCCAAATCTGAGCTTCCCATTGCACTGGGAGTGCTGCGACATCCTGTGTGCAACAAGGCAGCTGCCAGTGGCTCCTCAGGGGAGGGGGGAATGGGACTTTCGTCCTCTTCCCTCGGGTAAGGCAAGTAGCCCCGCAGTGGGGATACTGGATTCTGCAGCAACCCTTGAGCAGAGCTCCTCCAGTCTTGCCTCCCTCCTGACCAGTTCCTCCACCCTCCACCCTGGAATGCCTCCTTCCCGCCTCCCCCCACAGCCCCATCTACCTCTCCACCACCTGGCAATTCAGGCGACCACAGAGCGTCACAACACCAGCAGTGCACTGGTAGCTAGTCCAGCACCAGCTGGCATTGAGCTAGCACCAGTGCTGGACCAGCTCTGAGAGCTGCAGGTGTGTCTTACAGCACGTTTGTGTCACTCAGTGCCAGCAGTGGACCGGCGCTAAGAGCTCAGGATTGGGCTCTTAATCTTTTAGACACAAGAAGGCTTTTTTGCATTTGCAAAATAGTTGGCTGTCTTGTCTTAAGAGCACTTGGCTAATATTCCGAGGGTATTTACCATTAGATGTTGGCAAAGGAGATCCTGGCAGAAACTTTTTTAAAGCAAAGTATGATGTACTTAAACTGAGAATCAGGGTTGGTTTGTTGTTTTATGGTCCAATCCTGTGGATCACTAGGGCCTTTGCAAACATGCCATAAAGCACATTTGTGATGACTCAGGAATCCAGCACTTAATCCACATTGACAGGTGCTGGTGAGTTCAGCATCGAGTCACACAGGGGTGCAGGGAGGGTGGAGAGGGGGTGTAATGGGGCCGGGGACTGGACAGGGGGTGGATCAGGCCTAGGAGGGGATGGGATCGGCAGAAAAGAACTCTGTCATATTCTAACCTCCTTCCTGGGCCTGGAAGCCCTACACGGGGTTTATGCCAGTGATTTTGCTGGCAGAGATCCAAGTAGCCCCATTGAGCAGGCTGGGGCTCTACATGGAGTAAGGGAACACATGTTCCCTTATCCTGGAAAGACTTCCAGCCAGCTTAATTCCAGCACTGAGTACACATGGGCCATGTGCCCCGTTGCACCAGAGCTGGGTGGGATTGGGCTGCCCAAGAGGCATATCCCCTGCCTTTCCACAATGTTATGATTTCCCTGGTCGCTTTTAGAATTGAAGATCAGAGCCACATCAGTGGTCTCCCCTTCTCTTTCTTGAGAGATGAGATTCTGTTCTCCTTCTTTAGATCACCATGTCTGCTAAAGTTTCCCCCACCCCCTGAGTAGCTGAGCTTTATCCTCAGTGTCCTGAAACCCAGTAGGTTTGTGGTTGCTACTAATGGATTTCCTTTCCTGCAAGGTGCCCAGCCGAGAGATTGACAAAGCTGAAGGGAAATTCTGGACGCACTGGAACCGAGAAACAAAGCAGGTAAGTAGGGCTGGTGGCTTTGAATCTCTATTTGCTTGGAGCCGTCTAACACTATGGCTGCAGCAACTTCTTACAGTGCAAAATGATTAAGTTTTTAAGAGTAAGAATCTCATTCACCAGGACAGCAGTCTTACAGAGCAGCTTGTGAAGTCAGTTCAGGTTGGGAATGTAGGCTGAGGGAGAATGATTTGCATGAACTCAGGCATAGAGCCAGATCCACCTGACTGGAGTCCATTTTGGCTACAGCTGTGGCCAGCTAGATGCCTCTAGGCAGCCCACAAGCAGGCCATTTCCAACAACCTTTCCTTGCTGTCTATCCCAGCAGTCTTGTGCTCAAAGATACCAGATATACCTTTTTCACGTGAAGATTGCATTTTTCGCCCTCAAGGGCAGAATGTATAAAATGCAAAGAAAATCATCTTGGATGCAGCAGTGTGGAGGCAAAGCCTTAACAGTCCACCCTGCCATGACCGATCCATGCAGAAACTCAGGCAGCCGCTTCCCTCAGGGCACAGAGCCTTCTCGGCTGTTGGCAGTGGAAGCAGCTGCTGGGCATGAGTTTTTGCACATATCAGGTGCATAGACAGGACATGGTGGGGTGGATCGGTAAAGCTTTGCCGCTGCCACACTTAAGATGGTTTGGTACCGCAGGCCGTAGTCTATTTCAGTATTTATATATCGCCTTTCTCTGTTGTTTAGACAGCATTTAAGGCGATTTACATGGGCAGACTAGTCTGAACCATTATTTTTCAATGGGGTTTGACAAATATATTCTGTGAATCATAGAATCCTCAGTTACCAGATGTTTTCACAGTGTGGTTATCTCCTCTGGCTGCATGCCATCAAGCTTCAATAGGCAATAGAGAGCCAGGGTGGTGTAGTGGTTTGGGAGGTGGACTTAGACTTGGATGATCCCAGTTGAAATCCCCCCTCAGCCACAAAAAAAGCTTCCTGGGTGACCTTGGGCCAGTCACTTTCTCTCAGCCTCACCTACCTCACAGGGTTGTTGTGAGGGCAAGAAAGAGGGGAGGAGCAGCTGTGTAAACCGCCCTGAGCTCTTTGGAGGAAGGGCGGTATTAGAATGTGAAAAATAAAATAATAAATAAATAAATAGTAAATCAGGCCTGGACAGGTCCACAAGTTTGGATGCCCCTGATTTAAACTATTGACCTATTTAGCCCAGGATCCCCAGCTTTTCAGCTGCCAGGCCCACATCACTCAGGCTTCCTCTTGCTGGGCTGGATCAGGTCAGTTATACATAACTGTAAGAGTGTTCACAACAAGAGACAAATATTTGTGGCTGCAGGGTTACTTGCCATCTCTCTCCGAGTAAGCGCAACTCAGCCCAGTATTTGCTTCATCTAGCAGGAGAAGGAAGGTGCAAGGTGGCATAGGGGATGGGGAGAGAAGAGAAAGGAGTGGGTGTGCCACTGGGCTCAGTGGGCTGATCAAAATGTGTTGGTGCTCCAGGTGTGCCTTGCAGGTTTAGTTTGGGGACCCTGATCTAGCCCATTACCATTAATTCTACCTGGCAGTGGCTTTCCAAGTTCTCTGGCACATAAGAGGCCTTTCCTTGTTCTACTGCCTGAGACCCTTTAATTGAACTCGGGGCCTTCTGCATTCAAATCGTGTTCACCCTCACAGCTCAAAGATGCATTTAGGGAGTTCCATCCTGTCCCTCTGTCCATTACAACTCACTGTTTTCAGTAATGTTATCCCTGCCCTTCCCTTTTCCTTCACTTCTAGTTCTTCCTTCAGTTCCATTTCAAGATGGAGAAGCCCCCTGTGCCCCAAAGCATCCCTGCTGGACCCGCCACCGTGAAGAGGCCACCACCACCACCCCTCATGAATGGCTTGCCTCCTCGGCCACCGCTTCCGGATGCCCTGCCACCACCGCCTCCTGGTGGCATGGCCATGCCACCAATGCCGCCTCCCACAGGGCCCATGCCCTTGCCTCCAGGGCCGCCACAGCTCCCACCAGCTCCCGGTGTTCCTCCTCCTGCTCCAATGCCTCCAATGTTGAGACCTCCTCTCCCCACAGAGGGGCCTGGGAGCATCCCTCCGCCACCACCCACCAATTAAAAAGATGTCTTGTCTGGGACTCTTGGCGTCACTTAAGGCGCAACACCGTGATCCTGTTTGTTATAATTTTTTTTAAAAAATGCACCCATTGCTCTTGTTTGAATTCCTGTCGATTCATTAAAAAGACTTTCTCTTTAGACTCCATTGTATGGCTTGCCTTTCATGATTTTGCTGAGCAAAATCAAACAGCAGTGTCGGCAAAGACCTGATTGTGTATGTGGGAAGCTCCACTTACCCAATGCCTTTTAAATCAGTAATTCTCAGTGCACCCTGAGGAATGAATGAGTAAAATAATTGAGAAGTTCCCATAGGGCTGCTGCAGATGCTCTGCGTGAGTTACTGCCCTGAGGTTGCCTCCTTTCAATCAGAGGTACACCCAGAGCAGTGACTCATGCAGAAAGCACTGGGGATGGAATCCTGAGGATGGGTTATTGTGAAGCAGGAGTCTCTAGTCTTTTCAGCCAAAGGGCCGCATCAAGTATCTGGTACAGGGGTCGAGGGCTGGAAAAAAAATAAATATAAAATTTAAAGAAATACATTAGAGGTGGAACTTAAATGAATGAATGGGCTCAAATGCCCAGGATTTCTCCAAGCACCAACACAGCCCAAGAAATAAAGCACTCACTTAAATGGACCCCTATTCCCTCATCCCACAAGCACAACTCTGGTTGTGTTTGGTCAACTGGGCCAGAGGATCTCAGGAGAGCAGAGGCTGGCCATGGGCCACATCTGGCCCCCGGGCTGGGATTTGGAGACCCCTGTTGTGAAGACTGGGCAGTAGTTAAGTTACAAACTAGTAGCTAGATGTGTTCCTGTACAAGGAAGTGCATTTAGCCATTGTATTTGTTGATAGATCTCTCTTCTATCAATTTATCGAATAATGTTTTTAAGCTAAGCCACTGTCCATCATCACATATTGGCTCAGATCTGCTTGGGCTGGCCAAGTGGATGGTAATTAATCAATCTCTGATGGAGAGGGTGTTGCTGGCATCCTTAAAACTGGCATAAATTTGTCCTCTTCTGAGGAAACCCTGGAGTCTACTGTGTTGGGTAATTGCCAGCCAGTCTGAAACCTCCCATTTTTGAACAATGTGATTGAATGGGTGATGGTATCCAGGGCTCCAGGGGGTCCTGGATGAAACTGATTATCTGGTCCCCTTTCAATCTGACTTCAGACCAGGCAGAAACAGCCGTGGTGGGTGATCTTCCCTGAGGACTTATGGAGAAGTGCGCCCTGTTGGTCATACTGGCCCTCTTAGCAGCTTTCAGTACCCTCAACCATGATATCCTCCTGGTTCAATTGTCCAGGTTGGGACTCAGGGACACTATTTTGCAGTGGTTCCATCCCTTCATTGCTGACAGATTTCAGAAAGTGTTACTGGGGGACACCTATTCGGCACCCTGGATTTTGACATGCAAGGTGCCACTGGATTCTATCCTATCCCTATTTTTAACATATGCTTGAAATTGCTGGGAGAGGTCATCTGGTGTTGGGGAATGGGGCATCATCAGTATGTAGATGTCACCCAGCTGTCTTTCCATGCTGACTAATCCCAGGGTGGTGGCTAATCCCAGAATGCTGCCTGGAGGTGCTTGGGGACAGGTGAGTAAACTGAAATTAATGTCCTCTTGGTTCAGTAACCAATTATAAAGGTAATTGACTACCAATCTGCTCTGAATGGGGTTGCATGCCCTTTACAGAACCAGATTCTCAGCTGGGGGTCCTCATGGATTCATTACTCCTGGATCTCCTACTGGCAACAATGCTTGTGGGGGGGGGGGTTGCCCAGCTAAGACTGGTGCACTAGTAGCCATATTTGAGTCAGATGGACCTAACCATAGCAGTCCATGCCTTGCTAACCTCAAGACCAGTATTGTAATGCACTATACATGGGGTTGCCCCCAAAGACTGTCCAAAAAATGCAATTGATACAGAACACAGTGGCCCATCTGGTGGCCAGGGCTCAGTGGTTTGATTCTGTTGCGCTTGTTCTCCGGTGGATGCTGGCTGCCGGTTCATTTCTAAGCACAACTCAAGGTGCTGGTTTTGCTTTTAAAGCCCTAGGCAGTTTGGAATCACAGTATCTGAAGGACTGCTATCTTCCATACCCACTAACTTGCTCTCAAAGGTCATCAGAGGAGGCCCTGCTGCATGTGTCACCCCAGCTGAGGCCAGGTTGATGGCCACAAGGGGAAGAGCCTTCTCTTGAGTGGCACCTCAGCTTTGGAACGCCCTTCTGAGTCAAGATCTGCATCCATCCTGTCAGCCTTCCAATGGGGACTAAAGACCTTCCATACCCCACAGGCTGCTTCTCTGGTTTTAGTTGCGGTTCAATGGATGTAAACTGGATTGCTCTGGAGAGTATTCTACTGCTTTTTAGCTATTATGACATTTAGGGCGCAATCCTAACCCCTTAGGTCAGTGTTTTCCAGCACTGACATAAGGACAGTGCAACTGAGGTAAGGGAACAAACATTCCCTTTGAGGAGGCCTCTGTGAGTAATACCCAGCTGCAGGATGCAGCACACGTCCCATTGGAACCGCTATGCCAGTGCTGGGAAGCACTGGCATAAGGGGTTAGGATTGCGCCCTTAATGTATCGTATTTTACTCTTTTTTGTTAACTGCCTTGGCTCTCCCATTTTTATGGAAGGAAAGGTGGGATAGAAATATTTCAAATAAATAAATAGTCCAGAAATGGAACTGTTGAACAAAACCTTCATGTTCAGAGGCAGTCTACTTCTGCTAGATGC
The DNA here is from genome assembly GCF_035046505.1 of Tiliqua scincoides. Classification (NCBI taxonomy): domain Eukaryota; kingdom Metazoa; phylum Chordata; class Lepidosauria; order Squamata; family Scincidae; genus Tiliqua; species Tiliqua scincoides. The sequence continues at coordinate 33,110,306 of NC_089828.1, read as the reverse complement.
TGAAAAGGAGAGCTGTTGCCTCAAGGAGGCATCAGATGGATCATTATGGGACACAGCATGCTGAACTAGGTGGACTTCAGGTATATTAATGGGTTTATGTTGTCATCTTTCTATAGATACCGTACATGAGCCGTGTAAGACCAATTTTTAAAAGACAAATTCTTGTTGATGGTAAGAGTCCTCTGTATCAATCTCACCAGATTCTCAAGTCTAGACTTTGGGTATTCCCCCTCTTCAATCCTTTTGGGGGATGCTGAGGGGGGAAGCATTTGAAGTCAAGGTTGAGTCCATTCTGATGGCTTAGATTTTCTAAAACATCCAGACTCAAGAGATACTGAAAGCTGAAAATAGAACAGAAAAGCTTCTTTGAGCTGGCCCTCCCTCCTGTGCAACACTTTGTGCTTGTGAATTCCTTGAGGGAGGTGCGTTGTGTATTGTCAACTCAAGGACACACAGCTTTAAAGAGAGAGGTACTGGGCCTGCTCTGTGCGGATTTTTCTCTCATCTTTTCAAGGATGTTGTTGCCTGATTCTGAACTTCGTGGATGAATTTTGGATAAACCTTTAACTCTTTGGAGAAGTCCATCATGAAGTTTACCCTCAAAAGCGTTCTTTTGGGTCTGTTACTGTTGTTCAGGTCTGTCTCTGTGTCTAGGGAGGGTGTCCTTCCTGGAGAACAACCCCAGCAAGAATCTGAGGTTTCACCCTTAAGAGAATCCCAAACCAAAGAGGAGGAAGAAATCACAGAGGCTGCAGGCATGACAGACTTCAGAGGACCACAAGCAAAGATCTTCATTGTTCCAGAGACCTCAGAAGACAATTCAGAAAGGAATCAACTTCATCAACATTTTGCAAGGGAAGAGGAGAAGCACTCAAGGCCTGGATTTGGTTTCCAATCTTTGTCCCTCAGAGGGCTGGAGGAGCCTGTGTGTAGGGTGAAATTAGATGGTGGGAGCATCTGGGGTCCCAACCATCTAGAGGTGGTGGGTCTCCTCACTAGCTACGACAGTGGTTTCTTGAAAGCCCTGAGCAAATCCACATGGGATGAAGGGGAGCTGGAGATCTTTGGCATATGTCCCTCAGAGGTCCCACATGGTGTCCTCTCATCTCTTCAGCGCATCAGTGATCATCTGGCTAATCCAAGGGAGAACCATTTTCTCCTGCTTCATCTGGAGGAAGGTAGATGCAGAATGGAAGAACTAATAATTGTCATGATTTTTCTAACTTATAGGAACTATATAACTGTATCAAATCATTTTCTGTTGCATCAGAGAATGAAACTGAATAAGTCAGGCAGAACATCCTAGTTCAATAGTGATTTTACTCTGAACTTTACTTTTACTTTTCTCACCTTTCTCCTCAGCCTTCTTTCCTTCCTCACCTCTGTTCAGGACAGGTGAAGGCAATTTTACCAGAAACAATAGATTAATAGTTGCAAGTCTTTTGGGAGACAATCTAGTCAATTGTTCTGACATATAAATGCTTAGAAAGCCATTTTCTAGTCCATAATTTCAGTGCCAGGCAATAGTTTCAGCGTCTGCAATAGTTTCCCATGTTGCTGAAAGCTGAGTAGGTCAAAGGGCTGCAACGCGCAAGGCAGGGTTCAGCAAATGTGTGGCACTTCTCGGTAGGAACTTGGTTCCAAAAAACATCAGCTGTGTTTCCTCACAGATCTGCCCTGGACAGTTTTGGCATGTTCATCCACAGAACCTGTTAGGGATGCAAACATGAAGGGATGCAAAGTGGAGTGAGTTCAGAAGTAGAGGGATAGCTTTAGGGTAGGTGTGTAAAATGCTACATGATTGGGGGAAAGATTTTAAAAAAGATTTCTCAGAACACAACAGTTGAGGAGGCCCTCATAATTCATATCCGAGCGGCAGGGGAAAAAAAGCCCTTACTTAGTTGCTGTCAGCCTGAGTTAATGAAGCTGGAGCTCTGTTTAAAAGACACAGAAAATAAGAATGGCTCCAGGTAAATAGGGGGAGTTAAAGGGTTTGGGGGTCTGTATGTACCTGTGTTTCCTTTTAAAGTGAAGAACAAGTTTCTACAGCAGAAAGATCTGCTTAACCCCAGTTCCTTTTCTTCCGATAGTGAAATGGGAGGCCGAGACGAAGCTCAGATTTACGCTGACTTTTCAAGAGAATGTGGAACGGTTCCTCGGCCCTCTGCAGCTCGCCGTGCTCATGTTTTATCAGGGAAAGAAGGAGTGGGTGGGAGCCAGCCCCAGGATGAAATTTATCATAGGAGGGGAAGGCCTCCATCAAAAGCAGGTACGTGTGGAGAAGTGAAAAAAGGATGATGCAAATTGCACAGTAGCTTTCGTTAGCTATGATAGGTAAAGCTTCCATGTATGAGTGCAGTCTATCTCTGAGTATCAGGTGATGGAGGTGAGCAAGAGAGGAGGATTGTTGTTCTGCTGGAGGGCTTCCCTGAAACATCTGGCTGTTCCCACTTGGAAGCAGAATGGTGGGCTTTTAGGGCACAATCCTATCCTACTTTCCAGCTCTAGTGCAGCTGCAGTTCAGCCCTGAGGTAAGGGAACAAATGCTCCCATACCTTGAGGAGGCCTATGTGACTGTCCCCCCACCACAGAATGCAGCACATGCCCCATTGATATAACTGCACTGACGCTGGAAAATTGGATAGGATTGGGCTCTTACTGTGTTGCAGAGAGGCCATCATTTATGCTCTTTGGTGGGTCTCTCATTGAATGTTAACCATGTTTCCCAAGTGGAAGCGTCATGTATAGAGGCAGTCTATTTCGGCAGATCAGATACTGGGGGAGAGGCAAACCAATGAGGAGGACTGTTGCCTCTCTGTCCTGCTTATGGGTCTTTTGGTGACGCATGATTGCCACTGTTGGAAACAGGAAGTTAGACTAGATCAGTGTTTCTCAAACTTTGAGAGAACTTTACTCCCTCAGTAAGTTCTTGCGGGGGAAGGGCTAGGACAGCAACGCGATCCCCAGGATTGCGCCGCTAAGGGGGGGGCTAGAGGGTGCTTGTGACTTACTTGGCATGGTGTAGGGGTGCATTAGGCTGCAGGAGGTGCGGGGAGCCCTGTGCAGCCCTCCGCAGCGCTCCCCGAGGCTTGGAACCTGCAATAGAAGCAGGCGCAAAGCACTTCCTTTTTGCAGGAGATCCTGGGATTGATTTGCTGCCTCCCTGCCCTTCCCCCGCCCCTTAAAGGGACGGGGAAGCATTACACGAACTGGTGGGTCATGACCCACCAGTTTGAGAACCACTGGACTAATTGGTATTTGGTCTTCCTTTTTGTTCCTTTCCTACCAGGACTTCTAGAGTCAATGTCTCCTGTTATCCCCATCTAGGAAACGTTTTTAAAAAATAAACTGGCTCTGTTTCTGTACTTTAAACATAAGCTTGACCTGCAGAAATTCAACAGGTGTTCCCTGAACTGGAGATAGTATGCCCCCCCCCCCCAAATCAAATCCCAATTCTGGCTTTCTGTCTATTTGTGGATCCTGTGCAAGCTTCGTGTCCTGATAAATCCCAGCCCCATCATCTTTGCTCTTCTAGCTCAGTCATCCAAAGGTCTCTTGCTCCCTTAAATTACCCTGACCTTTCTTGTTTATTGCCCCTTGTGCCTAAAACCACCTCCCACTATGCCCTCTTGTTGCCCATCCTCTCACTTCCTTCAAATCCCTCCTTGAAACTCACTTTTCCCATAAAGTCCTTGGCACAATCCCTTAGTCCCTACTCCCTAGCTAAGCCTAAGTACACACGCTTGAAATCATTGCATATTCTTCCCTAGTTTGTCCCCTGCCTCCAACTCTCTTTTCTTCCTCGGTTACTTCCCCTTTGTTAAACTATAAACTGCAGGCTCCTTGAGGCAAGTGCCTGTCATCTTGTGCTTTTGCAATATGCCATATACAATCATGGTGCTATATCTACATGTCAAGCAGCCATCCAAAGCACAGTGATAGACCTAGGAGAAAATGGGACATTGTTGTACCTCTAACCTGCTTTATAAATTTGACAAATCTTTTTTTCTCTTCCCTTTCTCCACTGTTACAGATTGTCTGTCTAACTAAGGGGACACGGTACCTAGTCCTCCAGGGCTCAGTGATGTCCGGCAGGCATACACCTGGACACCTCATCTATGAAGTTTCCTTGGCAATCCAACATCATAGCAACAAGGGTATATATGGGGCAGGGACTGGAGGTATTTTAGTTACGATTCCCCCTATCAGCAGATAGACCTCTCTCCCCAGTGCCACCACTTCATTTGTGTTCTGGGAAAAAGTGTACTGGAGCATTCATCACAGAAGAGGTGGTGTCCCTTGTATGTATTGATTCTCTCTTCCTACACTGGTTTTTTCAAATTTTAATCTAGGAACTTTGCTTTATACTTTACTGGCACAGCAGGTAAGACCTCTCAAGGGCTGCTGAAGTATCTGGAAGCTCAGGTTTAGCAAGTCTCATGTTCATTCTCTTGCAATAAGTCTGTGGTCTCTAGGGTTGCTTAGCTGCTGTAGTAGCAGCACAGGTTTTGAAAAACCTGTTGACCAGCACCTGCTGACTTGCAAGGTGACATTGCTCCAATCTAGTGAACTCAGTCCACCAGAAAGCTCATCTTGCTCATGAACTTTAGAAAACCACAGGAAATTTTGTCATGACTTGTACAAAGGCATGCTGGGATGTGACATCTAAGGCTGAAATCCTAACCACACTTTCCTGAGGGTAAGCCCCATTGAACAAAATAGGGCTTACTTCTGAGTAGACCTGGTTAGGATTGTGGCCAAAGTCCATGCATGGAAGGGAGGGAGAAGAGCCTGCTTCCCTTGAACTGGTACTCCAATAATCTCCACCAACTTTAGTCTAGAGAGTGAATTTTTATTTGCAGCCTATTTTTTTTATTGGTGCTCTCACTTTCTCCCATAAATTGATTTAAACAGCTCTGACTTTCCATTGTTTTTTCATGCTGCAATTTCTTTTTAAACTTGCAACTAAAGTCATCTTCCCCTTATTTTTAAACACTTTACTATATACACTTGGAGACAAAATCTTATTCAGTGCCTAATATTATAATTGTCTTTCCAGGGGGGACTGGGAGTATATTGGCTCTATTATGGAGGAAGAACTTTTGTTGACTGCTGCCACCTTAATCAATCCTTCTTACTCTTTTGGTTCTTTCCCGCCCAGTTTCCTCCCTCTCATCCCATGATGTACAAGATCTCCTGTTTGGGTTTGATGCAAAATGCTTCACCCGTATGACACCAGCTGTCCTGGTGTTGGCGAAACAAATGCCTGATGATACCGTTTCTCTACCCTCTTCTTTCCTTGCTGCTGATGGTGTGCTGGACACAGTCCCATACCCAAAGCCCAGGTGAGCAGCCCTCTTTCCTCAGGCATTTCTCATCTAGCTTAGCCCACAAATAGAGGCTAAATATGTGTCTGCAGACTCCTAGCTTGGAGACAATATTCCAACAGAGAGGAATTTTTGTCTACTTCAAGCTTCCAACTTAGGAAAGTAGGGTGGCCTCCCAGAAGGTTGGATCTACTTATGCATTGCAGGTTCTGTTTCAAGCCAAGAGTTTGGAGATCTGACCTTTTAATACTGTGTAAAACTGGATTGTCCTTCTGCATATTTACTCTGTTTGGGGATAAATGTTCAGAGAAGAAAGGGAGTAAAATTATTTCATCTCTTTCACATTTTCAACCTTGTAGGGGTGAAACTCAACAGAGTGCCTCCTGGCTCCTTTGGATTAGTGTTAATATTACTGCACCCCAGAATGTTCCAGAACAATGCTTTTGTTCTGGGGGAGAAATGGTAGCCCCCAGCTATGCAGCTAACAGGTACTGGGGGGAGAATGACTGTGCCCCCAACAGCCATAATCCCCCCATGAACGCCTCTCTGAACAGTGAGGCATGATGACCTGATGTCATTCCAAAGGAACAAAATGGCAGCTGCCAGTAGGTTGAAAGGAGTTGTGATGTGTGCTGGTGATGTTCACCCCCTCCTAAAAATAATCAAATTACTCCCCAATCCACAGCCTGGGTTGTGAAATTGGGGAGGGGGGGGAGAGCTTTGACAAATCCTAATCCCCATGTTGATACTTGTGAATGCTAAGCCCACAAAGAACATTAAGGGAATATATTATAGTAGCACTGCTGGAAAAATATAGGAGGTGGGGTGGGAAGAGAGAGACAAAAGGACGGCTGCTCTGATATTTTTTAAAATATAGAGAGTAACTCTTTCTGGAACTGGCTGATTAAGTTAACTCTTGCTGATTGAGATGTCATTTTCCTATATTGTTTTATAAAGATTGCATTCATTCATATTATATAATTTTGCTTATTCGCTGTAGTTTTTTGTTCTGAACTCTCCTGAGAAGGGTGACATAGAAACTTTGAAAAATAAAATAAAAATAAACTTGGGGACACAGCTCTTTTTCTGTTTTCTGTCTCCGCAGCAGTTTTCCAATACCTGACATGGTTGAAGCCTCACCCTCCAAATTTGCCACCAGCCAGATGAATATCTCAGCACTAGCACCCATGAGTACTGGGCAGTTCCTAGAGGCCCTCTCTTGGTTCGTCAATAAGGTCTTGAGCCCCTCCGAGGAGCCACCCCCCACCTCCAGGCCACACCTCCGACTGGATTTTGACACGATGGAAGCCCTTCCCCACTGGTTACTTAACCTGTCAGAGAAGGTGGCTTTGGAACAGCTGGTCCAGTCTGAGGACCACTTGGTGGTCCTCTTCCCTGAAGACAACCAGGCCTTGATGGAGCAACATCTGGATCACTGGGATCTGGAAGGGAGGTTGCTGCAGCAACTGCTGGAGAAGCTGCATTCTGTGATCCAGGAACTGAGGGTGATTCCACCCTTCCGAGCCAACGCAGGCCTCTTCCACAACCTACTGGCTTTCTGCTACTACCCTTCTGGCAGTGCTGATGGAGTGATGAGGCAGCAAGAGGCAGCTGGGAGGAGGCAAAAAATCCACAGCCTACTGCTGCTGAAGGCCCTGCAGGCTGTGCGCGTTCGGTGGCGAGAATTGAGAAAGCTACCCCGGGCAAACCGTAGTGCCCAGGGAGGGGACAATTATTGCCGCCTGCAGGAGCTCAAGATAGACCTGGTCTCCACAGGATATGTCATCTTTCCGGAATGGTACAACGCCAACAACTGTGTGGGGCCCTGCAGGATCCCACTGTCCTCCCGCATCCCTGACTACTACTCCCACACCGTCTTCCTGCTGCGAATGCACGAACAGGGCGCTCCCCTCCAGCGCGTCCCTTGTTGTGTCCCAGTGCGGTATTCCCAAAGCCTCATCCTGACCTTTACCAATGACCAAGGCATGATGGTAAAGAACTATCCCAATATGGTGGCTGAGGCATGTGGTTGCCGGTAAAGAGAGACTTCTGGCTCTTCCTTGGTTACAGAAGGCGCATGCTTTGCCAAAGGCCAGCAGTTTTGACTATGCCTTCCTTCTGTTATGGGTTAACATTGTGTGTTCTGCTAAAAAAAAATTCTCTTCTGTTCTGAAGAAAGCTATAATTCTATGACTTCGCTAAATGCACAGTGAGCAAAGCTGCAGAATTGCTTCTACTTTATATTGCTGCTTTTGTGTTTTGAAATGGTTTTTGCATCAATTATTTTGGTGCTGCTACCCCTTGGGTTGGGTGGTCCAATATTCAGGGCACAATGAAGGGCACACTCAATAGTGATCTAATTCAGATGCTCTTCTGGCTTCTGTGATTTCTGCAGCTATCGCTCATACCTACAAGCTTTTACAGCCATGGGGACCAGAACCTTGCTCTTTTTTATTGTTGTTAGTTTTAGATTCAGCTGAGATGTGGGGGAGACTCAGTTTTGTGCCCTGCATTCCATGCAGTTTTTTCCATGCTCCCACAGAATCATGGTGTATGCCCAGCCCAACTCTTAGCATTGTTTTAACTCTTGTAGCTCTCTTGGGTTTCATGCTGACTGAGGAAAGTGTGGCTGGAAATATATTTCACCCCTTCAGTGCTGGCTGGTTTTCTCTTTGTTACTCCAGAACTTGATGCCAGGTTTTAACTGGATCCTGCTTGTGGGGTGTGTGTGTGTGAAGCTGTTGCCTTCATGTCCTGCGAGTTGCTCCCAAAAACATTGGGATGGCTGCTGCGGAAAGGAGAATGTTGGAGTGGATAACTCTTTGGTTTGATCCAGCAGAACACTTCTTATGGGCCTTCTATTTTTGCCCCTTGATATCAGAAAAAGTCAACACTGCCCTTGAGCATGTACAAAGTTATTTGTTAACCCTCCATAATTACTGACAGCCTCAGAAGATTAGACCTCTTCTTTTCTTTGGCTGTGTTGACATTCCTTTCCCAATCTCTTGAAATAGTTCAAAACGATACCAATGTGCTGGGAGGGACAACACACCAAACAGATTTCAGAAGTTTTTGAAACTTTTATTTAAATATATATTTATAAACAGATTTAAGCCATGGGGGTATGTGTGAAAAAGTTCTTTGAGGCTGTGTTGCTGGCCAGTCTTTTGTTGTTAAACGATTGCTGTTCCTCTATTTTGCTTCTATGTCAAGCTGACACACAATGGGCAATAGTGGAGGCTTGTCCTTTTTCTACATTGTGTTTACTATACAGAAAATCATATACACTTTTCCAAGTCTCTGTTTTTCTTCAGGGCACAAAATTCCTGTCCATGTTTTATTATGCGGTTCCCTCCTGTGACAAGGGAAGAAACAAAATGGCTAATATGTATCATAACTCTCAAGTTCTTGGAGGACAGGATTTTCATTTTAAGCAAGCAGAAAACCTCTGGATTGTGTTAAATGAAATTAACAGCCCAATCCTATCCTCCTCCTCTGCCGCTGGTGCAGCCACACCAAAAATGGGCATGCTGTATCCAGTGGTGGTGGGTAGATTGAGAAGGTTAGAGGGAAAAGGGGGTTTAAATCCCCTTACACCTCCATAAGCCTCCTGCTCCACAGTGACTCCCCTAGGACCTGCACCAGTGATTCACTGGAGCAAGTCAGAGGAAAGAAAGGGGGTGAGGAGGCTGCCTGTGGAGGGGATAGGATTTGCTGTGTGACATCACCACAAGATCCACTCACAGCCTCCACACCCCTGTTCTGCCCCCCCTCCCTGCCCAGTTCCATCCCCTCCCCACCCTCATTTCCCCCCATCCAGCCCCCTGTTGGCTTACATGCCCTGGCAGGTGGCCAGCAATACCCCAACACACAAGGGAAGGCTCCAACCTTCCCCCTAGCACTCAGGCAGTGCACTATACAGTGTGCTGCCAGAGTGCATTTTATGGGTGTTTTGCAGCAGTCACCACCAGAAGAATGTGTGTTCCACTGGTGGCAGAACCCAATAGGAATGGGCTGTAAGCCAAAGGACTGGTTTTTGCATATCATTTTGGAGAAATTATCATACCCACAACTTAACTGTATGAATCTGGATATAGATGAGTCTGCCTGATCAGATGTGCTGTGAAATCTAGAATTCTTAAGAGGAGGGCTGGATTAGCTGGCAATCCAGACCTGTTTATAATATGCTCACATGTCACATTTTGCTTGTGGCTTGAAATGGTATCTTGGTTCCACCACTGTCACAACAAAAATTCCCATAGATTCATGCTTGAGAGTGAAGAAAATCAAGAGTTTTGCGATACCCTAAAGCAGTGTTTCTCAAACTGTGGGTCGGGACCCACTACATGGATCGTGAACCAATTTCAGGTGGGTCCCCATTCATTTCAGTATTTCATTTTTAATATATTAGACTTGATGCTACCAAGGTATGTGACTGCATTTGGGGAAATGTTACAGACCTGTACTTTTAACAAGCTACTATGTATATTCTTTTAACAAAGAATAGTAAATGGGACTTGCTCCTGGGTAAGTGTGGGTAGGATTTAGCCTGGGATTGTTAAAAATTTTCCTGCTTGATGATGTCACTTCTGGTCATGACATCACTTCCGGTGGGCCCTGAGAAGATTCTCATTCTAAAAAGTGGGTCCCGGTGCTAAATGTGTGAGAACCACTGCCCTAAAGATTAACCAAAATTTATAGCAAGGACCAGAATTCACTTGATCAGATGCAAAAAGTGCTTATCCTCTATTTGCAGCTATTTATGTGTATAGAAGAGAAGTAAAACATCCCTAGCATGTTTACTCAGTAGGAAGTCCCCCTGTGTTCCATGGGGCTGGCTTCCAGGTGAGTGTGCAAAGGATTTCAATGTGCAGCCTTAATTTCTTACACTAGAAACTCGGGTCTTGTATGTTTTGATTTGCACAGCACATGGTTTATTTTTTACAACTGCAAAAAATACTGAGGTTTGGGGTAGCGGAACTCAAATTTGGGCTCCAGAGATTACTTTTTCCATCTTAAGAAAGAAAGAGGATTTAGAATATCACAGTGAACACTGAGCTTTGTTGATATTTGCATCTGAATTCTGCAAGGTTCCTGAGGAGTGGTGGTATCATTTCCTTATTCTAGTGCTTGTGGTTTACTTCCATTTCTGCTTCAGTTGTACTGTAAACCCTTCTGAAAAGAGACTTGTTTCATCTTGTGCAAGAAAAAAAAAACACAGGAGAGATAATTCTCCAACAAAATAGGAGAGTCCAAAGAGCAATGGTTAAAAACCCCCACACTGACTCAAAGAAACATAGAGAAGGATGAAGTAAATGGTAAGGTTTCACCAAACGAAAATATTTTCCCTAGTTCTGGCTACAGTAAATACTCAAATGTGCATTTTATATGATGCGTGCTCAGTTGTCTATACAGTGGCATAGCTAGAGGGGGTGCAAAGCACTAAGTTTTACGGGGAGCCCCACTGCAACGTGCAAGTGGCCCCTCCACCTGCCCTTCGGAGCCATTCTGGGCAGTGGGAGCTTTGTAACCCCTCTAGCTACACCACTGTGTCTATGCTAATACACCACCATAGGGTAAGCACTACCCAGCATTTGCCTATTCACTGACATCCTCTCAAATGCAGTACTGTTCAAGGAACCAACAGTTCAAATGTTTCAGCTGTAAGGTTTGGAGCAAAGAGGTTTCAGGCGACAATACCCCTGGGTGTGTGAGTCAACCATGAGCCAAGTTTTAACTTCCTCTCTGCAACAGTTAGTAATATCTAGCAATCAAGGCCTTGCCCTTCATCACCAACAAAGGCCAATTGAAGCACTGCAACCTCCCACAGTGGTGGGGAAGGATGATCTTCTATTCCCCATTTTTTTGCAGCCAGGGAAATCAAGGCACAGTACAGTAACAAAAAAGGTCACCAGGGAGGCAGGAGATATAGCAGGGTGGGGATGAGACTGATCTCCCATGGCTGGCTGAGTCCTAAGCTGTGTGCCAAGAGCCTGCTGCTGCTACCATATCCGTAATAAGTGCAAGGCATGGAACAAAGCTTATTGCAGGGAGGGCGGGGTCTAGGTGGAAGCAAAACCTACAGAGGCAAAAGCAGGAGGCATGGACCAAACTGCTTAAAGCGAGAGTGCGTGTCTCTTTGTGCTTGGCAGTTGTTCCTTCCTGCCCCAACTTGCAAAGGGTGGCAGGAGGCAAGAGGTATCTCACAGCTCCATCTGCTATTGCAGGGCAAACGGTGGGTTCGTCAGTCGTGCCTCTTGCCCTCCTGGAACTTGTGCTTCCCAAACTTATGGGCACCGTCCTTGTGGGGGGAGAAGAATGGGCGTTGCACCTGCCAGGTTTTCCTGTCCTTGTGCTCGTGGGGGTGGGGCTTAGAGTCCCGTATGTACTTGGTGGGGCGGCCCTTGCCTTTGTCATGTTCCTCCTTGTGGCGACCCTTCCCGTCGCCCTCCGGGTGTCGCTCTCGCTTGTACTCCTTGGAGTGGGGTGCTTCATGTTTATGGTGGTGGCGCTTTCCTTCCTCCCGCTGATGTGGCTCCTCCTTTCCTTTACCCTCCCGACGATGGCGCTTGCCAAAGTGGTGCTTCTCTTCCTCCTCCTTGTGCCCTCGGAAGGCCTTGTCTTTGGAGGGCTTTTCCCTCCTTGCTCTCTCCCGGCTCTTCTTTGGTTCTACCTTGGCTGCTGGTTCCTCTTCCTCATCTTTCGTTGGCTCTTCTTCTTCCTCATCTTCCTCCTCCTCTTCTATTTCTATTGGTGCAGGTTCTTCCTCCTCCTCCTCCTGTTCTATTGACTCCTCCTCTGTTTCTATTAGTTCCTCTTCCTCCTCCTCCTCCTCCTCTATTTCTGGTAGTTCATCTAAACCTGACCAGTTAAACCATCGCTCATAAAACCACAGCTGTTCCTAGAAGGGAAAGAAACATAAAGCATAAACTCCTGGGATATGGCTATTAACTGTAGATGCTAAAGAGAAACATAAAGATGGTAACCCTGACCTTCCATACTGGAAGTGACACAGAGTGGGGGAGGCAGGAAAATGGCGCCCCTTTGGACCAGTCCCTGGATATGGACATTTATGTTGAGACCCACTTGAACATACACCATGTTGTCTTATACATAACCAGACTCCTGCTCCATCTAGCCAAGAACTATCTGATCTGATTGGTAGCAGCATTTCAGATGGGGATCTTTCCCAGTCTCATCTGAACATGCAGCCACCAGCTGAGCCTGGGAACTTCTGCTATGGGTAGAAACCCTTTCACTGGAACAGTGTCCTCTCCTATGCCTGTTATCAAGACTCACCAGTTCGCCGCCACTGCCTTCATGAGGGCTGCCTTCTTGTAGAGTCCATGCACGAAGTTCTGCCTCGAGAATGTCTCCGCCAAATTCTATTATGTCTGCAAAATGAGGGATGTTGGGTGAGCTCCAAGTTGAGGGTTTATGTGTGCAGGTGGGTAGGATGGAGTGTAGAGGGTGTCCTGGGGGTATCAGTCATGAATGATGCTCTCTTCTCTTACCTTGGACCACCTGGCAGCCCACACTGAGGAGAGCAATGAAGGAGGCCACAAGAATGCATTTGTTCAAGGTCAGCCCTTCCCAAGGGAGTGTGTCCTTTGCAGGCCCAGCAACAGTTTTCCTCTTGATGGGGGCAGTTCTTGGAGCTTCCAAGAGAAAACAAGAAGGAGGAATGAAGAATCCAGGCCCACCACTGCCCGCCAGAACCTGTTTCCAGTTGCTCTTGAGGGCCTTTATAATGTGACTTTAGGATAAGAACATAAGCAGAGACCTGCTGTGTCAAACCAAAGGTTTGTCTACAGCAGGAGTGTCAAACTTGTTTCATACAGAGGGAAGATGTTAGCATTTGTGGTGCCTGCTGAGGGCCAGAAGTGACATCATTAAGTGGAAAGCCAATGATGACCAGAAGTAAGCACTTTGTTCTCACACAGAAACTCATTAGCTGCAAAGAAGAGAAAAACATTCTTCTTAAGACCAGAGACTGGCCATGAAGAGCCCACCTCCTCCAGGGAGCGCCCCTCCCTGTCCCTTTTAGGCTTGTGACATGAAGGATGCTGTCTAAAGATGACACTTTGCGGTCATCATAGGTGATAAGAAACAAGGAGTGTGGTGTGTTTAGCCTTGACCCCCAATCTCCCAGTTCTGGTATTCACTTAAGTCCACCCACACCACCTCAGTTTGGATGGCTGCCACATATAATCAACAAAGACCTCCATACCTGGAGCTGCTGGACGTGCTTTCTCAGCTGGCTTCTCTACACGCAGTGTCTTCTCTGCCACCTTTTCAACCCTGGGTGCTTTTTCTGGTGCTTTCTCCATCCTCAGTGGCTTCTCAGCTGCCTTCTCTACCCCTGTCAACTTTTCCACCCGGGGCGTCCTCTCAGCCACCTTTTCGGCCCTCAGTACTTTTTCCGCCACCTGTTCAGCCCGGGGAAGTTTCTCGGGCGCTCTGGAGGGACCTGGCTCTTTCTCAACCTCTGGAGGCACAGCTAGGGTGGGCTCAGTCATGCTGTCCACAAACTCATCCAGATCTTGCTCAATGACGTGAAGCTTGTTTGCCTCTGCCTTCTCTAGGCCCTGAAATATGAATGAAAAACCTGGTGTGCAACAGTGGAGCTTCAGGGTGTATTCTCACCCATGACCCTAAAAACACATTCACAGTTTTTTAAATCCTGCAGCTATAAGTCAAATGGAAAACCAGGACTGGCTAGAATGTTGAGACTGGGAGGAAGGTCTGGTTTTTGTTAAACTGTTTGGTTTACAAGGAGGAGACAAGAAACAGATTTTCTTGTGTATATTCTAGATTATATAAGAGAGGCAGTTCCACACTAGAGGCCTTTAGGCATTGCTGTTCTGGACACAGAATTGCCACAGAGGTTCCATGTGCCACTGAATATACCATTATATTATTCTGCTGTGGCCAGGATCATTCTGTAATGTCCCACCCACAAGTGCCCCATGCAGCAAAGGTCACTTCCAATGTTAATTAAAAGTCCCCCTTTTGCAGGGTCAGGCTATGTTATTGCTTTCAGTGGAGCTGGGGGTTAGTGGCTTGGGGGGGGGTGTTTTTGACCCTCTAGCAAAATGTTAAAAAAATACTTAACATTGTTTACATATAAATGCATGGTTTTTAAACCGAAAACAGGAAACTTCAAGTTCTCTTGACTTGTAAGAGGGAAGAGAAAGTGACAAATGACCTGGCCCTTCTGTCCACCTGCCATGCATGTTTTCCTTTGGCACTTGGCTCTGAAGTGCTGTTAGGCCTTTGGTTTTCTCCTCCAGCAGAGATATGTGAGCTCATACAGCAGTGATTTTTGGATATGCTGCCAAGCATGTGCTCTCATCCAAAGGACTAGTTCCGAACCAAATGTAACTCAGTGGTCATAAATGGCACAGATACAGCAAAAATCTAGGCACTTGGGGAGAAGTTCAGGATCTCAGGGTGTGACTAGAAGTTTCTGAATTTGCAGCCTCGCCTGTCTTAGGACTCCAGGGAAAGGAAGAAAATCTCAGGGGAGATCTGAATTGTCACCCTGAATTGAATTGTCACCCTGAATTGTCACCCATCAGGCTCCTCCCTTTTTACACTAGGCTCTACCTCCTGATCTTCTGGGTACCCTTAGCTCCCAAGGGCCTACCCCTCACACATCAGGGTCTGAGGGCCCAATCCTATCCAAGTACCCGTGCAGCTGCAATGCAGCCTGATGGTAAGGGAACAAATGTTCTCATATCTTGAGGCAGACTCTGTGCCTGTCTCCCCACCAGAGGATGCAGTGCATAGCCCATTGGATGGTTGCACTGGCTCTGGAAAATTGGATAGGATTAGGCTCTGAATCGCCATTGACCTGGCAACCCTAGCTCATCTCCATCGAAAGCTGTCAGTGACTAGGTATCACCCCATCCCACCCAGCTCCAATCTCTAATCCAGTGTTCTTCAACCCTGGGGTTGGGACCCCAATGGGGTTGCAAAGCCTCAGTTGCGGAAATTTGTGGAAAAGAAAAGGGATGAAGACCACTGGACTAGAGCAGGGGTGCCCAAACCCCGGCCCTTGGGCCACTTGCAGCCCTTGAGGCCTCTCAATGCAGCCCTCAGGGAGCCCCCAGTCTCCAATGAGTCTCTGGCCCTCCAGAGATTTGTTGGAGCCCGCACTGGCCCGACGCAACTGCTCACAGCATGAGGGCGACTGCTTGACCTCTTAGGCGACAGCTCACCTGTGTGAGCTGTGGGATAAGGGTTAACTCCACTGCTTGCTGTTTCACGTCTGTGATGCAGTAGTGGCAGCAAAGAAAAGGCCAGCCTTGCTTTGTGCAAGGCCTTTTATAGACCTTGAGCTATTGCAAGACCGTCATTCATTCGTATAAATTCATCTTTAATATATTAATTTATGTAAACATATGTAAATTTATTCAAATTTTAAATTTGAATTTATTCTTTTTTCCCCCAGCCCCCAACATAGAGAGCTGATGTGGCCCTCCTGCCAAAAACTTTGGACACCCTTGGACTAGAGCACCACCAGGTAAAGGGGGAGGCATCTGGCGTTACCCCTTCAGGTACCAGGAGATTGTGTCCCAGTCCTGCTCAAGTTCTTAATTGTGCTCAGTTGTGCTAAAACAGCTTTCACCCATGCCAAGTTTCATGGTAACATTTCCTGTTCTCTCTAATAAGAATATCTGGTTACAATGAACAGATCTGGGAGGCCATTACAAGGTGGGGAGTAGGTGGTGATGGGGGCAGGGATGAGAGAATAGGATCCCGGGAGGGGGGGCAGATTGAAGGTGGAGTCCCCAGTTTATTCTGTATTTATTTATTGGGGTTGTGGCATGAAAAATGTTGAAGACCACTGCTGAAAGCTATCTGGTCCTATTCCCTCACATACTTCAAACCCTCAAGTACTGAGAAGTCGTGGTAGGAAACTTTTTTTAAAAGTGTCATGTGGATTACTTACATTTGGGGTATTGTTTACCTCCTCTTTACTCGCAGGTACCTCAGAATCTGCTAAAAAACACACAAGGAAATCAACGCTGCTAGAACTCATGGATGTTATAGAAACCACCTTCTGCCACACAGACCTGCCTGGCTCTTACAGTTTGCCTCAGTCACCCTGCTTTCTGTCCTGGCCTTCATGAGATTAGGTAGATGAATTAGGCCTTCTAGGTGATGGCACTGAAATTAAGAAAATCCTTTCTGGTGGAGGTCCACCCTGCTCCCTCATTAACTTTTTTCTTTTATTTTTAATCAGTTTTTAATGCTGAATCTTTTATCTTAAATTATGAATTCTGACTTCTAGTTTCTGTACTGCTGTCTGCTTTAAGATTTACTGGTGTTGTCTTATAGTATCATAGAAAAGTGAAATAAAAATAAATTAAACTGAGGCTGCAATAGCAGACACAATTACCTGGAAGTAAACTATTAAACTATTAATGGGACTTCAGAGTGAACATGCATAGGATTGTGCTGTTATTCATGGATGTAGATTCTTTTTCTAGAACTCTGTAAGCAACTTGGGGAAGGGGCCTGTTTTCTCTTTGTAAAGAATGATGTACAGGGATGGTGTATATAAATACTGCTACTAACAATAACAAATACCTTTAATTAAATTTGTGTTTTTCTGGAATTCAGAGGCATTTTTAAACACTGGTAGGAGGTGAGGGGCAGGACATCTTCCATTCTATGTTAGGGTTGCTTTTTTCTTTTCCTGCAAGGCTCATGTGCTGTCAAAGGGAACTGTATGCCAGAAATTCCATAGGTTAAGAATTCACTAGCAGAAAAGGCAAGAACTTCATCTATTGAACTTCATCTATTGTGTCTTCGACACAGCTGTTAAGAGGCATGGGAGCCCTCTCAGAAAAAGACAGTGGCAGTCCTATGCTGCATATAAGAGAATATACCTGCTTTTTGGTCCCCCTTAAACTGTTTGCTTTCCTTCTGAACTGGCACATCTGTTAAAGAGTCTGGATCTTGCTTGTTTGTCTCCAAAACCTTGTAGGGTCCTGTTGCCATATCACCTCTCCTTGCTAAACACTACAAGGTAAGAAGACACAGATGTATTATCAATTATCAGAACTGGTTAATTTAAAAAACACATTCAAAAATGTTGAAAACCCAAATGACTGCAACCTTTGTTCAATGTCTGAAAGGTAAAAGGTGAAACTGCCTTCCTATCTTTTTGTAATTAAGGCTCAAAACTTAACCAATTTTCCAGTACTGGCATAGCTGTGCCAAGGGGATGTGCGGTACATCCTTTCCTTGGAGTTGTGTTGCCCTCATGTTGGTGCTGGAAAGTGGGTTAGGATTGCACCCTAACCAATTAGTGCAGAATGCGGCAGCCCATGTGGTCACTGGAGCTAGGCGGTTTGACTCGGCCAGTCCGCTTCTCTGGGGACTACATTGGCTGCCCATTCGTTTCCGGGCCCAATTCAAGGTGCTGGTTTTGACCTTTAAAGCCCTATACTGCTCTGGACCAGGCTATCTTAGAGATCGCCTACTCCCGTACAATCTGGCTCATCCTCTCAGGTCATCAGAGAAGGCCTTTTTACAAGGGCCACCGCCCAAGGAGGTTCGTGGGGCGGCGACAAGAAATAGGGCCTTCTCAGTAGTGGCACCAATGTTGTGGAACTCCCTTCCCCTTGACTTGAGAATGGCTCCCTCTCTTGAGCTTTTTGGGCGAGGCCTGAAGACCCTGCTCTTTAAACAAGCCTTCTGATTCCATGGCCTTTTTAACACTTTTATACATCTTTTAGTTTCTTTTTGACAGGCTGGATTCCTCTATGATTTGCTGTTTTATGCTCTTTTTATTCTGACTTTATTCTGACTACTGTTTTTTATGGCCTCTGTTAATGTGTTTTTAATATGTTTTTATCTGTGTTAAATCATGCTTTTTAAAATTGTTTTTACATGTTGTAAGCCACCCTGGGTCCCTTTCAGGGAAAAGGGCGGGATACAAATAAAGTTGTTTATTATTATTATTATTATTATTATTATTATAGCTGTGATATTCTGGAATATACATAATTAAACTGCTCAAGGTAAAGGTGTACAACAGCATTTCTCAACCTATGGTACTTGGTAACGGTGGTACTTGAGGTGGTGTCTGGTACTACACAAGGGACCACCAGACAGCGAGAACAGCAGTGCAACGTGACAAGCAACACTAGGAGGCTTGGCAGGTAGAGCTCCAGTGTGCACTTTTTGCGCACTTGAAGAAGCCCTCTTAATTGCCCTGAACCTCTTACCAGTGTTTGTTGCATTGGGTCTGGCCTCCCAATTCAGAAGTAACTGGTGATGGCATCATCACCAGTTACTTCCAATAGGTGGACTATGCAAAGTGGTATGGCAGGGGACAAACATTGAGGAATGCTGGCATAGAAGATGATAAACATTGACAGTCTCTGTGTCTTCTAAGGCCACAACTGAGAGAAAATTGGTCATGCCTAAACTTTGTGAGACTCAATGGTTCAAGCTTGTCACAAAACCTGATTCCAGCAGGTTGGTTTTTGTAGATGATAGTTCTCTAGTTTGCTGTTACCTTCCCCCCCCCCCCCACTATCCTGTTTCTGTACTGCAGCAGCTTTGTATGTATTTAATTCCCTCTTTCAGTTATTCTTCCAGTCAGGTCTTTTTGGACAAGAATCAAGTTATTTAAAATCTGGAGTTACTTTTTAAAGAAACTGAACACTGCAAGGTGTGGGTGGCTGTGTGTGCAAGGAGCAGGGGCGGGGGGGGGAATATCCCAAGCCTTTAAAGGACAGTAAAATTTCTCTGCTGGACACACCAAAGCTTCATTCACACTTGGACACATAAGATTGAGAGTCTGTGTGCTCATCGTTCAAAACCCCACTGCAGTTTTCTAAGAATAGGGGTGTGAAACCCTAGGATCTTGGACAGCGTCCAATTGGGTAATGCTGTCCCAATTCTCCCAAGTCTTTCATTCCCCAGCAGTTGTTGCGAGACATAAGAGTCTGCTCCAGACACTTCCCACCTCACCCACCCCAATGGTCAACTGCTGCTGCTTTATATTGTTCACAGCAGCACGTGTGACGACACCCCTTGGGAGATAAAAAAATCAACAATGGTGTTTTTGTTGTTTGTTTTGGGGCCAGTTGACAGGAAAGCAAGCAGAATAAAAGCCTTCTGCAACGTGTGTGAAATAAGGGAGGAAGTTGACATAGTGATTCCTTGTATGGACATGCTTATAACTCCCCTGTTTCTTCCTTCGGAATGCTGGAGAGATTGCCCTGTTTTATCTCTTTGTGTGTATATGCATGTGCTCATGCAGCATGCCCTGACATCAGTTAGGCATTACCCACAGCTCCTTCAAAACCTCTGGTACCTGTAATGACATGCCAATGGCTGCCCCCCCTTACTTAGTGAAGTGCCAGCATCTGCTTTTCCTGTTCTCTGAATGGAAAAGAGGGGGACCCAATGGAAGAGGAACTGTGTAAGAAAGGAGAGTTGTGGGCTAGAGTGTTGGACTGTCAGAGATAGTCTAACCCACCACTTTCTTCCACTTCATCCCCCTTCCACTCCATCTCCTCTTTTCCAATCCAGAGAACAGAAGGGGAGAAGCAGTGGAAGCAAACGGGTGCATGGAATGGGTGCCCCTGCACCAACTACTGCCTGAGGCGACCACTTTACTCAACTTAATAGATGAGCTGGCCCATACCACAGCAGTTGGAATTTGGAGCTCAGGGCCAAAACAATTCCTTGAGGAAAATAAAATTCCTGACAGCTGAGGGAAACCAATTTTCCCCCTGAAATAAGGCTGGAGGCACATATTTGCTCTCACACCCAAAAAAGGTTCCCTTGCAATAGTCAGAGTATGTGTGTATGTAAGAGAGAAAACGTGCATTAAGGTTCTCTTGAGTGCAGGAGAAAGAATTACTTCCCTTTGGGAAAGACTTGCTCAGATGAACCAAATTTATCTGCAATATGAGATTAAAAATATTTACCTAACTGGTTTGTAAGGATTGCAAGACAACACATGTAAAACACTTTGAACACTCAACATGTACAAATGCTTATTTTTAATTCATTACTGTTATTAAATCATCTGAGATCAAGATTCTCCCTCAGTTGTTAGTGCTTGTTTAACTTCTGGATGTTGTTTATTTTTATCTCTGACTACATTTAGAGAGGTCCACTTCCTGTGCCTCTCTGACCACCCAATCCTATGCAAGTCTTCTCAGAAATAAATCCCATTCTCATCAATGGGGCTTACTTCCAGTGAAGTAAGCCTGAGTTACTTTCTGTCCTGGCATGACTCCTCTGAAGACAGGTAACTGAGCTGCATCTCTGCACTGGGGGAAATAAGGACCTAGACAGTGACCTGGTCCCAGTCAAGTTGAATTGGAAGGAGACAAGGCAAAATTGGGCAATCATGCAGATTTGCAGTTGGCAGCCTCCTCCATTGCTGATTCTGCTGTCTTTCTGCCAGTGGTGTACCTAGCCCATCTGTCACCCAGGGCAAACTAACATTTTGGCGCCCCCTTGATTTAATTAATTAATTAAATTTATTATTATTACTGTACTATAAAAGATAGCAATGTAAAAATGGTAGATGGAATAACTTTAGCTTACAAAAACTTATGCCACATTACTTTGTTAGGGCACAATCCTAAGCAAGTCTACTCAGAAGTAAGTCCTGTTGTGTTCAATTGGTCCTACTCCCAGGAAAGTGAGGTTAGGATTGCAGCCTTATGGCCCAATCCTATCCAACTTTCCAGCACCAGTGCATCTGCAATGCAGTCCCAAACTAAGGGAACAAATGTTCCCATACCTTGAGGAGGCTTCTGTGTCTGCCTCCCCACCACAGGATGAAGTGCATGCCCCACTAGCATAGCTGCACTGCCACTTGAAAATTGGATAGGACTGGGCCCTAAGTTGTCAAAGGGTCGTGAATATTTTACAGTCTTGGCACATCTCCCACACATTCAGTTCTGTCTTAAGTAGCAATATGAACTCTGAAAATATCTGATCAAAAGCATTCTCTCAGAGACAACTGCATCCTAAAGTGTTCTGTCTCTTTAAAATGCAATGTAAGAAGTTGCCCTAAATCATAATCCTGAGCACATTTATTTGGAAACACTGAAATAAATTAAATTTACTTGCAAGGTAAAGGTGTTTGGGTCCATAGAGTTAGGTATACCATGTTATTCTAATATGAAATCTGTAATGCTCAGAATGGTGCATTTGCACAGGATATTTTTCAGGGACTAAAATCAGTGCATCTAATTCTGCAAGCCTGTCATAAAACACCACCTTTTTTTCTGGGGCATAGTTCCCTAACCCCAGCCAGGGGGCTGGGGATAAGAATAGGCCCTCAGTTTGGCTGTACTTGTCTTAAGAGGTGACTAAACAGCCACCGGGTAGATGGGACTCGTTAGCCTGGAAAGGCAGCTCATCTGAGAAAAGGAAAACTCTGATCCCAAACCTCCACTGCCTTATGGCTACATCCAGTTATGGAAAAGGCTTCAGGAGTCAACCTCGAGGCAAAATCCAGAACTGGAGTCCCTAAGGCAGTTCATGGCTGAACACAGTCACGTTCTGGCAACTCCTGCAACGCCACTGGAACCAACGGTACTGGCTTCTGCCTTTCCATTGGACCATTTCAGGACATGGAGAGGGGGGATTTGCTGCATGGAAGACAGTCTGTCCTCCATATCTATCTTACCCAGGCTTCACGCACTGGAGAGGACACTGTTCTGGAACCACTATTCAGAGCACGATACCATAGTCTTCCGAGACTGAAGGATGCCAACATTAGTTCCCTATGTTTCTAGTTTTGCATTTGACAGAAACACAGATCTCTCCTAAGCAAATATGCCCAGAAAATGACCCTGCCCTCATATGATATTTAAATCAGGCACAAAACAAAGGTGCTGCTAAACAGTTACAAACACACTCAAACAGCTTTGATTGGCAGAGTGGCCATGCTTCCTAAAATGTGCACAGCACTCATGAAATTGGTAGGAAACTCCAGGGCTAGCCCAGGCTAGGAGGCAAAGGCTGCAATCCTAATCACATTTTCCTGAGAGTAAGCCCCATTGAACAAAATAGGACCTACTTTTGAGTAGACCTGGTTAGGATTGTGCCCAAACAGGATCATTGAGCCAGATTTCTGCTTCTCTAGCAAGGCCATACCGCACTTACTGTGGAAGCCTGCTTTGGGTCCCATCCCCACATGTCTCCTATGCCTTTAACAGTGATATTCTACGACAGGCAAGAATTCAGTTGTTCTTTTTGCACCAGAGAGAAGCTCTGGGAATTAAGTTCAAGGTTGGAGAGACTGGGATTCTCTCATGTCAAAGCAACAGAAGAGAAGTTGAAGAGCTGCCTCTGTTCTCTCCCCCCCCCCCAGCAGTTTCACCATGAAGCATCCTTTAATTTTCCCCACCCACCATCCCTTTTTTTGGTGCTTAACATTAAACATGTTAATGAACTGAAAAGGAATGTTTGTTCATGCTTTGGTTCGAATGTGTGTCAATTGTGTATGTTGGGGGAGGGTGCCTAACAGCTTTCCACTGTGCCAGGGACTTCTCAAAAAGTCACCTTTGCCTGGGGTGGGCTCCTTTTTAGATAGCTAAGACCCCCAAGCCCCTCCTTCCAGAGGATGCACACTTCTAGTGGGAAGAAAAAGTTCTTAATGGAAGGAGCTGACTTTCAGGCTGCAATCCTCTATGTCAGTGGTGGTTCTGGAACTTTTCTGGCTCTGGCTCCCCAGATCCTTGTGGCCATTGGTCACAGCTCCCCATTACAACACCTCACCTCAGTTACCCCCAAAATGGGGATGAAGGTATTATAATTATACACTAGAAGCAAAAAAACAACTGCTAGCAGTTTGAGGCTACATTCCTAACCACACTTACCTGACAGTAAGCCCCATTGAACAAAATAGAACTTACTTTTGAGTAGACCTGGTTAGGATTGTGCCCAGAGTTTGTTAGCAGCACACCTGAAGGGTTTTGGAAAGGGAGGGGAGGAAGTGATGAATTTGCTAGAGGAGGGAAAACTTTTTGTGTTTATCTGCTAATTGCAAACTGATGCAAACTGAGACCCAGAGACTGTTCAGCTGCAATCCTAACCTCACTTTCCTGGGAGTAAGTCCCATTGAACACAATAGGACTTATTTCTGAGTAGACCTAGCTAGGATTGTGCCTTTTGTCTTACAATAGCAGCCAACATGGGAAGCCCCCCCCCCCCCCCCCACAGGAGGCAAAAGGGGATGGCTGAAAAGGAATGGGTATTATTATTTTTTAATCAATTTTTGGAGGCAAAGCTATCAAGAGTGGCTTTTTTTTCTTTTTTGAAGGGGGTGGAAAAAGAGAAAGGTGAAGATCCTCAGTTAAGCTGTCACAGACCCCAAGCCTATGTAGGTCTACTCAGAAGTAAGTCCCATTTGAGTCAATGGGGCTTACTCCCAGGAAAGTGTGGAAAGGATTGCAGCCACACAGAGCAAGATTACAACTCACCCCAAAGTAGATGGGTGCTGCTCACACACATACACCCCAGCAGATGCAAATGCCACCCCTGTTCCGCCCAGGCAAGACAGAGGAATGCAGGCTGTGGCAGTTGGACACCCTGAACAGGCTGGGCTCCCTCCTTCCCAAGCAGAGGAAAGCACTGTGCTGCCTGTACTTACTGTTCCCTCTCAGTTTGAAGCCTACCAGGAGTACACCCTCTGCTGATGAGATGCAGCACCTCCGTGGCTGCCCAGCCAGCCTTCTCTCCCACCTCCCCCCCCCACTTCACACTGCCCCACCCACCTCATTCACAGCTGCAGAAAAGCAGCAAGTCAGCAGGCAGCACGTGCAGCAGAGCAGCTAAGGCCACCTCTCTCCTCCAGATGCCTCATGACGCCCTTGGAGGCTAGCCATGCCTTCCCAGGGATTGAATACCTCAGCTCCACATAGTTACCTGGTAGTAAGACCCATTGAACACAACAGGACTTACTTTGAGCATTTTGCTGCTTTTCCAGCAGAGATAATAAGTGCCCCTTCTCCTTTAAGAAAAGGACAAAGGGTGAGGCTGGTGGAGGTGCCCCCAGAGCGTCAGTGCTGGGGCATTTAACCCATTTGCCCCGCCCTAGGTCTGCCAGTGCTTTCTGCATGAGGAATAATTTAGAGCAGAGACAAGATAGAATTACTTGTTCCTTAAAGAGACTGAGTGGAAGGTGCCAAAGCCAGGACAGTAACTCATGCAGAGGGCAATCTCTCCAGATGGTGAGTCACTCTGCTGCTACATACTCCATAATGTACAGATGTGCAGAATTATATGTCCCCAGTGCAGTTTGATTCGGAAGGTGGCAGAGTCAAAGCAGTGATATACAGAGAAGCAGCAGGCAATCCCATTTGTGACTAGGTATACTCTGCTTATATAGAAGGCTTTACCTTATTTTACATGTCACATTTCTATTCTCTCACAGCATGCAGCTTGGGAAACTTATTAGCTACTTATTATTCAGATAACTTGTGGTCAACCACAGAAAAAAACCAATTCCTGCAATGGCTTTATGTCCCTTCTCAGGTATTTTTGAATTTGAAAGTCCTGTGGGCTTCTGACAACCATTTCAACACTGCCCCTAAACTGCATCTAGATGGAGAAGAACTGCTCCATCATGAGTGGTGCTTCACAGCATGGCAGATAAAACTTGGTCCCACTGTCATGGTGACCACATGGCACTACCTCACCTGGCCTAACCCTCACTGAAAGTGGAGATGGGGAGGGGCATGCAACAGTGGAAAGGATGGGACCATATGGCTGCTTGGCCTTTCAAAAGAGACTCAGTTTGGGGAATGAAGGCGCAGAGTAGGTAAGTCAACTTCTGTGCACACCTGCCACTTTGGTGATGGAGGTGGTATCTGAAAAGTGATACCCTCAAAAGGTGATATCTGGAAGAGGTTAAAAATTGGCCTATGAACATTTGAGGCTGAGGGCTTCCAAGGCAGGGCTCATGCAGGGGGAAATATATTCTAAATAAATTGTACAGTTATAAATTGATGGAGGGTGCTACTTTCATAAACTGAGACTCTGCACCAAAGTACATAAATATTGCTTTTGGGTCAGCACCATGGAATGGCATCACGATGGTTGACAGGCTGGAAACGGATAAAGGTTTTCAGAAAATACCTTCCCATTTGTCAATGTCAACACTTTTCAACCTGGTTTGTTTGTTTGCAAGGACCACCTTGAGTGGGTCCCACCACAGCTATCAGAGATGGCAGCAGCTATGCCCAGGAGTGGGCAGCTAGGCTTCTCTCTGTGCCTTTCTTCCCTGAACTGTGCCCTTTTTGAAATGCCAGGCAGCTGCATAGCCACATCATGCCCACAGATGCAACCCCTGCCACCTTCACTTCCAGCAGGATGGGACACAGAGGTGGGATAATGCCATGTGCTCAACATTGCAGAGGGGCCAAGCACTACCTGCCATCTTTTGAAGTACCACTGGTGGTACTAGGACTGCTAGCTGAAAAGCATTGAGGGCTCTCTGCTAGAAAGAGGCCTTTCCCACCCCTGCTACCCAAGATCCCTTTTTAACTGAAGGCCCTTCTAGGTTCAAAACAAGCAAAAGAAAAATTAAAACCATGCAAAAAGCAAAAAGAAAAATTAAAAACCATAACGATTAGAACACCACATTTTTTTAAAATTGCAAATATAATTCTCAATGTTCTAACAGGAACAGAAGTGCTACTGGCTGTAGGCATCTCACCACTGGCTTTAAAATAAAAGCCATTTGGCAGTCCTATGTGCTTGTTTAACAGGGAGGGGAGTCACTGACTCAGCAGATGTTCCCCTTTGAACTTCAGGCTCTCCACCTGCTCCAAGCATAGGTCTCTCTCTCAATCTCCTCCTCCTTCAATCAAACCACTACATTCGGAGTAGCAACCAAATCTGTGTGCCTCCTGTGTATCTACCCACCCCAGCCATGTTCTCTACCAAGGGAGCTGAAAACAAACAATTTCAATTTGCAGTACTGAAGAGAGGAGATTAAACTAAACCAAACTAAATCAAATGCAAAACAGCTAAACATATTTAGACCAAGATAACAGCACTGCTTGCTGAAGCTTAGATTTTGGTGAACTTCCAGCATGAGGCAGTTCCATCGCTGGTAAATAGTCAAAATAAGAATTTCTCTGTATTCTGAAAGGCCATAGTGAGTGACCCAAGGCAAGAGAGTACATCTCCAAAACAATGTCCAATGAGTTGCTGTGTTGATTTGAAGTCAGCAATTAGGGAGACCTGGGCTAAATTGGTCTTGGGTCTCCAAAAGACATTGGGAGAGGGATAATAAAGGCACCAAGATGAGTTCTGAGTACCATGGGAGGGAGACTGGCAAATCATTTGATGTGACCTGTGGGTCACATCACACACGCAGTGTGTGTGTGTGTGTGCTGCAAGGTCTATTTGTCATCATGGGGCAGCAGCAGGAAAGGGGGGAGAGACAGGGAGAGTCCTGGAGGTGAGGGAGGATGAGTGTACACTTACAGACAGCTGGTCAAGAAGGGCTTGATCTATGCAGTGCATACACAACCACCCTGAGCAATGCAATGAAACCACCAGTGGTCTACGCTGGAGCAACCCAAAGGAAGCGGCATCTGCCTCAACAGATACACAGACTGGGTCCTCTTGCTCAGTGGAGGCAGTTGGTATGTGCATGAGACTTGCCCCTCTCCCTGAGAATCACAGCACATGGCACCACCACATGGGACACTGCTGATAATAACTAGCAGGTTATGGAAACCCGTTCCAGGAAATATGACAAGGAAGCGCATGTCACTGGGGCTCGTCACTGGCTGCTGCAGCATTTTGGAGCACAACTCAGACTGCTGGGGCTTTCCTTTAAAGCCCTATATGGCTTAGAACTTGGATTTGAAGAATCATCTAGCCTCATACAAACCTGCCTACAACTGAGGTCATTTTTTGAGGCTCTTTTCCAGGTGCCTTCACCTTTGGAGGTTTGGTGAGCCTTTTAGGTTGTGACGCCCCCTCATTGGACTGCTCTCCCCAGGGAGGCTTGCTTGACACCAACTCTTTGGCATGTCTTTTTATTTTTCCAGGCCTCTTTAAGCATAATTCAAAATGACTGGAATTCTGCAGCTGGTTGTGGTTTTAGTTCTGCTCTTTTAATGTGCCTTTTTAAAAAATACATTGGATTTTACTGATCAGGTTGATCAGTTTGCATATTGTTGTAAGCTCTCTGGAGAGTGACTGCCCTGAAGGATTGGGGGTGGGGGGGAGAGGAAATCTAAATATTTTGAATAAAGCTCCCCAAGACCCTTTTAGTTTCTGTGAACAAAAACTTCCCACATGTGGCATGAGACACCCCTTGCAATGTGCCTCTGTGCACAGAGAAGTATTGAGGCCTCCCCCCCACCCATCCAGGAGATTTTGCAATATATGGGCCTTCTCTTTGCCAACCATCATAACAAAGCTGTTTTGACAGCAAAGTGATTAATATACCAGACCTTTTCCCAAACCTTTTAAATTGCTGAAAAGTGGGCAGGCACGGAGGCTGCTGCCAAAACTTGCCTCCTTCTTTTCTGTCTTCCACTGACAGTAGTTGTGCTGTCAGAAAAATGCCTTCATATGTTAAACACCTGGGGTTAGTTTGTTTCAAAAAGAAAAAGGAGAGAAAAATACCTTTCTACCTTCAGGCCTGCATTTAATTGTTCATATAAACCTGCCCGGCAGCTCTCGAAGCACTGAAGTGGGCCTTTGGCGGCTGCTGCTGCTGACTCAACATCAAAGAGTCATCCAAAAATAGCTTCCTTTCCCATCCCGGCCAACCCTTGCAAGGCAGGGGAATTGGTCTCCTGCCTGGCTTTGATCCATCAGCACTTAACCCAGCACACAGAACATGCAAATCCATGTGTTTGGGTTGTCAATTTGGAGCAGATTCTTAAAAACATTTAAAGAACTGTGAGCCCAAAGGATCACAGACACACACAAACACAGGCGCACAAATGTGTTTCATACCTAGGTCTTAAATCCCACCGTCTCGCCTTCAGCTTATCACCCAGATCAGTCTCTATCTCTCTCTCAACCTCTTCTCAGTCTGCATAGCTATAATATACAGCAACAGGTGCCGGATCCTGTCGGAGGAAAATACCAGCCAATCACAGGGAAACTCTCAGCTGCTGCTACTACTTCATTTTTCAGAAGACAAGGAGGTGGTCTGACTTCACCCAAAGTCAGTGGGGGCAGGGGAAGGGGCAGGAACAAAGATTTAAGTGTCAGGGACTTTTTTAAAGTTTTCTTTTAGGATCATGACATCTGCTCTAGGTTAGTCATTTTATAGCTACACCTCAGCAAAAGCAATATGTGTTTTTTTCCAGACACAGGACAGGATCTCAATTGACTCATCCAAAGTCAACCCAAATCAAAATGGAAAGAGGCTGCCATTTTGGGATGCCATGGCCAATTCTGACTCCAAGTGACTGAATGATTGCACTTAGTGATTCACCAGATTCACCAGAGCTGGCCCAAGGCCAGCTGGTGCCAGAGGCAGCACTCTAAATGCTGCCTTCCCCACTTGGTGATGTGCCAGCTATTTCTCCTCCCATCTCCTGGCTTGGTAAAGGAAGAGGGGATACTGCAGAAGGGGAACTATGAAGGAGAGGAAAGTGGTGAGCTAAGATTCTCCTCTCCTCCATACTTCCTCTTCTGCTCTACATTCCTTTTCCAAGCCAGGAAGAGAGGAGGGTAGTGGGCGGATGACGGTGGGTGTTGTAGCATAGCCAGGGGTGGCAGCATGGTAAGTACTGCAGGTGGCACAACATACTGCATAAGTGACCCCTCCCACTTGCTGCTTGTCCAGGCAGCAACGCGGAGGTGCTTGACTACGCGTTGCCATAGCTGCCAGGAATATCTCCGATGGCAAATGGGAGGGGCCACTTACACTGGTGTGGCACCTGCAGTACTTGTTGCACCACCCCCTCTAGCTACGCTACTGGGCAAGTGCTCCTGCCTATCTGCTGTAAGGCGATAAGTTCACTTCCATGAATGCTTCACTTAAAGCCTATGACAAATTAAGGGCACACAAACACTTATGGAATTAATCTAGAACATTCTGCACATGGTATCTTCATGAATGCGTCCAAACAAACAAATATATCTCACACTATCTCAGAGTGTAGAAATTTTGAGGAAGTGGTTGTTTAATGATCTCTGAGTAGCAGAAAGGTGAACGAGCATAAGTGGTGCATTCACTATCTTTTATCCTACATATAATTCAGGTGAATTGGTTCCACAGAAGTGGAGTTATATGCGCATGGTCACAAATGTGATCAAGCATATTCAATCCATGATCCAGATCACTACATTGACAAAACTTTGGAAGGGCTCTCTTGCCAGTCAGCATAAGAAGCAACAGACCCCAACAGGCTCTGGAAAAATTTGATCCCCTTTCAGTGAATTGCCCCAACAACATTCATTTCTTGAGCTTTATAATACCTTGGCTAACTACCTTGTAGGGATGATATGATGATTGTTGAGATAACATCTAATACATTGAATGCTTTAAAGAAGAGTTTCTCAGACTGTGGTTTGGGACCCACTTAGTGGTTCTTGACCTAATTACTGGTGGGTGCCACAGAGCCTCCAGTGAAAACACAGGTAATGGAAAGATCAGATAATGGCCTCAAGTTCAGAGGCTATTCAAAAATCAGATAGCTGCTAACTGCCCTGCAAACAGCTGAACTCCTGCAGTTTGCAAGACAGCTGCTAATTGCCCTGCAAAAAGATGGGCTTCTGCAGTTTGTAAGCTTGTGTAAATATAGGGGGTCAGTTGTATCTGCAGTTTTGGGGCCCATGGATTTCACTATTTACGGAACTTGATCCTCTGGGGTTGGCCCCTCATGAACCCTCCAGAGGTGACTGGAGCTGTGCTCCAGTCAGATCTGGAGGGTGTTCTGAGGCCCATGAAGGTTGCACACTGTCTCCCCAGCCCTCAGAATGCCTTCTGAGAAGCCTTAGAAGGTCACTTCCAGTTTCTGGGGAAAATTGGAAGTCATGTTTAAAGGTCTTAAAAGGCCTTTGCAGGGTTAGGATTCTCTGGTACTCCAAAGGCCTTTTACGGCTTTTAAATATTCTGGTTTTCCTCAAAAACCAGAACTGACCTTCTAAGGCCTCCTGAAGGCCTTAGAAAGTGTTCCAAGGGCCGGGCGGCAGCACACAGCCTCCCCGGTCTTCAGAACATCCTCTGGAGGCAACGGGAGCACAGCTCTTATTGCCTCTGGAGGATCAGAGGGCCCCAAGACTCACAGATGGTTTTCAGTATCCCTGGAATTCCTGCATAGGGAGATAAATGTTTGAGCATCTTTTTCCTGGTGGGATTTTTCCCCAGTCAACAAAAGGTAGTGGGGATAGGTGAAGGCTGGGTCACATAACTAAGCCCCTCAAGCCTTGAGGCTATGTATTAGGGGTACCTCATACAAGAAATTAATCAAAGTTATTTTTTTTCCCTTGCAAATAAATAAATAAATAAATACTTTCAGGATCATCTTTTTTAACAGTCTCATAAAGCTAGGTAAGTCCTGATACAGTGTCATTTTCAGAAGGGGGATCCTGGCGCTAAAATGTTTGGGAACCACAGCTCTAAAGCACCAAATAAATGCTTATTTATTATTGTTGTACAACCAAAAGATACAAGCTGAATGCCTGGTGTTAGTTAATTCAGATTAACCACCACCCCATGCTGATTTTTTTATTCGTTAAATGCATCCTGCTTTCCAAGGACCAGGTCCTCAAAAAGTGTACAACACATAGTGTCGATAGAGGGGGGCAAAACAGTAAGTACTGCAGGCGCTGCTATGTGCCATGTAAGGGCCCAATCCTATCCCATTTTCCAGTGCTGGTGCTGCTGTGCCAATGGGGTATGAACTGCTTCCTGTGTTGGGGAGGCAGTCACAGAGGCCTCCTCAAGGTATGGGAACATTTGTTTCCTTACCATGGGGCTGCATTGCTGCTGCACCGGTGCTGGAAAGTTGGAAAGGATTGGGCTCTAAGTGGCCCCTCCCACCTGCAGTCAGAGCCATTCTGGGCAGCAATGTGCAAGTGTTCACCAACCAAACAGCATCTCCTGAGTGTTGCTGACGATGCCCAGAATGGCTCTGATGGTGAGTGGGAGAGGCCGCTTACATGAAGCGTTGCGATGCCTGCAGTACTTTGCCCCCCTCTAGCTATGCTTCTGGCACAAAATTTTAGAAAGCAAGTTTAGTTTAACTTTCCACTCACTCACTTCCAGTTCCCTTATCCCTTTTTTCTGTTATCCCCCACGATGGAGCATGGGTCTGCTCTAGCTCAGTCCTCCAACCTACCCTTCTTGCACTACTTTGTAATTAAAGAACACTCACACCATTATTCTCTCTGTTCCAATTCTATCTGTAACAGTTGTCCTCAAAGGTAATCAGCCATGCAGTTAATTTCAAGTCTGAGTGAAAGTTATTTCTAGAAGATACCCCACTGCAGAAAAAATTGACAAAAAATCTTATTAGGGTTAGAGCTTATAAGGTTCATATTTCAATTGAAAAAAGTTATCTTGCAACTGAAAATTTTAAAATAAAATGAATATTTTTTAATTTTCTGATTTCATGGACAGATGGCACCACCTTCTGGTGGGAATAGGCATTCTTCTGTGCCAAACTGATCATGCTCTTCTTCCAAATTAATTTCAATTATGTATAAGGGAACTCCAAGGCTGTGCCTAAAATGATCAAGGTAACCAATTTTTCAGATTGCTCTAGTTATACAAAATTGCCAGATTTGCATGCTTTCTTCTTTCAGGGTTTTATTGTTTGAAGAACACCAGAGCAGAAAAAGAGGCAAGGATTGGCAAGGGCATAATTTCAGATAGGGTGAAATGATGAAACAAAACCATTTCAATATGAAATGAAACAAAACCATTTCAGCAAAGATGCTTAGCAAAAAGGCCTGCTCTTCAATATATTCACAATTAAATCCCAAAAGAACTGACACACTTACCTGGGAGTAAGCAATAAGGAGTAAGCAGGCTCCTGAATGGCACCTGGGTCATCTGCAGGGGAGAGCTGCTCCTCTTCACCAGAGGAGATCATCTTGGAGCCCAGATCTAGCTGACTCCTGACCACTAGATGGACCAATAGAAAGTGAAACATACTTCTGAGTAGACGTGCATAGCCGAGTGCTGTAAATGGGGCAATATTTTAAAAAGTCATTTATTTTTATAAAATGTACTGTAATATTTTACTATACGGTACTTAATATTGTAAAACCAGTAGATGGCAGATACCATTTTGGACAAAGCATTTGTCTTTACACTTGTAAATGTTGGGGAAGGCATCTTTCTACTTGATTCTGCTAGTGGTGTCACCCCTGTGTGCACCACCCGGTGCGGCCCGCACCCCCCTAGCGAAGCCACTGCCACTCAGGGCCACATCTGTGTGCTTGGCTCCTTTTTTCTTTTAGGAAAAAAAATCTCAGGGGGTTAGAGGGTTAGTACTGAATCCTGCTGTGGTTATAATCACAATCACCCATAGAAGCTTTATTAATGCCATAAAGAGCATATAGAGGAGTGCGCAATCAAAATTGCAATCGCAGCAGAGGCTAAGTGCTAAAGCCCCCTCCGTATGTTTTTGAGCCATTTCCCATTTTGAGCCCTCCCCTACAAAGCTGCTGGGTTCAATGGAACAAAAAAGTGACACAGTAGAAGTATATTCAACGCTATGGCTCCATATTATGTCTTCTACACAGTGATGTTGCTGGGGGTACTGGGGCAAAGCCCCACATAGGATCTCCTCATGGCATTCCCTGCACACTCCTTCATGAGGCATGCCTGACCTTGGGCGCAAACTAAGTTGCATGATGCCTTGGCACACTCTAGGATAGAAGATGGCATCTGGGAGCAGCTGGATTCCAGCAAAAAAGTTGTGCTTTCCAGATGTGTAATGTACTGCCCCACCACTTGGGGCAGTGACATCATGATATCATGATATCACATGATATTGTGACATCACTTCTGGGTTCTCCACTGGAGGAAGAACAGGGAGCGCAAAGCCGTCAGTGCTTGCTCCTCTGATTAAAATCTGGAAGTGACTGCCTCACGCTGCTCAGCAAGCTTCACATCCCTGTTTCTTCTCCTGTGGAG
The DNA here is from genome assembly GCF_035046505.1 of Tiliqua scincoides. NCBI lineage: Eukaryota > Metazoa > Chordata > Lepidosauria > Squamata > Scincidae > Tiliqua > Tiliqua scincoides. The sequence continues at coordinate 33,076,850 of NC_089828.1, read as the reverse complement.
GCTCCCCTTTGAAGGGGGGGACGGACGGACTCAGACTAGGGCCAAACTAAAGCCAAAAAGGGTTGGGGCTTCTTACTTCCTCTTTAAACCTTTCATTTGCATTTTGGCTCTTGCTGATGCAACAGTTGCATCAGAGCTCCTCTGAAACCAGCTGCCATGCTTTCTCCTTGGCTTCTCTATTTCTGTCCTTGCTGCATTCTTCCACAGCCTTGGGTCCTTGGTCTCTGGCCCTACACCTCTCCATATTGTCTTCTTACTCTGCAAACTGCTCCAGTGCTAGCATCCCAGCTGGACTCCTTCCTCCCCCACTGACAAATCAGAAGCCAACACTATTTATTTATTTTTCACATTTTTATACTGCCTTTCATCCAAGGAGCTCACGGTGGTATACAGAATTCCTCCCCTCCTTTTGTCCTCACAACAACCCTGTGAGGTGGTTAGACTGAGAGATAGAGACTGGGCCAAGGACACTCAGGAAGCTTCATAGCTGAGTGGGGATTTGAACCTGGATCTTCCAAAACTAGGTCCAGTACCAGAACTACTACACCATCCTGGCTGTTAGCCCAGTACTCTCTCTATCAGAAGTATTCTACAGGTAGGTCAAGACTCAGAAGTGACTCAGAAGTTCCAAGCCTGGGTGGGTTGTGACAGGGCTCTTGCCATCATTTTGTTTTGAAGCTCAGCAGCCATGGCGAAGAATCCTAAGTGAGGTAAATGTCACCAGAGACTTTGACTTAGGAGGGTTAGTTTTTGGCCAAAGCCCACATCTTCAGTGGGTCCCTTCAGTCTTCCTCTAACCTGCCTGCCCTCCGCTGCCATGAATGGCATTCCTTTTGCTCTCTGCTTTGCCTTACTCCCTTCTGCTTGTGTCTTTCAAAATTGGGTGCAGGCCACTGTCATTCTACAGTTCCCCTGCTCTCCTTCCAATTGGCTTGGAAGGAAAGATGGAGTAGTATGTTGCAATAGCAGTGTGTGCTGATTAGCTACCACAAATGAGAAATGAAAAGCATTCCATTCACCTATTCCTCCCATCCAGTGGACTTTTGTAGATGGGTCCCATGTTGCAAACTGAGGCTTGAGGTGAGTGCTGTCACCCGACAAGCTGAAGGTTGCAGGTCTGTACTCATTAACAGCTCTCCAAAACTTCAGGCAGGGGTCTTTCCCAGCCCTGCTCCAGAAGTACAACAGATATTGCATTTCAGGTCTTTGACATGCAAAGCTTGGGCTCTACCCTGAGCTATAGATCCTTACCTCAGCACATGGATAGAACTAGTTGCCTTAGTCGCACCACTGGTCTATCTTGCCCTCTATTCTCTCCTCTGACTGGAAGCAGCTTTCCAAAGATGAGATGAATATGCTAGAATCGTTGCCATGTGGGGCCTCATCTTGGTGTTTCTTTTTCATGGCACGTACAGTATGTCTGAAACCATCAAGAGCTGAGTCATCACTCCCCAGCCACAGCATAAACTTGGCACTGTGTCAAAAATGCCTAGGAGTTTTTCATTGCCCCATTCTGGCAGGAGACAATGTATACACACACAAAACAGAGTTTTGTTTTCTCTTGGAATGGTTTAGGCCACATGGGACCAAGCTGAAGACAAAGGCTGAGTGTGTAAATCTAGAGGAGTAGGCCAACTTGGAGTATGTATTTTCATTAACATTGTTAACAAGCACATGTACCCACCAATATTTTTAAAGGGGTAGATTTCTGGGCAGGATGGATAAAATTTGATTAAAATACAGTAAATCTATTGATCTGTTTTTATATTGACTTTAGTGCTGTTCCAGTTTATTAATTACAACATGATTCAAGGCACAGCTCCTTGGAAATAAGTTCCACTGAAATCAATTGTAGCAAGTTCTAAATATAAAGACCTCTAGGGTGCTCAAAGTCCTCCTCCTTAGATGTTCTTGACCTCTGATGCAGGGATGTAAAACACTCCCCAAGAGGACAGACATTTGATGCTGGAGTAATCAGACCCACCATCACTCTTGTTGAAAATTCAAACCAGCTGAATGACTTTAATAAGTATTCAGATCACATTCCTGAAGAGACACTTAAAACATTTGCCTTGGATCTGCTTTTAGATGAGAAAGCAGAGCAGGGCCCTTTTTTGCATGTTCCTGCTTTCACTCTTTTTCCAAGTTGCTATATGCTCCTAGTTGCTAGTTGCTCCATTAACATTTTTACATCAGACCTTGGGTTGTGCCAAGGAAGAGGGGGCTGTGCTGGTCTCTGCATGGTCTCCACTGGCTGTACAAACATGCAGAGTGGGAACTGATGCAATTCAGGATGATTTTGTTTTAGAGCAAGGGTGAACTGGTTTTACTCTTGTGGTTTTATTTGATTTCTTTTCTGGAACAGAATTTTCATGGTCCTCATCAATAATATGTTCCAAATTTACAAAGCAGAAGTGCATACCTACAACCTCTGAATTGTTAAGGCATTAACTAATTGTGTTAATACTCATCCTGAGTTTGCACTTGTGCTTAAGAATGTAAGACATTGCTTGCTGGATTAGACCAAGGGTGATCAAATCCAGCATTAATTGATAAAATCCCAGCAACCAGGAAGGGCCACATGAAAATTGGTCAGTGGTCCATTAGTGAACCACAATTAGCTTGCCCCTTTTTTATAAGCTTCTTGGGCTGGACATATCTATTTCCTTAAAAAGCTATATGCAGATGATTTTAAAGAACTCAATTTTCCAAAACAGAATGAGCTATATTCTTACTTATTCAAGCATTTGTTCTAAAAAATTTCTTCCCAGTAATTAATTTCTAACCTCAGCAATGAACTTTGCACATGTTCAAAGAAGCACTGTTACTTTGATTGTTGCTGAACTGACGGCCCAATCCTGAAAGTGCATTATGCCACCAGAACAAGTATACCAGTAGTGTAACATGCTTTCCATCTGTTGCGAAAGACATCACGCTGGAGCATACGTGCTGTCTGCTGCTGGAAACGGCCAGCAGTTGACTCCGCATGGCAGTAGACCAAACACCCACTGCCCCAGGTAGGATTATGCAAGGGGAAGGAGGAGGGGAATGGAGCAGGAGAGTGAGTGGAACAGGAAGACAACAGGAGCAGAGAGGAGGGCAGATCGGGCCTGGGAAGGGAGCAGATTTGATGGCAGCAGAACCCACCAAATTCTAACCCCCTTCCCAGACCCGATCCACCTTCATGGATCCATGTGGACTTGTGCCAGCGATATCGCTGGTGTAGGTCCTACTGGGCTGGCAGGGACTTTCCCCAAGGAGGGCCAGACATCCCCTGCAGGATGAAGTGGATGCCACATTGGCACCACTGCATCGCCACTTGGGGAGTTTGGTAGGATTGGGCTGTGCGTCTGGATGACTACTGGCTCAAATTAAGCCCCAAGTCAGATGTGGTATCACTTCAGGAGTCAGCCACCAGATCACCCATCAAAGGACCCACCCAGCTGGACCACCTTCTGAAGCCCCCAAACTGGTGGCAGTGGCAGCACCATCAGGGGGGCAGGCAAGCCCAGTACTTCCCCAAGGCCCTGTGCAACTGGAGCTGGCATGGGACCTAATTCTATCCAACTTTCCAATGCCAGTGCAGCTGCAATGCAGCCCCGAGAAAAGGAAACAAAATTACGCTTACTCTGAGGAGGCCTCTGTAACTGTCCTTCTACTGCAGGGTACAATGCATGCCTTGTGCATGACTATGCCTTAGAGCAGCTAGTCATGGAGCCCACCAGAGGACAGGTGACTCTGGATTTAATATTGTGCGGTACTCAGGACCTGGTTAGAGATGTAAATGTTACTGAGCTGTTGGGGAACAGTGATTATGCTGTGATCCGTTTCGACATGCACGTCGCGGGCAAATCTCTCACAAAAACCCTTGACTTCCAACAAGCGGACTTCCCTCAAATGAGGAGGCTGGTTAGAAGGAGGTTGAAAGGGAAGGTAAAAAAGAGTCCAATCTCTCCAGAGTGCATGGAGGCTGCTTAAAACAACTGTAATAGAGGCCCAGCGGAAGTGTATACCACAAAGGAAGAAGGGCTCCACTAAGTCCAGGAGGGTGCCCGCATGGCTAACCAGTCAAGTTAGAGAGGCCGAAAGGGCAAGGAAGCTTCCTTCCGTAAATGGAAGTCTTGCCCTAATGAAGAGAATAAAAAGGAACATAAACTGTGGCAAAAGATATGTATGAAGGTGATATGGGAGGCCAAGCGAGACTATGAGGAACGCATGGCCAGCAACATTAAGGGGAATAATAAAAGCTTATTCGAATATGTTAGAAGCAGGAAACCCGCCAGAGAAGCGGTTGGCCCTCTAGATGGTGAGGGAGGGAAAGGGGAGATAAAAGGAGACTTAGAGATGGCAGAGAAATGAGTTATTTGCATCTGTCTTCACGGCAGAAGACTCAGGCAAATACTGCTGCCCGAATGGCCCCTCCTGAGCAAAGAATTAAGTCAGATAGAGGTTGAAAGAGAAGATGTTTCAGACCTCATTAATAAATTAAAGATCAATAAGCCATTGGGCCCTGATGGCATCCACCCTAGAGTTATTAAGGAATTAAAGAATGAAGTTGCTGAGCTCTTGACTAAAATATGCAACTTGTCCCTCAAAACAGCCACAGTGCCAGAGGATTGGAGGATAGCAAATGTCATACTAATCTTTAAAAAGGGAAAGAGGGGGGACCCGGGAAACTATAGGCCGGTCAAGCTAACATCTATACCGGGTAAGATGGTGGAATGCCTCATCAAAGATAGAATCTCAAAACACATAGACGAACAGGCCTTGCTGAGGGAGAATCAGTGTGGCTTCTGTAAGGGTAAGCCTTGCCTCACAAACCTTTTAGAATTCTTTGAAAAGGTCAACAGGCATTTGGATGCGGGAGAACCTGTGGACATTATATATCTGGACTTTCAGAAGGCATTCGACACGGTCCCTCACCAAAGGCTACTGAAAAAAACTCCACAGTCAGGGAATTAGAGGGGAGGTCCTCTCCTGGATTGAGACCTGGTTGAAGACCAAGAAACAGGGAGTGGGTGTCAATGGGCAATTTTCACAATGGAGAGAGGTGAAAAGCGGTGTGTCCCAAAGATCTGTCCTGTGACCGGTGCTTTTCAACCTCTTCATAAATGACATGGAGACAGGGGTGAGCAGTGAGGTGGCAAAGTTTGCAGACAACACCAAACTTTTCCAAGTGATGAAGACCAGACGTGATTGTGAGGCGCTCCAGAAGGATCTCTCCAGAATGGGCAGCAAAATGGCAGATGCATTTCAATGTAAGTAAGTGTAAAGTCATGCACATTGGGGCAAAAAATCAAAACTTCACATATAGGCTAATGGGTTCTGAGCTGTCTGTGACAGATCAGGAGAGAGATCTTGGGGTGGTGGTGGACAGGTCGATGAAAGTGTCGACCCAATGTGCGGCGGCAGTGAAGAAGGCCAATTCTATGCTTGGGATCATTAGGAAGGGTATTGAGAACAAAACGGCTAGTATTATAATGCCGTTGTACAAATCTATGGTAAGGCCACATCTGGAGTATTGTGTCCAGTTCTGGTCGCCGCATCTTAAAAAAGACATAGTGGAAATGGAAAAGGTGCAAAAGAGAGCGACTAAGATGATTACTGGGCTGGGGCACCTTCCTTATGAGAAAAGGCTATGGCATTTGGGCCTCTTCAGCCTAGAAAAGAGATGCCTGAGGGGGGACATGATTGAGACATACAAAATTATGCATGGGAAGGATAAAGTGGATAGAGAGATGCTCTTTACACTCTCACATAACACCAGAACCAGGGGACATCCACTAAAATTGAGTGTTGGGAGGGTTAGGACAGACAAAAGAAAATATTTCTTTACTCAGCGTGTGGTCGGTCTGTGGAACTCCTTGCCGCAGGATGTGGTGACGGCATCTGGCCTGGATGCCTTTAAAAGGGGATTGGACAAGTTTCTGGAGGAAAAATCCATTACGGGTTACAAGCCATGATGTGTATGTGCAACCTCCTGATTTTAGAAATGGGCTATGTCAGAATACCAATGCAAGGGCACCAGGTTGCAGGTCTCTTGTTATCTGGTGTGCTCCCTGGGGCATTTGGTGGGCCGCTGTGAGATACAGGAAGCTGGACCAGATGGGCCTATGGCCTGATCCAGTGGGGCTGTTCTTATGTTCTTATGGCTGCACCAGAGCTGGAAAATTGGATAGGATTTGGCCAATGGTCCCTTATTTAAGGCCATCTTTTAAATCAGACAGATTAGGAAGCCAGATCAGAAAAGGGAAAACATTGGTTTGTAGGGCTGGTTTAGCCTAAGCTAGTCAGGATTGTCAGACAACAATCTGACAATCAAAGAAAAAATGAAGAAAGGAGAGCAGCTCCTCAAGTGCACTATGCCTTCAGTTGGGAGATACTGAACAGCTCTCTCTTTCTTGGGATTCTTTACAGTTCTTTGTCCTAAGAAGGCAGCTAAAAGCTGTTTCAATGCCAAGTACAATGGCACAATGCAGAAACTGCTGAAAAAATGAACCGGCTAAACCTGCTCATCTAAGTTAAATAATCACTGAACGTTTCATCACTTTGAACGTCAGCACCAGCACAGCAAGGTTAATTTATAGCTAGGGTGGCAAATATATTAAAATGGGGAAAAATTAAAATGGGATTGGGGAAAAATAAGGTGAAAGAGGTCTCCAGTCATTTAGTACATTGCAAAGTGCAGCAAGATTGGCCAGATCGGGCACTGGTTGAGGGCCATCAGAGGGTCCACTTGACCAGGTTGGCTTCTATATTCTCTGTATGGGTTGCAGCAGTAGCACCCAGTGCACCAACAGGGTATGGGCAGGAAGTAGTACTGGGGGGCGTAGTGGAGGGCTTTGCCCAGGGGCTCTATAAACTTGATACCAACATTAAAGTGCATTAAACGGCAAGAGTAATCAAAACACTATCTTCCCAAAGTGATCTGGTACAAGCAACCAGTGCACCAAAGGTTCAACAGAATGAAAATAAAACTGCATCATTTATGGTTCAGCATGTTGAAAACCCAACACCATTCATGGGGGCGGGGGGAATAATCAAGCATATGCTCAGAAAGAAAGAATTCTTTTTAATTAATAGAGCAATCCAAACACACTCTTCAGCCTGCATAAATCCCTTATGTTGGCTGGGAGTGTCACAAGAGTGCTGTAAGGCACTTTTGCGACGACTCAGGAGCAGGCTGCGCAAGGACGTGTGCTGGCCTGCTTCTGCCAGATCCAGATCAGCACAAGTTAAATTCATTCTGGCCTGCAGAGGTTAGTGCAGGGGGTTGAGGAGGGCGTGAGGAGGATGGAATGAGTGTGTTTTGGGGAGGGAGGACAATGGGTGGCGAGTGGGACGGTGGGCAGACCAGGCCCAGGAGGAGGGTGGGATCGGCTTCTGGCACTTAGGCTGGACCCTAACGCCTTTCCCAGGCGGCTTGGCCTAACCCCCCTCCCAAGCAGCCTGATTTTGCTGGTGCAGATCCAAGTAGCACCACTGAGGTGGCTGGGGCATTACATTCATACTTATATGAATGAATGAAGGTCTAGCAATAGCTCAAGACCCATAAAAGACATTGTGCAAAGCTGCTGTTGCTGCTTCACAGACGTGAAACAGCAAGTTGAGGAGGGAGCCCTCGGCCTGCAGCTCATGCAAGAAGTCAAACAGTTGGCCCTCATGCTGAGAGTAGTTGATTTGGACCAGTGTGGGCTCCAGCAAGTCTCTGGAGGGCCAGAGGCTCATTGGAGACTGGAGGTTCCCCCTGGGCCTGATTTGGGGTCCCCAAGGGCAGCAAATGGTCCCCAGGCCAGGGTGGGCACCCTGGGGTAAGGGGACAGAAGTTCTCTTACTTGGAGTTGCACTCCTTTCACCTTCAAACCTGTGCTAGATACACTGCAGGTCAGCCAGCTTGCCTGTTCCAGCACAGGTGAGGACTGGGCTGTAAGTTGGTTAGTGATTCTCTAGTCACAGATAGCATGTTGCTATTGGCTACTAGTGATATGCTTTCTCTTGCTAACTGCAGAGCAAGTTGGCAATGGGAATTGCTTGGTGGAGAGAAAATGGCCTGGAATGTTTTATTTACAGACTATCTCATCTTGGGACATGGGACTACACTAAATGGTCCATTGCTCAGCTAATTGATGGGAAAATGGACTCATTATTAACCTCAACACATGAATGATCATATTCCATTATGATGGACTGTTTTGAAGAGAAGTGTTTAGGCAAGCAGAACTGAGTCTCAACTCATTGGAGATAGAGCTCCTGCCCAAACGATCACACCACTGGCATCTGTTTGTTTTCATAATGTAATTGTGAATTGCAAACACAGAGCAGCATGGTGAACTTCCGTGTCCTTAATGTGGATTGACCCAACAAAAACAGAGATTAAATGGGATCAGCTAATCCTACATACTATCCCCTAGCCAAAAAGGAGGGGAAGAGATTAAGTGGAGAAAAAAACACCGAAAAATAAAATCACACAAAAAGCTGAGGAACAACTCTGCAGATTGAGAACAGCTAAGTCCTGCTCACAATGGACTTGTTGAATGACTGGCAGGAACTTAAAGAATGAAAGTGATCAACAAGGGAGGCAACGAGAAAAATTTCACTTTGTAATATGCTAGAGAGAGAGAGAGAACAGCCCAAACCCAAATGTATTTATTCAGAAGCAAGCCCTACTGCATTCAATGAGATATAGGACCCAATCCTATCGAACTTTCCAGCCCTGATGCAGCTGCAGTGCAGCCCCAAGGTAAGGGAACATTCCCTTACTGTGAGGAGGCCTCTGTGACTGTGCCACCACCACAGGATGCAGCACATGCCCCATTGGCATGGTTGCATCAGTGGTGGAAAGTTGGATAGGATTGGGCCCTTACTCCCCAGTAAGCATGATTAAGATTTCAATTCAAGGAATAACAGGATAAAAAGGGATGGCAGCTTGATCCTATAGAAGACATAGGACTTGAAAAATCCAGCTCAAGGGCCACTGAAGACCTGCTCCACTGGAATTTACGTCTGTGTAAAGTAGTCAGAACCAGCCAATATATTCTGTTTTGGGTTGTTGTTGCTGGCAACCTTCAGTCTCGAGAGACTATGGTATCGCGCTCTGAAAGGTGGTTTTGGAACAGCGTCTAGTGTGGCTGAAAAGGCCAATTCGGGATTGACAATCCCTTCCACAATGGGAGCAAGTGCAATCTGTCCCTAAAAGAGACATAATGGGCACAGCATAGGTCTGCATGTGGTTCTGCAGTGTCTAGTTTGGACAATACTGTAATTATTGCCCAACTTACCAAACACAACGGGCATGAATGAGTTGAGGGACTCTCACACACACACAGAAGTGCTTTGACCACAGTGGAAGGAAAGGATTGGCTAGGATGTACCATGAAATTGTGAATACCCATGTCCATTACCCAACCACTCCTCTGCACGCACTGCTAAACCACCTTCTTACTTAGGTTTAGCAGTGCATTTAGGGGGCAGTTTGGATATCTCTCCCACACAATTAAGGAAAGTGACCTGAACTCACCTGCAGGGGGCACTCCTGTGGAGGGATAGCAGGATGTGTATGCATTGTAAAGTATATATGTGCTATCTGCCTGTTATCGCATGGGGCTGATCAGGGAACAGAAAGATTAATCTGAACCAGCCCCATAAATGGAGGGCTGAGGGAATTTAAAAAAAAAAAAAAATTGTGTGTGTGTTATTTTTAAAAGTAGTTTTTAAAAAGTGGGTTATTTTTAAAGATTTCAAAGACATGTCACAGGCCTAAGATATTTTTAATGTATTTCTGTGGGTCATGAAGGTTGTCTCTAATACACTGAGCAGAGTCATTTTTTTTGATAGCCTATATTTGGTGGACTGTGCAATGGATCTCATAACCATGGATCTCATAACCATGTTGGGGGGCTAAGGAAAGTTTTTCCCTCCCCTGGGCTTTTTGGAATAGGGTCTGTAGGTTTTGCAGGTGGTGGTGGTGGAGAAGGATTTTCACAGTACTCAGGCAGGGCATAGCAATTCTGTGCTGTAAGTGCTACCATGTGCTGTCAAAGGGCCCATTCTGTATACTTTGTGAGATGGTTTTATGCAGATTCCTTGGCATGTGTTCTGCTGTAGGTCTCCATATATTTACTTACACAGCACAACCTATCCCTGTCTGCTCTCCCCCCCCCCCATTTGATTATTATAAACATGTGATTTTATTGGCTTTTCAATTGTTTTTCTTTTAGCTTGGATTCTGTTTTGAGCCACTTTGGCTCAACATTTTGCTAATTTTTTTATTATGCCTTATGACTTTGTTGATTGTTTTGAACTTGCTAGCCACCTTGGGTTGCTACAGCAAGAAAATAAGCAAGGTGGGATTGAAAATATTTAAAATAAACAAACATTTGGGACATGTGCACAAAGTGGCATCAAAATATATATACCTCTATGCACATTCCCTCAAAAGTAAGTCCCACTGAGTTCAATGGGACTAAGAGGCCAAGCCTATGCATGTCTACTCAGAAGTAAGTTGTATTATAGTCAATGGGGCTTACTCCCAGGTCAAAGTGGATAGGATTGCAGCCTTACTTCCAAGTTAAGCATAGTCAGGGTCATCCAAATGGGTTCTTCCAATTGACTCAGTATCACCATTGGGAGCTGTGAGTTTCTTTTTCGCCACAAAGTGCAGGTGCATGAGTACAAATTTAGATTGATTTGCCACTTTTTGCTGCATGGCCTCAAAGTGGTGTACAATAGCTGGAAAATAAAATTCAGTTAAAATACTGTCAAAACATACCAAGGACATGCAGTGAGTGGGGAGGCAGGTGAGGCAGAGCCTCCCTGCCGGATTCCTTCGAAAAGCACCACTGCCATGTGAGGCGCCCAAGCACCTACAACCCACGCATAGTTTGGTTGTGGCAGCAATGCTTTTTGAAGGACTCCAGCTGGAAGGCTCTGCCTCACCTGCCTCCCCACCCACTGCATGTCCTGAAACATATTCACACTAAATAGGAAGTATGAAAATTGCATTGTGTGTTGCTCTTACGTGTGCAAACCTAAAGATTGGGAGCTGATATAGACCAATAAATAAGTGACAAAACACAGATTGCTGTAAAAGTTTCAGTCAGGCGTTTTCACTTCTGCCTTCCTCAGCAAACTTATAGCTCCATATTGTTGAGGAAAGAGGAAGTTAAAAGGTCTGACTAAAAAAAGCTTTAAAATGATTTCTGTTTTGTCATTTGCTTGTTTACTGAATAATAAAATTATTATTTTATAAATAAAATAAAATAAATTCACATTTTGTGCTGACAGGTTCCTTCTGGGGCTCAGGGTTTATTTGTCTGCAGTACCATTTCGTGCTTTTTATAACTGAAGCACATATACTTAATTTGTATACGTTATCCTTATCCTTAGTCATTCTTAGAGGAACTAATAAGAAGTTGACCAAGAGTGTAGTTTATTATATCTAAATTATCCTGCAGAGACATTGTAAGTGGCTGTTATCTATTTCTTAGAGTGCAATCCTAATGGACTTTCCAGCACCGAGATAAAGGCAATGCAGCTTTTTGCAACATTTTGTCATGTTTTTGTTATGCTTTGCCATGTTTTTGCCATGTTCTTGTTATGTTTTTGCGATATTTTGCCATGTTTTTGTTATGCTTTGCCATGTTTTTGTCATGATTTGTTATGCTTTGCCATGTTATGTTATTTGCCAGCTACTGTTGGTTTAGCGAGTCACCTCTTGTGCCAACGAAGGCTTGTATTGTACTGTATTGACCGCTTAAGACTCGTGCCTGCGTGGAGGGCTGTTTTCTCCTCAGGAGACCCTGACGCCCTCCGCCAGACTGCCCTCAACGCGCTTTGCGCACGCGCAGCGTTCTTCAGGCGAGGCTTCTCAGCCCTTTCACTCCTGTCAAGGGAGGCTGACGGTTCCTCGGGCCCCGCTCGCTGCGCCAACGACAGACGCTCTCCTCCCCCGTTTCGACCCCGCCCTGAGCCCACCAGCTCCGCAGAGGTGCCAAACTGCACGCACACTCCTCCCCGCCTCCGCTCCTCAGCTAATCAGGAGAGCGCTCTGCCCTGGCAGGACGGGGGAGGGGAGGAAAAGACATTGTTTACCTCAGAGAACCAAGAGCCAAGAAGACCAAGTGGCGGAGGGGAGGAGGCGGAGCCTCGGATGCTATGGGAACGGCCTCGAGCCGTTATAGGCAGATGGGCGTGGCTTCATCCCATATGCCAAAAAGGACTCGCGCTCACAGGCCCGCATCAGAAAGAGGGCGTGGCCTTCCCCCTTATGAGCGCAGAATGGGTGTGGCCGTGCCAATCTATGCAAAGGAGGGGCGTGGCCTCCTCTCCGCGTTCCCTATAAAAGCGGCGGCCCTGCGCTCCGGGCCGCCATTTTGTGGAGCTGAAGGGAGAAGAAGGAGCGTTGCTGTGAGGAGAACGAGGAGGGGGCTGGGAGGGGGCGAAGACCCGGTCGGGGATTCGGTGACCAGGGGGCGGCCCGGATGGTGAAATCCTCCCTGCAGCGGATCCTCAATAGTCACTGCTTCGCCCGAGAGAAGGAAGGGAATAAAAAGACACACGTCGCCGCCGCCGCCATGCCCGCCCTGCCCGCCAGCGCCGCTTTGAGGAGGTGAGAGGAGCGACAGCGACAGCGGGGCGCTCCCTGAGAGGCCTTGTCCGGGGCCTGGTCGCGCGGCCTCGCCCCGCGAGCCCCGCCCCGCGCATAGGAGGCGGGGCCCCAAGAGCCACACCCGCCCCTCCCTCAGAAGCATGTGTGTGGGGGCTGCTGCTTCTGCGCTCCCCTCCTTGGCCTTTCCCTGGCGCTGGTCCAGGTCCTGCTTCAGCCACTGCTGCCCGACGGTGCATATACGCAACAGCGACCCCACACCTGTAGTCTGGGCAGGAATGGGTTAAAGTACTGCCTGTGGGGGAGGGGAGACAGAGGCACGTGTAAGGGATGCGTGTGGGCATTAATTATAGTGTGCAGGTATGTAAGTATGCGTAAAATCCAGCATCATACATGTTTACACGTGACACAGAACCTGAATCCCCCACATGGGAACTCATATTATTTTTTTATCTCAGGCATTTTTTCTTCTCTTTGTCAGCTCTCAAAACTGGGTGCTCACACCCCAAGTTTATATATTTGGAGGAGAATGGGAGGGGGGTTGAGATTCCCCTGTTCATTAGGAGGCAGTCTGAGTTGCCTCTTCTCACACTTCCTCCAGTCAAGCACCAGTTATGCACATTAAAGAAAATATTTCTTTACTCAGCGTGTAGTTAGTCTGTGCAACTCCTTGCCACAGGATGTGGTGACGGCATCTGACCTGGATGTCTTTAAAAAGGGATTGGACAAGTTTCTGGAGGAAAAGTTGGAGGAAAACAAGCCACGTTGGGTATGAGCAGCCTCCTGATTTTAGAGGTGGACTACCTCAGAATGCCACATGCAGGGCAGGGCACCAGGACTCAGGTTGTGTCTTGTGTGCTCTCTGAAGCATTTGGTGAGCCACTGTGAGATAAAGGAAGCCAGACTAGATGGGCCTATGGCCTGATTCAGAGAGGTTGTTCTTATTTTCTCATGTTATACTACTGTAAGGCTGTGTACCCACCTTCTAGGAGAGAACAGGCTGAGAAGGATGATAACAGAGAGTCTCTTCTCTCCTGTCTTGTTTGAAAAGGAAAATTCAAAGAAATCCATTAGGCACCACGAAAAAATGAGACTTTTTGTCATGCTTGTGTGACATCTGAGTAGAAGATCAGAGTATTACTATTTTACTAGTGAATCCCTTTCCCACTTGGAGTGTGACATGAGTATGGTAGGTACCCACCACAGCAGCTGGGAAAGAATAAGGTCTGTCTTGCGTGTGGGTGGACAGGTGAGGGAAAGAAAAAAGACCATCTCTGAGTTGGAAAATAAATCTCTTATCTTTCCATGGCTCCCCCCCCCCCAAAGGAAATGAGTGCATCAATCACCCAGGAAGGAATGGCATTTTGCTCAGTGTTGGGTGGGGGAAGAGAAGAACTCATTGTACAGGATTGCCTTTCTACCCTTAAGCTCAGTAACTTACTTTTATTCATTTATTTTTGCATTTGTATATTGGAGAGAGAGACAACACATTTATTCATGATGGAATATTGGCTGCTTGTTTATGTCCTATCCCCAAATCTGAGCATTTGTGTGTTGGGCTCCTAGGAAAAAATGAGGCCCTGTGTAGTATTGAGAGAGGCAATTCATTATGTCTGACTTGTCTTGAAATCCAAAAAAAAAATTGTTCTCCCTTTGATGGGAGATGTATGAATGGGGGCAGTGGTGGTAGTTGCTAGTCATCCTCTGAGAAGAGTGAGAATATGTTCATTATATCAGGATGACACTGGTAGCTATGCACTGTCTTTCTTATGTAACCTCCCTTCCACATTCTGAACATTTCATCTGATGGGTTCTTAAACATTGGATAAAAGCATTTATATTGGTTGAGCATGCCAACGCTTAATGCCCTTCCAATTACATTAAGCAATGTTTTATCTGACATTATTTAGATAAAGAATAAGACGCAGCTTAACATAATGTGAAGGGTATTAAACAATGTCTCACTCGTGTTTGCACGCTAAATTTCTACAAATAATTTCACATTAAATTTCACACCAAATTGTTCAGTGTCCTGCCTACAGGATAAAATTTGCACCCTTCTAAAACATTGGGCACATCCCCAAGACAGTATGAAACTGTTCAATATGTGGTCTTTGTTATTTTACAATATGTATTCTGCCTTTAATTAAATCCTAGCTGGCTAGCTAGACTATGTTGTCTAAACATAGAAGCTTGACAGAAAAGACCAGGCTGTGCACCTCCCTTTTCATCAGGTGGAGTCATGCAAGAAACTGCATTGGCCATGTAGGCTCTTACTGCATGCAGAGGGCAGAATTGGGGGGGGGGGCGGCGGCTGTATTTGGAGGAAAAATACTACCTACCTCCATTTGGCAGGTTTAAAGCTCTGACTTGCCCATCTTTCCTTTCTTCCCACACTTGACCTGCTAGGCAGATAAGAAAAATGTGTTGGGTGGGGTTGAGTTGTAGCTGTCCATCTTGGTGAGGGATAGAGCTTGTTGACAGTGGGGAAGGGGAAGGAGAGCATCTCCTTGACTGCCCTAAACTTCCTCCTCTTCCACTGAAATGATCTGTTGGGGAACTCCAGCCTTGCTAAACAAGATCATCACTCAGCAAACTGGGGCCTACTTCCCCTTTTCCGAAGCTGGAGCCTTACCTTTTACTGCTGATGTGTGCATGTATGCTCTGCCTTTATAGGTATATTGTAGTCAAGTGTTGCTCGTGGATGGGCTAGATTCTTGAAGGAAGATCTGCCAAGGATTGTGACATAGAAGCTGGAAACTCTTGATGTAGACATTATTTAAGAGATCCTAAGCTGGTGTCCCTGCGTATAGTATTTGTTTCCATTTATATATTCCCATGGATATACATCGTGTATGTGTGTGTGTGCATATATATGTATATACACATATATATGTACATATGTGTATGTACGTATATATACATATATACACACTATATATAAATTCCGTACAGTTTTGGTCTCGTGTATATGGGAAGGCCAATCTAACCTGGTTCTTCTTTGCCTCGGCATTCTTTATAAGCTTAGCTTTTTGCCACCTTACACAACATTCTTCACAAACACAGGGCTGAACTTGCATTTTATCTACAAGAATCTTTTGGCCTTTGTAGCACTGTATCTCCTTCAGTAAGGCCTAGGCAAGGAAATAACAATCCAGTCCTAAGCTTCCTGGCGCCCAGAGGAACAGCACTGCCAGAATGGCAACCACTTTATCCCATGGGTGTGGAGAAGCCACTGGAGGTCTCCTCAGGCAGTGTTTGTCCACTTCCCCCTAGTAAAGGTGTAGGCCACGCAATGGGGCTTCTAAGTCTACGCTGGCTATTTTGGCTGCACAGATTTGAGAACCTCCATGTTGGGCTTTTCAGCCTGACGTGGGGGATAGGATATGGCTCAGGAGGCCTCCATCAGTCCCACCCTCTCCAGGGCTGGTTCCCTCTCAGAAGATGCCCCCTGCCCCAAAAGCCCATTGCTTGGTGGTCTCCCTCACCTGCAGGCTACTGTGCAGTGTCCTCCATGCTTGGGTCCAGCACTCCCTCCTCCCACTGTGCTGTAAACATGCTTTACGGCATGTTTACAACATCTAGCGCCAGTGGTATGGCTCTTTAGGATTGGGCCCTAAGTCTCTGAAACAAAGCTAGTCCCATTCCTTGCCTAAACCTGTCTGAAAGTGTTGAAAAGAGGCCTGATTTTGTGTTGGAGCAGTGCTTCTTGTTAACATGTCAGTTTTTGCATAGTGATAAGGGATGCCAGGCTGTTTTCCCTTCCCTAAACATGGTTCTCTGGAACAGTGCATGAGGGAGTCAGTTTGATGTAGTAGTAAGTATCCAAGTAGGTTTTGGGGGGACCTGAGTTTAAATATGCTCAGCCAAGAACTCAGTGGGTGGCTTTGGCCAATCATAATTTCTCAAACTAACCCATCTCAGAGATTGAGTTTAAGGATAAATCATGAGTGGTGTGTATTCCACATCAGGTTGCCTTTTTCAGATCCATGTATAACCTCTCTTCTGACAACTTTCCAAGCTCTTATGGAAAGTAAACCAAGGGCCTCACAGAATGAGAACTATCAAGTATGATCCTCTTCTAGTAGCCTAACCTGGATTGTCCAACTCCGTTTGTGCTGTATCTTAGTCACATATCAGAGTAGGTGAGTGGACTGGATCAGGTTACTTCACCTGGGGTTAGTTTGAACTTGATACCCTGCAGACCTGGATTGTACCTTTTGAGCTAGGTTTTGGTAAGAGTAGAGAGGAGGATTGCTCTTGCAGTGGATAGTGAAATCCCAACTTTTCTTGACAAGGTGATGGATGAGGTCTAAATTCTCTAAGATTCACTATTACAGAGATGTTGGCCATCCTATACCTACTTCTGTGTATAAAAATGAATGAGGTGATTGATTCAGCTAAGCACATGGCATTGATGTGACACCTTAGTGAAATGACACCACATGCCTTGTGACAGGATTCATTTCATAGCTGCTGAAATTCTGTCATACTTGCATGGTGGTCTTCTCTCCATCAAATCCCAGGACTGCGTGTGAAGTGTACAAAGCAAGAACACCTATACAATTCCTCTTCAGCAGTTGAGGTCTACTCTGTGCCAAGTGAGTCTGAGATTGAATTCCTGCTCAGCAATGTAAGATGTGCCTTCCTGAATCAGTGCAAGGGCCTTATAATTCAGCATCCTTGGCAAGAGTTCTGTCAAAAAGTGGTCCACCAGGAATTGGTCCCCTGTCACTCAGTGGATTGAGAGCCTTCTTTTGTCCATCTTTTCTGATTTGCCCCTTACTGATAAACATTATTCTTAAATATGCAATTCAGGGTGTATTAACATATTCAGGGTATACTTAACAGGGCATGTAACTAGTGCAGACGGCATAGATAAGTGTTGAAGGTTGTATATGTGCCTCACACTACACAGTTGCTCATCAAGAGGAAAACATTAAGTCAATCTTAAATGCTTGGCTACTTAAAAAAACTCTGTACAGAAGAGCCCCACATCCCAAAAATTAACGCAACCTGTGTAGAGCTTTGTAAATCTTAAGGAGGTGTGAATAGCATTGGGGCAAGTTTACTCTTTACAGTGTTCAGAAAAAGTATTCAGGTGTGGTGGAGAAAAGCCCCCTAAAAACATTAAAAACACACAGAGACCAGTGAAACTGCAATCCAGTGTTCACGCACCTTGGTGCCTTATGAGCTTTGGAGAATAATATTGTGTTAGTAATATGCAGCAGGAAGAAATAAATCAGGTAGTTACACAATCATTCCGGGAATGCTAGGCTTGTTGATGCAGGGAGTTGAGGGATTAGTGTGCGTTGCTATTCAAAATGGTGGATGCTTTTTTTGCCTGTTTATACCATTTTGAAAATGGCTGCTGGCAGGATGGTTGTGAAAATTTCCCTGAGGGAGACCTTGGTCTGCTGCATCTGCTGAGGTGACGCAACCAGAGTGAGCCTGCAGGGTGAAGGATGGTGCAGAGGAAGGGAGGGGCTAAATGGGGCAGCCATCGTTGATGTTAAGGAGAATGCTTTCTTTCAGTTTTGCTGGCTTACTGTTGACATAAAACTGCTTCTGTGTACAGTATATGTGAATGCTGGTGTTTGTTTCAAGCGGGTGGAATTGTTGAAATGGGGTAATTGATGGTTAAGTTCACAGGAGCTATGGTATCTTAAATACGACATCTGTAAAGTCCTGTTCTTAAATATTAATGCATAATGTGTAAAATCAATATTCTCCAATCTTAATATTGGTTGCAACAGGTCTGCAAAAGTCTAAGCAATAGAGTATTCTGAACTGTGGAAAGGCATATCTTACCCCTGCTAGTAGCAATAGTGATGGCTTCCAGGACAAATACAGATACACTGTTGCGGGCGTGCACATACATGTGCTGGCTGGCTAGTGTGGTGATAGGGTGTATAATTTCCTGCCTAAAAAGAAGCTAGTTTCCTTCTGTTATCCTTGGTCTCCCCCCCCCCCCGCACTTTGAATAAACCACAAACCCCCTACTGGATCCTGGGTCCTGCTAGTACTGCACTGCAAAACAATGTTTTGTAGGTGATTTTGCTCAACAGGTGGGCTTGTCAGTTATGTGGTGGTTAGTCTTAATGTATGGGAGGGTGACACGCTTTTGATTTTTTGTTTTGTTTTGCTGTTCCAGGTATAAGATTTGATCTGACATTACCAGTCTATAAGATACAAATGTATTAATGTGCCATATAAAACAATCTGTATTTCCCTACATTTACCTGTGGTACAATACACTTGTAGTCCCTTTTTTTCCTCCTCCTTGGGTTGCAATGCTATGTATCTGGGAGTAAGCTCTGTTAAACACAGGATAAATTACTTCTGAGAAATCATTTATGGAATTGCACTGTTGGTCTGCTTCAGAAGATTCTATGTGAGAACGTGTTGCCTGCCTTTTTGTGGTATTGGTCCCACTAATGCTTTTCTTTTTCTCAGTTCCAGGATGTCCTTCAGTTGCTGTAGTAACCTGGGTCCGGGGCCTCGGTGGTGCTCCTGATGCCCCTCACCCACCCCTGAAGATCCCAGGTGGGCGAGGGAATAGTCAGAGGGATCACAATCTTTCAGCTAATTTATTTTATTCTGTAAGTATGTATGGTCACAAAATGGGTTATTAATGCAGGCTGGGGTTAGGCTGTAGGAGGAGAAAACTTCAGAGCTTCAGGTAACATCTGTTAATCTGGAGAGCATATAAATTTGGGAGCTACAAGTCCCAAATTTAGGGCCACATCTTAAATTAGGCCCAAATTTAGGGCCACATCTTAAATTAGCCCATCTTAATTTAGGGCTATATAGCTTGGAAAAATCATTTTTTGCTTTGCCAATAGGAAAAGTGAAATCATGAAATAATTAAAAATATTTAATATTTTTTTAAAAACTACATTCTTAGACCAATGAGTGCTTGTAATTTACTATAGCATGTGGTAGCACCCCCAATTGTGGAATTCACTCCCCTTGGAATTGAGAACAGCTCCCTCTCTGGAGACTTTTTGGCAAGTCCTTAAGACCTATCTATTTAGGATGGTGTTCAGTAGCTGACATGAAGGGCTGGTATGCTGTAACTGTTATGTGATATGATTTGCTTTCTGTTTTAATTGTTTTGTTTTAGTGTTATTTTTAATATTGGAAGCTTCCTTGATTGTCCTCTTTGGAGAAAGGAGAGAGATAAATTCTTTAAAGAAAGAAATGTAGCTGTCAGTGGAGCAAAATATGAAGCTGAGTGTTTGCTTTTGCTTTCTTAGGATAATCGGCTGAATGTAACAGAAGAAGTAACATCATCAAACAACAGGGCAAGAATCCTGAATGTCCAGTCCAGGCTAACGGAGGCCAAACACATTAGTTGGAGAACTGTGTTGAACAACAACAATCTGTACATTGAAATTCCCAATGGGGCCCTGCCTGAGGGAAGCAAAGACAGGTAGGCCAAAAGTGGTTAATGTGTCTTGATTACTATCTTAGTAGAGAGAACATCAGCAAGATTATAGTTCCTGCTGGATCCCGTGCTTGATTGTCCTGGGTGATTTTCTCTTTTTGTATCACTGTCTTGTTTGAAACCACTCTAAGGTGGATTCTTAACTATACTCTAGGTGTGATCTCATTGAGTAGGCGAGGCACTCAAGTTTTACCTAAAGACAGCAGTGGCAGATGGATTGGGTCTAAGGATATTTCACAGGATATCCTGCATCAGCAGGGGATAGGCAGCAGGACTGAGACTGACAACTTTAGAATAGATAAAATTTCACATAATACAATTTGAAGAAGCCTTCTACAAGCAGAAAAGATGACCACTAGATGACTTTCAAAGGGGGTTATACAAATTAAGGGTCTCATTGCCTTCTAACCATGACAGTTGCGTGGAACTCTTTGTTCAGTGGTGCCTGACTATAGGAAACTGAGAGTCAGTGTCTTATTCTGAGTCTTATTGACACTGACAGTAGCAATTCTCCAGGGTTTGATAGGAATTTTTCTCTGCTGTACTTGGAGGTGCCAGCAATTAACTTGAGACCTTCTGCATATTAAGTAGGTGTTCTGCCACTGAGCAGCAGCTCACTGAATACCTGTTATAAGTCACAAATAGTGTTGGGATTCATGCACATGCAGGATTCTTCTATGACCAGTTCAAGCCTAGAAGAATATTAAAGCACAAGTGGTGGTGATAATTTAAAGAGCACAACTTCCTTTCTGCTCAACTTGCAGTATTCCTGGGAGCTGCAGTTAGAGCTGTAACTTTTTTTTTTTTTACATTTCTTCCACCCCAATCCAAATTTCAGCTACTAAAGTGTTTCTGGGGTGGGGCAGGGATGCTCACTTGCTTCTGATTTTCAGTTTTGCAGTTCTTCTGGAATTTGCTGAAGAACAACTTCAAGTTGACCACGTCTTCATTTGCTTCCACAAGAACAGAGATGACAGAGGTGAGCAAGGCTGTACAAACTCTTGGTTTGGGCAGTGTACAAAGAGTGGCTCCCCTATAGAGATGTTTCGGGGGGGGGGTGAGCTGTATGCCTAATTGTTGGCACTGTGTCCTACATCTCAAGGAACTCTCACTAAACTTTTTTTTCCTCTCGGCAGCTGCGCTGCTCCGTACCTTCAGCTTCTTGGGCTTTGAGATTGTGAGACCAGGGCATCCCCTTGTCCCCAAGAGACCCGATGCTTGCTTTATGGCCTACACGTTTGAACGAGACTCTTCAGAAGAAGACTAGAAGTGCAGTGTTTGCATTGTAGAGCTTTCTTGTTTTCTGTCAAAGATGAATCTGTAGAAATTTTATCAACATCCTTAGGAAAACATGCATAAATGATGTGTTCTTTGTACGAATTATTTTGACAGGCTGCTCTGGTGGTGGTGGGAGATGTTGAAAATTTCCGACATTTTGTCATCTTTCTCTCCCCCACCCCGATTCGTCCGCATGTTGTGATTGTGCGAAAATAAATGCTCACTCTAAATTAGCAGTATATTTCTTGGAAGTTTAATATTGTGTGTTTGTGATACTGAAGTATTTGCTTTAATTCTAAATAAAAGTTTATATTTTACTTTATTGCTCGTTTGGATGTTTAACATGGTGGCTGTGCTTCAACAGAAAGGATTAACCTGTGCTGTAGAGATTGTTCATGCAGTCAATGTTCTTGAAGATTCCTTATTCCATAATGAATAGAGCCTTTAATCTCACCTTGCTCATGGGATTAGGGGCTCCAAGGATGACTCAGCAGAGAGCAGTCTCTGCCATGTGCACTCCTATATCTGGTTCAGGTCCAATTTAGATACGTATAGAACTGCTCACAGCTGTAATGGGGGAGTATCTGACATCAAAAGGAAGTTTAAGGGTAAAATGCAGAATCTGCCCCAGCTCCCAGACTACTCAGCAGAGTTCCAGTAGTGATGACTTCTGGGAGGTCAGGCTTTCAGCTGCCTTCACATCTAGTGACTCTCCATGAATGAAGGAGCCAGTCAAGTCCTTGCATGTCTGTATTGCAGACTATGATAGCTTCAAGACAGACTGATCTTAAAAATCAGTATGGGATTTTTGAGATACATTACAGGTAAAGATCTGGATTGTTCTAACCCATTGTTTCCGAAACAGTGGGTCACGGCCTGATTGTTGGTGGGTATTGAAGTTGAAACTGTAACACAGTGAGAGCTGACAAGAAGGTATTGAGCCCTATGAAAAGTGAAAGTGAACTGCATGTGTGTTTACTCATTACTGCATGTGTGTTTACTCATTAGTAGGGAAACATCACTCAGTCTACTTTGAAGGGCAGGCTGAGAGGAACCCAACACCACCAGAATGGTCCCAATCCAATGAATGTAGGCCAAAAAACACTTGAGAGAAGGAAGTCCCCCCCTCCCAGCTAACAAGGAAAAATGTATTGAGCCCTTTGGAAAGTGAAACAGCTGCATGTTTTTGTTTACTCATGAACAGGCAAATGTGCCTTGGCTCTTCTTGAAGGCCAGGCAAAGGGGAACAAGACTTATAAGAACAGTCCTGATCTGATGAATGTGGAGTTCAGCAAATGCTCCAGAAGCCAATCCCCACTACCAACCACAGTAAAACTTCAGCAATTTGTGAAGTGAAACTTTTTTAAGGGCGAAATCCTAACCCAGCACTGGCATAGTGTTGCCAATGGGTCGTGTGCAGCATCTTGCAGTTGGGTGTCACTCACAGAGGCCTCCTCAAAGTAAGGGAAGGTTTGTTCCCTCACCTCAGAGCTGCATTGCCCTTATGTCAGTGCTGGAAAGGACTGACAAGGGGTTAGGATTGCACCCTTAGTCTCATAAAGCTAGGTGGGTCCTGATAGTTCATTTAAAAAAATTGATCCCAATGCTAAAAAGTTCAGGAACCACAGTCCTAACCCATTTGTGTGGTATTCAAAATTGAGGTGCCTAGTTGTCTGTGGCACCTTAAACATGGGAGGAGGTCCATCATGGGGGTGATGCAGTGGCCTGCACTAGGTGATGCAAACCCTAGTAATGCCACTGGACTGAGGCTAAAGTAAGGGTGCACCAAAGTTTACTGAAATAGCTCAAGAACCAAATAGAGGAGGTTTCAATTGGTATTTGGGACATGCTATTTTTGCACACACAATCTGAAACTATATGGGGGGGGGAGTCTACCACTAACAGGCACACACAATTGTTCAATGAGCGATTTAATTATTTGACTTGCCTGTAAACTGCTTTGTGAACATTTCTTCTAAAAAGTGGTATAGATAATAATTGGGACTGGTGCTTGGCATGTGTTAGCAGTGAAGGAAGCAGGTTTTTCTTATGTTGGCTTAGGCTCTTGAAATGTTAGGGTGTGTTCCTCAAAAGATAATTTATCAATGTGATTCTCTTATTGACAGTCAGTTTATTTTGCTTTTGTCTCCATGATGTTGTCGTTCAACTTCTCTCAACTTTTGCATATTCCCAATCCAGAGCTGTCCCTAGAACAGCAATTCCCAAACTCCTCTGAGGGAGCTGGGACTGCTGTGAGTTGTTGTGGGGGTGTGGCCCCACTGGCATTGCAGTGATTGTGGTGCTGTGGGGACCCAAGGGCAGTTTACCATAACTGGGGCCATCCTGAAGCCTTGCAGCCCCCTCTGTGACCTTATGTGCGGCTGCACTGAGGTTCAGTCTGCTGTAGGAGCTAGCTTCTGCTTTGCACAATCGCAAAACGGAAGTGAGGTCAGATAGCAGATTGGAGTTTGTTGCAGCCATGTAGAGGGTTGCGGTGAGCCTCCAGGAGACAAGAATGCCCCCATGTTTGGCAAACTGCTCCTAGATCCCTGCGACACTACAATTGCTATAAGTCAGTGAATATATTCTGTTGAGAGGGTGGTGTGGATGACCTCTTCTCCCCTTGCAATTAGGCAGTGGTATCCAGTACAATAGGAGGAAGATGGAATATGTATAATCAAAACACTCAGCAAAGGGGGACAAACTGGAAAAGGGTAGTCCGAACCTGAACACTGTCTCTCAAGACCATTCTTGAGATGTTGTGTCCTTGGAGTAAACAGTGTGCCTTTGAGATGCAGGAAAGATATGGGGAGGAGCCAAAAAGCATCTACAACTGGGCATGTTTCATCTAAGTAAAAGGTGATTTCTACAAAAACACCCTCTCTGTTGCCTGTGATCCAACCCTTCCCTCCTCCAATACTTAACTCCCCACTGTAACCAAAGCTGGTTCTTACACATGCAGAGTAGAACAAGATACTGAATTGGTATAAGCTGCTACTGTTGGCAGGGAGACTGCTTGGATTGCTTCCCAGAAATTAAAAACTAGCACATCAGAGAGAGAGAGAGATCTGGGTTTGAATGGTCTTCCTTGATGGAAGCTTCTGTTTCTGCTTCCAAAGCTAAACCATGAGCAGGTGTTCCTACCTTGGAAGCAATACCACTTTTTAAACTTTTACAGCCTCATTCTGTTCAATGAGTTGCTTAGCCCAAAGTTTTGAGTGCACGTCACTCTACTCCACTTCTTCCTCCTTGTTTTCCTTTGTCAATTTAGGTTGGAGGCTACTTGTGAGCATGGACCTGCATTTTTCTTTCAAAACTTTATAATGTGCCATTTTTACAGATAGTGTGCTAATACAGGAAGGGACAACCAAACTTGTATAAGTGGGTATTTTAAGGTGACAATATGTGGGAATGATGGCTTCCAGCACCAAGTAGGTAAACGTGGGCTAGTATTGCCTCCCAGTTTGTTTTGTGCTGGTTGGCTGTAATTTTTTGACCTTTGATTTCATTACCCACAGTCTAAAAGGGTATGAACTTAAAAATCTACAAAGGAAGACTTTCCAGACCGTTATTGCTGGAGTTTCATGTATCCATTTTGAAACACTTGTGTTTTAAAATTTCATCTTTTAATTCCTTCCCATGCACACACACAAATGCATTGCAACATGTTCAAGGAACATCCAGATAGTGGAGAACTGCCTTTGGCATGCACCAATGATCCTCTGCTTTAAAATATTTTCCTATTGCAGCCCTCAGGGTTGCCAGATAACAATCAGAGCTGCTCTCCAGTGAATAAAATACCATGAGCTATGGTTAACTTTGTGCTCCCCTGCATTTCTCTTTGTGATCTGACAAATTGCAAGCAGCAGGGGGAGAGAAGCAGGCTGTTGGCCAAACCTTTTTCTGCTCAAAAATGACTGTTGAAAAGATTGTCCTTGCACAGCCTTTCCTGCAAGTCTTGTAAACAAAGTTCTTGTGTCTTGCACAAGCATGCTCAGTTATGGGGGGCAATGCATAGGTCTTCATTGACCCTGTGCTTTTGCTCCATTGAGGCTGCTGACTGGTTTCCTTCATATCTTCTGGACATAATTCCCAGGAAAAAGACCTTCTTGACCATGGAGGCGGCCTTTCCACCATCCAGAGGGATCTGTGGAAAAGGACAATTATGTAGTGCTTGCAACATCTGTGGCCCTTTACAAACTACAAGATAGCAGGCCTTTGCCCTGAGAAGAGTACAGTCTAAAATATTTGTCATGGGCAACAGTAAAATAAGGGAAGGTTAGATAGTTGGAGCACACCCAAAGCATTGCAAATGCTTTCCCCAATTTATACCTCTCCCTTTAAGCTTCATTTGGCCTCATTTACATGATGATTGAAGGCTGTGCTTCTAACCCAGCCTACAAAGCTTTTTGCAGCCCAACCATCACACAAAAATGCTCTCAAATAATATAACAGAACTAGCTCTACAGCCTTCTTACCTTGCATCAAGATGTCTATCACATCACCCACATTGAAGCTGAGCTCATCCACATCTTGCCCAATATACTGGTACAGAGCACGGCAGCGTGGTCCTGAGGACTTTGGCTGTGGCTTGGGCCTTCCCACAGCTGGAAGTGGTCGCTGGCTGATGCTTCTCTTCCTTTGTGCCCTACCATGTCAAAGACAAAGGGGGGGGGGTTGTCAGTGTGATGTCTGAGAAATATTGATTCAAATTATGCAAAAGAGCAATCAAGTATTCTGGAAACATTTTACACAATCCTCAAAGCTGCATGTATGCTGTGGTTTTGCCCACCTACAAAAAAAGTAGAATGTGACAGTAAGTGCAATATGTCCCTTCTTGGAAATTAGTGTTCTAGCCTTTATGCTAGCAAAAAATCAAGGTTCTAGCCTTTGTGATAGCAAAGATATCCTTGAATCTAGAAAGGGTTTGGATCATGCCAACTGGAATCACAAAAGTCAGAGGCAGGTAATAAAATTTCCATCAGTTGGGGCAGGGCAGGGAGGTCCTCACTCTACCACAGAACTCCATGCTTCTTCCCAGGAAACCAGATTAATTTAAGCAAACTTGCCCACATGGGTGAATAATGTTTTCATTTTCAATATTTATATCCTGCGTGTTAGTTAAACATAGCAAAACAGTTTACAAAAGATAACCAATACAAAACAAATTTTAATATTAGCCAGTAAAAGACTGAGGAAACATCAGAACGAAGTTGATTCTGCATCTTATTAAATGCTTTTTGAAACAAGAAAGCCTTTGGTTAAAAACAGAAATTGAGGGAGCTACTCTAATCTCCAGATGTGGCCAAAAGGATCTTTTCCCCTCTGTTGGCAAGTGGTGTCTCAAAAGAGGAAGGAATCCCTAGTTCCCTGAAATGTCACTTTTTGTTGCGAAAAATAATCACAAAAATTTGGCAACATGGAGCCCTGATCATCCTTAGTTTCTTTGTGTGAAACAGCCTCCCACAAATCTTACAATCTTTCCAAAGACTCTCATACCCTGCCATCCCCTGGTCGGGGACATTGAGGAACTCCAGGTTGTGATCCGATGGTGTCCTTGCCCTCGCCCGGCGGCTCATGTTTTGTCTGGGGAGAGCAGTAGCTGGTGGTCCTTGCCCAGGTCTTCGGGGGACAGAGTATGCCTCCTGAGATCTACTATTCTGAGGAAACTGTGGAGCCCCATTCCTGTAGGGTCCTGAAGGCGCTTCCCCTAAAAGGAAGCATTATAAAAACCTTACAAATAAGTCCACCACATTTTAGACTCTTGCTCTGCACACATATGATTATGTTACTGCCTGGTTGCCTGGAGTAGATTCCTGACTTGCCAGGCACATGAAACATATAAGCCTTCCTTACAGCAATACTCAGAAGACAAACAGCTCAATATCACAGTTCATCTTTGTTTTGTTCTCAGCCCTTCCCTACTCCAAAGAAAGATTAAGGAATTTATGTCCTAAGATTTATGTAACAACAACCATGAAATAGTTCAATTTTCTTTTGGCAGAAGTTGTTGGAGTTTTGCTGTTGACTTTTTACAAAGAGGTTTCTGCTCTATTCTCTTATCCTTTCATTTAAATCTAAGCTCCCTTTTGTAAAAAGAAAGCAAGGTTCTAGACCCTATGGGAACAAAGGTATGCTGCAAAATGTGTAGGCAGTGCCTGCTGAAATCTTCCAGCAACAGACATGGAATTATCCTCATCAACAACCCTGCAAGGTGGGTTAGATTAAGAGATCAGGACAAGGATAAGATTGCCCAGTGATCAAGTGTGGATTTGATCTCAAGGCTTCCTGAACTGTGTTGGACACACTCTGCAACATCACACTTAGAATGTAGCAACACACTTTTTCATTCATTCTTTGCACAGGTCTCTACTCCTTTAATTTGCTCACTAGAACATTATAGGAGCTCTGTTGGATCAGGTTAATGGTCCATCTTTTCCAGCATCCTGTATCCCAGATGCTTTTAAAAAGCCCCCCAATAAGGTGTAACTGTAACAGTGCCGTCTTGTTTGTAGACTGTCTCTGCACATGGAGAATTCATATAGCCATCATAAATCACAGCTGTTGATAAGAGAGAGGTCTCTTACATGAATTAAATCCCTTTTAAAGTCATCTAAGTCAGAGGTCACCATAACGTGATAGTGAACACCATGAGTTAATTATGCATTGTGTGAAGAAGGATTCTGGTTGCCCTCAATCTTTGGTCAGTCAGGTTTATTGGGTGCCTCTGAGTTCTAGCATCGTTGGAGAGGGAGGAAAACAAGAAACTCTATCCATGTTCTCCACACCATGCATACTTTTTATAAACTTCAATCATGCCCACCTTTACCTCTCTTTTTTTCCTAAACTCAAAAGCTCAAAATTTTTTGCCTTTCCTTGTAGGGAACTTGCTCCAACTGATAATTTTGGTTGCCCTTAAAATGCATCAGGTTTAAAAATGAAGAAGAGATCCACAGTTCAGGATAAAATTAGAGGCAGTCCCCGAGTCTTGACAAGACTGATGCCATAGAATTTTCCCCAGAATCCTTTGCAGTTGGCTGGAGTTTTCTGATCAACCTGGACATACTGAAACAAAGGGTCCAGCTAAAACACCCTTTAGTCTTTCCTTGTAGGAAAGGTGCTCCAACCCCCCACATCATTTGTGCTACCCTCCTTTGCACCCTTTTAAACTCTTTCCCTCTCCAGTTTGCACTGATCCTCTCAAACCTGTGGCTACCCTCCTACCTCTTGGAATTGGTGGGGCACTTCTTGTAGGAGCTGGTTGCCTGCGGTAGCCTTTATTCTGCTGGATCTCTTTCCTGGTGGGCTCTGTGGACAGAGAAGAAACCATGATGGTTGGGATGGGGAAAGACAAGCATCATTATGTGGGGTCTGGACACTTTACACTGGAAACCACTCCCAAACTTACAGGGGTACATTTAAAAGCACCCATTGGTGCATTTGGGGCAAAGCCGAGGTTTATGAGAATCTAACCTGTTTTATTTTTCAGTTTTTAGTGCATTTTTCAGTTTTTGGTGCATCTCTCCCCCCCCCCCCCCAGTTTTCGTGCACTGGGTCTTCTGATCAGCCTCTAGACCTTGTTAGGCCTATTCAATGGAGCAGGGGAGACTAGGGGAGAGTTCATAGCTCAGTTGTTGAACTGCCTGCAGAAGATCCCAGGTTCAGTCCCCATCACCTCCTGAAAGGAGCTCAGATAGCAGAACTGAGGAAGGTCCTGGAGATTTGCTGCCAGAGTAGACAATGCTGGGCTCCATAGATAATGGCTTGACTTCATATAATGCAGTTGAGTATGTCTGTGTTGAGCACAGGCTTTGTAGAAGGTGTCATGTTCAATATCAGGTACAGGGTTAGCAAAGAGTTATCATCTGGCATCCTGGTTAGGCGTTGACAGTTGGAGTAGACAAATACGGTAAATAGGTCAATGGTCTAATGCAGGACATGACAGACTTATAGGGGATGGCTCGTAGCTTAATGCACCCACATTGCCTGCTGAAGCTCCCAGCTTCAATCCCCACCACATCACCAGAAAGGCTCCCTGGAAAGCTACTGTCCAAGTCTCTTGGCCCAGAATGATGCAAAATATTAACATCTGCAGGATAAATGGGATTGTGCCAGGTTTGTTTGCATGGCATCATGCACACAGGCTGCAGAATTTAGCCTTTCTGTGGTCTGGGATTTGTACAACATTGGGACACAAAACCCTCTTAGGTTTTTAGGTCACATGGCACAGTATATGGTAACCCTCACTCCAAATAGTGCTTGCTCTGGCCCTACAGCTTTCAATACCTCCAGTGGGGCAATGGGTGGTGCTGGTGGCTGCTCCTTTTATGCTCCCCATTGGCAAATGGAAAGAATCTATGGTGGCTGACTGGGTTCAGGGAGTCGGCTTGGTCAGGTGAGTCTCTGATGGGTGTGGGCCCTTGACTGGTGCTTGACCTGGCTGACTCCTGACGTCACCTCCATTCATGCTCTCTTTTCCTCTGGCCTTCCCAACCAGGTACCGAAACGTCCAAAGCTTACTTGAGTTTTTGGGTAGGCCGCTCCCAATGCTGATGGAAAGTGTCTTCCCTCCTGCTTTCAGGATAGCTACATTGCCTTGCCCACTTAGAAAAGTCACTGTCCGGGTGCCTCCTCCACCCCAGCCTTCCTTCTTCACACGGAATTGTAGTCTGAAACAATGGAGGAGGAAGACATTTAAGTTCTGGGTGTAGAAAAGGCTACAAGTTCAGAACTAGTTCAACAGATACCAGTAAAAAACATGAATGTGCTTACAAGGAAAGGGGAAAGAGGAAGGTGGTAGCTGGGAATGGTGCTTAGATCTGCAGTTCAGTGGAGGAGAAGCACCATCTTTCTACAATGGTTATTTGTGATCTAGTTTTTCTAGAGGCCCTTTCCTCTGTGTGTGGGTATGTGGTTTTGGGTGTTGTGGAGGATACTGGATGGAAACTGGAGGCCGCACATGGAGGGGTTTACAGGAAGTAGGAGGGCTAATTTATGTTATGGTTTCAATTATTTCTTGTATACCATGTGGGAGATGCATAAAATAGGGTACAAATTAAGAAAAAAGCAGAAAGGATGGATGTGTGTGTGTGTGTGTGTGTGTGTGTGTGAGAGAGAGAGAGAGAGAGAGAGAGAGATTGGGCATTTATATATTAGGAAAAAGGATAACAAAAAGGGATATATTCAAAATTTGTAAAATTATGCATGGTTTGCTTGTTTGTCTCTCTCTCATAATACCAGTATTTGGTGTCATCCAATGAAATTGTTTCGACACAACACATAATTCATTTATGGAATCTGCTGTCAGAAGTCATGATGGAGACCACTACCTTAGATGGATTTAAAAGGGGACTGAAGACAATTCATGGAAGAGAGGCCAGCAGCTATCACATAAAAGCTTCATGGAACCTCTAGGTTCAGTGGCAATCTGTCTGAATACTAGTTGCTTAGGATTGGCATCAGGGGAGGACCTGCTGTCTTCAGGCCCTGCTCGCAGGCATCCTGGAAGTATCTGACTGGCCACTGTGAGAAACAGGATGCTTAACTGGATGGCTCTTCATACAGTCCTAGGATGTCAGTACTTCCCAAACAGATTGGATCTGTGTGACTGTTGTACCCCCTTAACAGGGACGGTGGCTTCTAATATGGCTTTAAGGAATAGACTTGGGCCTTATAGACGGGCCTTATGGCTGTCAAGGAAAACAGACTGGCAATCACAAGGTCCAGAGAGGGAATTGGGGGTTGAGATTGCCCCTGCTCATCACATGCATCATGCAGTCACTCCTCTGGGGTGCCACAGGAGGTGCCCAACTGTGGCTTCTGGTAAACCATCATTCTCCACTTACGTGTCATTGAAATTGAGATGGAGTTTGTTCCGGGTCAGCTCTTCATAGCGCTTGCAGAGTAGGCTGATGAGTTCTGTCTTGAATATGGACTCTAGGAAGGTGTCTGCCTCTGCTTCGTGGAGAATGAAGAAGTCATCCTGTCTTGTGCTGTGGTGCCCAGAGGGGTGTGCAGACCCAGAAAATCAGAGAACCAGACAAGGGATGACATAAGCGCAAGGAAAGACGAGAACATATATGGGAGGGCCATTGCGTGCAGAAGATCCCAGGTTTAATTCCCAGTGTCTCCAAAGATCTCAAGGAGCCCAGCTGGGAAAAGACTGAAACCGTTGTCAGAGTGGACAATAGTAAGCTAGATGGGGCAATGGTCTGATTCAGTACAAGGCAGCTTTGTACATTTAGGAGGAGAAACAGGCAGAGTAATAGGGGTTCCCCACAATTCCTGGGATTACAGCATATCTTTTGAACTCAGCAGCCTAAGAATCTCAGGACTCATATAAGACCCTTGTTAATTGGGCAAAGAGGCAACTTTTAAAGTGGTGCTCCTCTTTTATTTAGCAAGGGAAGAGCAACTGACCCTCTTCACCCCAGCATGAAGTCTTTTCCAGTGGCTGTTGTTGGTGTCTCTTTGTAGACTGTGAGCCCTTTGGGGACAGGGAACCATTGATTGATTTATCTTACTATGTAAACCGCTTTAAGAACTACTCTGGTTGAAAATAATAATAATAATAATTCTCAGTGATGTGCTTGGAATGAGATGGTTTCAGGCTGAAGCTCCTGTTAAAGAATCTCAGGTAGCAGTGTTGGGAAAGAACAACTCTCTTTGCTTGAGACCCAGGGCAGCTGTACCCAATCAGAGTGAACTATGCTGGGTTAGATGGACCAATGGCCTGCCTGGCTGCGTATAACGCAGCTTTGTGTGCTCCACTACTCGATCTAGGAGAACAGGTACAGCACATAGATCTGGCAAAGATGATGGAGCCCAGGAATAAATTTGGCAAAACTGAATCAGATTGAAGACAACTGAGAAATATAGAAATGGGCCTCACCTAAGGGAAACCCTGTTGACAGCCTGGACCTCTACTTTCTTCTTCAGCACTTCCCGGATCTGGCCCTTCTCTGGTCCTTTTTTCACCTTCTCGCGGCCAATCAGGTAGAAGTATTTGGGGGTTAAGATGAAGTCACGCTTGATAGGCTGAAGAAGAGATGAGAATGTTTTTGAGAAACAATGGGAGGGGGGGGTGGCCAATAGCACTGCAACATCTAGAGCAGAGGAGTCAAACTCATTTCATACAGAGGGCCAAATAGCATTCATGATGCCTGCTGAGGGCCGGAGGTGATGTCATCAGGCATCAGAAGTTATGTTGTTAAACAGATCATAACCAAAAATAAGAACCTTTTCTCAGTTAGGAAATCATTGGCTTCAAATGACAGAAGAGGAATTACGCAAATCTTGATTATATTTCAAGAGATAGGAGAGCAAAATTTTCATGTGGGCTGCCCTTTCAGCAGTAACATCTCAGCACTGATCAGCAGCTGAGAGCCTGAGGGCTGGATAAAAAGCAACTGCGGGCCACATCCAGCCCCTGGGCCATATGTTTGACTCCCCTGATCTAGAGGGTCCCAGTGTGCCTCCCTTGAGATTTTAGCTTGTCTATCAATAGAGTATTTTGGATTTTGGATACATTTTTCTATACCTTGGTATGTTTTCTTAGTTCTTTATAATAATAAAATACTGTATTATTGAACAAGAATACAAAATTATCAATTACTACATGGGAGAGAAAGTGGAAGAGATTTGGTCATGTCCCAGGGAGCAGCTCTGGGATATGCTCTAGCTATCATTTCCAGGATTTACCTTAAACCGTCGGTCATATTTAGTGACAGAATCGGCAAAATCAATACGTTCTCTTTTGGTTAGAAATTGGCGCAGCTCTGGCTTGTCTTCCATGCCCAGATAATCGCCCACAAAATTCCGGTTGATGCTATTTCGCCGTCGTTCTTTGAAGTTGAGCAGGATGTGGGATGCTACACATGGAAGGGAGAAAAGTGCTTCCAGTATGAGAACGGACTAAGGTCCAAGCTGTGTTAATTCCACAAAAGCACCGGACTAGATGCTGGGCACAAAATTCACCATCTTAGGGGAGAAAAAATCTTTTGACATTCAGTAAACAAAAAATATAGAGTTGCTGACCCATATGATTCCAGCGCTTGTTTCTGATCAGCTTGGAAGTAGGAGGGCAAGGTAATCTCAGGAAGCAGAAAGTTTCCATTTAAAAAAGGAAAACACTCCAAAAGAATGGACCCTCCATTCACTGCTATTTCTTCCATTCATTTTGGATCCCATTTGCTGTGATTTATTTCATTCACTTTGGGGCATGTTTCCTTTGGAGCAAATGGAAATGGATACAAACGGGGACCATTTGTATGCATTTCCATTTGTTCTGGAAAAAATGCAGATACCTGGGGGAGCGAAATATTAGTGTCATGCTTTGCTCCTTATCCCTTCCCAAGAGCAAAAACAGAAATAGGGAAAAATAAATTTGAATTTAGCAAATACAAATACTGTTAGCACAGCCAGGAGGTGCATATTATACACTAAGGGCACAATCCTAACCAGGTCTACTCAGAAGTAAGTCCTATTTTGTTCAATGGGGCTTACTCTCAGGAAAGTGCGGTTAGTATTGCAGTCTAAGGGAGCAATCCTAACTTTTGTGTAGGCTGGCACAAGTCCCTTGCGCTGGCCCAGGAGGGTCACAAACATGCCATAAAGCATGTTTGCGCCTCCTTTGGAGTCGACTGGACTGGTGCAGGGATGTGTGCTGGCCCACAGAAGTTGCATCCAGCCTCTGTGACGACTTGGGGAGGGAGGGTTGTGTCAGCCAAGCTTGGCCAATGCAGGAGTCTGGGGAGGGCAGGGAGAAGGTGGGAGGGAGGCGCTCCGGGATGGGTGGAGGGTGGTCCGGGAGGGGCGGGCAGGGAGCAGGAGGCAGGGCTTTGACCCTGCTGTTTTGCAGGATCCCAACCCTGTTCCCCAAGCAGCATGGAGCGGCTTGAAGCTGCTCCATTCTCCTTGGACCCAAGGAGACCCATTGGGGTCGTGGCGGCTTACCTGAGGGTAAGAGGAAGAGTTTCCCCCTGCCTGGTTGAACCACTTCTGTCCCCAATCTTGCGCTGGAAACAGTGCAGACCTCCTGGCCTGCCTGTTCCAGCACAAGATAGGATTGCACTTTCAATATCTGAAATTTGGGACAAAGAGATGCTGAATTCTGCAAACCAAAAAAATATTTCAAAATTAACCTAATTTGCCTATATGTGCACAACTCCTAACCATTGGGAGGGCCAAGGAGTTATTCAGAGCACAAAAGTTGAACCATCTGACCACAGCTCACCCCACTTCTGGGATTTC
The DNA here is from genome assembly GCF_035046505.1 of Tiliqua scincoides. NCBI lineage: Eukaryota > Metazoa > Chordata > Lepidosauria > Squamata > Scincidae > Tiliqua > Tiliqua scincoides. Next base: position 33,042,267 of record NC_089828.1, on the reverse strand, counting down.
ACTGAGCTGGATTCCCATGTGTGCTTTTGTTTTTAAATGAAACGTGTGCTAAAAATCATGTTCTTTTGTTTTAAAATGAAAGCTGGGATTCACTAGAGGGGATCCTCTGCATCTAGTAAACCTTAGGTTTGTTTGGTGCAGCCTGTCACATTACATAGCCAACCAGTTCTCTGGAGCCCTTATTCAATATCCAAAACTTTGTTTTATAAGGCCAGGAAACAGATGAAACGGATGCAGGCTCACTGTTTTCTCACCTTCTGTAGAAAGTCTCTCTAGCCTACCTAGAACACTGGTGGACTCCTTACCTTCTTCTCTCATCTGTTCATATTTCCGAATAGCGATGTGTCGGCGCCAGGCTTTCTGGATGATCCGGGCATATCCGTCAAACTTCCGTTCCCGCATCTCCTCCAGAAGGAAGAGCTGGCAGGGACAAAAGGGATGAAATGAAAGTAGGAAAGGAGACCTCAGTGAATGGTTTGGAAAGAAAAGAAAGTTGGGTCTTTTTAAAGTCATGAATCTTTTCCTGTAAAGTATAAATAAGACAAAGAAAAACCACAAAAGTGCCACAAAATATAACTACAAATTAAAAGAATTACTAGGTTGTACATTGATCCTATGCATTGATTACATCACTGGAATGCGTATTCCTGTGGTTTAATATGCTTTCTGGTTTTTACAAGCGTACCAACATCAGAGAGCACAACCTGGCTACTTCGGGAAGTGGCAAGTGGCTTGCTCTGCTTGGTGATGGATCAGGGATGCCTGCCGCTGCAGGTAAAACCATGCAGGAGTTGGGGGTGGTAGGGGACAGAATGGGGTGGGGTGGGTGGAATGGGGAGTCAATAAGGATAGGGAGGAGGGTAGATTGGGTCCGGGAAGCGGGTAGTTCAACGGCAGCATCATCTGCCAAATTCTCACCCCCTTCCTGGGCTCAATCCACCTGAATGAATCCACATGGACTTGAGCCAGCAGTATTGCTGGCTTAGGTTCATGTAGATCCAGTGGGGTACCATGGGCTGTATTGGAATCGTGGAAGATATTGCAAGGAGATAGGATGTGGTGTCTGCAGTGGCCCTTTGCTCTGGTGAATCTGGGAGACATGGACTTAAAGCCTGGGCTTTCAGCAGTGGGTGTGCTGCACAGCTGCAGCCACTAGAGGCAAAGTGGTCTTCAGGGATATAAGCAGCACCTGCAGTAAGGAGAGTTTGTAGGTTGAAGTTGGAGACAGGGGAGACTTGCCAGCTTATTGGACTGACTTTCTGGCTTACTGACCTACTGACTAACAGATTGGCTCATGGACCTGTGAACAAACTGCCTAACTGTTTAATGAACCTGTGGATTGATTGACTGGCGGTTGACCAATGGGCTGATGGGCATACAATGAACCAGTAGACTGACTCATGGACTAGCTAACGGACTACCCAATGAACGGAATGCATGGCAAACTAGCTAAACAGAGACTGCCAGGTGGTGGAGGTGGTGCTACTGCACCTGGAATTGCTGCTGGTTTAGGAAGGCGGGACCCTGCAGACCCACAGGCAAGCTACCTTTTTTACTGGTGCTGGGGTACAGTGGTAGTTTTTGCATACTGCTAGAGCTAGCTGTGGTTAAGCTGGGGAACTAAGCTTTAAAGTGGGCATAAGTTCTCTAGGCCAAGTTTAGAACAGGAATTTGGCAAGACATGGGCTTCCAGAGTAAGGGGATAAATGTTAAGAGTAAGGGGATAAACAAGGGGATAAATGTTACCCATGAGGAGGCCTCTGGAGGTTGAAACACCCCTGCAGGATACAGCGGATGCCATGTTGGCGCTGCTGCATCACTGCACAGGGAGTTAGGTGGGATTAGGATGCTAGTGAGTGTGGCCAGTGGAGTTAATCAGTGACACGACCTTGTTTGACCAGGGGGTGAAACCTCGCTTCTTTTTCTGAATCTTTTGGGGTGGAGCCTGGTAGATGTTGTTGAAATGGTGTGGAGCCCAGTGGATCATACTGTGACAGCCTAGAAAAATACTAGAAAAAAGATTGTACTTGAAAAAATATCCTCCTTCAATCTACCTAGCTTCTTCAATTAAATGGCAAACCTGAGGCAAAAATCATGATGTAGAACTCTGGTCCCTGTCCGAGTTAAGTACATTTGGCTTACCGATTCAGGGTTTTTGACGAAAATTTTTGTGCGTCCCATCTGATATTGGTCTGTGTCCATGTTTACGGACCTCAGCAAGTGTTGGACCCCTTGACGTTCATCTGCACGCCATCTTGGCCATGTTTCTGGGGTCAGGATAGCATACCTGAGGGCAGAGGCACACACTCAAGAAGCCCCAGGGTGAAGTTGAAATTTGGAGAATCACCAAGGCATAAGAGGGAAGTTTAAAAAAACAAACAAACCAGAGGTGAATAAGACTCAAAACATAACCCTTTTCACGCAAGTGTCCCCTCAGTTTTAATCCATGAAGAAAAGTATCTCTGCAGCCCCATTAAAACATACCACTTTTGAAGAGAGGATTATATGCCATGGGGGCATATGCCTTTTACCTTTGTAGGAATTTTTGGAAAAGTCTGCGATAGGCAAAGCCAGCTCGACGGACTCGGATGTTTTCCTTCAATCCCAGATACTCTACTTGATGCTTCACCCTGTCAGAAGCACACAATGCAGCAGAAACACTGAGCACTGATTTACACAACAAGCTCACATCACTTTCATATCATACTTGCTCACCCCAAAGGATCCTGGGTTTGGTGGGGTCTCTCAAGATTCACAGAGACATCTCATTTTCTCTTCCCTGCCCTCCCAGAACAACACAAATGATTCATTTTTCTGCGCTGAATTACTGATGCGAAGGAGCACATGTGCATGTCACTGAAATGCTGCACTAAAAGAATCCTGATGCAACCATTCCTGTGGTTGAGATGGCTTTTGGGGGAGGGACAGTGTTTTATCCCTACACATATGCACATCAGTAAAGCTGAGGAAAGAAAAAAGCTGCCAAGACCCCGAAGCAACTGAAAGTGGCAATGCATTTGCACCTTCGCTCCAGTTCTGGAATGAGTTTGAGAAATCCTCCAAATCTGGAATTTTGGAGGTGTGGAACATGGGGCAGAGCAACTCAAAGAGACGAAAAAGGAATGGAATGAGATAAATCCAATTATTACTACCAGGTATACTATCTATTCAGAGATCCCTTTTTTTCCAGAACTTACCTGCTCTCCTCCCAGTCACGAGGTCTCTTGGTCTCATTGGGCTTAATGCAGCGGATGTAGTGGGGTGTACACTTCATCAGCGTATTCACGAGATCATTGGCTTGCCTCTGTTTGGGAAGACCCAAGAATCTCTACATTACTCAATATTCTAATCAAATTCCACATGCCAGTAGCTTCTAGGCTGTCATGGCACTCAAAGATGCATTAGTGAAACCCTTTCAAAAAATTCAGACCAATGATCTTTCACATAGTGTATCGGGGGTTCCTCAGAAGCTTCCTGAGAGTTCCTCAATGTGAAAATGAGTAATGGTGGACAAGCTTCCCTGAAAGACTGCTTCATGACTGCCATCACTGGCCTTCTCTTGCAATATACCTCCAAGAAAAGCATTGGGAGCCTCACAATTCATCCTCTCAATTCACAGGGGTCAAGGTGCAGTCAGTTGTAATCTACGTTCAAATTAGCTCTTCAGTGCTGTAATACTTAATCTGTATTTCCCTTAGCAATGTCCTAGCTTTCAGAGCAGGTTGGAAATAAATTCAATCTGATCCAACAGGGACTCACCTTGATTTTGGATCCGGCAGTGGTGGGCCGTCCTTTTTTGTCTGCATCAAGTTTTTCTGGGAATAGTGCTCGGATGAAGGCACTGAAAAGCAGAGAGGAGAGCGCTGGCTTGTTGAGAAACATCCAGGCTGAGAAACATCCCCTCCCTAAGAGAGGGCTCTTATCTGGAGCTCCAGAAAAGAATATAAGACAAAACCTGCTGGATCAGATCAAATGTCCATCTAGTCCAGCAACCCGTTTCCAACAGTAGCCAATCAGATGCTTCTAATGAAGCCACAAGAGAGGCATGATATTAACAGCCTTCCTTTATTGATTGCCTTTGGCACCTGGTATTCCGAGGTAGACTGCCTGATTACATGGAGGTTCCAATTAACTATGACTCTTAGCCACTCATGAAACCACCCCCAACTCTGCCCTGACCTATTGTCCCAGTTCTCCCCTAACCTGCCAGATGATGCTCCCACAATGTGTGCCTTAACTTTACCCTTTAACCCTGACTGGGGGGGCATGGGGAGATGACTCACAATTCACTACTTTGCATCAGCTCTATGAGGTCGGTGAAGAGGACGTCCCGATTCCTTTCACAAAAGCCACTCACATCATAGGATACCTGAACATAAGAGGGATCAACAGTTAGCATGTTATTGGCCCGTATTTTGTTTGGTAACCAGCTCTTGTGACTGCAAAGGCATGAAACCACAGATTGTTGGAGGAGGAGGAGCCAATAGTGGATGAACAGACATGTCTCCAGGGGCTCCTGAGATACAGTCTGTTTCCCCCCCCAAAAACTGCAGAGGATCTGAAGATCTTTATCAGGAGAGATATATCCACGATGCAGGTACCAGAGATTTTGAAAGCCTGACCAGGGTGACTTTCTTCTCGGAAACCTAATCATCAGTGACAGTATTGGGGGAGGTGCAGTGTCTGCAATCAAACTGCTGGCTCCGTGCAAAGATACCATATGGAAGAAAAAGCATGAAGCGTAAAGTTTAAGTTGGAAATTTAAGATATGTGTTAATATTGTCCCCGGCTTTGATTGACTGATTTGGCTAAAAGCCCTGGATACACTGAAGGCGTTAATGAGAGACTGTTTAAGGATATTGAAAGTGCTCTTTATCTTTGTAGTGAAATAAATCAGTTGTAGATTATAATTATAAATATAATTTGGTGTGTGGACTGAAATCCAGAATTACTTGTGGATTTTTATTAGACTTTATTGAATTTTTATTAGACTTGAAAGAGTTTTGTCTCCTTGAGACTGTTTCTTTCGTTTTGTTTTTCTCCATTAATCACACTGTTTTCTGTAAGAAAAATTCAAAAAATGCCTGACTGAAAAAACATGTGGTAGAAGTAAGGAGAATAATATGCTGTGAACATCTTGGGGATTAGAGAGAAATTGCAAGATGGAGCCTGTTCCAGATATTTGGACTCAAATGATCCTCAAAAATTTGGAAAAATTGCTCACAATGAGAAGGCAGCAGTTGAGTTGGTCCTTACAGATTCAAACCAGTTTAAAGACTCTCTCTCAACAGATAGATGTGTGCAAGGAGCAATTGGAAGATGTGAAGAAAACAGAAGATAAACAGAAGGAGAAAGCGGAAAAGATGATGGTGAGGGATGAAATCATCATCCGAAGAGTGGATACAGAAATTAGAAGAGTGGAAAACCAACAGGATCTAGAGGGGGTGCTGATGGAGATGGAAACAGAGAAGATGGACAGAGTAACATGGGTGCACAAAATACAAAATTTGTTGGAACAACAAGAAGAAAACATATCCCAGTGAATTGGAAGAATGAACATATCTTATACAAGAAAGTGTGGGCTTATTGGATTCTGTTATGGAGATAAATATTAAAGATATTTAATGGGAAAAATGGAAAGAAAGAAAGAAAAAGAAACCTGAGGGTTAACCTGAGGGTTAAAGAAAATTGGAGGATTTTATTTAGTTAATAACTGGTTTAAATTTACTTAAAAAATAAATATATACAAAATTGATATATATGAATTAGAATGAATTAGAAAAAATAGCTGGAAATGTTAGTTTGTGGATGAATTGTTTTATAGGTGGCTATTATGTTAAAGAAAAAAATTAATCAGATTGGAGAATTAGATTGGAGAATGGTAAAGAACATATTAGATTGTTGTTTTTATTATAATTTGGAAATTAGATTATTATTATTTGACATTAATGAGTAGTTGAACTAGTTGAGATGATAAAAAGTGAATATTTAGAAAAGATATTATAGGGAATTAGGAAAAATCTATTATATTTGATATAAGAAATATACTATAAATGAGTAGAAGAGTTAGAAGTAGATGGAAGAATTGCTTTATATGTTGTTATACTTTGGTAATTAGATTATTTTGTTTTAATAGTAATGAGTAATTGAAGCAAGTTTATGTTTGATAGAAAGTGAAAATTTAGAAAATATAGTACAGGGCAGGAAAAATTTAGTATATATTATATAAATAAATGGATAAACTAATGAGAGGCAGAAGTAGATGAGTAGTAAATTAGGAGATATAGTATGATTAATGAGTAATGGTATATGGTATTTAGCACTCCTAAATGTATATGTTCATATATCTGTGTGTGTTAATTAAAAATAAATAAAAAAACAAAAAACCACAGATTGTTGCTGGTCCAAGCCCTGAATTGTTCCAGCTGCCCCAACCTGCTGGAATCTGCCCTGGTTCCACCACTGAACTGCCAGAATCTGTTCCTCTTGGTCTTTGTTCACTCCATTAGTAAATGGAGTAAAAGGAACAGTTTGTCCCAATCTGCTAGATCCTGCTCTGACTCTATCCCAGCTTGCCAGGTAGTGGCCTGGTTTGATCTGGCCTCCCAGATTCTTTCCTGGCTATGGCCTAGGCTGCTGGAGTTGGTCCTGATTCTGTCCCACCTTTTCAGAACCTGTCTCAGCCTATCCATGATTGTCCTTGCTCTAACTTCACTGTTTGACCCTGGTTAAGGGTTCTGTATTTTTCAATCAAAAGTTGGAAACCCAGTTGAAAAGCAGGCAATGGAGGAAGAGAAAGGGAAGGCAAATAAGATGCTCTATGTCACCAGAGACCTTGCCAGCATAATGGTGAATGACAAATCCTGAACTGGAGCCATTGAAATGCTCGTGAGTTCCCACTGCCGACTGGAGTTTCTGTAGCAATGTCTGGTCTGCTCCATCCCCCTTTGCGTAGACCGTGGCACAGACATCGTCCAAGACACTCATGATTCCAGGAGGATTCTGGAATTCAGAAGGAAAGACAAGAGGGGAGAGTAAAAATGTGGTGCAACAATTTTGACAGCTGGATTCTATGGACATGAAACCATATCCATGTGGAGAAGTCCTGGCTCCCTTGAGGAACTTGTAAAACTTCTACCACAGTTTTTACTAGATTGAATCCACAAAGCCTAGATTAAACTCAACACAGATGAAACCATAGTCGAATCCCTAGACTAGGATTAAACATTAGAATAATGCCTAAATTTGGACTAAATTTTAGATTACACAGACTATAGACTGGATTATATCTAGAGTAAACTCACTATGTACTAATCACCAACTATTCATTAGATTAGGATTAATGTGTACTGCTGAAATCTCATTTGGAATTTGGCCTATGCTCTTCAAACCTTTAGAAAGTTTTCAAGTAACCTCCTACATATTGGTATATTTGGTCTCCCAAGGTCCTATGCTGAACTTCTGTGGACCTTTGACCCTTTGGTCAGAATACACTCTTGTTGTCTGGATGTAATTACTCTGGAATAACTAACACCTCCCAACCGCCTGCACAATTATAGAGGTTTCCCCCAATGCTATCTTCAGTCTTGCTCTTACCAGTTTATTTTCGATGAGATCACACACCACCTTGTTGTTGAAATATTGAATGGGGGTCCATTTAATACCTTCTTGTACATACTCTTCCTAAGGCCAAAGACAAAAAGATGAAATTGACAATGTTTTTATGCTTGAAAAACAACAATAAACAGAGAGGATGAAGAACAGCTGATCACACTGTCCATAGTAGCTACACAGAGCCAGTATAAATACAACGCATCTACATATGAAGCTACTGGACATTGAGTCAGATCCTTAGCTCGCCTAGCCCACTATTGTCTACTCTGACTGGCAGCAGCTCTCTAAGATCTCAGACAGAGAGGCTTTCCTACTCCTGCTACATGAGAACCTTCTCACTCAAGACTGAACTTGAGGCTTTCTGCCTGAAAACAGGTGCCCTTCCATTCAGCTACGGGCCATCTTCTGAGCATATGCGAAGTCACCTTATAGTCTGAGCACTGGTTAATTCTACCTACTCTGAATGTCAGCAGGTCTCCAGGGATCTTTCCCAGCTTTTCAGCCCAATCTTACCTAATTCCATATGTGGCGATGCAGTGGCACCAATGTGGTGTCCACTGGAATTTTGGCCTCCTCGCTGCCCTGTTGCCTCCCCATTCCACCAACCCCTTCTCCATTCCACCCCTCCCCTCCTCCCTTCTGCCCCCTGCATGGTCCAATCTGGGGTGAGGGGCATCTGGTGTTCATCACCATATAAGGCTGGCCACTTGCTGTTTCCAGCAGTGGCCAGGCCATGTGCTCCAGCATGTTACATCTGCGACTGCTGGAAAGTGTACTATGCTGGCAGAATACTCTTTCTTGCAATATAACTGACTCATATGATTGGGCCCTTTGCTACCCAAAGTGGCACTGAAAATTTTTTAAAGTGACAATGTCAGGAATTGAAGCTAGCACCTTCAGTGTAGAAGCATATGTTTCTCTAATGAGCTAAGAGCATCATTCAAGCAGCCAGAGTCCACTCAGCACATGGAATCACTTTTATTGCAGTAAAATGACTGACTGTGCTGCTTTTGAGCACTGAGGAAAATTCAAATGCAATCCCAGAACTCAATCCTGAATGCAAACATTTGACATTATAGCCATGGGCTCACCTGCTCTGCTTTGAGGGTCAACTCAATGAAGATCTGCTGAAGCTTTTCATTCACAAAGTTAATGCAGAATTGTTCAAAGCCATTTCTCTACAGGTTGGAGAAAGAGAAGTAATGGAGATGTGTGTGTGTTTTTTTAGATCAATTCTCAAACTTCAGTGCTCAGAGTGGACAGGGATGGATTTGATTTGAGTCGCCCAGTGCCACAGAAGAGAATGGAGCCCTTTATGGGCAAGGTCACAGTCCTGGGATTTGGGATCAGAGTTTCCAGTCAGCCAGAGGGGGTGACTAAAATCAGTGAATTCCAACATCTGACTGACCAACCAAGCAAAAGCAAAAACCAGCCTACCTGAAATATTTCAAAGCCATAAATATCCAGCACACCAACACTGTACTCTTCATGTGGCTTTTGCATGGCCCTGTTGATCGACTGGTGGTGAAGGAGAAGAGATTGTTTAACAACAAGGAGCAACAAGGTTTATTTTCAAGTGCCACATGATTACAGAGTCAGCGTTCAAAAAGTCATAAGGTTGGAAGTGACAAATAGTCTATTGCAGTGGTTCCCAAACTGTGAGCCATGGCTCCCAGGGAGCCATGGAAACTAGTCAGGGGAGCTGTGGAAATCCTTGTGAAAAACCTGCAACCCTATACAATGTGTAGGATTGTAGTCCTAATGGGGAGCTGCAGCCAATAGCCCTGTAGGTCAAGTGAGCCACCAGTTGAAAAAGTTTGGAAACCACTGGGCTATTGTGTTGTCCAACATTATCATAACAGTCTCATGCTCTATTCCCACAGAGGGCATCCCAAAAACCATAGAATGGAAGTGATCAATAGGTCACTATGCTGTCCAACACTCTCAAATGAACCTCATGCTTGTCCTCATACAGTTAGCCTTGAAATAACTACAGAATCAGAAGGGATAAACAGGGAACCATCTTGTCCAATGCACACAAAAGAATTCCATGCTCACAGAGTTGGAGGCAATAAGAAAGGCCTTATTCTGTCCAGTTGTTTAATATTCTCATGTCCCATTCCCATAGAATTGGCAATGAAACAACCACAGGGTTAGTTGGAGATGATTCCCTGAAGAATCCCGCATCTCCCCTAGAGCTGGGAACCAAAGAAACAGAGCTGGAAGCAATAACATGGTGATGTCTTCATATCATCCCCTACATCATTGCGGCACCCTTCTGCGTTGGCATGTCATCCCCTACATCTCAAATGACTCAGATTTGGAGCCAAATGGACATGGGGCATTTGGGATGGCCCATCTGCTCTCTGCTCTGAATACTCAGGCAGAAAGCACAGTGCAGCCCCCCCCCCCATGGAGGCACAAGGCGTGCCCCCCATCAGGCTTGCTGCACTACTATCCCTAAAGTATGCCCCATTCAGGGTTGGCATTCACATGACCATGGAATTTTTCACATTTTTATTGAAAATGTGGTGGGTGGTGTTTATGGATCCTCCTCTCCTTTTGTCCTCACAACAGCCCTGTGAGGTAGGGTTAGAGAGACAGTGAATGACCCAAGGTCACCCAGGAAACTTCATGGCTAAGTGGGAATTTGAACCTAGATTTTCCAGGTCTTCCAAACCACTACACCATCCTGGCTCTCTGGACCTGGAGCTGGACTTGATAAACAGACTGTCCGCTTCTCCCACATTCTCCTGAAAGACACATCATATACCCCCCAAAAGGGGGCCTAGAACAGAACAAGGTCACTCACCTCTACAAGGAAGTCAAAGACACGAGAATACAGACCCTTGGCAAGGGCGTCGCGGGTATAGGAAGCTTGCTCTACATTGAGGGTCACATTGATAGACTCTGTCCGGCCACCCCATTTGCTGTCCATCTTCCTGCTGGTGAGCTTCTCTTTAAGGCGATTCCCGTCAATCCCCAAGAGGTAAGCAGGAAAAGCGAGCACTGGAGTGGAAAAGGGGAAAGAGGAACAATTGGGGTCCAGACGGAATGGTGGGAGGTTGGACATTGTGGAGGTTCTTATCAATAACATTTGCACGCAACCTGCCATTTCCCCAAGAAGATGAGTGGTGTATATGGGGTAATCTCACAAAGACCTTGTTAGAGCAGTTAGGTCGACTCCAAGGTAAGTGGCTACCCAATCTCCAGGGCTCTCTGTATGGGTTTATGAGCTGAAGGGCTCATTTTGGCAAATGCAAAGTCTAAGTGGCCACTATATTTGGGGAAGGAATATTATTCATGTTTAGATTAGCCCACCAGGATGACTCACAATCTGGACTCTCCACCTGGGCGTAGTTGCCCTGTTCCTGGAAACCAATGTTGCCCAGATGAAGGATGCCAGCAATGATCTGTAGGACAATTTGCTTGTCTTGACCTGTGATGCCAATCACGTCCATGGCATTCTGGGGGCACCGCCCAGAAGAGAGAGAGAGAGAGACAGAGGGAAAATGTACTGAGACATGAATTTTAGGAGCAAAGCCTGTTTGTTCTCACAGTCAACTATGATTGCTCACCATGGTTTCGTGGAAGTCACTCCGGTCATCAGTCCCATCGACTTTGTATGTTTCCGACTGATTCAGATAATAGTAATATTCTGGGGTCATAATCCCCAGATTATGTTTCTGATCTGGTGAACCACCTTCAATAAGCTGTTAAGAAGGGAAAGCAGAAGGAAAGAAAACTACACAACAAGGTAAGAGGCAGGCCCCTTGATGCACCCGAAATAGGGGTGGCTCTAAACGTTTTCCTCTGCTGAATTACTCCCTGAATTTTGGAGTTCACAGTGATATGACCTTGTTTTTGAAGTGGAACCAATGCATTCAGACTCCTCTGCCGCTCTGTTTTTACATTTCCAAATTTTATATACAGCACTGTCTATGAGCACTTCCTTTGTGTCTCTCCCCTTAAGCTACCTATCTGTTTATATTATTATTATTATTATTATTATTATTATTATTATTAGTAGTAGTAGTAGTAGTAGTAGTAGTAGTAGTAACAGTATTTATATACCGCTTTTCAACTAAAAGTTCACTATATATATATATATATATATATATATATATATATATATATATATTGCATAAACTGCTGTAAAAAAGCAATCCTGATACGATTGCACAAGTATCAAGACTCTTTTTGTGTGGTGTTTTACTGATGTGCAGGAAAGTATGTGCACATTGGTAAAACGCCACCAAAAAAGATGTGCAGTCACATTAGGATTGCTTTTTTTAAAAAACAGTATTTTATCAGTAATCCAGCACATATGTGTGACATCGGGAGGTGAAGATACAAATGAACTGAAGGCAGTGGCATACCTGGGAGGGGTCCAGGGGAACATGTGTTCCTGGGCAGTAGAGGGGTAGGGACAGCATTTGCCGCCTCCCACACCCACTGCCTCCCACCTGGCGGTATACTGAAGGCTGGAAAGGCTGTGCGTGGACTTCCCAGCTCCCAAAAGCCCTTCTTAGGCTTCCAAAGGGTCTTTAAACCACTTCTGGTATTTGGTCCTTTCTTAAAGGCCCTCAGAGGACTTAAAAGGCCTTTGAGGGCTGGGAAGGCCTCATGTGTCTCTCTGGCCCTCAGAACGCCTCTAGGGGAGGCAGTGGGCATGGGGGGGGCAGTACCTCCAGATGGGGGCTGCACCCCTCAAGGTGGCATTCCAGGCACCACAGTGGCTAGAACTGCCGCTGACTGAAGGAACTGAAAGCTGAGGTAAATTGTGCCTGCTCCAGTTCTGAAATTATAAATTTTCCTAGTTAAATTAGAATTAAGGAGAAGTGGAATTAAGCACAGGGTGAACATCTGGAACAATAACAAAACTGAACGAGGGAAATGTGCTCACTCCTAATCAAGGTTCCTAGCTACATGACTGAGAGATCATTGCCTACGTGTGTAAGCTAGTGATGACGATGGCAGCACTCCATGAGAGTGCCTGGGAATTGGTATGGAAACCTTTGACAGCCACTAGACCTTGGAAAATGCTCAACAGCACCTACTGTGGGTGCCTGCCATGGAGTCAGTGCATAGTGGCATATGTCATGCTCTTATCCATGCAACTCCCTCACACAACCACTCTCATAATCATGCTACCTGTGGCACGAGTTCCATTACCTGGTAATAGATGTGGAAGTTCCTCTCACTTTCGTTCTGGCTCACCACCCGGGATTTTTCCAGTAGGAAGTTGGAGATCTTCCCTCCATCCGGTTCACCTCCCCGACTGAACTGGATCTCAAAGTATTTCCCCTGGTGTGTGATACAGGGAATCAGGCAGGCAGGTAGTAAAGCTGGCCTCCACAAGGCCTTTTGGTAGCCAAAATCTTTACAATGGAGGAATTGGGAATGTACATCCTGGTAGCTCCTGTGCAAAGGAGAGGTTCAGGTGGCATATGGTAGGGCCCTCTCAGCCCCAGGTTTAGTATTCCTTCCCCCCCATGAAGTTTGGATGATCTCAACTCTCCCAGCCTTCAGATAGCTACTTAAGATCTCTTTGGTACAAGAGGACGTCAGCATGAACTGAACTAGGACTCCATTGTTCGCTGTGATTTATGGTCCTTGGCATATTTTCACAGATCCTTTTAACTACATTATTAGCTGTGTTGGGGCCCTGCAGGTAAAAAGCAGCATCTAAATCTAAAAATAATTTTAAAAGTGCTCTCTTTTCAGCAAAAAAACCTGGGAGGATGTGAGAATCTGTTCCCAAAATGTGAACCTTAAGACTACTCTGCAAAGACTTACAAATCGGCTGGAGTTGTTGTTCCTGACTGTCTTGGCATTGCCGAAAGCTTCTAGCAGCGGGTTGGACTGGAGAATGATGTCTTTGACATGCTGAAATGAAGGGAGCCCCAGGTATGTTAGCAAAATGCAGCCAGGTGGAATTACATCAGGACAATGTGGATTGGGGTACTCCGTCTTGCTCCGACAAGGTCTGAGAGCTTTATTTCACTGGTAACCCTGAATCTTGCTTCTGAAAGCTCTCATTTGTTTTACAATATCTCTGATTTTCAGAAAACCACATGAAGTTAAATGGAACCTCCATATACAGAGGTTTATATATACTTGTGAATATTAGAAACTAGGGAGACAAACAACAGGGATGGCTTCTTCAGCCCTTACTTGTGGGCTTCCTAGAGGTCTCTGGCTGGTCCCTGTTGGAGACAGGATACTGGACTAGATGGCTTTTTCATACTTTTAAATTATTTTTATTTTTATTAGACTATAACTGTGAAATGAGTTAAGTTGCACTCACAACAACGTACTGATGACTTTTCAAAGTCAACCCTTTGGAGACTACTAGTTTCATACTCTGATGCAGGGGTGTTCAAAGTTTTTGGCAGGAGGGCCACATCATCTTTCTGACACTGTGACGGGGGCCAGTGAAAAAAAGAATTAATTTACATTTAAAATTTGAATGAATTTACATAAGTTTACATAAATGAATATATTAAAGATGAACTTATAGGAATGAATGAAGGTCTTGCAATAATTCAAGTCCTATGAAAGGCCTGGCACAAAGCAAGGCCGGCCTTTCCTTCGCTGCCACTGTTGCATCACAGACGTGAAACAGCAAGCAGTGGAGGGACCCCTCATCCCACAGCTCACACAAGAGGTCAAACAGTCACCCTCACCCTGAAAGCAGTTGCGTCGAGCCAGTGTGGGCTCCAACAAATCTCTGGAGGCCCAGAGGTTCATTGGGGACTGGGAGCTCCCTGAGGGCCACATTGGGAGTCCTCGAGGGCCACAAGTGGGGCCAGGGTTTGGGCACTCCTGCTCTGACGCTATCAGTTTCTACCTTTCTTGAGCATCAGAAGAATGACATAATCAGCTGAAATTGAGAAGCGTTAGGGAAGAAGGTGAGGAAACAGGCACTTTGCCAGCAAGACGTACCTGCACTTTTCCTCCACCCCCTGACACTTTGGAAATGTAGCCCATGATGTATTTTGCTGCCACTGTTTTCCCAGCTCCGCTCTCGCCACTAGAAACAAAGCACCACAAAACTGTGAAACAGGATGAATATACAAAGCAGGGAGTCAGGGATGTAAAGCTATTTTTGGTGCCGCTGTCTAGTGTGAAAGGGCCTCCGCCTTTAGAGGTTCACATCAAAGACAGACAGATGCAGGGCATTCTAGAACATTCTGGTTCATCTGAAGGCAGCAGGAAGCAGGAGAAGGAGCTCGCCATGTCTTCTGTTCCCTTGATGAATCTTTCTCCTTTGCTACCTCCTCTTCCTGAAACCAGATGCTATATTTGCAGTCTTCTCTTTCAGAGAGCACATGATTTTTCCTTGTAATTGTACAGAAGTCGTTTTGTTTTCCTTTTCAATTTTATAACACGTTTACCCGAAATAAGGTGAATGCTTTGTTATATGGCAGCCCACGATTTTCAGTAAAGAATGGAACCAAACTTCTTTCCATTTATTCTGCAATAGCCATATTCCTTACTGATTCAGAAACTCAGACAGTGAGTCTGAGTTTGGGGGGAGGGGACGGGACTACAAAAACAATCAACATCCTAGACCAGTGGTTCCCAAACTGTGGGTTGAAACCTACTGGTGGGTCCTGACCTGATTTTTTGGTGGGTTGCCAACGGGTGATGGATGATCAGATAACTAATTACCTCAATCCCTGATGCTATTTAAAAATCAGATACTGCAGCTGCTAAATACCCTGTAAAGAGGGTAACTGCTCCTGCAGTTTGCAAGCATGTGTAAATATAGGGAGATAAATGTTTGAGGGTCTTTTTCTGGTTATCTTTTACAAACAAACAAACAAGACATTATTTCTTTCTAGATCTCCTTTTTTAAAGGTCTGGTAAACCTAGGTGGGTCCCGAAAGAGTGTCATTGGAAAAAGTGGGTCCCGGTGCTTAAAAGTTTGAGAACCACTGTCCTACACTATGCTACCAACTGTTTGAAACAGACTACAGCAGCTGCAGCACATGTCAAATGGCAGGCAGGGCACCACATGATACCTTAGTGCTTCTCTGCTTGCACAGATTTACATATCTGTTTCCGAGAGGTGCAACTAGTTCATGTCTAGAGATTTTGGGAAGGAGGTTGAACCTCGAAGAATGGCAAGGCTAGCAGCGCCATTTCAACAAGCCATCCCCCAAAGGCAGAGACAGAAGATAGGGATAATAAGTAATTTAGGAGGGCCTGAGTCAAGGAAATAGCAACTTCTGCAGTTGCTGGTGGGTATCTCATTCAAAAAAAAAAAAATACAGAGAGAGACCTGGCTATCAGGAGACCCTCTCTGAATCATTCGCTCCCATTGCCAAAACATCCACAGACAAATCCCAACTATTAACTTGCTAGAAACTCAAAGTGACATTTATGCCTTCCTCCTGTTTTCCCCCTAACAGAAGTTCTGCAGCTCACAACAGGGAGGATGACTAGGGCCTTTGCTGTCTAGAAGCAGCAGCACAGAGACTGTTGCTACAGTTTTGCCTTGTGGAAGTTCCAGGAGAAAAAGAAGAAAATGGCCACCCCATGCAACCCCAAATCCAAACTTGGTTCGCTTTTCAAAGGTTTTGTTTCTTGATGAGATCATTGCAACAGATTTGGTGGCAGGATATGGGGCAACTTCCCTCTTTATGTTTGTTGTGCTTCAGTAAGTTTTGCACTATCTTAGATTAAAGGACTACAGTTCAAGAGGCAAATGCCTGCATCTCAGAATAACAGTGGGATCATTCAAACTCCTATTAACCTTTGGGCTTTTATACACTCCAACTGCCCTCTTTACCTAGAGAAGATGACATCTCTCCTACTAAAGAGAGAGGCAGAGTGGGTGTGTGTGGTGCACAGGGGTGTGTGTGCATCCATGCATGTCACAGAGAGAGAGAGAGAGAGAGAGAGAGAGAGAGAGAGTGCACGGTTAGTCTTCAGTTCTTCAATTTTGCTATGATTGGTTCAGGGCAGGGATGGGACCAGGATTTTCTTATCTGCATAGCAGACTTCAGAAGTTAGGATGAAAAAAAGGAATAGCTTTTTGTCCTCATTTTCCTAAATGGGGCAGCCCTCAAAGGAGCATGCTCCAACTTACCAAGGCCTGTTCCTATTTTGATTTGTGGGGGGGGGGGGGGGGATGTCAGAAATGTCAGCTGTTTTTGTCCGTTCTTGACACTGCTTTGCTACTTCACAGGGTTGTTCTAAAGCTGGAAGGTGTGTACAGAAGTCCTTCAGGTCTTAGCCCCTCTAGATGTTACATATAACATGTAGGTAGGGCTCTGTTCTGACCTGATCAAACATGTATGTACACTCGTATATATGGGCATGTTTTTGTTTTCACCAGTGAACTGTTGGAGGTTATGTCCAGGGTTGTCCTCTCACGCCCTCCTCTGCAGCCCTCCCAGCTGTTTAGAACTAAATTCCAGTTTACCTGATGATGACACACTGGTTTTCACCATCAATGAGCATGTTGCGGTACATGTTGTCTGTCAGCGCATAGATGTGGGGTGGATTTTCATACTGAGCCTAGAACGCAACCAGTGGCATATAATCAGGCTAGAACAAAATAAAGTTGAAATTCTGAATGACTGAATAGAGGTTGCAAATGGGCATCACTGTTCTTATCTGGCAGAATTTGTTTTGTAATTTGTGCGGATTTGCATAATTTATTTCAATTTCACTAGTCACAGGACCGTGCAAGAAAGCAAGGAGCTTTCCCCCCTCTTCCAAATGACAAGAAAAAGTTATTCAGCCACTCCTCTGATTTCCAACATCTCAACCGTTGCCTAAAATATTTTTGAGTGTCTCTGTACATCATGAGGATTAGAAATTTGTTCTTTATTTTTTTTTAAACATAAGAACATAAGAACAGCCCCACTGGATCTGGCCATAGGCCCATCTAATCCAGCTTCCTGTATTTCACAGCGGCCCACCAAATGCCCCAGGGAGCACACCAGATAACAAGAGACCTCATCCTGGTGCCCTCCCTTTCATCTGGCCTTCTGACATAGCCCATTTCTAAAATCAGGAGGTTGCGCATACACATCATGGCTTATACACCATAATGGATTTTTCCTCCAGAAACTTGTCCAATCCCCTTTTAAAGGCGTCCTGGCCAGATGCCGTCACCACATCCTGTGGCAAGGAGTTCCACAGACCAACCACACGCCGAGTAAAGAAATATTTTCTCTTGTCTGTTCTAACTCTCCCAACACTCAATAGCTAATGTTTTTCAAGGAGCTGAATACTGCACCACCTGTCACACTTCGTAGCTTTCTGGGTTCCTGCAACATTGTCGCATACATGGAAGCTTGGACAGAGTGCATGCACACTCAAGCACACCTAGGCAGTCATGAGGTCTGGAAATGGTTTTTGAAAAAGGAAAGAAAGTCTCAGAATCCAAATTCTACACGTCCTGACGTATTCTGCACTTTTTCTGAGTGTTGCTTCCAAGCTGTGGCATACACACACAGACCTGCAGTTATGAGACATTTTCCCCACCCGCCTGCCATCCCAGAAAAGAACAACGTTCACAATAAGGCTGAAATGAGGAGTTCATTCCTACAGCTTGGGCATGGGGCCATGGCTTTGTGGGAGAGCAACTGTTTTGCATTCAGAGTCCCGGATTCAGTCCCTAGAAGTATCTCCAGGTAGGACTAAGAAAGACCCTCTCCCCTTCTGAAAGCCTGGAGATGGCTATCCACCAGTGGAAACAATACTGGGCTAGACAGAAGAATAACCTGACTCAATAAAATGGCAACTCCTTGCATAGGGCTCATAATTCAGTAGTAAAGCATGCTTTGCACATTCATTTCCTGCCATCTCCAGCTAGGAGGTAGTAGGACTGGGCAAGGCCCCTCTGTGGCTTAGGCTAACGCTGTAGCTCAGTGAGAGACTGCTGGTCTTGTATGCAGAAGGTCCCAGGTTCAACCTCTGGCAGCATCTGTAGGTAGGGCTAGGAAAGACCCTTGTCTGTCACCCTAGAAAGATGCTGCATGTCAGCGCAGACTACACCAAGCTAGATCAATGTGTTGACTAATGTGTTCAAAAATGAATCATCCACCCCCCAAGTTTTTCCTGTCCCACCTCACCTACCCACTCAAGCTTTCCTTACCGCTCCTTGGTACAGCTCAACTTCCCGGTCTGTGAAGTAGGGCATTTGCTTGAAGGGGTTGACGGAAATGAGGACTGGTCCAATATAAGTCTGAGCCAGGCTTGTTAAGGTCCAGAGAACAGTCACATTTGTTTCTCTTGGCTGAAATGCATGCATAGACTCTAAAGATGAAAATGCACACGCACTCACATACATACATCTCAAAACTGGACATCTACTGCCCAAGTAGATTCTTCAGATTTGGGGGGAACTCTTACATGTTGCAAAAAAACAAACAAACAAAAAACAAACCAAACAAATCATACACACCCCAACTTTGCACTTGTGGTTGGTAATACTGTATAATGATAATAATATTTATATGCCACTTTTCATCTAAGTAGTTCCTAAAGTGGTTGTGTACCAAAATGTCAGTCCGTGGTTCCCTGTCCCAAAAGGGCTCACAATCTGAAAAAGAGATGCAGAAGAGACAGCAGAACAGTCAGTGGAAAAGATGCCTTGTGGGGTGGAGAGGGGCAGTTGCTCTTCCCCTGCTAAATATAAGAGGACACTGATGGAAGGCCTGCACAGACACCACTTGAAAAGATGCCTCTTTGCCCAGTCAGCAGGAACCAGCTTGTTAAGAAATTTCCATTGTTCCAGGGTGAGTCAGACATCATCACCTAACCCTCTCTTGTTTGAAGAAATGAGGCTGTGCCTGGATAGGCATATGCCTATCATGCCTGGATGGGTAAAGTGCAGCTGCTAGGGCTTTTGCAAAAATATGGGTGAAGGGAACTCATGTTCACTGGTGCACAAATACAGAAGTATTTACACAGCAACAGGAGAGGAAAAACACACACACAAGGGTTTCTTTTAATAATTTTGTTAAGGGAAGAGGAGTTTCTGGTTTGCATGCTGTGTCTGTGTGTGTATGTGGTTTTTTTTCTCCTCCATAAAGCAAAAGAGTCAGAGAGATCTGAGAAAGGCAACTCCATTGGAGTTCAATTTCCTCTGAACTCAAAATATAACTATGCAAGACTGTCAGTCTCACAAATGACCTGTGCAGTGTGGTAAAAGAAATATTTTCACCATCCTTGGTACACAACAGCGCAAGCAATGCATTCTCATGCTCAGTTTTGCTTTGCTACTCTGTCTTTAAAAGCACAGGAACAGGGCCAGTGGGTAATCCAGCTGGCCCTGAAGGAGGAACATGATCCCACCTCACTTTTTGGACTCAGCACTCCAATTGCTTTGTCTTGGCCTCTCAACTTTGCCCATCCTGTCTTTCTGCCTTTATTTTCCAATCAGTTCCTGACTTGTATTCCTTCAGCTCTGGCACTCTCTTGGAGTGTTTTGCAAACTCAGCCCATTCTGCCTTGGTGCTCCTTACCCTTAGAACTCCCACCCAGAACATCTACACAGCACCACCTTAAGACCGTTTCTCTCTGGCTCAGGCTGCCCTTTATTCATAGAACTCCCACGCAAGGTATACAAAGTATAAAGGTATACTTTAACCACTGTATAGAAGAGGGTATTTTTGCAGGATCAGCTCTACATGAAAGGGTTTAGAAAGCTGCACCTGCCAAAATTCCCTCTTCTATACAGTGGTTAAATGTATAAGCACAGTGTCCTCCATTGTATCTGGTCACTCTGCGCAAGAACCCTACATGGTGCTGTCTTAAACACACACACCCCCACACCTACCTGATATGGCTTTAATACTCTGCTAAACATAGGGGTAGCCTGCAGGCCAAATAGCCATCCCATAGCTGGTCATGTGTGTGATTTCAATCAGGAAAACTGCATGAGGAGAACAAGTTAAACTCCCCCATCAGTATGCCCTTAATCTGAATCAGGCCCCTTGTGCAATGCCTAAACCAAGGGAAAAGGTTAAGGAGGCCCTTAATGAAATCCACAAGCCCCACTCCCTGAATTTTAGACAAACCTCCATGCCTCCTCCTTGTAGCCTTCTAAAAACTATAGCTAAGGAGGCTGTCGCTGCAGAGCTGACTTTAATATTTCAGGAAATAATAAGGGATCTCATTCATGGGTCTTTTGTGTTGTGTCAGGTTTCAGCCTCAAGCTTGGGAAATGGGCATAAAAAGAAAATTAGGGGGGGGGGTGGACTCCTGAAACTGATTCAGGATGGCATAAGAATTCAGCACTTAGACAGGACTTCCAAATTTGGAAAGGATGAAGTCAGAGGAAAAAGGAAGACGCACCTTGCCACAAACCACAAAGAACATCTCAACGGAAGCATACAAGGTCTAGTGACATGTTCAGAGAATGATGCTATTAATGTGCAGCTGTCAGCTTGTTACCATTGCAGCTATCTGCAAAAAGAGAGACAACTTGACAAGTCTATCAGACACAACTGCAGTTGGGATTACAGCATCAGTTTAAAAAAAAGTGTCTTCCCAAAACTGAAGATCATGAGAAGAACCCTCCCTGTGCTGAATATATCTCTCTTCGTATGGGTCATCATTTTGTAAATGTTTGGTTCATAAAACCAAAAATGTTCTTTTTTTCTTCGCTGTCTAGCCTTGTCCTGACCTTGCTGTCCTGAATTCAGGGGCAGGAGATAAAGGGGCTAAGAGCCCAATCCTATCCTTACCTCTGTCCTTAGCATCTATCTGGCCCACAGCCAGGCTCTTGTCCCCTGAAAGCCTCTGGCCCACTCAACTGAACAGGACCAGAGCTGTTCTCTGGTTGTGTCTGGAAGGTGTTCTGAGGGCCAGAGAGGTTGAATGAATGAGCCCATTCATTCATTTATTCACTCATCTAAGTTCCATCTCTAATTTATTTATTTAAATGTTTTTTCTGGCCCTCAGCACCATGCCAAATATTTGATGTGGCCCTCTGGCTAAAAAGTTTGGAGACCCCTGCTCTATGCAGTGGTTCTCACACATTTAGCACCGGGATCCACTTTTTAGAATGAGAATCTGTCATGATCCACCGGAAGTGATGTCGTGACCGGAAGTGACATCATCAAGCAGGAAAATTTTTAACCATCCTAGGCTGCAATCCTACCCACTCTTGCCCAGGAGTGGGCCTGTTCTGGCCTGTTAAAGGTCGATGCCAGGATTGCCTTAGCATCCATTTATTTGTGGCTCAATCTAAATTTTAACACCCAAGGCCTAACATCTTTGGTTTTAATTGATAATTTTCAATCTACCTGGCTCAAGGCAGTACACACGAAGCTGAGACACTTGGGGTTTTCACCAGAGATTGTTCTGGAAATGGATTTGATTCAGGCAAGAGTGACTATAAAACAGACTGAGCAACATCGAACGACAAGAGGATGTCAGCAGATCTCCAGATTTTCTTGCCTTATATAACACAAGGTATATAGCTGCCTTGGCCACTTATCTTTCACTGTTAGAGCTTCCTGGGCAGAGGAGAGCTTTCTTCCTAGCTAGGTGGAGAGCTCTTCCTTTGGCATTTGTTGAGGGCTGTTTTAGAAAGATCCCCATTCCGAAAGACTGTGTCCCTGTGGTTCAGGGGAGGTTGAGATACTTGAGCATGTCATGTTCTGTTGCCCATTTTATCAGGGGATCCGAGCTAAGTTTATTATTCCCCTGAGCAGAAAATCCTTGGGCTTGTCACAAACAGAAATGGCCAAGAAACTTCTTTCAGGTGCTAATTCTCAGCTTACAAGACTGATTGTAAGTTTTTTGGCTGCTGCTTACAAAACCCGAACTGGCATTATTAATAATGAGAGGAAATTTTAATAGCTACTCCTTCTTATTTGTTCATAATAGTATGATGGCTATTTTATTGTATTTTAATGTTGCATTTTAATGTTGTATGTATTTTAGTGTTGACATTTTAAATTCTGCCTGCTGTAGGGCAGTATTATGTGTTTGTTTTTGCTGGTCTTTGACCGTAACAATAAATACATACATACTCAGGAGTAACGACCATTGACTGTCATTGTTAAAAGAATATACATAGTAGCTTATTAAAAGTACATTTCCCCAAGTGCAGGCACATACCATGGGCGCATCAAGTCTACTATATTAAAGATAAAATATTGAAACGAATGGGGACCCACCTGAAATTGGCTTGCAACCCAACCCACCTAGTGGGTCCTGACCCACAGTTTGAGAAACACTGCTCTATGGATACCGAAGGCCTCTGTACTGCTTTTGCTGTTGCACTTGCACCCAGAGTGACCCTGAAAAGTGTTACTTGTCCTATCATCAGTGATTAACCCCAACAGACAATTAGCTTACATATGTACACCAAGGAGTTTGCATTTCTAAGCCTCAGAGGGTTTGTGCCAAGTTTACAAAGATAAGGTGATGGGTCAAATTCATGTTTCCAAGGTCAGTAAGTTAGCAGCCAGCCTGCAAAAAGATTCAATCTACATTGCTAGCAAAGAAGGTGTTCCTGAGAGAGAGAGAGAGAGAGAGAAGAGAGAGAGTATTGCTCTTAGTATTCCTGTCATGCCTGTCAGTTGCAGAGCTGGGAGGGCTTTTGCTAGGAGAAGGTGGGGAAAAGGATGAGGTTTAATTACTGCAATACTTAGTAGTTTAAAATTTTTTTTTCAAGAGATTGACTTTATCTCTTTTGTGGGTGTGGCTGGGTGTATAGTTTGTTCAAGCAATAGATGAAATTTTATTCTATCCTTATTTTCTACAAAAAAGTAAACCAAAAAAACCAACCATTTGGCTTGGGGTTAAATTTCCACAGCCCAATTGTATGGGGAAAATCTACTGCAGACTTGCTTTAGTAAAGTGACTGCTTGAAGACTTTTTGTTGTTTTCTCTGGGCAATGATACACTCACACTGAAGGGCATGCCATTCAATTCTTTTCCATCTCCAGCATCAGTCCCACTGTGTTTCCATGCTCTGAAATCTGATTGGCACACAACACACTATCCCTGTAATGTTGTATACAAAGCTTGCCCTAGAAGCAACATAGATGTACCTTACAGTCCTGTTCTATAGATTGACAAGATATTGTACAGTATATGAAGGGGGCTTGGTCCAGATTTTTGAATGTTTCCCCCGCTGACAACATCAGAAAATGAAAAGGATACAAAGATGTAATCATCCATGAAACGCTTCTTGAGGTTCTCCACGATGGCATCCTCATTGATCTTGGAGAGGAGGACCATGTCATCCACACCACTCTGCTTGACATTGTGGCTCTGCCAATGGAATCGCTCCTTGCTGCCCTGTATGGGGCAGGTGGAAGAGAGAAAATTGGTCCATCAGCAGTGCATAAAAGACTCTACCTTCTAGTCCGTTCCTTAACTGGCATTCAGAGGTACACTGCCTGTCTGTCTACAGACACAGAGGTTCTTTTTTACTATCATGGATAAGAACATAAGAACACACTTGGAGGACCACAGCAGATGTAGACCTTGTCCTGCATCCTTTTCCTCTCTGTGACCAGCCAGCTGCTTTTGGCAAGCTGGCATGCAAGGAAAGTAGGTAATAGCCCTACAGTCTTATTTGTCCCATGTTTGTAGAGGTGCACATTGCCCCTGATCATGGAGGTTCTATTTCACAATAATGGCTAATAGGTATTGATAGACCTTTACACAAAGATCACATAGATCACACCGATCTTTAAAAAGGGAAGGAGAGAGGACCTGGGTAATTATAGGCCAGTTAGCCTAATGTCTGTTCCAGGTAAGATGGTGGAATGAAACACATCATAAAACACATAGGGAGCAATCCTAACCGGCACTTCTGCCAGCATAGGAGCCCTGGGAGGGTCGCAAATGTACCGTAAAGCAGGTTTGCACCTCCGTGGGAGGAAGCTGCGTTGGCACATCTAGATGCACCAATGCATGGAGGCCGGCAGAAGCCTCCGCGGCGGCTTCCTCCCTGCCGCTTGTGCCAGTGCACCCGCGTTGACACAAGCGGCGAAGGTAGGCATGGGGGTTGGGGAAGAGGCGGGAGGGGGGTGTTTCTGTGTGGGGGGAGGGCGGGTGATGGGTGGCCCCGGGGGCGGGCGCACAGGGAGCCAGGGGTGGGGCTGGGACCCAGAGGTTATGCCGGATCCCAACCTCTGTCCCTGGGGAGAACGGAGCGGCTTCAAGCTGCTCCACTCTCTTTGGACTTGCGCCACCTCCAGAGGTGGCGCAGGTCCAAGGAGACCCATTGGGGCCCACAGCCCTTACCCAGGGGTAAGGGGAAGAGTTTCCCCTTGCCTCTGGCTGAGCCGCTGCTGGCTAGTGACCCGCGTTGGATGCAGCGCAAGCCTCCTGGCTTGCCTGCTCCAGCACGGGTTTGAATTGCGCCCATAGAGAAACAAACCTTGCTAAGGGAGAATCAGCATGGCTTCTGTAAGGGTAAGTCTTGCCTCACGAACCTTTTAGAATTCTTTGAAAGGGCCAACAGGCATGTGGATGATGAAGAACCTGTGGACATTATATATCTGGACTTTCAGAAGGTGTTTGACACAGTCCCTTACCAAAGGCTGCCGAGGAAACTCCACAGTCAGGGAATTAGAGGCAGGTCCTCTCCTGTATTAGGAACTGGTTGAGGTCCAGGAAGCAGAGAGTGGGTGTCAATGGGCAATTTTCATGGTGAAGAGAGGTGGAAAGTAGAGTGCCCCAAGGATCTGTTCTGGGACTGGTACTTTTCAATCTGTTCATAAATGACCTGGAGGCAGGGCTAAGCAGTGAGGTGGCCAAGTTTGCAGAGGACACCAAACTTTTCTGAGTGGTGAAGACCATAAGTGATTGTGAGGAGCTCCAGAAGGATCTCTCCAAACTGGGAGTCTGGGCAGCAAAATGGCAGGTGCATTTCAATGTAAGTGTAAAGTCATGCACATTGGGGCAAAGAATCAAAACTTTACATATAGGCTAATGGGTTCTGAGCTGTCTGAGACAGATCAGGAGAGAGATCTTGGGGTCCTTTTGGACAGCGGGATGAAAAGGTTTTTTTGTCCTTGTGGACAGCTCGATGAAAGTGTTGACCCAATGTGAGGCGGCAGTGAAGAGGGCTAATTCCATGCTTGGGATAATTAGGAAAGTCATTGAGAATAAGACAGCTAATATTGTAATGCTGTTGTAAATATAAATTGATGGTAAGGCCAAACCTGGAGCATTGTGTCCAGTTCTGGTCACCACATCTCAAAAAGGATATAGTGGAGATGGAAAAGGTGCAAAAGAGGGCAACCAAAATGATTACTGGCCTGGGGCCCTTTCCCTATGAGGAAAGGCTACAGTGTTTGGGCCTCTTCAGTCTAGAAAAGAGGCGCCTGAGGGTGGGGACATGATTGAGACATACAAAATCATGCACGGGATGGGCAGAAAGTGGATAGAGAGATGCTCTTTTCCCTCTCACATAACACCAGAACCAGGGGATATCCACGAAAGTTGAGTGTTGGGAGAGTTAGGACAGATAAAAGAAAATATTTCTTTACCTAGCGTGTAATTAGTTTGTGGAACTCTTTGCCACAGGAAGTAGTGATGGCATCTTGCCTGGATGCCTTTAAGAGGGGATTGGACAAATTTCTGGAGGAAAAGTTCATTATGGGTTACAAGTCATAGTAGGTATGTGCAAGCTCTTTGTTTCAGAGGCAGGCTGCCTCTGATTGCCAGATGCAGGGGAGGGCACCGGGATGCAGGTTATGTCTATTGTCTTGTGGGGCATTTGGTGGGCCACTGTGAGATACAGGAAGCGGGACTAGATGGGACTATGGCCTGATCCAGCAGGGCTCTTCTTATGTTCTTATGACCATTCTTCTTTGGATGTGTTTAACAATGCAATCTGATGCATGGTCTCATTGTGGCCAATGGGGCTTGCTCCCAGGAACCTATGCATAGGGTTGCAGCCTAATTCTTTGTTTAGAAAAAGCAGACATAAGCCAGTGGCCTCCACTACTTCATGGGGTAGTGAGCTCCAGTAGCAGATAATGCATTGCAATTAGTGTGTTGGGTTAGGGGACCTGAATTCAAATCCTCAATCAGTCAAGAGGCTCACTGGGTGACCTTGGGCTAGTCTTCCTCTCTTTCTCAGGGTCTGGTGTATGGATAAAATGGGAGGGGGGAAGAAGAGTAACGTGTGCAGCCCTGAGTTCAATAGAGAAAGGGTGGGATAGAATTGTGATTAATAATAATAGTGTGCCAAAGTAGTTTTGGTGTTACGTGTTGGGCAGCCCAATTCTACCTAAATTCCTGTGTGGCGATGCAGCGGCACTAGCGTGGCTTCCACTGCATCCCGCAGAGGATTTTTGGCTCTGGAGGTCTCCTTTGTCGCATTGGCCTAGGGCAGGGGTCGGCAACCTTAAACATTCAAAGAGCCATTTGGACCCGTTTTCATAAGGGTCAAAAGGGTTTGGAGCCACAAAACCCTTTTGACATCTAAAATGAAGATAACACTGCATATATAGTTTTTTTTACCTTTATGATCTGCTGCAAGCTCCCCTTCCTGTGCTAACCAGACAATTTACTTATTGTCAAGATAGGTATATCTTGACTGAGGGCCCAATTCTATCTAACTTTCCAGCACTGATGCAGCCCAGACGTAAGGAAACAAATGTTCCCATACCTTGAGGAGGCCTCTGTGACTGACTCCCCACTACAAGATGCAGTGCATGCCCCATTAGAATGGCTGCACCGACACTGGAAAACCGGATAGGATTGGGCCCTGTGACGGCACTCTGAGGCACACACAGGGTGACCAGATGTCATAACAATAAAAGAGGACAAGTCACCCCAAAATGTAGAATATTGAAGAAAAATGTAAGACCACAAAATAAAAGCTAAAAACACTCATCTATATTGATTATATATTGATTATATATTGATCAATATATAGATTATATATTTATTATATATTGTATTATTGATCTCATGTGCCTAATTTAAAATTACTTATTGTTGAATTTAAAACTGTATTACATATAATTTATTAATTACAAGAGGGGATGCGTTGCCTGCTCACAGGGAAAAGCAGGACATTTAAGTTCTTTTCCAGGACATGGGGCTAAAAAATAGGACATGTCCTGGAAAAAGAGGACCTCTGGTCACCCTGGGCACACACTGGGACGCTGCATGCTAAGACGGCACCCTTGAATTTAGCACTCTTCATTTTCCCCAGGTCAACCCCCATCTTTCTTGCTCCTGAAAGAGCACCCCTTTCTAAGGCTCCCACAGCCCCATCTCTGCCCTCCTGCTCCCCATGGCACCCCAGAAAAGCAAGCTAAAGATGGAGTTACACAGGCAGCCCTTCCACAGCCTCCCTCTTCCCCACCCACCCACCCTTGCAAAGTCAACACTCCCCCCCTCTCCCAATGCTCTGCCTCACCTATTGCCCTACAAGACAAAAGTGAGGTCATCCCCATTGCCTCACTGTGCCAAGCCCCACCCCACAGCTGTGTGCACAGGAGATGCCCACAAGGGGACTGCAAGCGCCTTCTGCCCTCTCCTGGGAGCTGCCCCTGCCTCCCCCCACCCAGGCAGCCCTGCCTGGGCTCCCCTTCCTGCCTCTGCACCCCCCACCGACCCCCCACTGGAAGCCCACCCGCCTGGCGCCCCCACCCCTTGCCAGCCACACTCAGGGTGGCAGGAAGCCAGGAGGGGAGCCTGGCTGCTGTCAGCCACACTCACCATATACACGACGTAGAGGGCGCACAGCGCATTACGGGAGCAGGCAAAGCCCCAGCACACCATCTTCCCAGGCAGGAGCAGCCAAGCCCCCCTTTCCCTCCCCCGCAGCACAAAACAATCTCCCGCTCCCCCCAAGGGGAAAGCAGCAGCCGCCCGTCCTCCCCCTTTAAATCCCAGCCTGCAGGAGCCAGAGCAGATGGCTGAAAGAGCCGCATGTGGCTCTAAAAACACAGGTTGCCGATCCCAGGCCTAGGGTAAGCCCCAGAAACTGCTATGGGGCAACTTGGATGTGTGCCAGCTCAACTGTTGGTACAAGCCCTTGTTGCTCTATGCGGGTGGATCAGGCCTGGGAAGGGGCTTGGGATTCAACATGCAGCGCTGACCCCCCCCCCCCGATAATCTGCCCTCCTCTCTGACCCATCTCCATATTGTTCCATGCACCTCCTGCTCTGTTCAACCCCCTCCCCACCTCCTTCCAACTCCCTGTGTGAGCTTATTTGCTGTGTGGCCTCCCTGCTGGTGAGCCCAGTGTACTCATTGGCAGAGTCTGCTTTATGACAGCAGTGAAGTGGCCTCTGCCGGTGCAATGCTAGTTGTGCCAGTGGGGGAGGGGATAGGATTGGGTTATGAGTTTATGAGAGTGGGAGATAAAAACCAAAACAGTTCTCTCCACTGCAGTCATAATTTTATACTTTTCTAGATCAGCCCTCTCTCCAGCTCAGTATACCGTATTGGGCAGTAGGCTCACTTGGCCTTCATTTCTATCATTTCTGTGCCTTTGCCACAAACGTTTCTGATGAGGAAGTTTTACTGCTGGTAACAAATAGAAGATGTTCCGCCTTGCCTAAGAGGTGGTTTCTACCTGGTGTTGCAATCTTTCTGTTCTCTCCCTTTGGATTGTTTGGGTTCTTTTAAAGTGGCTTTTTAAAAAGCCTGATTGAATGTTATATGCAGAGGAGAAGTGTTTACGCTACAAAGTATTTCTTTTCACAATTTCATCTCATCATCATATAACTGGGAAGTTTTGATGCCTGATTTGTAAAATTGCACAAAGAGGTACTGGTAGCATTATGTATATTCTCAACAGACACTGTAAGGATTAGATTGCTTGACTGTAGAATTCTGAAGCGTGTCAGAAGAGTTTCAGTCTGGCTTGTTGACCTTTTCCTCTCATACCATGTTTATGAAACTGAAAACCTCAGGTCAAGGGCTATGCCTGTTACAGTCTGTTTTCAAACGGTGTGTAACATCTCAAAAATGTTAGGCACTTTACAATTAAGGGTGCGATCCTGACCCTCACTTGGGCCGACGCAGAGTGTTGTAAAAGTGCTGTAAAGCACTTTTGCAGCACTCAAAGGGGAGATAGGCCAGCGCACGAACATGAACCTGCCTCCCTGTGATGCTGCGGGCCCTGGGGATAAGGTGAATTGCATCAGCCGAGCTTGGCCAATGCAGGGGTCTGGGGGGGGCATGGGGAGAGTGGGGAGGCGGCGGGAGGGAGGCGTTTCAGGGCAGGGCAAGGGAAAAGGTTACAGTGTGACACGGGGTAAGGGAAAAGGTTTCCCCTTGCCTTGGGCTGCACCACTTTTGACCCCAAACTTGTGCTGGATGCAGCGCAGGCCCACTGGCCTGCCTGTTTCAAGCGCAAGTTAGGATTGCACCCTAAGTGATTTATTGATCAATACCTGAGAATAGTATTGATTGCTTAGAAATATAAGTGCCATTTCAACAAGCAAGGCTTTCCACCCCAGTCAAGGTTAACCAGCCACACCACAAACGGTAGAAAATCAGCCTAATCTCCTGTCTTTCATACTAGTTAGTCTTGGACCATAATCCTAAGTGAATTTGCTAGATTTGTTCAATCTTTTTGAACTCAGAGGGGCTTACTTTTGAATAAATGTCCTTATGATAGTGCTGTATGAGATTTGGTTTATTCCCCAGTCTCTAGGACTTAAATGTTTTACTGGGTTTTATTATCTATTTATTACATCTCTGAGTGAAATAGGAGTATTATTTTATTCTTTATTTTTGAGACATGTATATGAATAGATGTATATGTAGTATTGAATGTGGGATGGATATGAATGTGTTATATGATTGTTGTATAAATGTTTTATGTCCATGTCTTGGAGTGCATTGAAATTTCGTTGTACTTTGTACAATGACAATAAAGCATTAAAACTTGCTTCAAGTTCACATGCCATCCTACAATCTGCACAGGTCTGTTCTGAACTGTCAATAAACTATTGTAGGACTAATATGTTTTCCTGGCACCCACTTTCTGGGCTTTTAAAGTGGTAGAACAGGCCGCT
Source organism: Tiliqua scincoides (assembly GCF_035046505.1). Classification (NCBI taxonomy): domain Eukaryota; kingdom Metazoa; phylum Chordata; class Lepidosauria; order Squamata; family Scincidae; genus Tiliqua; species Tiliqua scincoides. The sequence continues at coordinate 33,011,665 of NC_089828.1, read as the reverse complement.
GCGGGGTAAACAAGCACAGAACAATTAGGGAACTTTGTGTGCAAGTTGTGTGTACTCGGATTAGAAAGGGCTACGTTCAGGCCCAGTGCCAGGCTAATTTGTGTTGTAGGCAAGGTTAACTACTTGCACTCCTCAAAAAATGCTTTTCATGAGACTTTATAATCAATTATATTCCATAGCATTGTCGTGGTATTTATCTTAAAATTATATCTATATGATTTTATATACATGGTTGCACCTGGTCGCACCCCCCCCCCCCGATGCTTTTGGAGGCTTCGCATTACATCAAGCCCCACTTGATGACAGGGATGCCGGTTTGTAAAATTTCTCACAGGTTTGTCGCGAGGATGAGAGGAGGAGGAATCATGTACAATGTCTTGAGTTCAGGGCTGGCTCATCCTAGGCAGTGGATTGATGGGGGGCACCCACCTCTTGCCTCTGCTGCTCTGCCTTCTTAGTCCACTCCATGGATTGGAAAAGGAAGAGGGGGACAAAGAGATAAAGGAAGTGTGGGCGGGGGGGGGGGGGAGAGTGCTGAGCTAGAACACAACAGAGTGGGAGAAGCAGAGGAGGGCACATCGTTAGGTATGGGGGGTAGCATTTGGCATGCTAAATGCTTGGAGTTCAGGAGTTCTTGGGCCAGTCCTATCTGTGCTCAACTAAGAGAAGAGGCAGAGTAATATGTAACACATGCACTCTGGAGAGGGTGTGCTTGGAACCATGATGTTGTAAGCACATCCCTTGAGCATCCCACAGTGGGACGGAAAGGCAAAAGGTACTTTTTAAAATTAATGCCTCCATTTCCATCTGCACAATGTCAGAGGGCACGAAGTGGAACATGTAATGTTTTAAAAAATCCTTACTGGTGCTTTTAAACTGTGCGTTGATTATGAAAGCCTGAAAGCTCAATCCACTGAATGTTCTGCTAAATGGGACAGAAAGGCAGGATTGTCAATATTTTATAGGAAGAGATAAAGCGTGATTTGCCAGTTGCTGGGACTTTGTGGGAAAGTCTGACTTGCCTCCTCCCATGGCTCCTCACCACTGCCTGATAGTGTTTGGGTATCGCTGCCACTAGTCCTGAGTGCTTAGGAGTTGGCTTGCCTGGTTGGGGTGCTTTGATGGGGGCCTGACCTGCCCAAACCCTGACCACCTGCCAAAAATAGACTTCTGAAACACTGAAATTTTGCTTCGACCGGTTCCATGCCCTTTCAGTGGGCACCACCTGTAAAGTGTTACCCGCATCTTTTGATGCTTGCACAGTGCAAGAAGCTGCTTCCTTTGTGGTTTTGGTAGTGCTGCCTGGAACACGTCAGTTAAAAGGAAGGAGGAAAGGGGAACTGGGGGAGGTAGGGTTGAGGCCATTGTGAAAGTGGGCTGGGCACTTCCCGGGACTTAGTTTCAAAAGGCTGCACGGAAGAGACAGCCTGACTGCTCAGCCTCAAGCTGTAGATTGCCCTGTAAATTAAAGAATCAAAGCTGTGACACTCCCACCCCCATGTCCAAAGAGCCCATCTACAAAACAGGCCTTCTGTTGCATCTCTTTGGTCACAATCCTAACCCACCTTCCAGCACCGACATAAGGGCAATGCAGCTCGGAGGTAAGGGAACAAACATTCCCTTACTTTGAGGAGGCATCCGTAAGTGCCACCCAACTGCAGCATGCTGCAAATGTCCTACTGGCACAGCTATGCCAGTGCTGAAAAGTTGGTTAGGACTAGGACCTTTGTGAGTTGCTGCTCTGGCATTCTTGCTGCCTTTGAATCAGGGGGTACACCCCAGTGCCAGCTCTGCTCTTGGGTTTGATGGTATTTCTCATCTCATACATGAGTTTCTGAGTCAGGAAGCGATACCCCTTGTTGTGGTTCAGACACATCGATATGGCATCGATATGGCAAATTGCTCTAGTACCTGGTTCTCATTGAAGTGGCAAGCTTGTGTTTGGGCTGTGCCAATTCGAACTGAAAGTGAGGTACCTGAAAGCAGTGCTCAAGTGTAGCATAATGGCAATTGTTATTGCAGATCTAACTTTTGGGATAACCCCTTAGTTAATATTTCCAGAAGGATATTTGAAGGGGCCATTATTTGACTAAAACTGGGAGGGGTCAGAGGGGTGGGGCTTGTGGAGGATTTCATTAAGAATTATTCTACTTCTCCTCCCTGTCGTTCAAGCACAGAACACACACAAATGGATGCTCCATGCAGAGTTGTCCCAAGATCACCTGACATGCGAGACAGCACATCAAATGCTATGCTTACCTGGAAACGCACCAGCTACACCCACACCTATTGTGGGCTAGATTGGCAACCAGCAATCTGAAGTTGCATAGTCAAGACATAGGTGGACACATCAGTGAGAACGAGGCCTAACCATTCCCAGTTCAATCTTTAGAAAGTATGAAAACTATTTTTTCTTTTAGTATTCCTTGGTTCTATTATTCCTCGACTTTCATCTGAGTGCTTTATACCAAACTGAATTAAATACTTCACTTATGGGTAGAAATTCATCTAGAAGAGGTGAGAGTGCAAACATGTCTGTTTTCAGTTTTGCTTTTGGATGCTGGGTGGGGAGGGGAAATGTAGCCCTCACCTCATCAGTACAGTGCCAGTTCCCCCCTCCTAGCAAATAACAGAAGATTGGTTGCACTTTCTGAAGTTCTATTTACATTGCAGAATATTTTTCCTAGAATGGGGGAGGGGAGAGCCATAGCAGTCAATTTGGAAAAATGCTGAGAATTTGGCTTAGAGATTACAAAGCTGACATTCCCAGGGTTCCCTGGGAAGAGGGAATGGTCCTTAAATAAATTTAACATGTGACCTGCCAGATCAGACCAAAGGTCAGCAGAGTTCAGTATTCTGAGTCCAGCATAGTCCAGCGGCCAGCAAAATAGTTGTGGAAGCACACAAGCAGAGCATGAAAGCCCTTCCCTGCTGTTTGTCCTCAGGATTATCTGAAGGTAGTCTGCTTTGTGGTTGTTATCAAAGCTCCCTGAATCCCCTTTTACAGTCATCTAAGCTAGTCACTATCACCACATCTTGCAGCAATTAGATCCATAAATTAAATTACACATTGAGGGAAGAACTTTCTTCTGAACGTCCTGAATCAGTGTTATTAGGTGAATCCGGTTCTAGTATTGTAAGAGGGGGAGAAAAACTTATCTTTACACACTTTTCCCATATCATGCATAATTTGAATTCAATAATGTGAATATACCCAGAGATATAGACGGGATTCCCTAATTTTAACAGACAGGCTTTCTTGTTCTAATCTAGATGAATGAGAAAAAGCAGGATACAAACAAATAAAATCAATGAATCAAGATCGGGCAGATATTGCATTTGAACATAGAATTCTTTTCTGCACTTATGCACACCTTTTTAGTGGGCAGCTAACAGTAAGAACTGGACAGATTCATTAGCACATAGAGCCTCCATGTTAAAAGATAATCTACTGTGGAGTGCATAGTAATGCAGCGGGGGGAGGGGAGGGTGGAAAGATTGAAAAACAGTAAGCAATTGTTGTTTTTCCTTGATGGGTTGTGAACCTGCTTTGTGGCTGAGCATTGTTGAAGATAAGAATCAGATACTAAACATAAAGTCCATGTTAGTCCAGCCAAAGTCTATTTAGTCCAGCATTAGTGAACACTCAGATGCTTTTGAGAAACCTCCAAGTGAGGCATGATGGTGATTGGCCATCTCTTGCTGCTTGCCCAGCATCTGCTCTTCCGAGGTATACCGTCTCCCAACATGGAGGCTCTGTTTTTCAGCTCTTCAACTGAGATGGCCACAGGCAGCCATGCACATTTACCTGCCCTAAACTCTACATAGGAAAAGAACCAAAATCTTGGATTGAAATTGGAGATTTTTTTGCAGTCTGTCACATTTGGTTCAAATCAAGGCCCTCTGCCTCCATCTATTTCTTTTCAAGCGGTATGAGTCAGGTGTAATCTCTTACCAAAACAGGATGCAAAGCTTCTATGCACCCCTACCTCTCGCCCTACATCCTGCACCAGGTTTTACTTTTCTGCTCCATCAGGTCTTACCATGATCTTCCTGCTACCTGCTCTCCAGCTTGGCCAACTTCACCCCCACCACTGAGATAGGTCAGGGACTAGCTTGAGTCACCGATTTTCTCCGGGGGACATGGCCACGTCCCTATGTCGGGGGAGACTTCTGTCTGTTACACCAGCAGCAGCAGCAGCAGCAGCAGCAACGACAGACAGAAGTGCAACCACACACAACTTTTGGTGAGTTCCTCTATCCAGCCCCCTCCGACTGGCTGTCCCTCACTTCCTCCTTCAGGGCTGAGAGTAGATGGGGATGGGTAGGTAAAGAGAAGAGGACCGGGGAGCGGCCTGTGAGAATCAAGCTAAGAGTCTCAGCCTATTAGGAAGTCTTTGCTCAGCAGGAACAGACTCTCTAAAAAAATAATCAAGTTACCAGTTCAGAATAAGTCTGACAAGAAACAACAACTCACTGATGTGGTGGTGGAACTCAGTGGTTCTGACCACAATGAATCATGAGCACATCTACCTAAAATTGGGGAGGGATTTTTATTTTTCTTAACACATTTTGGACATGTCAACTTCTTTTTCCTTAAAGAAATAGGAAGTAAGTCAGTGCAAAGAGCCCCAACGCTTGTAAAAGTGAACTGCTTTGTGAATGTCTTTTTTTGGAAAGGGAATATATAGTTGTAATAATATGTTATAATTAATAAATTGCACATATTGAAATAAAAAACACACTATACATTTCTCCTAAGTCACCCTTGTAACAGTGAAGCCCCCAGCACCAATTGGCTGGGCTGGTGTGGTTTCCAGAACTGTATGGTTGCAGTCCAGTTTTTGGGAAGGAAAGTTTTCAGTTCTGAGCTCTGAGCTGTCTGTGACAGATCAGGAGAGAGATCTTCGGGTGGTGGTGGACAGCTCGATGAAAGTGTCTACCCAATGTGCAGCGGCAGTGAAGAAGGCTGATTCTATGTTTGGGATCATTAGAAAAGGTATTGAGAACAAAACAAAAATATAATATTTTAATGCTGTTGTACAAATCAATGGTAAGGCCACACTGGAGTATTGCGTCCACTTCTGGTCGCCACATCTCAAAAAAGACATAGTGGAAAAGGAAAAGGTGCAAAAGAGAGTGACTAAGATGATTACTGGGCTGGGGCACCTTCCTTTTGAGGAAAGGTTACGGAGTTTGGGCCTCTTCAGCCTAGAAAAGAGGCACCTGAGGGGGGACATGATTCAGACATACAAAATTATGCAGAGGATGGACAGGGTGGATAGAGAGATGCTCTTTATACTCTCACATAACAACAGAACCAGGGGACATCCACTAAAATTGAGTGTTGGGAGAGTTAGGACAGACAAAAGAAAATATTTCTTTACTCAGCGTGTGTTTAGTCTGTGGAACTCCTTGCCACAGGATGTGGTGATGGCATCGGGTCTAGATGCTTTTAAAAAGGGATTGGACAAATTTATGGAGGAAAAATCCATTACAGGTTACAAGCCATGATGCATATGTACAACCTCCTGATTCTAGAAACGGGCTATGTCAGAATGCCAATGGAAGGGAGGGCACCAGGATGAGGTCTCTTGTTATCTGGTGTGCTCCCTGGGGCATTTGGTGGGCCGCTGTGAGATACAGGAAGCTGGAGTAGATGGGCTTATGGCCTAATCCAGTGGGGCTGTTTTTATGTTCAGTTTGGATGCAATTACAATCTCACAGAAAGACAGGCCAAGGACCAGGAAAAGGTCCAAAGATATAGAGAAGCTTAGGGGGCTCAAAGGCAAGAGTGCGAAACAATGGATTGCAAGGTGTCTAAATAAAATAAGTGATCTAGAATGTAGACCCTGAAAGGGAAATTTGTTCCATAGTGACTTTGACTGTCATTCCAGCAGCTGCATAACTAAACAGTTTGTCATTCAACTTCTGTGAGGAATGGAAAAGGGATTATATCTCAAAGAGGCAGGTCAAGTACTCAAAAGCTGCCCTTGATGATAACTTCATTTATTCCACAGTTTATAGCAGTTTCAGATATTTTCCCCCCTAAGAATTATTCTTATTTCTTTAGTGCACAGAACTAAGGATGTACATAGGGTAGCATTAAAGAGATATGATGCTTTTGGCTTTGGTGATGGTGATTCTTTTTTCCCAAATGGTAGCAGGTTTACAGTCCTCCCAAGTTCACCAAACAATGATGTAAACTCATGTGGTGTAGTGGTTAGTATGTCAGACTAGGAGTTGAAAAATCCAGGTTCAAATCTCCACTCAGCCATGAAGCTCTCTGGATTACCCTGGCCCACTCACTATCAGCCTCACCTACCTCAAAGGTCTGTTGTGAGTATAAAATGGAGTGGATACTTCTGTATGCCATCTTAACCTTATTAGAGGAAGGGCTGGGTAAAAATGGAACTAAAATAATAATGAAATTTCATGTTGAAACTGGGATGGTAGGTAATCCTTTATTGTAAAATCATGCTGTACTTTTCTCTCTCTGTCTCTTTCTCATCTTGGAAATAGGATTTTAAACACATTTCTATAATAACAATATTAATATTAATACAATATATCTGTATATATTTATATATGAAATTGTGAAAACCAGCCCCATCTGCTATCCAGAAGCTTTTGAAACGGGATGCTCTGTCAAAGCAGGAAAAATAAATTGAACTAAATCATCTCTTGCTAGCCAATCAGGAAGATTCCATTGGGAGGTGATTTGGGAAGCTTCATCAGCTCATCCAGCAACAAACCCATAGAGCTGTGTCAAAAGGAGCACAGCCACTGAAATTTTGCCTAAAGCAAAATCCGAAATGGAGTTGAGGGTTTACTATTTGGGCAAAAGATCTGAAGAAATACAAGAGTGGTCAAATACTTGTTGATGAGTAATAGATACATTGGGGGAGGGTCTTACACATTTCTAGATTTGTCACTATGCATCACCTAAAGTGAAATTGGAACTGGATTTGGGGCTTCCTCTTCAAGCAAAATCTCAAGAGCAATGGAAAGTGTTCCCACAAGACTAGCAAAATTCTACATGTCCCTTAGAGCGGTTTGCAGGGCTTTCTGGGGTGAGGGGCTGATCTCTATCTGCTCATCTTCAATAAAGTTTTTCCAGGTAGATCCAGGGAACTGGATCCAACCCCAAATCCTCTTGGTAGGATACTACCAGGAAAAGTAACATGGATAACAATAATTCATAGTTTTGTTTTTTACATGTACATGCTTCAAGACCACTCTGAAAATTAATCTCTGTAATTTTTAAAAGCACCAAGTGTTCAAATAAACAAGGCAGGCAAAACTCCACCTTATTAAACTGAAATTTAAAAAAGCAAGAGCTGTAACCATGAAAGAATAGCACCAGATGATTACTTATACCCACAAATCCAACTGTTGCAGGTTAACCTCCAGGGGCAGATGAGACATGACAACAGGGAGCCATAAAGAAGAATATTGAAATGGGCATCTCAACACAAGGCCCAACGTCCAGCAGACACATTGGAAAAATATCTGAGTTCTTCTCCACAGATTTAATTCGCCCACTGACATTCATGTCCTGCAAAAATGACTTGTCTGGAGAATTTTCTTTTAAATTTGGCACTGAACAGATTGGAAGGAAATTGCTAGAATTTCCTTTTGCTTTTCGAACTAAAACCCTGTTCCTCAAAATACAAGAAGATCCACTGGTCTCCTGTCTATGCTGAAAAGCCTAAAAAAAATGCAAAAGACAAATAGATTTTCTAGATTAAAAATGCTGAAAAATCTGTGATTTCTATTCTATTATCTTTCTTCTGCTTTTGTGTTGCCACTTGGAATATTCCATCCCATTTCCCACGATTAAATCCAAATTCCCTTACTTTGTCAACTCCATGGCTTTCCCAGTGCAGGCCTGGAACCCAATGAATACAGGGAGATTTCTGGAATGGAAATAGCATTCCCATTAGGAGAGGGTATGGAGAATGATTATGGGGTGCTGACAACTTGGGGAGGGTACTACTTTGGCAGCCTGGTGGCCAGCCATCGCAGTAACCCAACTGTGCTACTAAATAAATAATGTCAGAGTTTCAAGTAATGCACTCCACTGCACCTTGACCAACTCCCCTGCCTCTGCCTGTGGCACAGCGTTCCTTTTCACTGTGCCCAGTCAACCTACCCCCCACCATGGTACACACTTCTCCAGTGTTTTAATGGTGTTTCCTAAGGAACAGGGAGACTACAGGAGAGGCATGGCCCACAATGCTTGTTTTGAATTTGTTGACGACTCCAGGGGAGGGGACAGGTGGCAGCAATGGGGAAACGGTGCTGCTGCCCCCAAAGGCCTTTCCAGTTTTCTCACCGCACTGCCCCAGTTTAACGCCCCTGGCAGGTTTTGCAACACATCTGTCGGAAGTATGGGCGGCTACAGAACTTAAACTTCAGCACCAAGGGGCAGTAGGCGACCTTGTTCACATCTTTGCATTCTGGAAGAAGTAGTAAAAGAAGAAGAAAAACAAGGCAGAATGAGATAGTGTGACCTTCTGTTGGGCTGGCAGCAGCCCTGCATTCTAATTTGTTCTCTGAGTCAGATGAAGAGTACTCAGGGGCCAACAGGGAAAAGTAGGTATGACAATTACAAGCGTGCCCCCGTATTCACAGGTGATCTGTTCCACAGACCCTTCACGATATGGAAACTATGGATACAGGGTCTGCTATAAAAATAAAGTTAGAGATAGTTTCATCAAGCTTTCAGGCCGCTGGCAGTCTGCTGTGTAGTGCTATAAGCTTAAATGTTTATAGCGACCTGTTAAAACAACAACACTTGCCCCAGTAAGCTTTTTAACAGTGTTAATGGATGCACTGGGGGACGACGACAGGGGACTCTGTAGATAACTGAATCAGTGGATATGGGATTCATGGATACAGAGGTCCACTTGTATGGACCTGTAAGTCTATTTAGCCTTAGGGTGCTCAGCTTTGAACCTGTTACAGGAGGCTACCTTCCCCACATCTGTCTAAGGCAGCCTCAGTTGGAGGCTTTCAGTCACCCTCCTGGAGAGAGGAGGAATTGCAGAGAGGAGGAACTGGCGGGGGCAGTACCAGGTTAATGGAGGTCCTTAGCAGGGTGGCCCCTGTGGGCCCTTCTCACCTGCACAAGCCCCCTCTCTTTCCTATATGAGTGGTGCTGAGACAATGCTGGCAACACAGACACCCTGGCTGTGTGCAGGCACCTAAGTGGGCCCTTGTGCCTTCTTGTGGGGTTGCTTTCATTCACTGCTCTATTTGAAAAGAGAGGTGGCAAAGTGAGGAGACGAGGTGTCTCATATCACAATACTTGCTGGAGCCATGCTAAGGAGGCCCACTCAGCTAGCTGGGCCCAAATATTGACTCAGGGACCCCATGGTAGGGTGCTGGTTTCTCAGCAACTACTTGCAGGAAGGTATAGTTGACTTGGAATTATTTATAGGGGTCAGTGATCACCGCCTGACCTACTCTAGCCTATGGCCCTTAACACTTCTTGCCAGCCTGGCTAGTTTTCCTAGACTGCCTCCTTTTGGCCAAAGGTTGGAGGGAAAACACAGAACAATCTACCTGATCCCCCTTGGAATCAGGGTTTTGGGCCTGCCATGGTCCTGAGGACCAACAGTTTCTCTACTGTTCCCTCTCCCTCCTCTCCCCATTAGTGGCTTCTCTCCTCTCTATTTTGCAGCTCCCCCCCCTCCCTGCCCACTCACTTAGGGCCCAATCCTATCCAACTTTCCAGCACTGGTGCAGCTGCAATGCAGCCCCGAGGTAAGGGAACAAATGTTGCTATACCTTGAGAAGGCCTCTGACTGCCTCCCAAATGCAGGAAGAAGTGCATACCCCATTGGCACAGCAGCACAGGCACTGGAAAATTGGATAGGATTGGACCCTTAGGCTGCAATCCTATGCATACTTTCCTGGGAGTAAGCCCCATTGAACGCAATCAGACTTACTTCTTAGTAAATGTGCTGCCTGCTGTGTGCAGAGGGGCCTTCGGACCAAGCTGATTGACTGGGGGGTGGGGGTGGTGGTTAAGAGGCAGAAGGAAGTGCCTGTAGAAATCTTACATGGGCACTTCTTCCTCCCTGATCTTCCCTGGTCAATTTGCGTACCTTCCAGGGATCCTCTGTGTGACAAATGCTCCTGAGAAGAAGCCAGAAAATCTAGAGTCATACTGTGATTCTAGAGATTTTTAATACTCTGTGCGACTTGCACATTGAGTTAAGAAAATGTAGAGTCCCCATGTGTTCCTAGCATGCAGGACCCACTGGGTGCTGTGGACCTCTACCACGTGCCCTGGCAGAGCTGCCCTCTGGCATTGCCACTGCATCTTACTTTTCTGAGTGATTGCATGGGACATTTTCAGAAGGGGAGAGCATTTTGGTTTCCTCACATTAAGTTTGAAAACGGTCCCATGGTTTGTGTACCTTCAGAGTTCTCTGTTGGTCCAGAGTCACACTTGTTCTCACACTGTTGTGCTGTTGCAGGCCTCAAGGCCTCTATGCACTCGCCAGATGGCTGCCCTGTGTGGGTCATGCATTGGACTGACCGCCTTTGTTGACCAAAGCTGCACTGCCCAGAGCACTGTGGGAGAAAAAAAAAGGAAGATGCATGTGGGTTGGGCTGGGCCACATGGTGGTATAAGTAAAAAATAAAACTTCCTCCTGTTTTGGTCTTATATTCCTACCCTTTCTCCCTTAACCACACCCACTGAGCCTCATTTCCCTCCAGTCTTTGACCGCATCACTTCTCTAGCATGACTTCAGAGCTGTTTCTTGAAAGAAGGATGCAGACAGAGACGGCCAGGGGATGAAACTATTTTAAATAAAATGGAATCTAGTCATGTAACAGAGCACCTTGCAACCAGCATCTGCTGCCTGTCACACTTGGAATTAAGGAGGCAGGCTGTCCTCCAGGGTAGATGGCATGGCCCACCCAAATTGCCTTAAAAAGAGTAAACACTGTCCTCAACCATGCCTGCTGGGATAGCATTGTGGACACAGTGACAAAGACTTTTGGAAACTTTTGAAACTTACTATCTTTGGCTGGCAATTCTGTATACCAAAAAGCCTTAAGCTGGCACGTGTACCTGGCTATCCCCAGAAAATCACCTGGAAACTTTTCTGTTGGCTTTCCTCAGTTTATTTTCCTCCCACTATTAGATAAAACAAAACCAACATGGTGGACCATTGTCTTTGTCCTTGGGTGCAGCTCCCCCTACTGGATTGTATTGGAACAGTTCTTAGGTTAAGAATGTAAGAGCCCTTTTAGATGAGTTCATCTGGTCCAGCATCCTGCTTCCAGCAGCAGCCAGCCAGATGCCTCTGGAAAGCACACAGCCAGCAACAACCAAGCCCTCCTCTACTATTGCTGTCTATGGCATTCAGAGATACATTGCCTCTGAATATGGATGGAGGCATCTTTCCACCATTGTAGCTAATAGTCATTGATAGACCTCCCTATGAATTTCTCTCCCTTTTAAAGACAACTAAGCTAGCAGCTATCAACGTATATTGTGATAGGGAGTTCCACAAGTCAATTAAGTATTGCACAAAGAGGAACTTTCTTTTGCCTGTTCTGAATCTGTTACCAGCCAATGTCACTGGATAAGCCCAATTTTTTATATTATGAGAGCTGGAGAAAAACTCTCTCTAGCATGCAGGAAGAAACTAGTCTGCAGCTACAGGATAAAAGTAGAGATGGGATCTTGTACCTCTCCCCATTTGCCTGTGACCCACCGTGGAGGCGGACAGCGCCGGAGGCTGCACCTCATGCTGGTGGGGGGTTTGGAGTTCTCAGGGCACTGGGAGGTCGGCACTGTGGAGCTGTGGTCACCGCTTTTGCACAGGACAATTCGGTGGCGGAACCCAGGTCCACAATTTGGGGTGCACTGCGAGGAAGAGATGCATTAAACCAGGACATCATTCCAGAGAGAGAGAGAGAGAGAGAGAGAGAGAGACAGACAGACAGACAGACAGACAGACAGACAGCTTGAACAGAAGGAAGCCATTCTGTCAACACACACCAAGAGACCCTAGGGGCTGATGGAACAAAATTGGGCACTGTGTATTGGGTTGACTCAGGCAAAATTGGTTAAGAATATTAGAACTCTATGCCTAATAAAGGTTTATTCATTCATTCATTCATATTAGAACAATCCTGTTGGATCAGACCAAAGGCCCAGCTAGTCAACATCCTGTTTCCCAAGACAGCTTATGACTCCAGGAAACCCACAAGTAGGGCATGAAGGCAACATAATTCCCCTGTTGCTTGGCTTTTAGTAATCATAGGTAGACTGGCCCTGAATGCAGAGGTTCAGGTCAGCAATCCTGCCTGATATGAACATAGGAGGCTGCCTCAATGCTAAGCCAAACCATTGGTTCACTGTGCTCAGGAATTTTCAGGATTTCAGACAAGGGTATTTCCCAGTTCTACCTGGGACTTTCTGCTTGCAAAGTAGATACTCTACTACTGAACTAGGACCCTTCTTCTAATGCCCACTGATAGACCACTGCCATGAAGCCATACAAGAACAGAAGATGAGCTTTTCGGATTAGATCAAGGTCTTCTAATCCAGCAGCACCCATTTTCCAATAGCAGCCATTTAAGCTTACAAGTTTACAGTGATGGACTTATTCCCTGGCATCTGGGTTTCATAGGTAGACTGCCTCTAAACAAGGATGTTCCAATGTTATTTATCATGGGCAGTAGTAGCTACTGGTAGTTGATCATAATAACCAAGGAATTCTTATGCATCTAGTCCAGTATTTGAATTCCAAAAATGGTTAGGCAGATACCTCCAGAAAGTTTGCATGAAGGCAATAGCCCTCCCCATTGTTTGTTCCTAGCATCAGGTAAAGTATACTGCCTCTGAACAAGGAAGTTTTATTAGCTATAACAACAACTGGCAATACTGGAGCAGCTCTAGATCAGGATGCTTACCTCAGACCAATCCAAGGCAGCCCATTCTGGGGGGCATGTCTGATTATTACAGGGTTCCAGCACATGGGGGCGTGGGAGGCTGCAGAAAGAGTCATCTAGGGTTTTCTCTTCAGTGCTGGAGACTTTTCGTCGACAAGTCACACTTCGGGTGCGCACACCCTGGTTACAACTGCGGCTGCATTCAGACCAGTTCCCAATCACCCAGCTGAGGCACAAGACAGGAGCCAGAAAGGAAAAGGGGCAACAGTGAACAACACTGTTGAAGTGGTGACCCTCTGTCTAGGATGAGAGTCAGAAGTTTTGTCTAAACTTGTCACTCATTGAGTTTGTTCCATGGAACTTAAGGAGAGCCACTGAGTTGACCCAAAAGTTGACCCCAGCTGTGCAGCCTCAAACCCTTAGGTTTGAGCCATGCTCAAAGTCATGCTAGAATGTGAAGGAAACTTGAGAATTTTCTTTCTCTTTCTCCATCCATCCATCCATCCATCCATCCATCCATCCATCCATCCAAATAACAAAGGCATTAACTCAGATCATTTTCTGCATTTCAGTTTGAAACATGACAGTGGGCCAGTTGGAAGATACATTAACCATGGAACCAGACCATGCAATAGATGTGCAATAGATGTGCATGCACATGATACCCCTTCCCTTGTATAAGGGGAAATTGGGTTCAGTTCTCTTATTTGTGTTGGGCAGGTGGTAGGTTTATCAGCCCATGTAGAGGGGTGGCTAAGAAGTCACCCTTCATATGATTGCAGGAACTGGCCCAAATACCCTCAAGCATACTATGACGCATCTATCTCTTATCTCATGGGGTGGGGCCAGGCAGCAAAATATCCTCCAGACTGGCCCAGTGTGTAATGCCTTCACTTGCCAAACTGTGCCTGGCTGTACCCAGTGTCAACCTTGCAACTCTTTTATGGATTGGTTCTTGCACTGGCCCAACATCCCCACCCCTGCATCTCCACCTTCTTGCATGGACGCTGGAAAGGGTCTCACGTTGGTGGGCACGGCTCGGTGTTACACAGCCTCTGTCTCTCTGGGAGCTTGGTTTCAGGGCTGCAGAAATGGTTGAAAACCGTGGAGCTGTCTGCTTGGTTCTTGCACACGACCGACTGAAACTGGCTGCCTGTGGAACATCAGGGTTCTGAGGGAGGCTGTTGAGGCTCAAACAGTAAAAAGGAGAGCTGTGTCCACTCCCAAACCTTCCAAACCCAAAATTCAAGCTGCACCAGCAGGAACTACCACCCTTAACCACCAAGAAAATTTATATTAACTCTATTCTTTCTTCTCCTGTGACTCCCCCCCTCCCTGCTTTGGATGAAACTCCTTACCTCCAGCACAAATGGCTGAACATTTGGTCCATGAGACATAGTGCCACAAATACTGGCTCACAGAGCTGCGGGTGATAGGTGCGTTGAACTTGTACCGAATCCTTTGCAGCTCTTCCCTCACGAGAACCTGCAGAGAGTGAGGCAACTTTGCATCTGGGTGGGGAAGGAAGGGCTGAAATCCAGGGCTGGGGAGTTTTCTGTGCCCCAAGAACTGAACTGTCTCCTTCAAAGAGGATTGTTAGTAATATTCACTGCTGTGGGAAGCTCCTTGCTGGGGGAAATACTTGAGGTATACATATATGTTTAAGCTTCGATACTTGGCTTAAGAGAATACAAATCTCTGGGGCAAACTTCCTTTCCTTGCTTGAAATGAATCTCCAATATAAAGTTCATTATATTGGTCACATCTTAAGCCAATCAGGGATCCCCTTAAGAATCAAATGGTCGATTTACCCTTTTATAAAATTGTGTCTTCCCAGTTTCATTCAGTACTATTACCAACCATAACAATGAGGGTGACGTTGGTTGGACCAAGGGCCTCCAGTGACTCCGGCTCATTCTGAGAGCGCCTGTAGTGGAATGTGGTCCCAGCAATGTCAAAGCGCCGTGGAGGGTCAATGGAGAGTTTCCCATTAATAAAATACTCATCATTCTCCCCTCTTAGAGCTGGAAGGACAAGCCAAGAAAGAATGTCTAAGGACAGAGGGTTCTTCCTGGATATTTTGAGATTGAAGAGAGACGGCCAAGAGGCTGGCCACTTTTTTGCAAGCAGGGTACTCAATGGCCAAGGTTAGCAAGGTACAATACCTTCCAGGGAGTTCCATGTCCCCTGTCTAGGCCTTTCTAAGATGACAGAACATGTAGTAGACACAACCAAATAAGACATAGAAGAAACACCTCAGGCTCATGAGGTCCAGGGGGAAACACAAGAAAAGTCAGAGGTGGGAGGAGCCAGTGGGAGAGGGCATCTCAAGGACATCAAGTTTAGTATCTAGGGCCTTTCCCTCCTCTCCCAAATGTTCTAAACTTCTCACCAAGATAGTTCAGAGAAAGGTTGAGCTCTCGGATGTCAATATGCACTGATCCTTTCGGGATCCATATCACCTCTTCATAGCCTGGAAAACAAATGAATAGCAAGGAAGTTGGCTGGGAATCAGTCCTTGCACACTCTATTGTGTTTGTGTGTGTGTGTGTGTGTGTGTTTATGTTACTTGGCATAGAGAGCAAGGTTGGAGTAGTGGTTGAACATTAACTGGGAAGACTTGTGTTCAAGTCCCTATTCAGCCTTGAAGCTCACTGAGTGACCTTGAGTCAGTCACTCATCTACTAATCTAGTTAATAGGGTTGTTATGAGAATAAAACCAGTGGGAGGAGCCACAAACACTTCTCTTGACCCAACTATTTTTGACTGACAGCGGCTTTCCAGGCCTTTCCTAGATCCTTTTGCATTGGTGATGGTGGAGATAGAAACTGGGACCAGCTTAAGCATCTGAAGTTGCCTTGTACTGATTCAGACTATCTCTTTAAACCAATGCAGTTTAAGTGCGACGATAGTTGCTTACACATGATGTGACTTCAGTTTACAGTGCGTGCACAGCTGTGAACTGAAAGTTGGTTTAACCCTCAGTCTTGTTTCTTCCTAGTGCTTCAGCAAAGTTCCCTGTCTGTTTTAAAACTACCATATTGGCATCAATTTGGTTATCAATTTGTCCCTCACCTTAAAAACAAACCCATTTGAAATGTTGTAGAACTGTTCTTGGAATGAACAGTGGATATATTTCTGTCATTCAAGGTACTGGACAATAGGTGCCTCCCACAAATAGGAAGTCTTGCATCAAACTACACCTGCACAACAATTGCTTTCAAAACTCTCTTTAGTCACTCTCACAGTGGTACCTCTGGATGCAAGTTATTAGCTCATCCTCACCCCCGGCAGGCAATGAGTGATTGAAGATTCCCTCAATTGTTTCGCAGGTGCTCCCATCTCCTCCGCATACCCGACACTTGTCTTCCTTGGTGTCCGAGCCCAGGATGCGGTCACAGCCCACGTGCTTAAGGGAAGTAAATGAGAAGGGTGTATATGGAGGAGGCTCTATCATTCTCAGATCCTGAGAATCCTGAGCATGGAAGGGATGATTAAACCCTAGCATAATCTTCCTGAAACACTGTTAGAAAATGGTGCCTCTGAGAATCTAGGAATAGCTGCTGGGTCAAAAAAAGGTCCATTTAGACCAGCACCCTAGACCACCTCACAGTGGTCATCCAGTTGCCCAAGAAGCCCACATGCCTCTCATGTGGCTTGTTTCCAGAATATCCAGAGGTAGACTGTCACTGAACACAGAAGTTCCGCAGTGCTAGCATGGCAAGAAAATGGGTCAAGAATTCTGCTCTCACACACCCAAATTGGTTCAATCCCGGAAAGCTTCACTCCAAATCCAAATCACAACTGCCTCAGTCAGAGACATAAGGGCAGTGATGCACAGTGGTCACAGTGACAGTCACCTTGCATTCTCCACTGACGCAGATGTCGTTGGAATCTTGGCGGCAGGGTGTGCCGTCCACTACGGCTGCAGCCCTCTCTGTGTAGAAATTAAAACCTTCGGCCAGGCAGTTGAGTGAGCAGGACTTGACACCTCCTAGTGTGAGAGGGGAGAGCAAATGGCTCAGTTAGAAGCTGAATCCAGACTGCAAACCTCTCTTTAGCACAAAAGCAATATCTCTTAAAGTTGGAAAGGGGCTTTCCAAAGGACTGGTTGCATACACAATAAAAGTGCATTTGTGGGTAATATGGGCACCCCAGATCCTGTGCTCTGGCACTGACTGAGATCCAATTGGCTGAAGATAGAGGCTTCATGGTAGTGTCACCACAGTTGTGGAGATCTTTGCAGAGTTGACCCGTCCATGAGGCTGACAGAGGCAGTTGCCTTAGATAGAGAATTGCTGGCAGGAGCCTCCCATCTCCATCCACCTGCCCACCATCTTCATAATTCTTGGATTTGGAAAAGCAGTTGGGGAATGAAATGCAGAGGAAACATCTGGATTTCCTCTTTCTTTTCTATTCTGTTCCCTCCATCTTTGTGAGGGAATGGGAGGAGGAGTGACAGTGGCTGGGGCATGCTAGGTAAGGGAATGTGATATGCTGCCTCAAGCATTGAGAGATATTGGCAGTAGTGTAGCTATGGGGGGCAGCATGGTAAGTACTGCAGATGCAGCAAGACACCATGTAAGCAGCCCCTTCCACTCACCAATGGTCAGTGGGAGGGGCCGCTTACACAATGTGTTGCCGTGCCTGCAACACTTACCACGCTGCCCTCCTGTAGCTATGCTACTGGATCTTGGGCCAACCCTGATAGCCTGTGCCAGAGTTTGGTCCAGGTCTGAGAGTAATTCATAGTCCTACACTCTTTAAAAGGCCACTCTTTTGAATCATGCTTCAATTGTGATAAAGTTATTGTTAAAAAAAAAACCCTATATTTTTAAAATTGGGGGAATAGAAACATGAAATTCTGCAAGCAAATCTGAGCCGAGAGAATTGGTTTGAGATTATTTCTGCGCCCCCTCCCCACCCTTGCTTTCCATCTCTGATGGCTAGAAGCGCTGTGCTACTCGGCTCTACCGAGACAGCAGAGGCTGAAAAACCTGTAGGTCATTAGCAGACATCAAAGAGGGGGTGTCAGGATGGGAGCAACCCTGAGCTGCAGCATGGCCTGGGTGCTCAGTGGAAGCAGATGTAGAGAGAAAAGGAGAACCATGTGTGGGCCGTAATTGGAGCCAGGCTGATTTCCTTTTCTAGGCCTTAACTCTGTGAATTGCAAAGCCAGAACAAAAATAAGGGGGACTCAGGGAGGAATGACACGTTATGAAAAGAATTGCAAGGCCCCTGACTCTGTATGTGCCTCGTAAGGCAAAACCCTTCAACTGCACGTGTTCCAGTTGTCCTGATTTACCTGAGACAGTCTCAGTTTTCTGGTTTGTGCCCCCCCAAAATCCGGGTCATTATTGAGTGTACAGCTGTCCTTCCCCCAAGTTTCTAGAATGTTGATTTCCATCTAGACGGGTGCATGTTAATTTAATTTTAATTTATTTGTGTTTTCAGGAAATGCAGGTTTAGAAACATTCACTCACTAAGTTAGCATGTTAGCACTCACAGTGCTTTGCCTCTGAGGATGCATTTTCTCTCCTCTCCTCTTTTCCATTCCAAACTCTTGCCCCAGAGGAATTAATTGAGATTATAGCTGAGAAGAGGAACCTCCCCCCTTCGTTCCTGGCAGCCTTTACAGCCTCTCCTCCACTCTGGAGCTCCTGCTGCATCTCTCTCTTTCCCTCAGCTCTCTCCCTTGCCAAGAGGCAAAAATTTATAACTAGGAGAGGCAACCAAAATAAGCAAACAAGGGGACGCCACATTCCACACAAGGTTGTTGGTTAATCTCTGAAAAAGGCTGAGCTCAGCGGTTCTCTGCTGCATCTTCTTAAATGTGAATTGCAAATGGGTGAAGACCTGGGTAAGGAGAAACAAAGTGGGTTGTCCTGTAATACTTCCCATTTCTCACTGTGAAAGACACCTGCTGTTCCAGGCCACTTGTCTGTTTTACAGAGGGAAGCCATTCTCTGTTGCCTAGCAACCACCGGGTATCAGTTTTACCTGGAGAAAAAGCTACCTGTTGCCTAGCAGCTTCCAGCCCAAAATGTGCGTTAATACAATTCAAATGTCCAGTTGCCGGTGCATGTACAATCATGACTATGTCATCTTCTGGAAAGTACAGGATTATTAATCACTTCCCAATATGAATTCCACTGGGATAGGGATGGCAACTGGGTTGAAGTGATCTATAGAGAAAGCACCACTCACCACCTCTGTATGTCTTCCAGGTATAATATTTGCCTCGGAAAGGGATGTTATCAAATTCAGCACACTGAAGCTCTCTGAAGTCCCGTGAGCCAGGAGGGCAGTCCTGAAACAATGAGTGGGGACAGAAAGATTTTAAGGTGAAAAGTGGTTTTCTCTCAGCATGGTGAGAGCCCTTCACACAATAAGGGCGCAATCCTAACCGGATTATGATGTTATGCTGGTATAGGTGGCCCTGGAGGGTCACAAATGTACTGTAAAGCACGTTTGCACCTCCTTAGGCGGGAGCTGTGTCGGCACATTCAGATGCGCCGACACGCAGACGGAGGCAGTAGCCTCTGCTGCGGCTCCCGCGCCACTGCTTGTGTTGGCATGAGTGTGCCAACATAAGCGACCAAGGTAGGTGTGGGGGGACGTGGGGAGGGGTGTTTCTGGGGGGGAGAGGGTGGGGGAGGGCGGGCCCAGGGGTGGGTTCGTGGGGAGCAGGGGGCGGGGCTGGGACCCGGTGGTTATGCCGGATCCCAACCCCTGTCCCCGGGGCGAGCGGAGCCGCTTCAAGTTGCTCCGCTGTCCTTGGACTTCTGCCACCTCCGGAGGTGGCATAGGTCTGAGGAGACCCATATTGGCACACAGCCCTTACCCACGGGTAAGGGGAAGAGCTTCCCCTTGCCTGTGGCTGAGCCGCTGCTCGCTGCAATCCCACGTTGGATGCAGTGCAAGCCTCCTGGCTTGCCTGCTCCAGCGGGTTAGGATTGCGCCCTAAGGTTACTCATCATCCATTATAGAATCTTTTTAAGATAATTTGGCTACTCACGTCAGTGTTGCAAGACCTATATCGCTTTCGTTCTCCGAGACAGTATTTTCCTCCAATGGTTGGCCTTAGAGAAGGAAACAAGAAATAAGCAACATGCCACCAGCAACACTGCAGAGAGGGCACCGAACATTGGTAACTGGTATGCTTACCGTGGGCTGTCACAGTGGCGGATGGATGAGGAGACGCCTCCCCCACATGTTCGGCTGCACTCTCCCCATGATGACCAGGCCCCCCATGCTCCATCTACACCCTCTGGTCGAGTTCCAAAGGGCACACACTCCCGTTTGTAGCACCACTGAGTGGGGAAGAACAGAGACCAAGTTTCAGGAAGTTAAATTAGTCTACAATTCCATTCCTTTGCACACATTTTGTACTTGCCATGCAGCTTCTCTCCCAGTGAGCTCAGTGTAATTGCAGAATTGTCACAAAATAATTGGTGGTGTGTAACAGCTATTCAACTCTAGCGAAGACAGTTCTAAGTCTTGGGCTTCCATCTCTTTACTCACTCTGCCATATTGATCACGTGTGGAGAGCCTTCCAGGATTGGTTGACTCATCAGGCACTCCAGTGCCCAGGGTTCAATCACATTTTACTATCTCACTGACAATGCAATCAAGGGCAGAGTGATGCAAATAAGGAGTAGGAGGTAGGGATGCTTCTGAAATTCTCCTCATCAAAATTTCTCTCAAGATTGTTGAGTTCTAAACAGCATGAAGCCGAATCCTATTAGGCTGCTCTGCCAGCAGAATATGCATTCTGCCAGCACCGGCTGTTGCAAAGTAGCCATAAAGCATGTTCTAGCAATGCTGGCTGCCAGAGTGCCAACAGGAAGGCTGGAACCTTCCTTCTTGAGTCAGCGGAGGACCTGCTGACGCAGGTAAGTTGGCACTGGAGGCAGGAAGAAGTGCAGAGAGGACAGAATGGGGGCAGGGCAAGGATGGAACGGGGGGGACAATGGGAGTTGGGAATGGGCAGATTGGGGCTTGGAGAGGGGCTGATTTGGTGGCAGCATTACCTGCTGAATCCTAGCCCCTTTTATAGGCCTGATCTGCATTCACAGATCAATGTGGCCTTGTGCCAGCAATATTGTTGGCACAGGTCTCAGTTGACCCACTGAGACCGCTGGGACTTACCCCAGGACTTACTCCATGGCTTACCCCTTCCCCAAGGAGACCTCCAGCAGTCAAAGCTTCCCTATGGGATACAGCAGAGACTGCACTGCTGTCATTGCATCACTGCACAGGGGGTTAGGATTGTGCTGCTAGACTTGTTAACAAAATGAAACCAATGTATGAGGGATCCTCCTTGGGTTCCATTTTTAAATTTCTGACTGTTGTACAGTGTGCTGTGCATGTGCTATTTGCCACCATTTTCAGTTCTTTCCATTTGTTTGTGTCTTTTCCTCCCTTTCACGTTACCAATGTGCACGCTTCTGATAAAAAACTGCCCCAAAGCAATGTTGATGTGATTGTGCTTTACAAAATTCCCTAAACAATGGAGGAGTCCTAATGATTTGTTCCACTTTAGAAATAAAGCCAGGTAATGAAAAACCCAGATAGAAATTTGGAAGAGGAGAATTTTGGAAGTGTCCTGATGTTTTTTGGAAAGTTAGCATTAGGAAACTAGTTCCTCATGTAGCTTTGCTGTCATGGCCTCTTACCCCCTTCTCAATGGTGTTAGTTTGACAGATGGTCCCTTCTGCAGCTGGGATGCTGTTGGTGATGCACCGATTGCTCTTGCTAAGACACCACAGCTCATTGCAGACTTCCTGGAGGGAAAAGAGGCAACAGTTGGTGGGAACAATTGAGTTAATTGTGCAACAGAATGCACAGTTGTGCTGTCACATGCACATTTAAGTGACCATACTCCCCCCTCCCGAATTCAGCAAGAATATTCGCAAATAAACTGTCAGTGGGACACAATGAAATGAAAACAATGAATATGTGAGTTTTGTGTAAGGCACAGAAAGATCCTGAATATTAACAGCCTTTATGGTATGGAAAGATGGCAGCCTGTGATTGGTGGAAGGATGGCTTATATGGGTCAATATCCTTGTTTGATGGGGAGCCTAGCCCTCCACCCCTTTTAGAACAAAGAGTAAAAGCAGGAAGGCTCTCTACCCCATATTTACACTGGCGAGATTTAACTCCATGTTGAAAGCGGCACTGTTCATCTGCATCATAAGCCTGTCCTGGAGCCACTGTTGGGTAGATGAAATCTTGCTTGGGTGGAACATTGTTCAGACACATCCCCATTCCAGAGCTAGAGGTAAAAACAGAAAGTGAAGAAACCAAATATTATATGTCGGAAGGTCATATTGCAGGGTGGTAGGTGACAGACCAGGGGAGGAAAGGAGAACCTTACTCCAGGAAGCTGGTTATATAATCTCTACTGCATGTTGACCACACAAATGGGTTGGTTTTCATAGTGATATGTGCTGCCATGAGCTTGGCTGTCTCCTGCCCCCGAGAACCGCAGCTGTTTCCAATCCCGTCGTGGTTCATGCCAAACCTGGAAGGAGCAACGTGGGTCAAGAGACTGAGGCATAAACCAAACTGATTTTGCTGCTAGAAATGGCAGCCGGGATGCTCACTCAGGTGTAAATCGACTTGGAAGTCAAGGGGAGGAGCTCACTGCTTCCGAAGTCCCATTGGTGCACCTACTGACAAGTAAAGTTGCTGGTGGTAGAGATGTCCATGAGCCTTAAGGACAGAAAGACAGGGGAACAAAGGTCTCTTGTGAGAGCTGCTAACACGTGGTGAGGTGTGTCGAGGAGAAGTTACTGCCAGTTTTATGAAGCACTGACTTTGCCATGCCAACATCTGAAAGTGGCAGCCTAGGAGGGGGGCATGACCCTGTCTGCAAAATGCAGACTATGCCAGTGTTCAGTTTCATGGCATTCTATGCCCCCCAAATAAAAGCGGACTCACGTGTGGCCAATTTCATGGGCAATGGTGAAAGCTGTGGCCAAGCCAAGGTCTTCGTTAATGCTGCAGCTTCTTTCACGCTCACACATTCCACCTACAGGCGCCAACCCTGGGAAAGGCAAAGCATTGTCCGGGGTGTTAGGTTTATGCAAGAAAACAATTCTCAAACACATTTTGTTCAATGTTATTCCATTTTCATTCATTCTGTTTCCTGATCAATATTTTGTTTTGTTTTGTTCTTTTAAATTTTTTTATCTTTCCTATTCATTTTCAATTTGAAATTGCTTTTTGTTTCTTGTTTAAAATGCAGTCTTGTAAAGTTGTTCCCTGCAGGCAGTCTCACCACACACATATATTCCAGGATGCAGCATTTTTGTGGGATTAGAGTGGGTTAAAACATAGCCACCATAAGATGCCTGCAACCAGTTGCCATTTGTTCCTCAGCACATTTGTTTCAGAATGGCTGGAATCTGATACGGATGGGGTCCATTTGTATCTGGTTCCATTCATTCAGAAAGTCAGTGCAGATGTCTGGTTGAATATGCCTGCAGAAAGGCAGATGATATCCTCCCTAATTAACAGACCATCTAAGCTGCACAGCAATCAGCTTTGGAAACTTCCTCCACCAAGTTGAAGCAGTAAAAAAAAAGTTTGTAATCAGCATGCAGTTTTAAACCTACCTAATGTGCCGCATGGTTTATTTTTGTAGATGCAGATATCGTACCTAAAAGGAACAGGGAAGAGAGAGGGAGTGAGAGGAAGAGAAAATACATAATTAAATTAGATTTGCCATACTGGAGTAGGGCTGCTTTTGAAATTCTTATTCAAATTTCTCTCTCGAGTTCGGAGTTCTAATTCTGTAGTGTGAATTGTGTTCAGAGCACTGTGCTTCTGTGGTTTGACTCAACTTTCAATCCTTTTAATTTCTTTGTGTTTTTTTTTCCTTCCTCTGTATTGAGATGCACATGTGCACACTGATAAAACACTGCTAAACAGGAATTTTGATGTGATTGTATGAACATATCAAGATTCTTTTGGTGTGGTGCTTTGCTGACATACACGTATGTATTGGTAAAACACAGTACAAAAGAATCTTGCTGCAATCACATCATAATGGCTTTTATGCAATGTTTTATCAATGTACATGTGAGCATAGATAACACAATGGGGAAAAAATTGCCAGTGACCTGAAATCTGTGGCAAACCGTGCGTGGCCCAATCTCATAATTATTTCTGGAAATTCTTCTAATTAAGGTAGAATTCATGAGATGTGAAATGCAACACAGAGTGAAGTTCTGTTAAAAAAAGGAACAGAATGTAGGAAATCTACCACCCCTAAGCAGGAGATGTTCAAGTGATTCCCCCCCCCGCCGCCGCCGCCCAAGGAAAAGGGCAAACGGACAACTAAGACCGCAGTCCTAACCTGCGCTAGAACAGGCAGGCAGACTGGCCTGCGCAGTATCCAGCATGGGTTTGGTGCAGGCTGGGGCACAAATCAGAGTAAGGAGATTTCCTTTCTCTTGTCCCAAAAAATGCCCCAGGCACTCCTATGGGGCTACTCATAACTACACCCACAATTTCGCAGATGCAAATCACAGCAGCCTGAGTAATACTGCCCAGGCCGGAGGCTGAGATCCGGCCTGGGCTGCTGCGACTCCCACCTCCCTCCTGGGCCCAATTGGCACTCTGGCCACTCTCCCCCTGCCCAGAAATGCCCTCTCCCCACCTCCGTTCCTCCCTTCCTCCACCCTGTTTCACTCCCTGTGCTAGTCTGCCTGGCCCGGCACAAATCTATCGCCTCCAGGCATGAGGCCGGCTCCACAAAGCCACTGCACATCAATGTGCGGGCCTATCCTACTCCCAAGTCATTGCAAACTTGCTTTGCCGCAAAATCACAATGGTTGGGAGCCGGCATAGGGGACTTTTGCCGGTTCGGGTGGAGGATAGGGGTTGGATTGTGCTGCTTGGGTCTATCTTTCCCTTAAACTGTCATATAGAATCCAGTAAGTCTGAGGAAGTGAAACTCCGAATGCCAGATCCCAGGGAGTACAGGATACTACTGTACTGATACTTATAGTTGTCTTCTGTACTCCCTGAGGCATGTGGTGGGCACTGTGAGAGACAGTGCAGGAAGCAGGACTAGATGGGCCCTCGGCCTGATCCAGCAGGGCTCTTCTTCTTATGTTCTACTGTGCCAAAAAGGGGGGGGGGTTACAACACCTTGTTCCTCTTCCAGAGGCAAGAGGCACTCCAATAATCTATTTTTCGCCCCATTGAAAAAAACAGGATTCCAAACAGTGCAAATGAAAACTGACTGTTCTCAACTGCTACGATTTGAGTGTACCCTTCTGCTTGAACTCTCACTCATTTCCAGTAAAAAGAACAAGATAAATCCTTATTTTTCTTTATGGTCTATAAAAATGCACCCTGCAATACAGCAGGATGTTATCAGGACATTAGGAATTTACGAGACATGGGGAGAGTAAGCACACTGTGTCTCTTCCAAGGCCTGACTTGGAGAGGAGGCCTTGGGGGCCAAAGGAACAATGGCTCAAACAGTTGTGGGGGGGGGGGGTGAAGCCTGAGGAATTCCACCTCAGCATCACTATTCCCTTCCAGATCCTGCAAGTGAGGAGAAAGAAAGGGCAAAAAATGAAGGCAGAAATCCCCTAGAGAGGCAAGCGAGAGTGAGAGAGACGTGAGCTCTCGTCTCATGGTATTTTACAACTTTCTCCTGACACTAATCAGCCTATATACACCACTAGAGAGAAGGGGAGCAAACAGGGAAAGAGACTGTGCTACAATGAGACTACAATGGTTGCTATTTACCCAGAAAAGTCCCTATTTTCTGGAACAATTGTCCATATTTTCTAGGACTGAGACAAAATTCCCTTACCCAATTCATTGCTGTATTTGCAGGTGATTATGTTAAGAAGGTTGTTTTGGGGCTTTTCTGGGAAGTGGGGGACCTGGTCAAACTTTCTAATGGCAGCTTTCTTTCTCAGTCATCATTTTTCTAACCCAGATGATGTGCCATTTTGAGGGGGCTTCTGGGTTTAAAAGGGGGTGCCAACCACCAGGGAAAATGCTGTCACTACTGGCAAAAGTGTTGTAGGTGCAAGAGAGTTGGCAACAGTGAACAAAGCTGAGCCAAAGGGTGGGTTGGGGGTACCTTTCTCTCCCCCCCACCCCTTAAATTTTGAGCCAAAAGTTCTCTGTAGAGAATTTTCAGCTCAGTCTTACCATTTTGTCCCTAGTTTTGCCTTTGGGGGTGAGATTGTGGATGCATAATAATAAAACTAAAATTGAAAAAGAAAACACCTGGGAATGGTTGCAGAATGGACACTTGAAGAAAGAAACAGAAGGCCTCATCCTAGCTGTACAGACACAGGCGCTTGCAACAAATAATAATCAAAGCAAAGATTCAGAAGACCAGTGACAACAGCAAATGTCGACTTCGAAAGATGAAACAGTCAACCACCTCGTCAATGCCTCTAGTAAGATTGCACTAATTGACTATAAAGAATGTCATGATAGAGTTGCAGCTATGGTTCACTGCAAAAATATGTGCAAACAATATATCGGCTCAAGCCGCTTAACAACCTTCTGCTTAATGACGGACCACATATACTACAGTGGTCAAAGTGCAACAAAGATGTTCTTAATGAGGCAGTCAGGACTCCCATAACCTGCAGCTGATTGTCTGTTTACACAACAAAGAGGTCCTTACGCAAAGAAGAGGCAATCTATCTCCAGTAGCCTGTATAGTACAGTAGCCTGTACAGTTTCTGGCAGGGAGTGTCTACACAAAAAAGACACTAGATTGGGCTGAATGTTCGCTTAACAACCTAATCGCATAACAGTAGGGATTGGAGAACGTATTCCTGTTGTTAAGTGTCACACACCTGTAATTTACCTTCACAATGAAATTCCTATGATCATAAACCTGAAAAAAATCACTGAGAACAACCAAGCAAATATTCTTTGGGACTTTAGATGACTTTAGATGACAGGTAGACTTTAGATGACAGGTAGATAAACATCTACACGCAATACTCCAGATAAAACAGTAGTTGACAAAAAAAACCAAGTTTGGATCATTGATATTGCAACCCCAGGTGACAGTAGAATTGAAGATGAAGAACAGTGTCTAGAAGTCTGAAGAAACACCTTGACATTTTTGTGCTTGGGCAAATTGAACAAACCCAGAAAACAGCATGGCTTGGTACAGCAAGAATCCTTTAATGATATCTCTGTGATTCCCAGGATCTTGGCTAGATCCCAAATTGTAGAATATAACCAACCCAGCATAGGCTATGATGAAGTAGTATCACAAAAACAGCAACAACAACATGTTCATATGACTTGCTAGAATTTATTCTATCCCCAGAATCTCTAAAATCTATGTTTGTTAGATGTTAGCCCAGGGTACGTGGTAGTAGATGAACCTTATCTGTGCTGTACATGGATGTAAATGCTTGTGCATGAATTTGTCTGTAATTTCATCTCTGAAATGATGGAGGATAAGATCATCTGCAGTTGTTCTTATATTAAGATTTTGACTCAGGATAAAACCAGCAGTGGAGTAACAGGGCACACTATTTCAGTTGGTAGGGTAAGGTGTTTCTTGCCCTGTATTTCTGATTTACCTGGTGATCAAAACAGCGGTATCGTGGTTGGCTATGCCATTTTCTGGAATGGCATTCCCATTGCCATTTCGGTTGATGATGGATTTCTGCCATTTGCAAAAGCTGTCAAGGGACTTCCCAGCATGGTGGTTGATCTCCAGTGTAGGCTGCAGAAGATGAGAGAACATACATGAAGCCTACTTATGTAGCCTACTTATGCCAACTCAAAACAATTGGGAATTGTGTTTTTTTTAAATTAATGTTGGCATTTTTTTTCTCTCTCCCCATTAAGGGTTCATGCACCAAATCTGTGTTGACACTCCAACATCTGGAATTCCTGCTGGAATTCAATTGGGGTGAGACTAGAGCAGTGTTCAGTTTCAGAAAGATCACAAAACGGAACTGTGAGGATATGCATGATCAGAGCTGGCCTGTCCATGACACGGACAGCTGAGGTGGTCATCTCAGGTGGTGGATGAGTGAGAAGAACACGCCTTCATTTGCTCCTCTACTGGCCTTCCCTTTCAAACCCAGGAGGAGGAGGAGGAGGAGGGGAAAAGAGCAGAAGTCTGGAAGGGGTGTGGGCTAGAGTGTATTTGTGACTACACTTCCTCTTCTGCTTCACTTCCTCTTTCCTTTTTGAATTCAGGGAGCAAGACGCAAGGAGAGAGCAGTGGAGGTGGTTGCTGCATTGTCAGGTAAGTGGATGGCATTCGGCACTCTGCTTCAGATGTTGGGCACAGAGGTAGACCGTTTCAGATGTAGCCTTGGACTGGCTCTACTAAGTATATGTTTGTGGAGCATGCAGGTAAGGCCTTAATGTGAAGGATGGCACTATAGAGCATGGGATGACTTGAAGAGCACTTGGACCAGTGCAATAAACTTGTGCCAGCCCAGGAGTGTCGCAAATGTGCTTTATGGCACATTAGCACCTCTTTTCAAGTCAGCTGAGCCAGTGCACGGATATGTGCTGGGTCAGGGAGGCCGAATCCAGGCCCCGCATTGCTGGAACCAGGTACGTTTGTGCCGGCTGAGGGCAGCTGTCACGGGGGTTTGGAGGGGGTGGCAGGAAGGTGGAACCAGGGCGTTTTGGGGCAGGGAGAAGATGGGGGATGGTGGGCTGACCAGAGCCGGGAGGGGCATGGGATCAGTTTGAACAACTTCCTAACCCCCTCCCGACCAGACTGGCATCACACTGGCAGTTTCGCTGGTGCAGATTCAAGTATCCCCATAGGGGTGGCTGGCACACAACAAGGGGTAAGGCAATAAATATCCCTTTACTCCGAAGTATGTGGCTGCCACCTCCTAACCTATGCTGGATATAGCGCAAGCCAGTTGGTCTGCCTATTCCAGCACAGGTTACGATTGGGATGCCAAAGAGGTTATCTTTTTTTTAGTACAGGTTGAGCCTCATTATTTGTGTGGGTTCCGTTCCCAGAACTCACATGGATGGCAAAAAATGCACTATGGTAAATCCATTTAAAAAACAAAATTACTTTGCTCCTGTGATTTAAAAACAGCCTTGCTGACCTTTGTGATGTAAGATAAGAGTCATTAAGAAGACAATCATCAATCAGTCCTCCTCCAAGGCCTTAGAAAGGCGCTTCACTCAGCCCCTCCCTTCACCAATGCAAAGTGATCACCTTTCAAGTGCTCAGGGGGAAGGGAGCGGTCCACTGGGGAGAGAAGGATTGATGGATTGTCAGCTAGCTGCCCCCCCCCTCTCTCTCAAGGAGGCTATTGTTAAAGGACTGTTCAGTTTTTTAAACTGATTTTAAAGGGATGCATTTTTCCCCTTCTCCAGCGATCAGCACATTCCTTCTCATTTGCAGGGGCCATTCGCGTTGAGTCAAATCTGTGTATAAAAAATCCGTGTATAAATAGGATGGACCTGTAATACCTTTCTTCCTTTCAGGTACCTGTCCTCACCTGGTCTTCTGTCAGCAGGATGAGACGGGTTACAAGGATGTTCACAATATTGCCCAGACTGGAGTCTTGGAAAAGTTTAGCAACCTGACCTCCAGGAAACAAGGAAAGACCAGTCTTAAAAAATGATGGGTTTCACTTAAGATTGGCACATTTGACTTGAAGTTATAAGGTTTTTCAACTTCCTCCTCTGAGGGTAAACATCTCAGGGTAAGGGACTAGAATGAAGAGGGAAGACTATTCTACTTGGCTTGAGAGTTCTTGTTATTAGCTGTGCCTTGTATACATCAGAGCACAAATTGGAGACACCACACAGAGGCAGTCTTCACTCCCTTGACCTGTCATGTGCCTGTGTCTACCTAGCACTACCAGTCTTTGCCCCTATCCTACAAGGCTTCTCACCCCCCCCCCTTAACTTGCAGGCTTTGCTCCCAACATCTGAAGAGCTGAATCACAGAATACCAGTAACCAATCTCTAACTGATCTGCCAGATACCATCATGCTCTGCCCTTATTCCACTCATATACAAGACACCATCTGTTAGCTCAGTGGTTCTCACACATTTAGCACCCACTTTTTAGAATGAGAATCTGTCAGGACCCACTGGAAGTGATGTCATGACCAGAAGTGACATCATCAAGCAGGAAAATTTTTCACAATCCTAAGCTGCAATCCTACCCTCACTTACCCAGAATTAAGTCCCATTGTTAAAAGAATATTCATAGTAACTTGTTAAAAGTACAGACCTGTAACATTTCCCCAAATGCATTCACATACCATGGTAGAATCAAGTCTAATATATTAAAAAATAAAATATTGGAATGCATAGGGACCCACCTGAAATTGGCTCATGACCCACCTAGTGGGTCCCGACGCACAGTTTGAGAAACACTGTTAGCTGACAGACTCTTCTCCAAGCACTTGAGGGTTTAAGTCCCCAGAGGCTTGGCACATCCAGTCTCTATCCTTAATGTCAAAATATGACAAAACACACTTTGGTGGAAACCCAAGTTGGCCTCCCTGTAACATTAAAAAAGGTCCTATCTCAAGGAACAGTCAAGAACAAACCTGTCTTTAGCTGGAAACTGAGACCAAGGGGACTGCAAGGCCCCTCTGGGGAATTTCAAGTCTTTGTGGCAGGGTGGGGTAGGGAATGATGTCTTGGTTATAAATACTTACAATATTCATAATGGCCAGGATATATTGCTCTATGTCTCGCCGGCCATGGTAGCCCACCATCATCTTGTCGGCCACCACAAGGGTTTCCACGTAACGCTCAGTGCTGACCGACCTCTTCAACGGTAGCTGCCCACGTTGAGTGAGATTTCCCAGGGTCTTCAGAGGAAAGGGTTTTAGCGTCTGCAGCCACCACGGCCTGCCTTTCCAGGGTTTTTCATCTGAGGGAAGATGGCTATGAGGCATGCTAGTCTTTTTTCTTGTACATTGCATACACAGAAACAACTTACACTCCTTCAACACAAATAGTCCCTGCAACTGCTAGAAGGCTCACAAAGCAGACCATAAAACTTCTGACCAGGGAATTCAGGTAGTATGGGGAGGAATGTACACTTTCTATTTTATCATTTTATATGCTGCATTTTGCATTTCTGTTATGGCCTCACTGCCTTTGACCTCATTCTCTGTTACTTAACCTTACTGGCTGATTTTGTTTACAAGCAGCCACAGTTGTCATTCCATGACGTCATGCACAAAAATCATGTGGGTCATCACAGCCAATGGGATTACACAACACTGAGGGCAAATGATAGCCAAGGCAGTTAGGGCAAAGGAGGAGGAAACCAATATGGAAATAAAATAGAATTGCCTGGGGAAAGTCAGTCTAGTGCTACTACCGTGTTTCCCTGAAAATAAGACCTACCCCGAAAATAAGACCTAGTGTGTTTTTTGAGAATTGCTGAAATATAAGACCTACCCCCAAAATAAGACCTAGTTGTGATCAGGGCAAGGATGGGGGGCCGGAAGGGTGGGGGGGGCGGGTGGAAAACGTGACCAGGAACACTCTGTGCCCGCCACCTAGAAAGCGCCTGCTGTGCTGCCTTGGGAAGAGGATGCTGAGGAGGAGCTGAGGCGGGAAGCAGTAAGCGAAGCAAAAAAAAAAATCAGTTTTATATAGGGGAAGGGTGAGTGACAGACTACACACTGTCTCTGGCCAATCCATTGAGAAACCCAGTTTGTTATATGTTCATGATAAGTATGATATGTTCATGCATGTCCAAAAATGGCACTATTTCGTCACTGAGATTGTTTTATGATATTGTTGAAAAGTCAACATTCAGAATTCAGATTTGTTTTATAGGCAGAGGTGAGGTTAACACTCAGTAATTATCGTTTGAGGGTCTTAAAGCATATGGCTGGATGACTGAAAATGAGGGTTAGCCAGGCTGATACCACTCTGGCCATATGTAAAGGAGTGTGGTGGACAGAACTGCACATGTTAACTGTCTGACTGTGTAGTTGGGAAAAAATATTTTAAGTTGCAGAGAGCTGGATAAAATCTTGTGGGGGCCAGATGTGGCCTCTGGTCCATAGTTTGGAGACCCCTGGTCTAGGTAGTTTTTTGCTGACGAGAAGCAACCTGACTTGTCCTGTAAGCACCAGACTACTAACTTTTAGCCAAACCATGTCCAGTCCATCTGTCTGTAGCCCAGTCTAGACCCCAGTCTAGAACTGGAGGGTATCTTCTCAAGAGGCCCCAAGGTCAGGAATAAAACTGTTCATGCAGCCCCAGCTCACCAAAGCCTGATCAAGCAATAAAAAAAGCAGGTTCCTGTGCTCACCAGGCCTGGTCAACAGCTCTGGCTAAGGAGTTTTGTTTTTACTGGTAACATCTGTGGTAGGACCAGTCAGGAAGGACTGGGAGGTGGTGTGGGAGGCCTGAATGTGGAGTGTCTGCTGCTTGTTCTGGGTTGTATTTGTCTGGTAGTTCTTGTTTTCCAAGAAACAGATTGGAAACAGATTGGCTCTCTCTCTCTCTCTCTCTCTCTCTCTCTCTCTGGCCTCAACTGGGGAGTGTATCATTAGCGGGGGGTGGTGGTGGTGGTGAGTGAGCGAGAACTGCTTTGCAGATTTCTGTAAAATGGATTGTGAGTCTAGGTCAAGTGGGTTATTTTCCTCTCCTCCTTCTGGAATCCAGGAATCTGATCCTCTGAATTCCAGCATCGACACTCAGAAGAGCTGCATGCATTTCCTCACAAACTTTGCCATCTTGATCCTACATTCTCCGGTTCTTCAAACAAAAGTTTGCTAAATCAAAACATTATTTTGTTTAGACTTCCGGATCACTTTTGAAATTGCTGGCTTAAATTCCTGTTGAGAATTCAAAATGCACGCTGCTAACAACTTGGCATCATTTGGGACAGTTCTAATCAAAATATTACTAGATTGTGGCTTTTGGCTTTTTCCCCCTAAAGGACCAACATGGCTACCTGTGATATTGGCCTGCCTTAAATTTGTTATATGTGACAGGGTTTTCTTTTTGATTGTACCTTTAAAGTCTATGAATATACAGCTATTTGTAAGTGGCTATGCGCTGAACTCAAAGTGAGGTGGTCTCAGGGTTGACAACTTTTTAAACAGACCTGCTCCTTTGGATTTTAATGCCTGACATGTAGGAATGAATTCGGCAAAGCTTTCTCCACCAGTCCAGGTTAGGGAATGCTTCCCTAGCTTAATTTCTGCACATATGGGCTCTATTAAAGATGCAGGAGCAGGGCCTGTGCAAAAGCTGGCAGTCCCAGGTAAGTACAAAATAGTTTGGTTGGCAAGGTAAGGCAAAGTAAAGCAGAGCAGAACTGAAAAATTGCTCAAGGACCTGTATTTGCTGTTTGCACGGTAGAGGTCTGAACTATTAGTAAGCGGATAGTTAGTGGACCTGTATATACTGTTTAAAAAACTTAAATGTTGCATAAATCTCTCATATTTTATATAATTCATTCTGGTTTTGCTAATCCCAGGGAGATGCAAGAAGCTAGGTGAATCCCTGAATGAACCCTCTTCAGGGCCTTCCTCAATTAATGGAAATCTGATTATACCACCCTTTGAATTTCAAAGTTTTCAGCAGATGCTGTTGCCAACACATGTTCAAATGCTACTTCCTGGTTGTAAGAACTAGAAACTTGATTTTTTAAAAAAATTGAAACTGAGGTTCTCAGGAAGCTGGATTCTATAACTGGTAGTACATCTCATGCTTGTGAGAAGTTGGCCAGCCTCAGCTGGGTTCAGGGACAAGACCCTGGGGCTACAGATCAGATTTCAGAGCAGGCAGACAGAGTTGGGATGGGTCAGAGAGTCAGATCAGGCAAGTGATCCATTTCCCAAAGAGGACTTCTGGCTGAAGAGAGAGGAAAGAACAGAAGGCAAAGTCTGTGTGGCTACTCTTGGAGACAAGTTTGCCTAAACTGAGGAATCAAGTCTGAGGTCACAGTTATATGGGGCCAGTCAGGCCCCTATTTGTTCAGTAGATCTCCTGGTCTGACTGGACTGCAATACCCTTTCTGGCCATTATCTAGGTGGTGCTACAGCACAGCAACAACAACCCAAAAAACAAGTAAATAACTGTCCCATAGGAAGTAAACACTTGGGTCTGGCTGTTGGAATCCCTGGTTGAATCCCTGCCCTCTAGCATGCAACACTGCCCTGGTCATACCTAACACGCCACAGGCAGCGTCCATGTGTGGATGCTGGAGTGAGGATCGCTTATATACGACATGCGGGCTCCCCTTGCTCTCCCCACCGCCACTGATATTGACACTGGGGCTCAGTGGTTCAATGAAGTACTCCTCGTCATCGGCTATGATCACACCATGCTGGAAAAGAAGATGAAGAAAATTGTGAATGTTTGTGTGTATTTTAGAAAACCTCAATAGATACGGTTATTCCCCTCCTCATTTTTTTTCAAGCAGTGAGAAGTTCCTGAGGCAGGGCTGGAACGGAACTTTCTTTGGTTGAGAATGTACTGGAGATGCATGATGTCTTTGGAGTGTTCGCTTTTTAAAGCAAATCTACAAATAGAGACTGATGGAAGCAGCAACTGAACTCCTAAAAACAGACACAGGATCCCCAGGAGAAACTTATTCATGCCCTCCTCAGTCTTCAGTCCCAGTTTCAGCTAACACAATGCTCTTTCTTTACTTCAAACTGCTAACTGTTCTCTCTCTCTCTCTCTCTCTCTCTCTCACACACACACACACACACACACACACACACACACAGAGCTGGGCTATATAGCTTTTGAAGAAGTTTTCATCCCATGCTCCGTGAAGTTTGCAACTCCTGCCAATTGGTGTCTCCCCAAAAATGTACCTCTCATACAATGAATGGAATGATTTGAACATATGGGAAACTGTCAAAACTGTGAAGCTAACAGGGTCTCTGGTAAATATCTGCATGGGAGTGTCTTGAAAAAAGAGCAGCTTGTACTTGTAATGTAATTTAAGTTAAAATGGAAAGAAGAGGAAAAGAGCACCCTATTCAAAACTGAGGTCTGCTATAGTCCTGCAAGTCAAGAATGGGTTGCCAAAGAGACAAAGACCGAATGCAAAGCAGCAGTTTGTATTGTCCGATTCTTGTTACATTTTAAAATGTGTGTGTGTACATACACACTGCAGAGCATGCTTTCAGGATCATATATTTCTTACTCAAAAACCATCAACAGTCCTTAAAAGAACACTTAGATTCTTTTCTCAGAGCTTCATCTGGTGACAATGTGGGCAAAAATCACAGTGATTGGCTGCTAGAGGTGAGATTTTTCCCTGTTCTGTTCCTTCGTTGTTTTCCTTGTTTATTCTACACTGTGTCCTACTCCTTTTTCATTTTTAGCGGAACACAGAGAATTTCTAAAATTAATTTTGAAATTAGAGCTTGTGCAGGTTGCCTTAGCACACAATTCTTGGGCAGCTCAATCCTAACATGACCTGGAGCAGGCAGCAGGCTGGCCTATGCTGCATCTAGAGCAGCGCTGGGCCAGGTTGCAACTCAGAGTAAGGGGAATTCATTCCCTATGGGGCTACTCGATTTGCGCCACCTAAAGTGGTGCCGCAGATCTGAGCAGCCCATTGTAAGGCCAGGCTGCTCTTGAGAGGGGTTAGGATCTGACCTAAAGTGCCAAATCCTGGTTCTGCCCTCCTACCAGGCCCAGCCCTTCAACTGGCCTGTCTGCCGCCCTCTCTACCCCTGGCAATATTTGAGCAAAACCTGAGCAAAATTTAAACAAAGGAGAAGCTACAATCTTCAAATTACCCCACAGTTGGACTGTTTTTCAAGTTAAGGATAATTTTCATGTAATATTTTCCTCCTTGAAGGAAAGAAGGAAAGAATTAGACTCAGGTTGAGTATTGGGAAGAATTGTTCTAACCAGACAGTGGAAGAAGTTATCCACGGAAGGTCTGGAGTACCTGTTTTTGGGGAAAACTTTCTCATGAAAAAAGGTTATGTAAACATTTTGTAGGATGTGGGATGATTGAGGTATATAATCCACTCTTATTCCTTCCAGCAGACTAGGGGGAAAGCCTGGAATGTTTAGATAATTAGAGGTTATCTGAGGATATGAGCTTGGCTTAAGGTTTTCTGGCTGCAGAGAAAGACAAAGCCATCCTTTATAGCACTGAGAGGATCCCATGGACACTGAATTGTACCAAGTCAACCTATTGGTCCATCAAGTCCACTTTTGTTTATTCTGACTGAAACGGTATCTCCAGTCCTGCAGAGGATCCTGGCTATCAGCTATAGAGGAAGCCAGCTATGACCCAAGTTACAGAAGGTATGGAACGTATGGAAAAGTTATGGAAGAACCCACTCTCACAAGCTACCTTTTTAATGATCAGATCCTATGATTCAATAATGGAACCTCATAGTTGGCATGCAGAAAGTCCCAAGTTCAATACCTGGCATCTCCAGTTGAACATAGATATTAGCTAGATGGGCAAAAACCTCTCTCTGCTGGAGCACCACTGACCACAATAGTACATACATAGACTCTTAAGTTGGAGGCAGGTGGAGCAGGGCCTACAATGACCACCTGGGATTGGCAGGTCCTCCACCCATTCATGTCCCAGACCATTTAGAATGTACAGTATGGGTGGAAACCAGAACTTTTAATGATGCCCAGAAATAAATGGAATTGTGCCTGGAAACCAGTGCTAATCTTCCCATCTCCAATGAGATACATTTGAAACAGAGTTCCTTTTTAATGACATGATTTCACTTTCAAGCCCATTTTTGGCACCGAAGGGCTAGAAACTTTAAAAAGCAGAAAGGTTCAGGATACTACATTCTACATGGAATTTAATGATTTAAACACAGTTGGAGACAGCTACCAGTTTCTTCCGAGAGGTGAAGAAGTTCTGAAGGCGGAATTGTTGTATGTGGCATGTAAGCTCATCCCACTTTCACTTCTGGTATAATAGCTTTGACAAGTTTTTGTGCCTTTCAAAAACCAGCAACACCTGTCTGACCAAAGGAGAAAGTGGAACAAGAGCAAGGTGTGGGTATACCTTGGGAAATGAAGACCCTCTCAGGTGAATCCCACCAATATTTTTTTTAATAAATTAGTATTTTCCTGAAGTCTTGGAAAAATTGTGTTTAAGAACTTTAACATGCTGATTTGATGGCTCTATCTGCCTGTCATGTGGGTTCCTGCAACTTTTCTTCTTCCCGACAACAAGAGATGAATTGGCTCTGTGTGCCTGCAGTGAAACATCCCATGGTTCCATGGCCCTGGAAGGGGCGGCTCTGATGGCCCTGCGGTGGATTTCCTCTCTGCATGAAAATCCTGTTGCTCTTGGTTGGATGCCAGGGTTCCAAACACAAGTGAGGTAGTGTGAGGTTAGCTTGGCGGGAAGTCTGACTGAAAGCCAAGTGTCCACTGATTAAGCCAGTTTGGAGGATAGAAGTAGCCTCTTGGCTTGTGTATGTGTACAAACACAGCCTCCTCCCCTGTTTCTCGCCCCCCCCCCCAACTTAGCTTTTACTTTGTCTCATAATACTAGAATGAGGTGGAGTGGGATACATGATAGAGGTTTGCAATATTTTGAACAGTGCAGAGAAGGTAACACTTTTCTCCATCTTTCATAACAGTAGATAATGTGGTTGTCCGTAAAACGGATTAGTAATAGATTCAGG
Source organism: Tiliqua scincoides (assembly GCF_035046505.1). Classification (NCBI taxonomy): domain Eukaryota; kingdom Metazoa; phylum Chordata; class Lepidosauria; order Squamata; family Scincidae; genus Tiliqua; species Tiliqua scincoides. Next base: position 32,974,103 of record NC_089828.1, on the reverse strand, counting down.
AGGAACACAAAGCCTCTGACTCATATAACTCATTGCCACAAGACATGCGGATGTTCATGGCTTAGCTGATATGAAAGTTATTTTTTGGAATGAAAAGAGTCAGCTCCAAAAGGAGATGAGAAAAACGTACGGAGAAGAGATAGCCTAGTGGAGCCTCCACAGTCAGAGGCACTTTACACCTGGATTCCAAATGCTGGGGATAAATAATGGGAAGAGCTGCTGCCTTGGGAGACACTTGATCCCTGAAATTGAGCAGTAACACTGAATTATAAGGTTCAAGCATTCTGAAAAATATCTGAGGGCGCGCATTCAGTGCAAATTCCAATTGCCACGAATCATTCAGGAACAGCCAATTACTTTAGCAAATTTCTACCACGTCATTTCTCAACCTTCCCATAACAAACGGGGAGAAATCCACCAGGCACTTACCAGTCCATTGCAGTTACTGATGGCAACTTTGGAGCTCAGGTACTGGTCTTGCAAGTGGCCCGCGTAGTGGCAATCTTCGTGGAAGTCATGCTGCTGATCGAGGCCGTCCCGTTTCCAGTACTCCACCTGGAAATGCTCTGCCAGAAGGTTCTCATGCAGTGTCAGATTGAGGAGAAACTGAGTACGGTGGGCAGAGACTTTGTAGAAGACCTGTTGCTCTGGTGGCTCGTAGGGCAGGGGCCCTGCGCTGCGCCGTGACCTCCGTTTCCATTGACTTTTTGTGTCAAAGGTGAGAAAGTCGCCGTTCTGATCAACTTGGATGGGGAAGGCAATTTCATAGTGGTCCAGGCTGGAGAGGAATTCTTCTGCGGGATAAAAAGAAACATACAAAGGTGACATACAAAGAAACATACAAAGGCATATGCAAAGCAACATGCAATACCTCTAGCTTTGAGCTGATGCCTTGCACTTCTATTACATTTATATGATCCCTTTCTCCAAGGAGCTCATAAGAAGAGCTCCGCTGGATCAGGCCAAAGGCCCATCTAGTCCAGCTTCCTGTATCTTCAGGGATATGCTTCAGGGAGTACACAAGACAACAAGACACAACCTGCGTCCTGGTACTGTTCCCTGCATCTGGCTCAATACATGACTCTCCCTCTCAACACAACAGTCCAACCCTGTAAGTTAGGCTGAGAGACTGTTTTAGGCCCAAGGATATTCAGCTGGTTTCATGTCTGAATAAGGTTTTGAACCCAGCTCTGATAAGTCCTAGTTCTGCTCTCTATCCACTACATCACAGTATGTAGCACTACACTTTAGTCTCCATTCTGTACTGCAACAAAGTTTACATACATGTAACTAATGGCCCAATCCTATCCAACTCCCTGTGTAGTGATGCAGTGGCACTGGTGCAAGCTTCCACTGCATCTTGTTGGGGAGTTTTGGCTGCTGGAGGTCTCCTTAGGGCAAGTGCTGCCGGAGCATGCTTTACAGCTGCTTTACAGTAGCTGGCACCAGTGGAACTCATGTTCCACCAGTGCAGCAGCTCAACAGAACTGGGCTGTAAAACAATAGCATATTGTTGACATGCTTATTCCTGTTTCCATTCCTGTTTCCCTCTTTCTGTTGTCTCCCTTGCATCAGTATCTAAATTGGAAGCCCCTTGGGAAAGGGACCAAGTGTGACTGCTCTGGTTACTAGTGTAATTACTATCCTGAACATTACAACAACTTCTGGGGGTCCCAGAAACCTTGGTATAGGTATACCTGATCTATATTTTTACACACCCTGGTGCATGTGTGTGTGTAATTGTTTTCCACCTTTCTTCTTCAATTGGTTTCTGTTCCTCAGATGCTTCCAGAATGGCTTTCCTTATCTTGGGGTCGTGTCAGACTTTCCCAAATCACACACACTTCTTACACCAGTGCTGTGACCTCACACATCATTTTGTCTTTCCTCTTCTGTTGATGCATTTCAGCGTCCTTTGTGTTTTTCCACACTGTGGAAACTCAAGCCTTCCTTGGATATTCCAATTTAATGCCACCACACCTATTTCCTTAGGATGCTGGCTGCTGGGTGTACAGAAATATGTTTTACTGATTATGTCATCTGGGGGTGAGCAGATTTCCTCTGTTCCTTGATTGCTCTGCTCAGTGTTCTAGTCCTTTATTCCATTGTAACAAAGAGGATTGCTAAGATTAATTCTGGAACTGGAGTATGTACAGGTTGCCACAAATTTCAGTTCCTTCTGTTTATTTGTGTGTGTGTGTGTGTGTGTGTGTGTAAGCATCCCCTACATTATCAATGCACACATAAAACACAACAAAAAAGCAATTTTGATATGACAATATGATTGTATCAAGATTCTTTTTTTGTAGTGTTGAACAAGAGAAAGAACAAATACATAAACAAGAAAAAGGACAAATTAGCAAATGAGAGAGAGAGAGAGAGAGAGAGAGAGAGAGAGAGAGAGAGAGAGAGAATTTATGTACAAATGCTTGTTGATTTACCAACTGTACCTTGTGATTGGAAAGTGTACCCAGGAAGGTTGCCCATAGCCACAACGGAGACCAAAGTGCAGGTCAAAAGTCTCCAGGTTGTTGCCATAATGCGCGGCAATGCTCCTTGCAGTGTGGGCTGTGTTGGACCAGGCTAGCAGGGTCTGCCCCAACATTTCTCTCTCTGAGCCTCCACCTATGCTAAGAGAGGTGTCTCCAGTTTCCAGATGGCCATGCTCAGCCACTGGGCACGTTCCAGAAGGCAGCAAGGATGATATAGACAATGTGGCGCGTTGAAGCAGGCTCTCGTTCCTCAGCATGTGCTGGTGCTCAGTAAGGTTGCTGTCAGAGAAATGAAAAAGGGCAGAGTTAAGGGGGAAGTTAAGTATGGGAAGTTAAGTATGGGGAAGGAAGAAAAAGAGAAGATCTCAGGAATACGCTCTGTGTTTCAGTGGGGCCAGACTTGGTGATGCAGCCAGTAGAGGAAGAATTCAGCTTCCAGCACCCTTCCTCACAGGTGTGTGCACCAACCTCCTCCAGCAGTGGCATGATGGCACGGGCAATGACGACAACATGGGCCACATGTACCCAGCAAAGCATTCATATGGTGCCATCTTGGACACTTCTTGGTACACCTTCAAGAGACTCCTTTAGCATGTATTACAATGTGTCATGCATATGTGTGGAGTATGCTATGTTAGGCATATCATCAACCCCCACCCCTGCTTTAGGAGGAGGGGGTTGCGACATGCCAGGGGCAGACTGATGCTATAACCAGTTTGGAAACTTGACAAAAAGACAAAAAAGTTTGTTTGGAATGTCTTGTTTGTTTTCCCTTCAAACCAAAGAAATACAGAAGAAAGAACTTAAGAGAGGGGTGATGGGTCAGAAGAACAACAGGGAGAGGAAGGAAGGAAACAATAGAATGGACCACTAGAGGTGTAAGGAAGGAAAAGAAATTCAGCTGATAATGGAGAGACAAAAGGAATGAACAAACAAATGAATGAACTGATGGAATGAAGAAAGAAAGAAAGAAAGAAAGAAAGAAAGAAAGAAAGAAAGAAAGAAAGAAAGAAAGAAAGAAAGAAAGAAAGAAATGGAATTGATAAGGAAAGGAAGGAAGTGTGGTGAATCAGATTACCAGATGAACAAGAAAGAAAGACTCCTCCACATGGACGGCTTTCAGGGGTCAGCATTCTTCTGCCTCTCTCTCCCTTTGCAACCCAGCAGTGCTGTTTTGTCAGCATTCCAAAGTGGCCCAGCTGAGGTCTGGTTCTCCTCTGGGCTTAAGCCTCATAATTGGCTGCGTTTTTGGTCCTTGAAGTGGCTTCCTTCAGGCCCTGCTTATTACTTCCCGTCTCCTTTTGCCAAACCCCAAGATTCTCCAGCCATCAGGGCTCATGCCCCCTCAGCCCCAGTCTGCCTTCCTGTGCCCCTCTCCCAAATGCCTCCTTGTGCAGATTTCAAATTGCATGTCGCAGTTCTGACAACTCAGGAGGCTCCTGGCATTTCTTAAAAACAAAGCAAAGGGAGGAAGGGGGGAATGTGTTTCAAAGCAGCTTTCAAACAGAAAATGGTGGTGGTAGGGTGGGGAGGAAGAGAGGCTGTTCTTAATTTTGCCACTGGAGCTGAAGGCTGTTCAGTCCTTTGGCTTCACATCCAGCTGGACTCAAGAGAAGGGTAATACAAAGCAGATGGACCTTTGTCATCGCCTCCCCCCCCCCACTTCATTCACTGCAAAGGACATTTTTTTCAGGGGGAGTCCTGGGTTTCATGTTTCTGGGCTGACATTTGCAGTTTGGAAGCTCTGATCAGTGTTTTTTTAATTATTATTATTGCCACATAATGAAGATCAATTGTATCTGTTATCTTTTTAAGGTCTGAAGTAGAATGATGGAAATCCAAAGAGGTTCTCATTCTGAATGGGATTGCTATCTTCAATCTTTGACAGGGCCTCTGTACCTTTAAGAGTCTCACAGAAGGCAGACATTCAATTGGCAGGACTTTCCTGGATTTGGGAAGGTCCTTGCTTGAATCTTATCCCTACCATGAACTCGCTGAACAGTCATAGGCCAGCTGCTAGAGCTCAGTCTTCCTCATCTGCAATACTGGGGTAATAACCTTGGCATTCTTTAGGAGGGTACTGTAAGGATTACAGCAAGATAATGGATGTGGAGTGCTTTGGACCCTCGAATGCAGTTATATAAAATGTGAGGCATTTTATATAACATATATAACGGAAAAACAGTCATCTGTCTCACAAATGGGGCATGATGGAAATTGTCACCCCTTGCTGTCTGCTTCTCAGAAGACAACATCAGAGGGGGTACATCAGAGATTCTCAAACTGAGGTTTCGTGACTCCCCAGCCTGAGAACCTCTGCCTTCGCCCCTTTAAGGGTCAGGGAGGGGGGAATGCAGCGATGTGACCCCCCAGGATTGTGCCACTGTCTGGGACATCAGGGGCTGTCTTTTATTTACAAGAAGCTGCAGCAGGCCCCCAGGGGTGCAGGGAGCCCCTCAGAAGCCTCTGCAGGGCTCCCCAAAGTGCGGAGACTGTGAAAATAACAATTGCAACCCACTTTTGGTTTGCAATTGTGAAACCAGAAGTGGGTCGTGATTATTATTTTTACAGTCTCTGTGCTTTGGGGAGCCCTGCAGAGGCTTCTGCGGAACTCCCCGCACCCCCAGGGGCCTGCTGCAGCTTCTTGTAAGTAAAAGACAGTCCTTGACACCCCAGGCAGCGATCCTGGGGATTGTGTCGCTGCATTCCCCACTCCCCCACAAGAACTTATCTTGGGAGTTTTACTCCTGAGAAGTTTGAGAATCCTTGGGGTACTTGATTGAGACAAATCACATAGTGCATGAGATGGATTGAGTGGATAGAGGGAAGTTCTTTTCTCTCTTACAACATCAGAAGCTGCATGGGACATCCACAAAAACTGGGAGAATTAGAACTGGCAAAAGAAATATTTCTTTACCCAACGTGTAATTAGTCTGCGGAACTCCATGCCACAGGATGTTGTGATAGCACCTGGCCTGGATGCTTTTAAAAGGGGGATTGGATAGATATACGGAGAAAACGTTCATCTCAGATTACGTGATGACTGTGTGCAGCCTCTGGGTTTTTAAAGGTAGCCTAACTCTGAATATCAGATGCAAGGGAGTGGCAACAGGATATAGGTATCTTGTTGTCTTGTGTGCTCCCAGAGGCATCTAGTGGGCCACAGGAAGCTAGACTAGATGGACCCTTGGCCTGATCCAGCATGGAGGTTCAGTTTTAAGTTATTGTGAGCTAGTAGCATTTAAATTGTTCAGTATGAAATGTTTTGGATCTTTCTTTTGAATACTGAAAATAAAATAAGGAGAGGAAGCGGGTGGGTAAGATGATCCCAGACCCTTTTCTCTTTATCTATAATAGGGAGACAGCACATGGCCTACCTCACAGGGCTCTTGTAAAGGTTACAGAGCTAATGTGCAGTAAGTTGTTTTGAACACATGAAATGTGCTATATAAATACAAAATGTGTTTGTTATTATTATTTCATTACAAGATTAGCAGCCCAATCATAACCAACTTTCCAGCGCCGATGCAGCCATGCCAACAGGGCATATACTGCATTCTGTGGTTGAGAGGCCATTACAGAGTCCTCTTCAAGGTAACAGACTGTTTGCTCTCTTACCTCAGGGCAGCACTATGGTAGCACTGGTGCAACCTGGAAAGTGGTGAGCTTATAGTCCAATCCTAACCCAGATATCCTTCGCCAAGCTGCTGTCTTTGAGCCTCAGTTGTTCCACCTGCTGAGTAGAGATTTGTGCCCAGTTCTTTCCAGTCCTAGAGCAACACACTAACCACTACATCACACTGACCACTACCCTGCCTATGAGATAGAGTAGACAGAACTGAAAAGACACCTTTGGGGAAACATGATTGAGACATACAAAATTATGCAGGGAATAGATAGAGTGGATGGAGGAATGTTCTTTTCCCCTCTCACACAATACCAGGATGAGGGGACATCCACTAAAATTGAGTGCAGGGAGAGTTAGAACCGACAAAAGAAAACATTTCCTTACCCGGTGTGTAATTAGTCATTGGAACTCATTGCCACAGGATGCGGTGATGGCATTTGGCCTAGATGCCTTTAAAAGGGGACTGGACACATTTCTAGAAGAAAAGTCCATCACAGGTTACAAACTATGATGGATATGTGCAGCCTCTTGAAGTAGGTAGGAGTAGGCTACCTCAGAATGCCAGGCGCAAAGGAGTGGCAATAGGATGTAGGTATCTTGTTGTCTTGTGTGTTCCTGGAGGCATCTGGTGAGCCACTGTGAGATATAGGATGCTGGACTAGATGGGCCTTTGGCCTGATCCAGCAGGACTCTTCTTATATTGTTAATTGTATGGTCTTCCAAGTGTTGCTGCACCAGAGATTTGTAGAAGAGCATAATAATACTGGGCCTTCTCATTTATCCAGTTTCACCTGTGTATTTATGCTCTCAGTCCATCAGATTTTAACGAATATCTAATCTGGCATTTCTCTTTTACTAACAGTTGCTTGGATGATTAAAATAATGTGTTCCAAGGGATTAATTAAACTGTGGAAAGGGGGGAAAAGTTAAGGGGGGAAATGACTTTTGAACATCTAATCAGAGGTGCATATGACTCAAAGCGCGAGGCCAAAAATCCACAGACTCTTGCAGAATTAGTACCAAATTTAGCTTAATTTTTTTTTTTCAAGGAGAGACACTTCGAAAGCCTCCAATCACGCAGTGTGGCCATGGGGAAAAACACAGACACAGAGATCCAAAACAGGAAAGAAAGTTTGTGTTTAGCTTCAGGAAAAAGAGAAACATATAATTCCACAGTGCCATGGACAGCAGGTAATTAAAAGCTTGCTGAGAGGAAAAATAAATGCAAATCACCATCTCAAGAGAGAGAGAGGGATGTTGGGATGGCAGCTGTACAGCCAGGTGTCTGAGGCCAAGTATCGGCAGAGAAGAGGCAAGCAGAGGGCCCGGCGGGCCGCGGGAACACGGCCCCTGGCGTTTCTGCATACGTGTGGAATTCTCGGAACGCCTGCTGAACATAGCTTGCGTTCCCAGGAACGCTGCCCCACCCAGAAGGCATCGCGTCCCTCCCATTTGCTGGAACGTCGCCAATTTACAACCGTAACACTGTTTGGTGGAAGACTGTCTCACCGATCAGAGCCCAGATGGGATTTGTAGCCTGTAAACCTAACCTTTACCGTCCTGTCTTCTTCAGGTTTTGTGAACTTAAGAGAGGCTGGAGGGGAAAAAAAAAATCAAACAGTTTTTGCTCACCTTTTCTAAATCTTTTTTCGTGTTCCTGGCTCTTCTTGACTGCAGCTGAAACTCACTTTCCTCTTGTCAGGAAGTTGTCCAAGCTCAGGGCAAAAAAATTTTCAAGCAACAGCTGGAAGGGGGAGAGAGAGAGAGAACGAATAATCTTTGGGCAAGATGAGGGTATCTCCTGAGCTAACGGATTCCTTGCAAAAGGTCTCCTTTCAGGAAGCAAACAGAACTACCAGCGAGGTTATGAGACAGCGTGGAGAGACAGACTGCTTAAAAAACTTGGGAATTTTGCCAGGGTAATTAAAAAAAAAACAACCACACACACACACACACTCTCTCTCACACACACAGCTTTTTCTCCCTCCCAGAAATAGCTCCTCCTCTTCTGATGACGCCATCTCAAGGCAGGTCTGTTGCTGTTATAGGATCAAAACCTCTCCTTGGTTTTCCTAAGCGTAGCAAAAGGAAAAGTGGTCTGAAGACAGTGATGAGACAGTGATGAGAGAGACACTGAGAGGTGGTTGGGTGGTTGGTGGTTGGGTGTCTCAGGGAAAAACAAGGAAACATCCTTTTGAAACAAGACTTCATACTCCTTTAAAATGAAGTTTAGTCAGCATTGGAATGGGTCATTCCTGAACTCATGGATTTTCACAGTGTGCAGAAAAAATGCATGCTTGAAAGGAGATTAAGGGTGCAATCTAGCTTTAGGCTTGGGTTTGTGCCAGCCCAGGAGGGTTGCAAACGTGCCATAAGGCATGTTTGCGCCTCCTTGGGAGGAAGCCCGGATGGCGCTCAGAGAAGCAACGGCCCACGGAGGCTGACACAAGCCTGGTTGGGCCGACGCAAGGCTCTGAGATAGGCGGGGGGCGGGGAGGAGGTGGGAGGGAGGTGTTCCTGGGCGGGGGAGGGCGGGCAATGGGCGGTCCCAGGAACGGGTGGGTGGGAAGCGGGAAGTGGGCCTGGGATCTGGCTGTTGTGCTGGATCCCAACCCCCATTCCCGGGGAGAAAGTAGTGGCTTTAAGCCACTCTGCTCTCCTCAGACTTGCACTGCCTCAAGAGGTGGCGCAAGTTTGATGAGACCTATAGGGGAAAGGCTACCTTTCCCAGAGGTAAGGGGGAAAGTTTTCCTTTCCCTCTGGCTGAGCCGCTTTTGGCTCCTATCCTGCACTGGATACAGAGCAAGCCTCTTGGCTTGCCTGTTCCAACGCAGGATAGGATTGCAACCCAAGGCCAGGTACCTGCCAGGAGAGGCCAGGGAGGCCCCAGATGGGCAGGGCATGGGGTACAGCCAGTTGAGCTGATTGCACCAGCCCACACTGCAAGTACCTGCAGGAGCCTACCTATCCCACAGCAAGTACCTACAGGAGCCCTCCCATTCCCTGGGAGCTCCAGCTCTGGGATCTTATCAGCTCCAGCTCATTCCCAGAGGGTGAGTAGGAAGGGAAGGGGAGCAGGAACCAGGTAAAGCCAGGAGAATATGAAGAGTGGGCTGTGAATGAGAAGGGGCTGGCTGAGTGCTGGAGGCTGATTGAGAGGGAGGCTAGAGAAAGACCTGAGACTGAGGAGGGGTAGGGTGCTGCAAACCCCCTCCTTGCCTTTTGCTTTGAGGCCCAGGGGAGGAAGAGGGAAGACAAGCTGCTTGGGCATGGCCTGGAAAGCCCTACGTGGACTGCTGAGCCTAGACTGGCGGGGACCCCAGTGGCAGATAGGAACCCCCCCCCCCCCACTTGTTGGGGCCCCTGACATGCAGTTATTCCATGGAAAAATGCATCTGTGAGCACATCCATGAGTTTCAACTCATGTGGGGTTTGCAACCACTCCATTCCAGGGGTCTGTTGAGAAAGCCCATGTAGCTCCACCTCCAGCACTGTTCATTGGAAGACTTCCTGTGGCTGCATATATCACAGCATCCCTTGCCATCTGAAAGGGGTGAGGGTTTGCCCTTTTAAGGGCAGTACACTTCTTAGTCTTGCTGATTTCCATATAGGTTTTTGCAGATTGGGTCTGGGCCTAAGAAGTTAAATTTTGAAGCAGGGAATGGACGTATCATGTTTGTAGTGCAAAATGCTAGATGCCCATGAACTATGTACTAGATGCCCATGAACTATGCAGCACTATGTACTATGCAGTATGGCATTTTGCACACTTTTGAAGCTCACTTTGAACTACTGATAGGACAACTATATGTAGGACGACTATATTTTTCTAGTATGTTTTCATTTTTAAGGACAGCATAAGAACAAAACCTATCACCACTGAATCACACTGGAGATCCATCAGCTCTTATATCCTATTTCCAACAGTTGTTGGCCAGATGTTCCATAGGCCATAAGTCTCCCCCAGTTTGCTCCCTAGCAACTGGCATTTATTATTATCATTATTATACTTTATACCCTGCTTTTCCACCCATGTGAGAGATCCCGGGGTCCAAGGAAGACTGCCTCTGAGCTTGGAGGTTCCATTGTTGGCTATTATATATGGTGGTTACTAATACACTGAACATAAGAACTGCCCTGCTGGAACAGCCTAGCAATTCACCTAGTCCAGCATCCTGCTTATAACAGTGGCTAACCAGGTGCCCAACAAATCATGAAATCAACAGCCCTTCGCTAGAGTTGCTGCTCTCTCCCCAGTAATGATATTCAGAGGCACACTAACTATAAACACACAGGCTCCCCACATAGCCATCATGGTGAACAGCCCTCGACAGACCACTTCTTCACCATGAATTTATCTAATCCCATTTAAAGCCTCTCAAGCCAGCAGCCCTTGCCATCTTGGAGCAAAGAATTCCTATTGTACAAAGAAGGGCATCTCCATTTAGCCTGGTTCATATATAAAAACACTGATGTTGCCCTTTGCAAATGGATAAAAAGTCCCAAAGAATCCAATTTCAGTGTGTGTGGAGGGGGGAACACCCCCAAAGAGTGACAGCCATGATGTAAGCATGGAAAGTCTTGGATTCTGCTGAGAACTCACGTATGTTTGCTAAAAGTGGAAAGTTTCCCTACTGAGAATGCACGGATGGACTGATTGATGTGAGGAAACAATGTCAGCTTTAAACCAGAGGGTGGAGGACCTTTTGTAACACAATTTTCCGATAAGAAACCTCTGAACTTATGGCTACATTTCCAGTCTCTGTTTCAGAGATATTTTCCATTGAAGTTTCTGCTAAGAATGACACTTTCGTTTCAGAATAAAAACAAGGACCACTTTAAAAAAAAACAAAAAAACCCAACCTATCAACATATCTATAAGCCATGATAGCAACGTGGAACCTCCAAGTTCACAAGCAGTCTACCTTGGAATACTATGTTCTCAGAACAGAACAGACCACAAGGAAAGGTCTATCACCTTCCTGCCCTGCTTGTGCTTCCCAGATGAAACTGGCTCACCTCTGTGAGAAACAGGATGCTAGATTAGTTGGAAGCATGGTCTGATCCAGCAGAGCTACAAAAAGGGAGAATCAAAAATGAGGGGATAGGACCTGGCGTGCACCATTGCTGCTGGATCCACCCCTTCTCATTGCCTCTCTGCCCCTGTTCCTCCCCCTCCCCACCCGGTTTTGCTCCCAGTCCACCCAATCCCTGCTCGTCCCCTGCCCCCACTGCTGCCTAACCTGGTCTGGTGGGCATGATGGGGTCTGCACCCAACCTGGTGTGCTGCTGTGCCTTGAATAACATCACATGACACATGGAGAGAAGCATTACTCTATCTCAGTGATTTTCAACCTTTCTCATCTCATGGCACAGTGGCAAGGCACTAAAATTGTCAAGGCATACCATCAATTTTTTTTGCAATTGACAAGGCACACCCATTGACCAGAGGGGCTCACATCCCCAAGAAGCCCTACTAACAAATGACCCTCCCCCGACTCTCGCAGCACACCTGCAGACCACCTGCGGCACACCAGTGTGCCACGGCACAGTGGTTGACAATGGCTGCTCTATCTTAATGTCTGTGGCTTTAGCTGCTGCAAAAAGTATGGCATTGCCACAGGGCAAACGTTCTTTATAGATACGGAAACAGTGGAACAGATCAGTGGATCAGCAAAAACAGAAACAGGATTATTCACTGAAGCCATTTTTGCCCAACATTGCATATATGCAACAGTGATAAAATGTGTACACCTGTGGGCTGGGCAGAAATGGGTTAACACAAGAAAAATCCCCCAATCAGGCAGAATACAGGTTTCTTACATCTCCAAAAATGGAAATGACACCTGCTTCTACTCGTATGTGTTCCTCTTGTGGATGAATTGGGTAGCATGTCTACAGTCACCTATGCTGATGCCAGATGCATATTTGATGAGCACTCCCAAACCCCTTTTACACAAAAAGCTTATGATGCAAGTCCCTGAAATATGGCCTGATCCAGGTGTTTGGCCTTGGGCTGGTACCAAAATGCTTACTAAGCATGACTTAGCAGTCCTACTCAGAGAATAACCAAGCCATGAAAGAATGGACTGGCCATCTGGAAGAACTTGTGCAGACCAGTGACTCCTCGAAATAGAAAGGTCTTCCGCAGTACTCCACTAAAGGTACACAGAAAGCCATATTGATTTAAAAAGTTGGTAACCTTAGCATGACTTACCCCCAGACTACACAGTGCATCTGCAAGTGACAATTTCACTGATGTGTTTCATGCCCAGGGGGTCAAGGTAGACAAACTGGAACACAATGAACATTAGACACTTGGTTTTTAAGCAATAAAATAAAGATCTGGGAAGTTTCAAACATCAGATGTTTTGAGTACTGTACTTCAGTTAGTTTGAAGCCTGAGACCTGAATCAAGAACTAGAAACTGCTTGTTATCCAGTAGCGTTACTAGGCTGGCGCGGGGCTAATGAGTTGCCCCTGGCATGAGGCTTGAGGGAGCACATCACCACATAGCCTGAGCAATCTTCAGTGAGCATCGGGCCACCTTGGGCCCAGCTTCTGCACATTCTTGCTGTTGATCATGTTTTTTCTGCTTGCCGGCAAGAGCGCATGGTGGCTGGGCCCAAAGAGGTCTGAAGATCACAGAAGGGAGCCAGGCTTTTGGCATTTAAATCAATGAGAGAGCCTGGAAGGTCGGGGACAACATGATTACTTCATTACTTCACCCCCAAACTTCTGGAACGCCAAGCTCCAGGTTAGCACCACTGCCCTGGATGCAATTTGTGGTAGGGACACCTCTGTTGTTACCAGGATCAGCCCCAAATTTCCCACTGACTGAGGCAGCATATCCAATGCCACCTTCCCCCTTACCTGTTGAAACACCAGCACTCCTCCTAAACCTGCTCCCTGGATTTGAAAAGAAAAAAGGGAATAGTGGGGACACTGTAGCCCATCACTCTCCTCTCAATGACACTTCTGCTCCATTCCCTTGTTTCTTTTTGAACCCGAGAAGCAGGGTGGCAGAAAAGCAGTGGAGGTGAGCGGGTGACTGATGGCAGGTGCCTCCCACTAATCTGCTGCTTGAGGTGACTCTTTAGTTGGCTTCATGGATGGGCCAGCCCTATTTGGAACAATGGTTCAAAAAAACGAATGGACATGCGCAACTGAAGCACTGAAATGTGGCTGAATCAAGTGGGAGATCCTTCAGCAGGAAATGCATGGGTGTGAGGCTGTGTTTCCTCTGAAATGAATGCATAACAAGGGAGGGCCACGAGTTTGGCTGGTCAGGCTCTGAGCCAAGATCCTGTTCTAGGATAACCCCTGGGCCAGAAAGCAGGCTTGATTGGATGGTCAAGTGCTTGCTACTTTTGTTCAAGGCTCCCTTTGTGTGTGCGTATCGGAGAGGCCATGCACCGTGGCCAACCCAGCATGAACTCTAGCAGAGGAGGGAAAACAATTCTTCCCACCCAGTATGAGAGCTGGCCAAGAACCTCTCTACCACACTCATCAACCTTAGAACAGTTGTTAGGCACAGTGAGACAAAGACCTGTGACCTTGCCTAACACTGCTAAATGTCTTGTTATTGAAGGAATCAATAATTTATCAAATGTTTTAATTCAGATGTCTGAACTTTATTTCTTCCATGCTTGTTTTATATTGCTACAGTCAGTTCCCTCTACCTGCAGATTTCCTACCTACAGATTTGCTTATCTGTAGGGAGCAGGATTGTCACCTAACCCTCTGTATTCATTTGATCTCATAGGATCAACGTCTCCCTATCTGTGGATTTGGTATCCACTGGGGTTTCCAGGAACCTAACCCAGTGAATAATGAGAATGGACTTTATTTATTACCAGGGCTGGCCCAGCCATGAGGCAAGCTGAATCGGTCATGTCAGGCGGCAGGCTGGAGCAGGCGACTAACTGACTAGGAGTGCTCCACACTCTGTGTTTACCTGACACACACCTCCAGCCCATCTTCCATCCAGCCACTGTGGTGTGCTTTCAGAGTTGAGGTTCAGGGCAGTGCAAATCTACCTCTTCTACCAGCACCACTGCCACAAGCAATCGTACTGGCAGTTGCAGAGAAAAGAGATGGCTCAATCCTGTTCTGATGACTCACTTCCAGGAGTGTGATCAAAACAGAATCACTCCCACACGGACACGAAGGAAAACAGCACCCCCCTCCATCTCCTTACCTTTACTTTTCCCCCCTAATAGGTCCCACTTGGCTGCATCTTCAAATACCGTCTCTAGGAGTATCACACTCCTTTTCTGCTCTCATGTATCTCTACTGGCTGGTAAGTTTGAAGACACGGCCAGAAAGGAACCATGCAGGCAGCTGAGCATGCAGCAGACTCTCCCTTGACCTTGCTCAGCCTGCTTTAAATGGCCAGGTAGGCAAGGAGGAAGAGGAGACAGCTGATGCCCATGTGAACAATCCCCTCAAAAAGGGGGACAGGACAAAGTGGGGATGGGTAGGAAATTAGGATACCACTTGAGGCATAATTTCATCTTGGGCCAGGCCTGATGTTTATGTGCATCTATTACAGTGACATGGGTAGAAGGAACATGGGTAATGAGAGAGCCAAGGCGGTGTGAAATTTGGGAGATGCTTAGATATGGAAGAAATCCCCACTCAGCCATGAAGCTTTTGGGTGAACTTGGGCCAGTCACTATCTCTCAGCCTCACCTACCTCACAGGGTTGTTGTGAGGATAAAAGGAGGGAAGGAACTATGTACACCAGTGGTTCCCAACTTTTACCTAAAAGTAAAGTTATCCATAAGTGCTCACGGGGCCGATTGGGGTGGCAACTCGGCAGCTACAGCACTTCCGGGTTCATGGTGCTGCCAACTCAATAAAAAAGGGTGTTTTAGACTTACCTGTGTTTGGCAGTGGTGGTGAGAACCTGAGTGTTGCAGTGACTCCAGTCAACACTTCAAATGAGTACATCTTAAACACCCTTTTTTACTTAGGCAGATTGTGAACCCAGAAGTGCCATCACTGCCAACTTGCCATCACACCAGGTTGCCACTCCCCTTAAGGGGGAAAAACGTGGTTTCCTGCTGCCTCCAGAGGTCGCAACCCCCAGGTCGCCTCCTCCCCAGATGTTGAAGTTCTGAATTCCCTGGTCTTGCTTCCTGAGTGAATTCCATGCGTTAGGAATTCTACCTTTTCCCCATTTTTGCACAATGTCTTCCATATGTATGCTTTGTCCCAGTTCCTGCTTCCTTTATGCCCCACTGCCACCGTCACCTCTATCCCTCTATTGCTGCACATTGATAAAATACAACAAAAACAGAATCGATGTGATTGTACACATGGTGCATATGCTATATCAAGGATTTGTGTGTGTGTGTGTGTGTGTGTTTGTGACTGACTGACTGCAGAAGTAGATGTTCACATCAGCAGTAGAACAGCATCAAACCAATCAGCAAAGATACTTCAAAAGACTCTCTTTTCCCTCTCAGCTTAAAGGAAGGTGAAAATATACAATAGCGGGAAGGGGGAGTAATGAATAAATTATGACAAGAGAGTCTTCTAGTGAGGAAAAGCATGTGGCAGCATTAAGTTTTAAAGTACCCTCTTGTGGCCAGAGGAGGGAAGCGTTTTTGTCTGATTTCTGGCTCCAATTATTAGTTCCCATGTACCAAATATTTCTCATATTTTCCTCCCAATGCATAAGATTGTCTTTGGCTTGAGTGATGATTTCTTGGTTGTGAGCTTAGCTGTCTCAGCTGGTTAGATTGGAAGGCATTCACTTTTGGTTCCTGACCTACAACTGGCTGCACTAAGTACACTTTAGCGACTACAATAAAGAGTGGAAGAGATTTGGGGTGGGTTCCTCTCATGGACATAGGTTTAGCAACACTGCTGGAATTCTCTTCATCCAATTTTCTCCTTCAGTTTTGGAGTTCCAAATGATCTGGGCTTGTTTCCAACACGGAACTGTTGTATTAGGAATTCTTCATGGTTTTTTATTTAAAAACTTGGTATAGCGCACCAAGCATTTGCTACATCTTTCAGTTCTTTCATGTCTTATCCTCTATTTACTCACACATACATAGACAGACACTATAACACAGCAATCATGATGTCCTTATGTGCATAAACAAGGTTATTTTTGTCCAGTGGCTCAGCCAAAACTCAGGAGCCCAGATACTCATCAATAAACACTGCACAAAAATAACCTTGATGCAATCATGCATGTGGTCACCTCCGGGCTCCTTTTGTAGTGTTTTAATCAATGTGTACAAGTACAAAGTGAAAGCAAGGGAGGTCAAAATGCAAATTAAGAGAAAACTGTGGCAAATTGCACTTGCTCCAATTCTGCAGTTTAATTCTAGAAATTCTCCTAATCAAAGTGGTAGTGATAACTGGTGACTGATGCCCTGCAATTAGAATATCGGATTAAGGCTGAGGAGATCTGAGGAGCTCTGAGGAGTCCCCACTCAGGATTGATACTTGCTGGGTGGTTGGGGGCCAGTCATGTTCTTTCTCAGCTTAATCTACTTCACAGGGTTGTTGTGAGGATAACATGGGGACAAAGAACTGGTTATACTACCCTAAGTTCTTTGAAGAAAGGTTAGGATATAAAAATTACCTCAGAATGCATACAGAGCGATTTTTCCTTTCCACAGAGCAGCGGTAGGCATTCCTGAGTGCTCCCAGTACCCAAAATGGGGGGAGGGCCCTCTGTGCAAACTTGTTTTACTTCTTTATTTCCATTCCCAAATTCAACCTAAAATAAATAATGAACTGCACTAATATAATGTAACAATGCATGCAAAAATAAATATATTACATAATTTATTTAAATTAGGGGATGGGTTTTTTGGTACCCAGTTTACTTGGAAACGTCAGTTTGGGCAGAATTCTAACTCCTAGACTGAGTTACCACCTATTTTTCCAGGCAGGGCTCCTGTACTTTCAAAAAGCATGACATGCTCGGATTCGTCAACTGCTTTTTGCAATACAGAGATGCAGCAGTGGGGAAGAGAAAAACCTGTTGAATGTTGTGCCATCTCACTATTGATTAAAACACAGTAGCCCTGCTGGAGAGAAAAAAGGTGGCAACCATGCTCTGAGGTTCAGCCCTCTCGCCACTGCCTTCAACACCAGTTTTTCTTTGCCTTCGTGAAACCATCCGCACACGTCTCTTTCAGCTCACTCTTTCTACTTTCCTGTCTTTGCGATGAGGAAATAAGGTCACAACTTCAAAGTCACAGCATCTGCACAGAGCAAATTTAGTCAGCTTCTTGCAGGCACAAGGCCGCATTCCTCCCACTTGTGCCCCAACTGCTTATTATCCAGATTGAGCGTTTGGCTTTTGGAACTGTGGACAATTGCAATTTTTTTTTCTTGGAAAAAGTAGAGATCTGACCGTTTCAAGAAAGACGGGCTCCTGCTATCTGATTCAGGTAAGCCTCAGTTGCTCTTGCCTATTTGGGCGTGGGTACATCCAGAGAGTTGTGCCTTTTACTGAGCTGGACCATTGACTTCCAATGACCCTCCAAGGTTACAGACGGGTCTTGCCCAGCTTAGGGTTGGCAACCAAACTTTTCCTGGACATGTCTGCCCCCCTGTCAATATGATGTAATATCATGAAACTGAAGAGGACCACCTAAAATCTTCATAATTACTTTCATCACTCACCTAGAGCCAGTTGAAGATCCTGGGAACCTCCAGGCCAATCCCAGAGGGTTGGCAACCCTAGTCCTACCTGGAGATGCTACCAGATCTCTGATGTGGCTTCTAAGTCTCCTTCCCTGAAGTATCCCACTCTCTTGCGATGGGGTGATCGCTGAGTGATAGAGTACCTGCACTGCAAGAGAAGTCTCCAGATTCAGTCCCTGTCAGATGGGGCTGGCAAAGACCTGTGCGAAACCTCAGAGAGTCACTACCAGTCAGTGTAGGCAGTAATTAACTAGATGGACCAAGGGTCAGGCTCAGGGAGGTGGTTTGTGTCTGTGCCTGCAGATGCCTCAATCCATTCCCCTCCCCCCACAGCAGGGTTTCAAAACTGGACTTTCAATATCAAACTCCAAGATATCTGTCCCAATTTATTTGATTTTCATCTTTTAATACTGCCCTTCCTCCAAGCAGCTCAGAGTGGTGTACATAGTTCCTTCCCCTTCCTTTTGTCCTCACAACAACCCTGTGAGGTACGTGAGGCTGGGAAAGAGTGACATGGGTGAGTAGGGATTTGAACCTGGATGTTCCAGGTCGAAGTCCAACTCCTGAAGCACTATATCATCCTGGCTCTCAATCTCAGTTAACCTTGCACAATCCTTGTTTCTGGTCCCTGATAAATCTCTGTGCTAATTGTTTTGCCTTTGGGGAGATGCCTTGTACAAATGTGATTAGTGGGAGTTGCTACAGCTGCTGTTCTTTGGGGGTTCAAGTCTCTCTCCAGCATCTCTAGAACTTCAACTTCTGCATGGAGGGTAAATACAACTTGACTACTGGGCACATGTATGTACATGGGTGCCTACAAACACCAAAGCACTTTTCAGTGCGCAGACTGCCATTGTATACCCTGCAGCTGCCAAGGTCTACTGTGTGTTTTTCCAGATCTCTGGATCTCTGTGTGATCTCTAGAATTTCCAAACAACTATCACAATCTGATCATTTCTCAGTGGAGGACAGGCCATTGCAGAGTAAATGAACACCACGTCCAGGGTGAAAGAACCATTGTGTCCTAGACAACTGTGCCCTGGTCAAATGTGTCCCGGTATTGGACATTTGCATCCATTCTTTTTGCATCCCGGACATGTGTGTCCGTATAAGAAGCTTAGGGCCCAATCCTATCCAACTTCCCAGCGTCGATGCAGCCGTGCCAGTGGGGCATGCACTGCATCCGCTGGTGGGGGGGCAGTCAAGGAGGCCCCCTCACTAGCTGCACTGCAACTGTATCAGTGCTGGAAAGTTGGATAGAATTGGGCCTTAGGTTACATAATGTGGGGTTTGTTGCCCAGTTTTAGTTTGTTGCACAGTTATAGTGGGATGCAAATAACTGGGACATTAAAAAAAACTTTTTTTAAAAAAAAAAAAAGCAGATGCAAGTGTTCAGGCATGCTGATGACCAGGGCACATTTAACCAGGACACTATCATTCAGGCCTTAAATATCCTAGTACGCCATGTCCTGTAAGCAGCACAATCAGGAAGCCTGAACAGTCATCCTTGGGATGCAAATGGAAGATGTTACAAGTGTGTCTTCCTGTGAAATGTCAGACGTGATGTGACTTCTATACTTGGAGAGTTGCCCCACCTAGAATGAAAGGGGAAAGCCCATCTGGGGCAGCTTGTCCTGTCCATGCAGCACTTGTGATGGTGGCTTCCTCCTCTTTGCTCCAGAGCACCTCCTTCCTACAGAGGAAGTTACCAGATTGCAACCTGAAGACCCCCTTCCAGCTAGCTTTGTTTGACACTTTGAGTTCTGGAGATGATACAGATGCTGTATTAACCACCCCATTACTCCATTTTCCTCTTTGCTGTCTTCTGCTGTGATAGGGGTGCAACTGTAAGCCTTGCTAAGGAAGCAGCAAAAGGGTGAATGAAGGGCTGTGGGTCAGTGGGGTACTGGGGTGCAGTGTTTACTTTACACCTGCTTCCACTGTCTAGGAATGATATTGAGTGTGCTGGGTGAAAGGAGACCAGACGTTCGCCTAAATCGGCATGAGCATTCTCACATCAAAAACCTCAGACGTGCCTTCCTGGATCAGATCCATAGTTCATCAGGTCCAGTCTTGTGTCTCCAGCAGTGGACAGCCAGATGCTTCCAGGCAGGAACAACTGCAGCTGTCACCCCCATTCACCCTCCCCAACCTGCATTTGTAGAGAGACTGCTTGGAACATGGAGGCTCTGTTCAGCTGTTATGAGAACAAATGTTCCCTTAACCTTGAGGAGGCTTCTGGGACCTGATACTCCCTTGCAGAATACTAAATCAGGCCAAAGGTTTTTTGGTCCAGTCTTCAGTCTCCAACAGTGGACAGCCAGGTGTTGGTGGTAATTTCACAATTTGGACATGATGGAGAAAGTCGATGTCTATGCCTCTGGAGATTTTGCCTTGAAATGCCATGGTTCCTTCATGTAGAAAGGCCTCTTCTCATTCATTAATCATTTTCTCCCTTTAAAAAGTTAGCAGACACATATCTAATTTCTTAGCAGTTTCTTAGACTGACCCTGAATTTGTTTGAGTAGAGAGAACACACTCCGGCTCAATTCACTCTCTAAACACAACATAATATAATGCACCATATACTAAATGCAACATAATTCAGCATAAACCTTAACAATGCCGTTCAATCCTGTATTTTCCAAATTACAAATTTCCTTACAGTAGATCTCTTTTAAAAAATATTCTCATTAGGGTTTTGTTTGTTTTTTGCAAACTGTGGTTATTAACCATTATTAGTTAATTTCACATTTTATTGACTCTGTAAGCTTAAACACACGTAACTGGAATAATCACATAGGCTAGCCCATCCATGAAGCAACTGTTTGCTTTGGATTGCTGATTGGTGGGGAGTGCCAATCTCTGTCTTTCTTCTCTTCTGTAAGTAGTGGACTAGAAAGTCTCCAATGGTCTAGCCCAGGGGTGTCCAAAGTTTTTGACAGGAGGGCCACATAATCTCTCTGACACTGTGTCGAGGGCCGGGGAAATAAAGAATTAATTTACATTTAAAATTTGAATAAATTTACATAAGTTTACATAAATGAATATATTAAAGATGAACTTATATGAATGAATGAAGGTCTTGCAATAGCTCAATACCTATAAGAGGCCTTGCAAAAAGCAAGGCTGGCCTTTCCTTTGCTGCCGCTGCTGCATCACAGATGTGAAAGAGCAAGCAGTGGAGGAAGCTCTCATCCCACAGCTCACTCAAGAGGTCAAACAGTCGCCCTCATGCTGAGAGAAGTTGTGTTGAGCCAGTGTGGGCTTCAACAAATCTCCGGAGGGCCAGAGGCTCATTGGAGACTGAGGGCTCCCTGAGGGCCGCATTGAGAGGCCTTGAGGGCCGCAAGTGGCCCCCGGGCCGGGGTTTGGGCACCCCTGGTCTAGCCCACCACTTTTCTCCTCTACATTTCCTCTTCCATTCTGTCTCTTTCCCAATCCAGGGAATGGGAAGAGGAAAAGGAAGAGCAGTGGAGGCCAGTGGCCAAACCTGGGTGCCCTGCAACCATCTGCTGCCTGACCAACTGCCTCAATTGGCCTCACAGATGGGCCGGCCCTGATCTGTTGTCTGCCATCAAGTGTCAAAAATTATGACTAGAAAGAAAGGGAACAAAACTAGACACAACACATGCGTGTGAAACAAAACTATTTTTCATCATGAAAAGCAACCTTGGAATCTCCTTTTTTGCTCTGTGCTTCTCTTCCTTTCCAGTCTAGGGAGTGAGAGGAGCATGCAGGTACCAGGAGGTCTATGGCCATCTCTGGACAGGATCACACTGAATGCCCTTGAATGTTGCTGTCCCAAGGAACTGGAATGCTCGTCATACTTTGCCTGCATTTGTAGGGATTTAAAGTAATTGTGTAGTATTTGCAATCAGAACATGGGCAGATGAAGTAAATTGACCTGGAGCCTGGAGCTTGCTAGATATGATTCCTGAAAGGTTTCTGGCTGGTTGGCTGAAGCAGCTTGTAGGCTACTGTGAGTGATGCTAGGCCGATATTGCTTGGAGACTATAAGAACAAAATGAAAACGCCAAAGGAATGGAAAATGAATGCAAATAAAAACAATCAAAAACCAGAAAGAAAAATATGCCCCCCCATATCCTCTTCTTTCACATTCCTGCAGTCTGCTGATTTCCAATCTGCACACCTTTTTGAATGCAGTTTATTGCAAATGGTGCCGTGAGCTTTGGGACATGTGGCAGAGGGGAATCCAAGAACGTAGACAACATCAATGTCAGTTTCAGTGCATGAGTCTTTTTGCGCAATTGTTTCCAATGAACTCCAAACTGCTTTTTCTCCTCCTTTCTGCCTACTTTCCAAATTTATCCACACACCCCCACCCTGGCTGAGTTTGCACATTTAGCAAACTCTTCCTCCTACTAGTTAAAAACACTAAGCAGCCCAGCAAGCAGGCAATGACAACCTCTTCAGTTTGTGGCACCCACACCTATGACGCTGCTCAGAAATTTCCAACCACAAAAGTGAGCCTCTCAGGAACTAGACGGGTCTTAGAATCTTGCGCCTTTTAAAAAAGAGATGTTTGTTGACTTCTGTTGTTGGCTGGTCACTGTGGGAAACAGGATGCCGGCCTAGGTGGGCTTGTTCATCTGATCCAGCATAGGGATGTATTCCAGAATGGTGATCACCACTAGCTTAGAGAGACCAATCTTCCATCAGTAAGCAGTCTATTAATGGATACTATTGTGGCCATAAATGGAACTTCTAGTTCAGAGGCAGTCTGCCTTTGAATAACCATGATGGGGGAAAACAGAATGGGGAACTTTTTACTTTCATGCCCTGCTTCTCAGAGGCATCGGGCTGGTTGCTCTGAAAATCAGAATGCTTTCAGATCGAAAGAATTCCAGCCTGCCCCCATTCATTTCCACTCTAGTTCATAAGAACACGTCCAATGATCTTTTTTCAGCCAGCCAACTTCTCTCAGGCAGTACCTGACACATTCAAAAGGAGAGTCTGCCTGTTTTGAGTCTCAGCCTTTGCCTGCTTTGCTTCCTGCCACAGCTTCCTGCCACAGCTTCAAAAGGACCCCCGCTTTCTCTCTCCAAGATTGTCCTCCAGGCTTTTGCCTTCTGAGACTGGCAGCTGATCGCAAACACATGGACCCTGAAAATAGACCAGTCTGGCGGATTTCATGCTGTGGATGGCAGATTGCTTGTCCTTGAGTAGGCAGAGGCCACCTGGCCTGGGTTGCAGCTCCTCCACACTAAGTCAGAAACAGTGCAGGAAGCCTACAGATACATAGCACATTGGCTCATCCCAGAAGCCTCCCAACTTCATAATTGGGGCTGCACTCTTTGACCAGTTATGCAAATCAGTGCAAAGACCTTTTAATTAGGCAGTACCTTTTGATTTTTTAAAAAATATTTATTTTTTAAGCAAAGTCCTTGTAATAATGGCTGATGGCAGGCACCAGTTGAGAAAAGGCATTCCTGAATTATTCTTCCCAGATTACAAATATTTGGGGGGGGGGGGCAAACGGGACCTGAGGCTGAGAAAGAATGTCCTGCCTAAAGTCCCTGATGGTTCATTCCTGGGGAGGCAGAGTCTATGACAGCCATTTTCAACCACCATGCTGTGGCACACTGGTGTGCCACGGATGGTCTGCAGGTGTGCCGTGAGAGTTTGGGGGAGGGACGTTTGTTAGTAGGGCCACTGGGGGTTGCGAGCCCCTGCTGTCAATTGTCAAAAAACGGGTGGTGTGTCTTGACAATTTTAGTGACTTGTCAGTGTGCCATGAGATGGAAAAGGTAGAAAATCACTGGTCTATGAAGTGAAAACACGTCCACTGCGCAGTATAAGGCTGATGGAAAGAGCAAATATGGGCTAGAGTCAAATCCTCAATAACAGTCTAAGAGGGCAAGGGCGGTGGGTGGCGCCATGTGCGCACACACAAGCATGCACACTGGGGCAGCAGAATGCAAACTGACATCAGAATATGGGAGAACTTGTATCTAATGTCATAGCAATTTAACTGTCATACTTCCCACAAAGAATCCTGGGAATTGTAAAGTCTAGCTTTGTTCAGAGATAAGTCTTTCAGGACCTTTGACAATTTAATAGGAGCTGCCTCCTTCCTCCAGTGGTATCTTGGCTCCACCTGAGCCCTAACCTACTCTCTGGCCTTGCCTATGCCATCCACGTGTTCCCCTTTTGCAGAGAACTGGAGAGCCTTAAAGGCTTGAGCCAAAGGCTTGAGGCTTGTGTCACCTCACTGTCAATTCCTGACTGGTGCGTTGTCTGTGCTGGAGAGGGCGCTGAGGACCACAAGGCCCTCTCCCCATCACTGTTAAAGATATATTGAGTCATGATTTCAGAAGTAACTCATGGAATTCATGCTCATGAGCTCTTAAGAGATGCGGTGATGAGAAAAGGTTTCCTAGCTAGTAACAGAAACCCCACAGTCATTCATTTTTTTTCCTGGCATTGTTTTGTGTCTCAGTTTGCACGCTAGATCTTCTTAAGCACTCTATGAGCGTCATCCTGGTGGATCTAGTTACCTTCGCGAGATGCCCAATCCAGCCGCCCACCTGCCTTTCTACTTTGGCAGCATCTCCCGTTCAGATGCAGAAGAACACCTCAAGCTGGCTGGGATGTCTGATGGGCTCTTCTTGCTGCGTCAGTGCCTCCGGAACCTGGGGGGTTATGTCCTCTCCATGGTACACAAGCTCCAGTTCTACCACTACCCCATTGAGCGCCAGCTGAACGGTACCTATGCCATCGCTGGGGCCAAAGCACACTGCGGCCCTGAAGAACTCTGTGAATTTTATTCCAAAGATGCGGATGGGCTTTGCTGTACGCTCCGGAAGCCTTGCAACCGCCCCAGCGGCATGGAGCCTCAGCTGGGGATTATCGACAACATCCGGGACAACATGGTGCGTGAGTACATCCGGCAGACGTGGAAGCTGGAGGTAAGGATTTGGGCCAAGAACTCGTCAGGGATCTGACTTCTGCAGAGTCAGGCATTTCATCTGTCTCGCTCAGGATTGTCTGCCCTGACTAGCAGAAGTTCTCCAGGGTTTTAGACTGTGCTCTTTCCCAGCCTCACCTGGGATCCCAGGGATTATTTTATCTAACATTTTTGCATCCTGCCTTTTCTGTGTAAACTGGCTGAAGAAGACAGACAATAATATAATAAAACAAGCGAGTCCCACCAGAGGCATGCATTGTGACGTCACTTCTGGTCTTTCCCCGGAGGAGAGGGCATTCACTACTGCAGCCTTGTGCCCACTGTTTTTTCTCCTGTGGTGGCTTCCCTTCAAGAGTGCAAAACCACCAGCACTTCTTCTGTAAGTAGGGGGCAGAGCCTGAAGGGCAGTCATACTCCCTGATGCTTAGCACTCAGGGCTGGTGCCCCTCAGCCTCCGCCCTAGTTACACTTCTGGATCCAATGACAAAATGTAGCAGTGGATCCTAGGGAGTTGTATGTATATTACTCTAGCCCAGGACTGTCAAACATAAAGCCAGCAAGCTGGATGTGACCCGTAAAGCTCTTTATTCAGCTCACATGATAGTTGGACTCTTCCAGTACCTGTACCACCATCAGCTGCTCACAGCTGCTAAGCCGCAAAGTGATGCATTGGCAGAAGTGGCGCTGCTGAAAGCCCCAATTCTCATGCAGGACACACTTTCAGTGGTGTCTTGAAAATATGATCAAGATTTGTGCTCTTCTGTCATTTGCAAATAATGAGTTCCTGAGAAAAATATGCTTATTTCTGGTCATCATCTGCTTAATGACATCACTTCCTGCTCAATGACATCACTTCCAGCCCTCAGCAGGTACCATGCATGCTATTCAGCCTGCTGTATGAAAAATGTTTGACACACACCCACCTCTCTCTGCCCCTCATCCCAATTTTCCAGTATCTTTTTCAACTGACACCTAAACAGCTTTCTTTGGTGGCCCTTACCCATGGACACATATCCTGTCCAACTTATGCTTTCTTTAGATGCTTTTATTTATTTAAATATTCCACCACCCCCTCCCCATGGAAATGAATAACAACTGCCTACAGAAAACAATGGAGAAGTTCAGGATTTTAGCATAGCTGCAATTGGGCATCAAGGGCATCCCCCCCCCCTGCAATACAAGTAGCAGGAAAGCAGAGCATTTCCTCTCCAAATGATATGAGTGTATCATTTCCTTATCTCTACATGCTGTGAACATTCTGAAAGGTCACAAAGTTCCTGAAACTGAAAGAGCTGTTTCCTAGAACCTTCTGGCTTCTTTGCAGGGAGAAGCCCTTGAACTGGCAATCATCAGCCAAGCTCCACAAGTGGAGAAGCTTCTTGCGACCACCGCCCATGAGAAGATGCCTTGGTACCATGGCTTCATCACCCGGGAGCAAGCTGAAACCAGACTCTACTCAGGAGCACAGCCTGATGGGAAATTCTTGTAAGCACTGGTGCATCCCTTTATATCTAAGGTTATGTTCTTTCGTAAAAAGAACATGAAGACGTCAATTTCATTTGCTGGATGAGACCAAAGTCCATCAAATCCAACATTCTGATTCTCATATTGGCTGACCTATAGGCACCACTCCCCAGCAACTGGTTTTAAATGGCAAATTGCCTCTGAAAATGGAGGTTTCTCATAGCCACCATCATTTATAGCCAGTGATAGACCTATTCTCCAAAGACGTGTCTAATAATCCCCCTTTAAAGCCATCTGAGCTAGTGGTGGTTGCTACCTTGTAGCAGTGAGTTCCATTAGTTAACAATGTGATGTTTGGAGGAGTTTCTTTTATCTGTTCTGAATCTCCTCATTGGGTGACCCTTGGGTGACCCTACCATGAAAGAGGGACAAAAACTATTTCGGTGGTGACCATATCCTCCTGTTGTTTGTTTGGGATGCTGAACCTGCATTAGGTCCATGCCATCTTTGGTGGGCTCACTTACAATTCTCAAATGCATCTTTACCATTAATCTGCTTATGGGTTGCTGATTGCACCCCAGGCCATTCCTGGAAATCTGTGTGACCCTAACCCCTCTCTTTTTCGCCCAGGATGAGGGAAAGGAAGGAGAAAGGATCATATGCTTTATCTCTTGTCTATGGGAAGTCGGTTTATCACTATCGGATTGCCCATGGCAAATCAGGAAAGTATTTCATTGATGATGGAACCAAGTTTGATACGCTGTTGCAGGTGGGTTCAGCACATGTGTCTGTATCTCTGCTTCTGTTTCTAGGACTTGTACTGCTCAATACAACTTCCATGTTCAGACACAGTCCATCTCAGAGCACTAATCGCTTTGGGACAATCCACAAGAATGACTATGTCTGTCTTCAGGGAATGACAGGCAACCTGAGACTTCCGCTTGTTTGGGATCTAGACTTGGCAAAGGAACTGCTTGTTTAGTTCTTGGTGATGTCAGTAGGAGACCTGACCACATTTCCAACCCCTCGCAAGTCCTTGGACCCCAACAGGGAATCAATTATGAACCAAGCCCAAACTTTGTTGGCATTTGGGCTCAGCTCATTATCTTTTTATGGGAGGGAGAATTCACAAGTATTTCAAACCTCCATTACAAACCCCCTGTGAACCCCTTGTTTTCCAACATGGGTTTCATCACTATCTCCAATATATCTTTCTTATGAGCCAAGAGTAGTTGGGAGCTATACTGCCTAATTGTGTCCCTCACTATTGATGCCAATGCAGCTGGCGGAAAATGTGCTACATTCAACTCTGTCTGTCTGTCTGTCTGTCTGTCTCTCTGTCTCTCTCTCCCTGTTGCTGGGATCCACCTCCTCTTTCTCCCTTACCATCCCCTCCCTGCCCAGGACACACCTTCACTGCCAACTTACAAGTGCCGACAGAAATCTCTGGAGCTGTGCAGCGTGCTGTGCTGCTGTCTGTTTGCAGCAGCAGTCTGGACAAGCACAACAGCAGCCTGCTTTTGCATTGCTGTAAAGGGCCTTGTGCTGCCAGAATGCTAGGCCCCAATAGGCTATGCTGACTATCTGGTAGACATCATTATATGACTCTAGAAGTCATAGGGAGTTGTGGATTTCTCTTGTTCCATAGGAAAAGAATCTTAATGCAACCCTACATACAATCCCCTCAATGTTTCTTTTTCTGCACAGGTTTATCAGTTGGTACTGTGGAAGACACACATGATTTGTGTGGAAGACACAAGTGAATGGAAACATGTGGCAAACCTTGCATGCATTGCTCTCTCTACTAAAGAGGGTTTCTCAGGCAACGGTTCCATTTCAGAAACACAGCCAGTGAATTTGGAACTCTAATATCCAGAAAGAAATTTGGATTAGAAGATTTTTGGAGGTTGTTCTTGTGCATGTGTGTTGAATTAGTATTTTCACCTGAAACAGAGAATTATATTCTGCATGTGAACATTTGGTCTGTGCACTAAAAACATATTTTGCATTTTTGTAGCTATCTTAGGGCCCAATCCTATCCAATTTTCCAGTGCCAGTGCTGCTGTGCCTATGGGGTATGCACTGCTTCTTGAGTTGGGGGGGGGCAATCTTGGAGCCCTCCTCAAGGTATGGGAACATTTGTTCCCTTACCTGGGGACTGCATTGTGGCTGCCCTGGTGCTGGAAAGTTGAATAGTATTGGGCTCTTAGAAAGCAGGTGTGGAGAATTAAGGTTGGCATTAGAACTTGTAATTTAAAATTGTATTCTGCACATACTTGTGCAGTTTTGTGCAATCTTGATATTTCAAAGGAGATGTGGTATAATCAAACAGGATGCTGAACAGGGAAGTTAAACTAAAGGCCTTTTTTGACAATCAATGTTCTAGGAAAAGGTTCTTCCTTTGTAACAACTCTCTCCCACCCACATTTGTTTCAACAGCTAGTAGAATATATGAAAATCAAGCCAGATGGCCTTGTCTATTACTTGAAGGAGAGCACCCCAAACCCTGATATGCCAACAGGTGAGTTTCCTATGTGATAGAAAATACTCAGTGAAACATGGTATATTCTCTTGAACTTTTTCCAGTTGTGTGTACAGGCTCAGGCTTGGTTGCCCCTGTTTCCAAAAGGATCTCACAGAGCTGGTAAAGATATAGAAAAATGCAACTCAAATTATCAGGGGCAGAAGCAGATAGTGGCTTTTGGCAATCAGCATTTGCTAGAAGGACCACTAGGTGGTCTTATGTTTGGTCAGCACCTGTAGCATTAGTTGAGAAAAGGGCTGCATCTTTCTCTAGAACCCAGCAGTGCAGACTCAGAGCAGAGCCAATTAGTACCTGTTGAAAAGAAGAGCCAGTCAGTACCTGGAGCCAATCAGTACTTGTAGAAAAGAGAGAGAAAAGACAGCTGGCTGATGACAAATGACTTTTTGTAGACTCTGTCTCCTGGCCCAGTGTCCCCAACCTAGCTGGGTGGGCACTTTCACAACATTGCTCAGATCTTGACAAAATTCACCCTTTGATCCCTTTTGAGGGAGTGGAAGCAGCTTCTCTGCAGGGCAGAGCTAAAGAGTTGGAGACTTCTGCAGAACACCCGTTCACTGCAATTTGTTCGGTGTCATGCTTGTTCTGGCATAAAAAGAAACAGATGCCAATTGCCTCATTTTTGTCTCTGTTTCCATTTGTTCCCCAAATGACAGTGTCTCATTTTGAGACATTTTGTGACAATGATCTCCATGGTAGCAGAGCTGGAGTGACTTTGCATCGTTAGGGGTGCTCAGTGGACATGCATCTGCTTGGCCTGAGAGGGTTCCAAGTTCAAATCCTTCACCATCTCTAGTTAAAATAAGTTGGATTAGTGGGGGAGGGTGGGATCTCCCTCTGCCTGACAGCCAATTAGAGCAGACCACTCTAAATGGCTCAATGGTCTGGCTCCATGCAAGCCAGCGTTGTATGCTCATTTTTTTCTATGTCACCTGAGAAGGTGCTGAACTCATTCGTTCCACCTTTTTGTTTTCTCATGCATTTCCAGCATCCGCAGCACCAGTCCCACCCAATCACCCCTCTGCAAAGGTAAGTATGGCAATAGCTATCGGCTACTTTTACCCGTCTTACCCCTACACTTCAGGAGCCAGGCGCCATCTGAAAGTCAGCAGCAGGTGTCAGGCCCACAAGCAAGGGAGACCATCCTGTTCTGGAAACCCTCTTGGTCTTTTGTGGCAATGTGACATAGACATCCATGCCAACTGAATTGCTGTATGTCTTTGGTCTTAAACTAATCAGAAAATGAGGGGGGACTCTTGTGTGCAGCTGTGGACTTGGGTTCAAATATCTGCTTAGCCACGAAGGTCTTGTGAGTGACTTTGAGCCACTCACATTGTGTCTCTCCATTAACGTACTTTACTGGTTGTTCTGGATAAAAATATGGGTGAAGAATTATGTGCAACAACCTGAGCTCCCTGAAAGAAGGGTACAATAAATAATTACAAGTATCTTCAGGCATATGCAGAGTGTCTTTCCTTAACTGCGGAGTAGGCATTCCCGAGTACTTTCTGTACCCAGAATTTTAGACCCTAAAGATTTGGAGGCAGGCTTGTTGAAATTCAGTCCTGGTGCCCAAAAACTCTCTGCCCCCCAAATAATTTAAAATGAATCACAGCACTACAATGGATGAGAATGGATGCAAAGTGGGTAAATATCTGTACAGTGTCCTGCATTTGTTCTTTGCTCCCTTCTAGGTCCCAAGGAAATTCATCTCCCAGAATTCAGATGGATATACGCCTGACCCCACAGGTGAGTAGGCATTCTTTAAAAAAAAAAAAGTATGTAAAACTTTATGAGTGTTTTAAAACAAGTATATAAAATAGTATATAAAACAAATCTGAGTAAGAATATGTGATGCACTGCTTCATATCATTTTGCAGTTCACGGGCAGCCTGTACCAAGGATGTTAACTTTGTAAGAGAACACATGAGAAGGTTACAGTGGCTTTAGAAATGACCTGTGCATGGATTGGTCAGGGACACAGAAGCAAGCACACAGGCTGGGGTGTGCTAATCCCTATGGAACACACTGACACCCTGAAATTCAACCCCAACCTCATTTATTTATCTAATTAAAGTATGGATAGCTTGCTTTTCCATCCATCTGCAAGATGGTTGAGGTGGGGACCATTAACACAGATGAGAGATGTGAAAAGATAGAGCCCATAAACCAAGCATTCTGGTCAATAGTCAGTAGCATAACATAGAGCTGGGGGGGTGGGTAGGTGAGGGGTGGGAGATGCACACTGTGGATGTGCAGAAACAAAGAAGACGTTTTCCTGGCATCTGAATGTCATTGGGAAGGGGGCTGACCTGATTTCCTGGTGCAGAGAGTTCCACAGTCTTGCTGCCAGAGCTGACTGTTTCCTGAATTTCCATCAACAACGTGGTGGGACATGGAATATAGCTTTCTGTTCTGTTTTACACACACATATCTATTTTGTACATTTGAAGGGAGGGGAGTGAGTTGGATTTCCAAAGAATCGCCTACCCTACATCGTTCTGACAGTGCAAAACAAATAGCAAACAAACTTCGGAC
Organism: Tiliqua scincoides; assembly: GCF_035046505.1. Lineage (NCBI taxonomy): Eukaryota > Metazoa > Chordata > Lepidosauria > Squamata > Scincidae > Tiliqua > Tiliqua scincoides. The sequence continues at coordinate 32,942,829 of NC_089828.1, read as the reverse complement.
TAGCCGGAGCTGTAAAATCAGACTAGTTGCCTGTGGCACTACCCCCATCTTGTGGTCAATCATTGTATTACAATATTTTCCTTATGTTGTTGGACAAGATGTTTGCCAATCTTAAGAGCATTCAAGAGATACACTCTCTCTCTCTCTCTCTCTCTCTCTCTGTGTGTGTGTGTGTGTGTGTGTGTGTGTGTCCTTTCCCATCCTGTCCTGTCAGTTTCCTTGAACATTTTTACATAATGTATATATAATTACATCCAGTGGCAGGATATGAATACATGAGTAAATGGAGCATAGAAGAGACTGGAAGAGATTGATCAGTGTCAATGCCTTTAGGGTTGCTAAAGACCCCAGATAAAGCCTTGCACTGGGCCCTGCATGGCGTGTTGGACCCCAATAGCCTTCCCAGCTTACCAACAGTGAGTGACAGATGACAGGCAGTGGCTCCTCCTACCTTTTCCATTGACCAGTGGAACATCCCCTAGAGGTCCTATGATGATCCAGGAGCTTCTGGGAGATGTTTCCATTTGTAGATAACAGTGCCAAACACAGGAGCAGCATGAGTCCCTTGGCTGATTTGTTCATCATTGATCATCACTGCTACTGGTGGGATTCAGGGGTCAGTCCTTCTGATGGACATGCCCTTGGCTGAGCCAAGTGGTTATTTCACGGGGGAAGCCATGAGATTAGGGCACAAACCTGCATTGATCCTTGCTTGAATTTTTGGGAATGGGACAGGTATGGGGAAGAACAACTGGATCCTGCCCATGGACACTTCGTGTTATGAGAGTCCATACAGTGACCCTGAAGAGCTCAAGGACAAGAAACTGTTTCTGAAAAGGAGCAACCTGATTGTTGATGAAATGGAGCTGGGCTCCGGGAACTTCGGCTCTGTTAAAAAAGGAGTTTACAAAATGAGAAAGTGAGTGATTTTTCAAAAATTAAAATGAGTGCTTGGTTTCATTTATTGTAATCAATATCTTGTCAAAGATGTGTGTTTTGTCTCTTGGTGTTTGCTAAAGAACACCTTTCAGACATGCATACCCTAAGTAGGATTGCCAGCTCTCTGTGCTTTGGTGTGAAGGTTTGAGCAGGTGTGTCAAACATAAGGCCCGCAGGTCAGATGTGGTCCCTGGAAGCTTTTTATCTAGCTCATGTGATAGTTGGGCTTTTCAATTATCATGTCCTTTTCAGCTCCTTCACTTCTGCTGAGGCTCTGGGAGGAAGTGACAGAAGGAGGAGGAAGGACAGAAATCAAGGAACACTTTGAGAGAAGGGGCAGGCCAAGACGGGGGAGAGAGGGAGATGCTGCCAAGATGCTGGGAGAGCCCAACTTTCATGTAGGTTGCCATTTCAGCTGCACTGTTTCGGCCAAGGTGTCACTTTGCAGAGCACCTCTCAGCTGCTGAGTTACAAAGTGACACCTTGGCAGAAGTGGTGCTGCTGAAAGGGCAGTCTGCTTAATAACTGAGTTCTTCCATATTTTGAAAACATGATCAAGATTTGCATATTTTCATTTCTGTCATTTGCAACTGATGAATGCCTATTTAAGAACAAAGTGCTTATTTCTGGCCATCATCTGCTTAACGACATCACTTCCTGCTTAATGATGTCACTTCCAACCCTCAGCAGGTGCCACAAATGCTATTCAGCCCACTGTATGAAAGGAGTTTAAGCTATTTCTGCCCAGCGTTACATATATGCAACAGGGATCAAATATGTACAACTGTGGGCTGGGCAGAAATGAGTGAACACCCCTGGTTTAGAGCTTTAACCTCAATAATAATAGCCTCCCTTTCTCTAGGGAAAGAACCCTTTTCAGTATGAGATGAGGGGTCAGGGTATTTGTGGCAAGGGTATTTGTGGCATGGCATGAGAGCTTTGGCTATTAATTCATTTATCATATTGAGATACTGCTTTTCAGCCCAGAAACATTCACCATTGCAGAAGGAATGAAAAACTGGTTCCCTCTGCCAATGGGGCTTACAGTATAGAAAAATGGCCAAAAAGAGTCTTTTTCCCAAGACAGACCCTTGAACCATCTGGCTCAATACTGTCTCCCTTCACTGGTGGCAGTTGGCCAGCCTTTCATCTCAAGTGTCCCTCTCAGTCCTACCTGGAGATGCCAGGAACTGAATTGGGGGCCTTCTGCTCTGCCACTGAGCTATGGCCCTTCTGCAAGATGCGATTCTGGGATGAATAGGGATGTTGTTGTCTCTCAAGAAAAGAGCCCCCACTTAGGTGCTTCTTTGTGTGTTCCTATTCAACAGATCTTGTTTTGACTTCTCTGGCTTTGTTTCAGGAAACAGATTGATGTGGCCATCAAAATGCTGAAAAGTGGTAACGAGAGAGCGGCAAGGGATGACATGATGAAAGAGGCCCAGATCATGCACCAGTTGGACAACCCATACATTGTCCGAGTGATTGGCGTCTGCGAGGCTGAAGCCCTGATGCTGGTGATGGAGATGGCCTCTGGTGGGCCACTCAACAAGTTCCTGTCTTCCAAGAGGTGAACTGATGCTTTTGTTCAATGCTTCAAGAACCAATTATTTTGTCAAACCATGCAGCCACTTCTCCATGGTTTGAGCCCATGTTGCTCCAAGGAAAGGCACAGCAGCTGGATGAATGGCATGGTGTGTCCAAGGTGTGGATCCTTGGACAGTCCAAGGTGTGGATATACCCCTATCTAGATCTGGAAGGTTCTTGGTTCAGGCTAAACATTTCAGGACCTCCAGTAGGACTAAAATTTGGAATAAAGGTGTTATAGGCTCTATTCTGCTTGGCTTCAGAACTTTGGCTGTTAGCTCTGGCTTGAGTATTGGCATAGCTAAGCTCTTCCTCTTGACTGATGAAGCTCTATCTGTTAGGGACCAATAGCCTCTGTTCCATCCCACCAAGCTTGACTCTCTGATGTATGGGAAATCACAAATGCCAGGTAAGGGGGGGGGAAGAAGGGAGGACTCTGCCTCATTTTCATCAGGATCCATCTGAGCCATCCCACCAATCAACCAGTTTTTGCCCATTAATTGCTAGCCCCCAGTTTCATTGTCTTTAGAAACATTAGAGAATGGTGATCTAGGATGATAATTGTAAATGTCTTTTTGTCCTTATTTCTTAGGGATGAGATTCCTGTGAACAATGTAGTTGAGCTGATGCACCAGGTGGCCATTGGCATGAAGTACCTGGAGGAGAAGAACTTTGTCCACCGGGACCTGGCAGCCCGGAATGTTTTGCTTGTCAACCAGCACTACGCCAAGATCAGTGATTTTGGACTCTCCAAAGCTTTGGCTGCTGACGACAGTTACTACATGGTGAGCGTCAAATCAAGGATCTGTTCCATGGGAGGTTCAGAGGGCCTGCGCCTGTGCCAATATGTATTCTGAATTATTATTACTGAATATATATATCCTGCTTTCCCAATTTACATTAAAATGCTCAAGGCAGATCACAACATAAGATGATGTAAACAAAAAGTTGCAATGCCATAAAATCGAATTTTTAAAAAATGACCATAATCCAACAGTAAATAAATATGGCAGATAAAAATTCTTCCCCAAAACCACCACTATCCTGTCACATCATTCCAAGGGGAAAAAAGATGGTGTCCAGATAACCTTAATTTGGGTCAAATTGCATCCTGGCTGTCACCACCAGGATTTGTGCTGGGCGGTAGGTGGCCACCAAATGAGACCTGGAATCCAGCAATCATTTTATTTTTACTGGATTTTTATTCACTGCAATGTTTAAAATGAACAATCTAATACAAAACAGAAGTTGGCTTGAAAAGTGTGTGTGTGTGTGTGTGTGTGTGTGTGTGTGTGTGTGTGTGAGAGAGAGAGAGAGAGAGAGAGAGAGAGAGAGAGAGTCCTCCTCCTGCCCTGGCTAGCTTTATTTGGTCACTGCCTGTTCCACAGCAATAGTTTTTCTCCCCAGCACTGACTGAGGTCAACTCGGTAGCTGTGGCCATGATCTTTTCCCCCTCACAGCCCCCCTTGAAATGATGATACAGGGGAATTGTGTGTGTGTGTGTGTGTGTGTTGTGCTGGTGGTGGTGGTGGCAGCTTCCAGCTTCTGAAAACACTGCTATCATAGCCACAACTTCTTTTTGCCTCCCCACTCCAAGTTCATGGTCTATAAACAGCCTTGAAATAGGAAAGGCATTTTATCTTAGCACTAACATCTATATGCAATCACCACCATTTGTAAGACCGGCAAAACCTGAATCCATCTATATTCTTATTCATTTGTTCCAAAAACTAAGATTTTCCCCCAATCTAATTTTTTTTTTAAGTATCTACAGTCTTGACTGTATCTCAGTTGGGGTACTCAGACTAATCCCCAGAGTTGTCAGTTTAAAAAAAAATTTCAGGTAGCAGGAATCTGAAGGCCCATCCTGACCAAGAAGTTTTCTTGGTTAAGGGAAGTCAATGGTTAATGTGGGTGGGTGGAGTTCCAAAGTTCAGAAACTTTCACTAGGCAGAGAATGCTCTAGTTCTGATGTCTCACCACAAGGGGACAGTGGCACACAGACCCAGAGATCCCCTGTTCTGGCTCTCAAACAGCAATTTTCAACCTTTTTCATTTCATGGCACACTGACAAGGTACTAAAATTGTTAAGGCACACCATCTATTTTTTTTTTTTTACAATGACAAGGCACACCACACTGCTGGCAGGGAACTCACATCCCCAAAGACCCTACTAATAGCGACCTTCTTGCAAACTCCTGTGGCACACCTGCAGACCATTCAAGGCACACCAAAGTGCCACAGCACATCAGTTGAAAATCACTGTTCTAGAAGCTAATGACAACCTGTCTCTCAGCAGTGCCATGTGCCCTGTTGGAAACAGAAGTCTCCACACAGTGGGCCAACACTATAACACCTACCAGATTTCATTTAAAATGGAAACTTAAAGGACCCAAAATCAAATACAGGGAGGTTCCTGCCCATTGTTTTGTACTCCTGCAACATGAATCATTTTCCTGTCTTTGCTCTATTGGTGTGACTTGGGCCATTTGACAATTACGCATATCTAGGGGTGTTTTTTCAGTGACCAACACAGAACACAAAATAATGAGAATTTCTGTTCAAATTGCAATATAAAATGGTATTAAGATCAAAACACGAAAACCACTCGTTTTATAAAATAACACAACTTTTGCTTTCTCTTGAGGAATCAACAAGTAGTTTCCACTTTCTCTGATTTTTTCCCCTATACTTTACTGCATCTTGATCTGCTCATTTGTTGTGGGTTTTTTTTGTTGCTAATTTTATGTCATTCTGTTATGCCCAGGTAGGGTATCAGCACTGCACTGTAATCTGGAGGTGAGGCGATTGAGTTCTAAACTGTGATCTGTATGTGATCAGTGATTAGGTGAATGTGCTCAGGTCTGGACCTCTCCTCTTCCCCAAGCCACTCTCTGTAAATGCCTTTTCTGGGGCTGTCTGTGAGGTGCTACACTTTGGAGAAGCTTGAAAAACCAAGCAAGGTTCAGTGAAGACGTTTTCTGATTTTATTTCTTCTGTATTGTACTAAACATTGATCTGATCACTTTCTGTAGCTTTTTTTGCACATTTTAGGCCATTATTGTATGCAAAAGGGGGATACTGTGATTTATTTTTTTTTGAAAAAAATCTGCTTGTCTTTGTGGTGCTGCACTTTTGAGAAGCTTGGAAAACCTTTTTTTGTATTGTATTGGCAACCTTCAGTCTCGAAAGACTATGGTATCGCGCTCTGAAAGGTGGTTCTGGCACAGCGTCTAGTGTGGCTGAAAAGGCCAGTCCGGGAGTGACAATCCCTTCCACACCGGGAGCAAGTGCAGTCTGTCCCTGGTCTGTCTCCCTGGCTATGGGCCTTCCTTCTTTGCCTCTTAGCCTCAGACTGTTGGCAAAGTGTCTCTTCAAACTGGGAAAGGCCATGCTGCACAGCCTGCCTCCAAGCGGGCCGCTCAGAGGCCAGGGTTTCCCACTTGTTGAGGTCCATCCCTAAGGCCTTCAGATCCCTCTTGCAGATGTCCTTGTATCGCAGCTGTGGTCTACCTGTAGGGCGCTTTCCTTGCACGAGTTCTCCATAGAGGAGATCCTTTGGGATCCGGCCATCATCCATTCTCACAACATGACCAAGCCAACGCAGGCGTCTCTGTTTCAGCAGTGAATACATGCTAGGGATTCCAGCACGTTCCAGGACTGTGTTGTTTGGAACTTTGTCCTGCCAGGTGATGCCGAGGATGCGTCGGAGGCAGCGCATGTGGAAAGCGCTCAGTTTCCTCTCCTGTTGTGAGCGAAGAGTCCATGACTCGCTGCAGTACAGAAGTGTACTCAGGACGCAAGCTCTGTAGACCTGGATCTTGGTATGTTCCGTCAGCTTCTTGTTGGACCAGACTCTCTTTGTGAGTCTGGAAAACGTGGTAGCTGCTTTACCGATGCGCTTGTTTAGCTCGGTATCGAGAGAATGAGTGTCGGAGATCGTTGAGCCAAGGTACACAAAGTCATGGACAACCTCCAGTTCATGCTCAGAGATTGTAATGCAGGGAGGTGAGTCCACATCCTGAACCATGACCTGTGTTTTCTTCAGGCTGATTGTCAGTCCAAAATCTTGGCAGGCCTTGCTAAAACGATCCATGAGCTGCTGGAGATCTTTGGCAGAGTGGGTAGTGACAGCTGCATCGTCGGCAAAGAGGAAGTCACGCAGACATTTCAGCTGGACTTTGGATTTTGCTCTCAGTCTGGAGAGGTTGAAGAGCTTTCCGTCTGATCTGGTCCGGAGATAGATGCCTTCTGTTGCAGTTCCAAAGGCTTGCTTCAGCAGGACAGCGAAGAAAATCCCAAACAAGGTTGGTGCAAGAACACAGCCCTGCTTCACTCCGCTTCGGATGTCAAAAGGGTCTGATGTGGAGCCATCGAAGACAACAGTGCCCTTCATGTCCTTGTGGAAAGATCTGATGATGCTGAGGAGCCTGGGTGGACATCCAATCTTGGGGAGAATCTTGAAGAGGCCGTCTCTGCTGACCAGGTCGAAAGCCTTTGTGAGATCTATGAAGGCTATAAAGAGTGGCTGTCGTTGTTCCCTGCATTTCTCCTGCAGTTGTCTAAGGGAGAATACCATATCAGTGGTGGACCTGTTGGCTCGGAATCCACACTGCGATTCTGGATAGATGCTCTCTGCAAGTACCTGGAGCCTCTTTAGTACAACTCGGGCAAACAGCTTTCCTACTACGCTAAGGAGAGAGATGCCGCGGTAGTTGTTGCAGTCACCCCTGTCACCTTTGTTCTTGTACAGCGTGATGATGTTTGCATCCCTCATGTCTTGAGGTACTCCACCTTCTCTCCAGCAGAGACAGAGGATTTCATGCAGCTCATTGACGATGATCTCTTTGCAGCATTTTAGGACTTCAGCAGGGATGCTGTCTTTTCCAGGTGCCTTGCCAAAGGCAAGGGAGTCCAGGGCCACGTGAAGTTCTTCTAGGGTTGGTTCAATGTCAAGCTCTTCCAGCACAGGCAGGCACTCAATGTTGTTCAGTGCTTCTTCGGTGACTACATTTTCTCTGGAATATAGCGCAGAGTAGTGCTGCACCCAGCGTTCCATCTGCTGCGCCCGATCCTGGATGACCTCGCCTGTGGCAGACTTCAGAGGGGCAATTTTCTTCTGTGTTGGACCTAGGGCCTGCTTGATACCATCATACATCCCCTTGATGTTGCCCGTGTCAGCTGCTATCTGTATCTCGGAACAGAGCTGGAGCCAGTAGTCGTTAGCACATCTCCTGGCAGTCTGTTGGACTTTGCTGCGAGCAGTTCGGAGGACCTGCAGGTTGCGCTCACTGGGACAGGCCTTGTATGCTGCTTGAGCTCTCCTCTTTTCCTCAATGACTGGTGTCAACTCCTCAGAGTGGGCTTCAAACCAGTCTGCCGCCTTGTTGGTCTTCTTGCCGAATATGGACAAGGCGGTGTTGTAAACGGTATTCTTGAAATGTTCCCATCTGTTGGATGCGTTTGCGTCGGCCGGGCCTGGAAGAGATTCCTCAAGCGCTTGTGCAAATTCCTCCACTTTTCTCTGATCCCGGGTCTTGCTGGTATCAATGCGAGGTCTTCCTTCCTTTTTCGTGTGATACAGTCGCTTTGTTTGCAGTTTCACTCTGCTGCACACCAGGGAGTGGTCAGTGTCGCAGGCAGCACCATGATAACTGCGTGTGATCTTGATGCTGGGAAGGCTGGAGCGTCTGGTGAGGATCAGGTCGAGCTGGTGCCAGTGCTTTGATCTTGGATGTCTCCAAGAGACTCTATGTTGGGGCTTTGTGTTGAAGAACGTGTTGCTGACACAGAGACCGTGATGACAGCAAAACTCTAGCAGGTGTTGGCCATTTTCGTTCATCCTCCCAGTGCCAAACTGACCTAAGCAAGTGGGCCATGAACTGTTATCAGCACCAACTCTAGCATTGAAATCGCCGAGGATGAACAATGGCTCTTTTACAGGGATTTTCTTGACAGTGGTGGCCAGGTCATCATAGAATTTGTCTTTGGCTTCTGCTGGAGACGACAGAGTCGGTGCATAAGCACTGATGAGAGTGATAGGTCCTGCTGATGACTGGAGCTGCAGGGACAAAATTCTTTCACTTCCCACAGTAGGTGGGATGATGGATTTCAGCAGGGTATTTCTGACTGCAAAGCCAACGCCATGTTCCCTGGTTTCGTTTGGTGGTTTTCCCTGCCAGAAAAATGAGAAATTTCTCTCCTTGACAGATCCGGAATCTGGCAGCCTAGTCTCTTGAAGGGCGACGATGTCCATCTGCAGTCTGCTCAGCTCCATGTCGATGACAGCTGTTTTGCGTGCGTCGTCTATTTCTTGCAGGTCATCAGAGAAGCCAGGTGTCATTGTCCTAACGTTCCAGGTGCCCAGCTTTAGGGCAGGAGTTTTCTGTTTTCTGTTGCATGGTGCAGAGTTGTCGATCCGCTTGTCGGTTTTCACCCTAAACCCCACGCACCCCATGAGGTTAACGGACCGTGGCGAGGCAACACCTTACTGGCTGGGGACTGCCCAGCTTAAGGCGGGCGGTAGCTGCCCAATGAGATGCAATGATCTCTCCCACCGTCGGAAGCAGCCCCTGGCGTCATGCTCTACGCCAATCAAGCAAAGACTTATAACCGGTAAACTGCTGCTTCCCGTGTTGTGCCGACGCCGTATGGCGAAGTTGGAGTGTCCTCTCCAGTGCGTGAAGCCTGGGTAAAGAAGGTATGGAGGATAGGCTGTTACCCATGCAGCAAATTCCCCCTCTCCACGTCGCTGGAATGGTCCAATGGAAAGGCAGAAGCCAATACGGTTGGTTCCAGCGGCGTCGCAGGAGTTGCCAGAACATGACTGTGTTCAGCCATGAACTGCCTAAGGGACTCCGGCTCCTGATTTTGCCTCGAGGTTGACTCCTGAAGCCTTTTCCAGAACTGGATGTAGCCACAAGGCAGTGGAGGTTTGAGGTCAGAGTTTCCTTCTCTTAGATGAGCTGCCTTCCTAGGCTGACGAGTCCCATCTACCCGGTGGCTGTTTAGTCGCCTCTTACGACAAGTACAGCCAAACTGAGGGCCTATTCTTAGCCCCCAGCCCCCAGGGTATTGGAAAACCAATGAATATGTATGTATATGAATTTGATAAGATCTAAAATGATATAGAGCTCACAGTTGAAATGCTTATTGTGCTTTTAGATTTTGAATAAGAATTTGGATAAAAACACCACAATTTGCTATTTTAATCAAGAAATTTTGGAAAAAATACCATCTTCCCCCTCAAAACCCTACTCATATCAAGGTGTGTCCTTTCTGTCTTCAAATGCAGGCCAAGACCACTGGGAAATGGCCACTGAAATGGTATGCACCGGAGTGCATCCTCTTCCGGAAGTTCTCAAGCAAGAGTGACGTCTGGAGTTACGGCGTGACCATGTGGGAGGCTTTTAGCTATGGACAGAAGCCCTACAAGGTGAGCATAGATGCCTTAAATGATGGGTGCATGCTGGCTAGAACAAGACACCAGCTCTGTTGCTGGGTCTTGGGTTATCAGATATGAATGGGAGCTGGCTCTCTTCTAGCTCTGGCTCTCCCCAGAGATTCAGGGGAATGTTGGAATGTTGGAAAAAAGCAATTGGAAACCTGGAAGTTTCCAGGTTTGCAAAACTGGAAGTAGTTTCCGATCAGAGGCGTAGCTAGGTCATTTGACACCCGAGGCCCATAAGTTTTTGTCACCCCGTATGACTTAATCAATCAATCAATCAATCAATCAATCAATCAATTCACTTTTTATACCACCCTTCCTCTAAGCAGCTCAGGGTGGTGTACATGGTTCCTCCCCTTATTTTGTCCTCACGACAACCCTGTGAGGTAGGTGAGACAGAGATAGTAATAGTCGTGACATGGAGTGAATAATAATAATGGCCAGAAAAATAAATGCAGTGAATATTTCCCCACAAGCAATGGATGAAATTCTGCATCAAATTGAATATAACACGATGGTATTATTCCTAAAAGCCACAATTTCCAGAACTTTGGTCACTAGAGTGTTAGCCCCCCCCCCCCCGACGTCTCATTGGCCTGTTTTGAGTTAAGGCAGTGGTTCTCAAACTTTTCACACTGGGACCCACTTTTTAGAATGACAATCTGTCCAGGACCCACTGGAAGTGATGTCATGGCTGGAAGTGACATCATCAAGCAAAATACGTAAAATAATTATAATTAAGTTAAAGAAAAACAGATAAATAAGGGGAAGCCAGCCCTGTTTCACCAAGTGAATTTTCTCTGTAGCCTGCCTGCGATAACACTCTCCCCCCCCCAAACAGATAAAGCAGTGATATTTTCAGCCCTCCCCAGTGCCCACCTTACCAGCTCAAGCCTCTGGTTTATTCTTGTGGGGGGTGGGTGGGTTGCTGCCTGCAATAACACCCCCTCCCCACAGATAAATCATTGAGATTTTCAGCCCTCCCATCTTACCAGCTCAAGCCTCTGGTTTATTCTTTGGGGGGGCTGCCTTCTGGAGCATTTGTTGAGCTCCACTTTCATTAGATGGGGACCATGCAGCTAGCCTTGCATTCTTCTTTGCCTGACTTGACCAGGAGCCAAGGCACCTTTGCTAACTCACGAGTAAACGCGCCCATGTGGCTTACTTTCGCTTTCCATAGAGCTCAATACATTTGTCTGGAGGGAGGGACTTCCATCTTGGGTGTTTTTGGGGGGCTGCTTTCATTGGATAGGAACCATTCTCGTGTCATTGGATTGCTCTCAGCCTGCCCTTTCCGACAAACTTTAGCAAGTTTGCCTACTCGCGAGTAAACGCACATTATGGCTCAGTTTCATTTTCCATAGGGTTCAATGCATTTTTTGGTTTCCGGTTTTTTGGCAATAACATTTGATGGAAAGGAGATATTTCAATCCGGTTTTTTGCATTGCATTCCAATGGAAATTCCACATCCAATGGTATATGGCATGATGGGGTTACACCTAACCTTCGCAATGTTAGCAATGTTGGGGCATTTGTGGTGTTACACCCCCCCAAGGGTGGTACCCAGGGTGGACCGCCCCCGCCCCCCGCTAGCTACGTCACTGTTTCCGATCACTTTTTTCCAACATTATAAGCCTTAGGGAGCCCTGTGGAGGGCTGCTCAGAGCTCTCTGCAACTTCTGGACCTTGTGCCAGCCCATAGTAAGTACAAATACCCCCTCCCTTCTCTCACTTTAGCAGCACTATCCTGGGGGTCACATTGCTGCCCTCGCTTCCCCTCCCCCTCCCCCGCAAAAACCTAACTCTGGAGTTTTCCTCCCAAGAAATTTGAGAACCACTGACCTAGGGCCATGTGGAACTCTGTATACTCTGCTTGTTTCTGATCCTTGCTGAGCTGCAATCCTTCCTTCGACCACCCGCAGTGATGGTTTAGCAATAGTGAGGAGGCCAATTGCTGCAGTCCTCTGGCAAGCAACTGCAGCAGTGCAGAATGTGGTACTTGGCTCCACTGCAAGTATTCTGGACTGAGACGCCTGGCGCCTTCCAGCCTCAGTGAGCGTGAAAGTTGTTTCAGTGGAAGTCTTGGCATTGTTACACTTCTCTGTCCCTTGCTCCCCTAGAAAATGAAAGGCCCTGAGGTCATGACGTTCATTGAGGAAGGGAAGCGAATGGAGTGTCCCCCCAAATGCCCTCCAGAGATGTACAAACTGATGAAGCAGTGCTGGACTTTCAAGTAAGACTATTTTCTCATGAGTGTGTCTTGGCCGTGCAACAACTCTCTGTGTTCTAAATGCACCTGATACCTCAACTAAGTCCTACCTGTATGAGTCCAATATCTTTATACTGCCCACTCAGTAAGTAGGCTGCATAAAGCCCAGGTAACGACACCGGGACATGTCGCACTGAGCTGATGAGGCCTGGCAGGAATTCGGAGCCATGAGTTGCTGTGCCCTGAGAATCCAGATGTTGGATACTGTGTACTTTGTATGAGCCATGACAATTCAGGTGTTGACTCTTTGCATTCTATACTAGCAAGCAAAAGAGGGTCTTTGTGGTCCTGCAACACAGTGGCAGATTTTTATCAATGTCCGTAATATGCACCTCACACCAGATTTCAGCGATTTTCAAGCGGCATGCCATTGTATATTGGTGTGCTGCAAATGGTGCACAGGTGTGCTGCGGGAGTTTGGGGGAGGGTCTTGTCAGCGTGCCGTGAGATGAAAAAGATGGAAAATCACTGGCCTAGAGTAGCAGTTTTAGTGGGTGTGTCATTGTCAGAATTCCCCCCCCAGTTTTTTATCCACTTATTTTGTCTTGTCTGGGTTGCTCCCTTCCAGGTGGGAAGACCGTCCAGATTTCGTCACTGTGGAAACTTTCATCCGAGCCTATTACTACAGTGTTGCTGCCAAGGCAGAGGAAGAATCTGAAGGGGCGACTAAAGTGACACCTGCTTAGCCTGTGCACCCAGCAGCTTGCCAAAAAAAAACCCTCTCTGGCCTTGAGCTCTTGTCACTCTTGGCCTTTGTGAACAGATGACACGTGGATGGCACTTTTCCTTGTGCCTGACCGCTGCTTTCTGCCTGGAGGTTGTGGTTCCTTTCCCCTGGAGGATCTGCAAGGTTGAGCTCAGGGCTGCTTCTTCTGTGCATTTTGAAAAGAACCATAAGCAGCTGTGGTGTACCTGCGGGGGGGGGGGGGGGAGGAGGCAAGTGAGTGAAATGCCCTGAGTTGGGGGGGGCACTGCCACCCCCCACCCCCGTGGCACTCAGTCGACTGACACTCTGATCTGAGGGCCAACCCCTGAGGGCCTTTCACCCAGAGGCATTTTGAGGGCCAGGGAAGAAGCATGCTACCTACTCAACCCTCTGAAGACCTTGTAAAGTCCTTGGAAGGGTGAAAAACGTCACTGGAAGCCTCCCCAGCCCTTAGAGTGCCTTCCAAGGGATCAAAATTTCACTTTCGGTTTCCTCCATGAAACCAGAAGTGATGTTTTTGGCCCTCCAAGAGTTTTACAAGACCTTTACTGCGTGCGGTCTCCCCTGGTCTCCAGAAAGGAGGCAGGAGGTGACAGCCTGGTGCAGGGGGTGCGGCAGCCCAGCTGATGGTGGGGTGGCAGCTTGTAGTCATGGCCCCAGGCGGTACTGGGGTCAGGATCTTCACTGACAAGTAGCAGTCTCAAGTCTCCATCCCTGCCTGGAGATGCCGGGGACTGAAGCTATAACCTTCTGCATGCTCTCTGCATTTGAGCCATGGCCTCATCCACTTCTCTACCTCTAGTAATTTCATCAGGTCTTACCTACAAACTTTCCAGCATACCTTCATAAGGTCTAGAAACTGGCTTTTAAAAAAATAAAAAGTGATCAGGGACCTGACTGCAAAGGCCAAGAAGCATGGCACTCTGGATTCTCTGTGCTTCTGAAATCACGGCGTACACTGGCTGTAATTTATAAATCAATCTTTTCCTGCTTATTTTTCACCAACTGTACCATGGGTGACTCAATATCTCTTTGTCTCAGAGACTAAAGGTCAAATCCTACCCAATTTTTCAGTGCTGGCGCAGCCATGCCAGTAGGGCATAAGTGGCATCTTGCAGTAGGGGGGCTGTAACGGGGGCCTCCTTCAGGTAACTGAATGTTTGTTCCCTTTCCTTGGGGCTGCATTGGAAAGTTGGATAGAATTGGGCCCTAAGGCTGCAATCCTATCCACACTTACCTGGGAGTAAGCCCTGTTGGCTATAATGGTACTTAATTCTGAGTAGACATGCATAGGATTGAACTCTAAGGCTACGGATCTATACAAATGTACCAAGGAGTAACTCCTATTGAACTTAATGGGGCTGACTTCTGCGTAGACAAGCATAGGCTTGGGTTGTAAGGCTGCAATCCTGTATGCACGTTCCTAGGAGTAAACCTCACTGAACACAATGGAGCTTTCTTCTGAGTATATAGGATTGTGCTGTAAGTATGTGCATTCTAGAGCAAAGAAGTATGCTATCAACATTATTTGAACTGAAAATTGATTGAAGGCAGACTGGCAGGAGATGCCTGCCTCTACCCACCTCAGCCGCAGAGCTGACTGGAGTGTCGCCCCAGGACTCTGGTTGTTCTGCTGCTGCCTCCGACCCTGCCCCCTACAACCCAGAAGTAACTGCAATGACGTGATGATGTCACCGCAATTGCTTCCGGAATGCTCAGGGCGAGGCTGCCTGCTTTGGAAGGAGTAGCCAGCCTAGCTCTGAGTAACTGCGCTGAGAATGGCTGTCACATCAATTCCTGGCATGGTTGCACACTGCTCGGAGCCAGGTCGGCTGCTTCTTCCAAAGAAGTTGGCCTTGTTCTGAGCAACCAAGCCAAAAACGGCTGTGAGGGGGGCAGTTTCTCCTGCTTGCCCCTGCTGTCATTCTCCGCACAGTGTTGTGCTGCTCAGAGCAAGGCTGGTGGCTTGAAGAAGTGGGCGGCCTCACTCTGAGCAGCTCAGCTGAGAGCAAGGGGGCAGGAGTGCAGCAACTGGATCTCTGCTGCAGGGGCAGCCTTGCCACGCCCTGCATGGAGTGCTGTCCAGGGTCACAGCATCCCTGTGACACCCCCTCGCTTATGCAACTGATCCATTTATCCACTTCCACTGCTTTACCTTCCGCCACTCCCTGAATTCACAAAGGAAGAGGGGAACATGGCAGAAAAGGAAGTGTGGAGGACGAGATAATGGTGGGCTAGAACATCACCCTAATCTTCTCCTCCACACTTCCTATTCTGCTTTGTTCCCCTTTTTTCAAATCTAGAGAATGGGAAGAGGAATGATGGGGGCAATAGCCAGGATACCACATTGTTGGCGCATTGCCGGAAGCACTGGGAAATTTTGGGGAAGTGCTGGTAGGAGGGGAGACTGTAGATAACCAGCCAAACTAGTTCCTACTGGACTAGATGAACCTATCTTTTGGTTTAGTACAAGGCTTAGTACAAGGTAGCAATGTCCATTTAGTTTCTGCTGGCTTAATTTACTGAAGTCCACAGATCTGAACTCTGCAAACCTGATGGAATGACTTTCAGCATCTTTTTTTTTTAAAGCTCAGACTGAAATGTATTTCTGCAGAAATTCTGTTTGTGGTTCTTCTCTGGCAAGTTCCTCAAAAGCTCAAGAACAGAATGGGCAAAATTGGTCAGTGATCAGATCTTAGAATTAATGAATCAAGGCAGACTTAATTGGCAAATTTAAGAACACTATACACATTAGAACTGAATTAAGTTATTTTAATTAAACTGGCAAACCTTCAAGAATATTAGGAGTTCAGAACAAAACGTTGGGGGGAAAATCTCTATAAAAGAATGTGGCTGAAACATTAGAGGTATGATAGCATAATCTGATCTTTTGGTATCATCAGATTGTGTGTTAATGTTATTTTACCTGTGATGGGAGATGTGTTTCAGATTAATATTTTCAATATTTTGATCATTGTTAAATATGCAATTTCACAAAGAAACTCATTATTGTGGAATTGAAGTAATTGATATGGTAAGACCTGTTCTAATATGATGGTATATTCCAGATGTTAAATACAATGAGGAGGTTGGAAGTAAGATTTTAGATTGTTTGGCTCAATTGTATGATTTTCTTCCTTGTTTATTTGTTTGAGTTATATTGTACTGTCTCTGCTATATAATTAAAAAAGAGAGATTTATTAAAAAAGAGTAATTTTGAAAAATTCTGCAAGATGAGATCTTAGGTAGAAAATTGCTGGGAGTTAATTGTGTGTTTGGGCTAAGCATGTAATGGCAAAGAAAACACCTCATGTCCACAATCTCTAATCTTTAGTCTTCATAACATTGATCAAAGGGGACCAAGATATTCAAAATATTGCTGTGCTTCTTCAAATAACATTATTTTGACATTTCAGATAATTTCTAAAGTCTCAGTAACCATCTTTTTCAGTGGTTTTTGATATCTAGCAATTGATGTTTGTCAACAAGTATCATTGACTACCAGTACTTAGGTGATGTCTTTATAAAAATTGATGCAACTGAAGTGGACTATGGTCCATAAAAGCTCATGCTGAAATAAATTTGGTTCATCTTCAAGGCACTATAAGAGCCTTGGTTGTGTTTGCTGCATCTTTTTATATGTATGCCAAGCAAATTTACCCTATTTATCTGTGATCAGGAATGAAACGGGGAGCAGGAGAAATGGAGCAGAGACCACAACTGGGAGTACTGAGGCTGAGAAAGGGGCGGTATTGGCAGCAGCCCCTGATCTTGACCCACCTTCCCAGGTCCACTCAGACTTGTGCCAGCAAAATTGATGGCACAGGTCCAAGTAGGCCCATTCAGGCAGTGTAGGTAAGGGAACAATGGTTACTTTACTTGGAGGAGATCACTGGGGCTGCCCCCCTGAAGCATGCAGTATGTGGTCATGGGTGGTTAGATAGGATTGGGCTGTAAATCAATCCAGGTACATAATAGAGTGACCATCAAATCCTAGCCACCAAGGATCTTTTAAGACAGTTGTTCCCATACTATTTAAACTGGTAGCTGTCTTGACCTATGGGGTCAAGGAAGCCGCCAGTCAAAAAAGTTTGAGACAGAGGCTAGGATACCCATATATATATATATATATATATATATATATATATATATATATATATATATATATATATATATATATATATATATATATATATATATATATATATGGGTGTTTAGGGGGTTTATATATAGGATTGGGCTATAACTCAATCCAGGTACATAATAGTGTAACCATCAAATCCATCATATATATATAGACAGGTTGAGACTAATTATTCGCATGGGTTCCGTTCCAAGCACTCAAGTGGATAAAAAAAATGCACTATTGCAAATCAATTTAAAAAACAAAGTTTCTTTGCTCCAGTGATTGAAAAACGGCCTTACTGACCTTTTGACTCTAAGATAAAAGTCATTAAGAAGACAATCCATCAGTACTTCGCTCAGCCCCTCCCTTCACCATTGCAAAATGATCACCTTTCTTTCAGGTGATCACCTTTCTTTCAGGGAAGGGAGAGGTCTGCAGAAGACAGAAGGATTGATGGATTGTTAGCCTGCTTTCCCCCCCCCCTCTCATTAAGGAGGCTGTTGTTAAAGGACTGTTCAGTTTTTAAAACTGATTTTAAAGGGATGCATTTTTCCCCTTCTCCAGGGATCAGCACATTCTTTCTCATTCGCAGGGGCCATTTGTGTTGAGTCAAATCCGTGTATAAAAAAATCCGTGTATAAATAGGCTGGACCTGTATGTATCAAATATATATATAACATGATGGTGTTATTCAAAAATACCTTCACTATTTCGGCCAGTAGTGGTGTCACACACACACCCCTGAGTACGTCACCCAGTGTGGTCTGCATCCCACGCACCCCTTAGCGATGCCACTATCTGTAGTGGTGGCCCAGGAGTGCATGGCTCTGCCTGCTTCTGGAGTGTCAACCATTGCTGACACACTAGCTATGATGGTGAAGCCATGTCAAGATACTAAATGTCATTGGGCCATTAAAGCATTAAAATATCATCAGAAAAAATAATTAATGTGGTTTATTGGTGATGCTCTTTTTGCTTTGTTATGGTATCTTATTTGGAATTAAACTTGCTTTAAAACAAAATATAGTTGAATGGAAGAGAAGGAAAAAGTCAGCACACAGAAATCAATTCTTCTTTCAATGACTCCACAGAAGAGTTTGCAAATGTTACTCTTTGCCATTGGGTTTAAGGTCTTCCTTGGTGTCATCAGAGGGTACCTCTGACAGTTGGCAAGGAACCACTGAGCCCGAGATCAAGGTCATGATCAAGATCATGAAAGAGTTTCCTCCAAAGGAATTTCCCTACCCTTTCAAAAACAGAGATAGCATCATGGTCTTCAGTGGTCAACTCTCAAAATGGCTATGACTTGATTTTCTGGGGAAAACATATTTAGGGTACAATCCTAACGCACTTTCCAGCACTGACATAAGGGCAATGAAGCTCCATGGTAAGGGTACAAACATTCTCTTACTTTGAGGAGACCTCTGTGAGTGCCACCCAACTGCAGGTTGCAGTACATGTCCCATTGGCACAGCTAAGCCAGTGTTGGAAAGTTGGTTAGGATTTGGGCCTTTTTAAATTTAGGAGATGGCAGAAAATTTGGTGCCATTGAGGTCATTCATTTTGCAGAGTTCAGAGTCCCAAAGGATCTGCAACAGGATCTACTGCAGTGATTTTCAACCTTTTTCATTTCATGGCACACTGACAAGGTGCTAAAATTGTCAAGACACATCATCAGATTTTTGACAATTGACAAGGCACACCATGCTGCTGGTGGGGGGCTCACCTCCCTATTGGCCCTACTAATAAATGATCCTCCCCCAAACTCCCACAGCACACCTGCAGACCATTTGTGGTACACTAGTGTGCCACAGCACAGTGGTTGAAAATGGCTGATCTGCTAAGTTAGATTGCTCTGTAAGTGAACATGCACAGGGAAAAATCTCTTACCTAGAACCTTACACTACAGCTAGGAGTTCACCGTGGCAAAACAAATTAGGTTGTGTCCAAAGAAAGTGAATCCTCCTGAAGTGAGAAAGCATCTGAGTTCATCAGAACACTTCATCAGGCTGGATTTTTTGACAGGTGGTAAATGGAGATGTGACCTTTTCTGGGTTGGCTCAGAGCTTGCTGCACATAAATGTTTGGCTAATTCTGCTTAGGTTTTAATGTCAAATTTATACTGTTCCTTTCACCTCAACTTTTAACTGAACTCTGAGGATGCTATCTTATTCCTGTTGTCCTAGAACATTGATACATTCATATTGCTCAGAGGATGCTGTCTTACATTCTTGTTATCACCTCTTGGGGTTATCTGTTTTCCTGGTGGTTTTAAAGTTGTTGTTTTCTCATTTACTGCATTACTGAATTACATTTCATGATTTAACTCACACACACGCCCATGCAGGAGATTTACCAAGAATTGGAAAGATAGTCACCAAACACTGAAACACTTATGAATAAAATAATTTTGATTTACAGCTAATCTCCTTAAAGGGGAACACCATCTGAAATGTACTTTTAAAAGTTTTATTTCAAAATGTTTTTTTTTTAAATCACAATTCCTATAAAAAAGAGAAAAAAGATGAAAGTACAGAGATGAATAACAAAGAACAAACAAAATCTCAAAATGGATTATTGTAACAAACTTTTGATTCAATTCAATTCAAACTGAATTCAATTTTGAATTCAGGAGTTTGGAACGAAGATGTGCAATTAGGGATACTCACAGTGTAGGGCTACACCGTACACACGTTTTCATGTGTGAAACTATATGTATTCATTTTAGAGTCTGCATAGGAGCTGGTCTCCTCAAAACTGTAGAGTACAGACCATGAGTACCATTATTTACATGTGTGAATAATGTGAATATCTATAGATGTGTTCTGGTCAATGACCATGTGTACACTGACCACAGATTGGCTATGTCTTGAATGTAATGTGCAGATAGAGCTGTTGTAGTTCAATTCATTTATATGAATTTGGATAGTTTTGCTAGGTTCTGTGTTTCATACTCAACATGAGAAGTGTGTCAACTTTTTTTTCCAATTATCTGAAAGACAAATTTTTGCCATGGTTGGTAATTGAATTACTGGATTGAGATCAAACCATTTCAAGCACCCCATTTTAAAGACTAAAATAACTTTGGGGTTCTTGGGTTAAAAAAATTAACCCATTGGAGGGGCAGCCCAATCCCATGCAGCACTGGTACAGTGGCATCCCCCAGGCCCACACAGTATCCAGCGCTGCAACATAACAGGTAGGAGGCATCCTTGGGGTAAGGAAACATTTGTTAAGTGCCTGTGTGGTGCCCCACACTGCTCAATGGGGCTACTTGGATCTGTGCCTGCTATTTAGACCTGTGTAACGCTGGCAGGCCTGGGAGTCCATGCCCACCTCCCTCCCAGATCCACCCACCCTCCCATTTCACCCTCCCCCACCCAGAAAAACCCCTCCTCACTCCTAGACAACCCTCCCCCCACCCGGGGGGGGAACCAGAGCAAAATGGGATGGGGTTGGCGGAGACCAGCTTCGCAGCATCCTATGCTCCATGTTGATCTGAAAAACCCAACACAGAGCTCCTCCAGAGTGCACTGGCAAAATAGCTGGTGCAGACTGGAGGAGACCCATTGCAGCCCCTGCACACTTACTCTGGGGAAGAGGAAGAGTGCCCTTCACCTTACGAGGCCTCCGGCAGTCCCAGCAGGGCTGCCAGATACAGTGGTTGCCATTTTGGTGCCACTCAACCTGGTGGTGCCTCCACCATTAAGATTTGGCTGCCTGTTCCCTTGAACCCAAGGGAACTTACTTCTGAGTAGACGTGGCTAGGACTGAACTTTAAGACATTTTTAAGGGAAGATATTTAATCCACTGTGATGGAGGTTAATTAGTACTATTTTTTGATGTTAAGATAACTGAATTTTAAGATGGCTTGAATTTTTCTTGGGATCTTGCTAGTGTATATTGAAAAAGTACAAATAAACTTTAAACATTATATATAGGGTTTACTTTTTAATTCTTCTGTGCAAATTTATGATATAATAAGAGTAAAGAGCAAACTAGATTATGATAGTGTTAAGAATGGATTTTTTCTTTTCTTTTCTTTTTTCTTTATTGAGCTGTTAATGATTTTGGCATGTGTGTGTATTTATTATATATTGTTTCCCCCAATAACCTGTGAACTGGTAAGAAAGATACCCCATCAGATGACATTGTGTAAAAAAAATATGAACAATTTTGTGTTTATCTGAATATTTTGATGTTTCTTTATTAATTTTGGTGGAAGGCTTTCAAAATACTGCTATTTTTGGCATAGTATCAATAGTTAATGCTACTCCAAAATCTATGCAGTTTTTATTATTATTATTATTATTATTATTATTATTATTATTATTATTATTATTATTATTATTATTATTATTATTATTGTTATTGTTATTGTTATTGTTATTGTTATTATTAATTAATAATTAATAATTAATAATTAATAATTAATAATAATTAACAACAACAACAACAACAACAGTATTTATATACCGCTTTTCAACTAAAAGTTCACAAAGCGGTTTACAGAGAAAAATCAAATAACTAAATGGCTCCCTGTCCCAAAAGGGCTCACAATCTAAAAAGATGCAAATGGATACCAGCAGACAGCCACTAGAACAGACACTGCTGGGGTGAGGTGGGCCAGTTACTCTCCCCCTGCTAAAAAAAGGAGCACCCACTTGAAAAAGTGCCTCTTACCCAATTAGCAGGGGTTATATATAATAAGATGCTTGTTACAGTGCATTAGGATTAATAAAAACAAAACATTTAAGACAACTAAAAAAAAGTATGAATGATACAAAAAACCTAAGATTACTGTTGGCATCAGCGCCTCTGAATTATACAAGAAACAGTACGAATTCAGCACAAACAATTTGTAATACACAGTGCAATTAAAGTGACAATTGTAAACAGTTTCCATTGTACTTGCTTCCTTAAAATTAGCTTATATGAAAGATTTGCCTTCAGTTCTCATGAATTAATTTCATCGAAGGTTCCTTCAGGGAGCACATATTCTGCAAAGCATCAGAATGAATAGCTGTCCTCACACTCACTGAAAGGGGAACCAAGTTGCATGAAAAACTATTTCAGCTCGTGAATCCATGCCCAGCATCTGATGAGGTGGCCTGCCATCCACAGACATTTATGCTGAAATGCATGGGGTCATCTTTAAGATGCTACAAGACTCTTTGTTGCTTTCCCTGCAACAGGCTGCTACCCCTCTGCAAATCGACTGAATATATACCATCATTTCTAAACATACTGATTACACTGGCCATCCTATGCACCCTTACCTGGGAGGAAGCCCCACTGAATAAAGTGGGTCTTGCTTCTGAGCAGACATGCATAAGGGAATCAGACTGTAAATGAGCCAGATGTATTCTTATTCACCCCTCTTTGGGAGTAAACCACACTGAACTCCATGGGACTTACTTTTGAGGAAATGCACAGGATGACACTGTTTCAAGAGGAAGGCCCCGACATTCACAGATTCATTCAGAACTGGACCATGCCGAGTCATTCTTGACAATGCTAGACTCATACAACTGCAAATGTGAGTTCCATTATGATTGTGTTTGTATGTTGGTTCTCAGGAAGACGTACATTTTTCATCAGAATACAACCAAGAGCTCTGGAGCACCTTAAAGACTAATCAATTTATTTCAGCCCAAGCTCTTATAGTTTCCATCCCTTTATCTAGCTCAGACTAGAACTCTTGTGAGTGCCATCAAGTTGGCCACATTTTTTGTTGGTTTACTGAACTTTTGTTTAACCTGTACTTTTATATATTTAAATAAAATCGTTGGCAAGAATGCTCAGGTGCTAACTTGGAAACTTTCTTCAAAGGACCTGAGGCTGCCTGAGGGATTCCATGCAGTTAATATATTGATGGCAACCATATGCAAATTTCCTTGTGAGGAAGCACTACTGAACACAACAAACACTTCTGAGTAAATATGCAGAGGATAATATATTTTTTATATTTTTCTGCTATATGTTTTGATTCCATTTCTTGGTTTGTATGCATACAGTATAGCTAGATCTTTAAAGCCACAGAATTACAGTCCAACCCTTCCCACCCGCCCCACTGGTGTAGCCAATCAGATCAAGCCTGAATCACAACCCAAAAACCAGTGAAGATAGTTTTAATGGTTACTCTCTTCTGTGTGTGTATATATTTAATACTACGATGATGATTTATGATGATTTAATATTATAAGAACCAGCTTCTCATTCCTTTTGCTATGTACAATTCTTTGAGAACTGCTTTTGTTGAAAAGGTAAGATATCAGTAATCTAAATACACGAAGGAAATAAATGGTGGACATTAAAGGCCATATGTTCAGCTCATATATTTTGTGAGCTTCCATGGGGACTTTTCATCAGAAAGAAGGAAAATATTTTAATACATAATACAGGCTCCCTGCTTAAAACTAAGTGAACTGGACATCATGTTTCTGTGCCATGGACCTTCCCCATGACAACTTGCAGTGCAGACTGGCAGAGTGACACCAAAGCCTGTGTGCAGACTTCACAGCTATGGTTCTGCTCTTGTTGCCAACGGACCCAAACCTGGCCTCACCAGCTCTTGTACCTTTAATAGCAGTTTCATCTTCTGGAAGCAGTTGGCAGTGTTTCAAGGCATCCAGGACAAAGACTATCATGGGCAAATGCCTGTGGATTGAGCAGTGGCGTAGCTAATGATCGTGTAGCCCGGTGCCAAGCTCAAAATGTTGCCCCGGAAGTGATGACACAACAGATGACATCACGCCTGGGCTTTTTAAAAAGTGAAAAATGGGAGGAACCCACCACCTCCCCCCAGCAGCTCGCACCCACTTGCTCTGCTGCCTCCCCTCAGTCAGTGGCATAGCTAAGGCATCTATCTGCTACCTGGGGTCAAAGAAGATTTGTAGCCCCCAACACAGACAAAATCAAATTTAATTAAGTAAATAAATAAAAAGTATGCCCCTTATCGGTCTGAGATACTGTGCTGGGATGAAGACGGATGGTTATTCTCTCCTTGCTAAATATAAGAGAGGCACCACTTGAAAAAGTGCCTTTTTACACAGTTAGCAGGGGAAACTGTATTATGATACATGGAAATGAGAGCTGACTCATATTAACACCTTTTTTATTTCATGCTGTATCATGATAATATGTCATTGCAACATGTCAATAAAATAATAACATGTCATTGCCTCTCAGAACAATCAGTTTCATAGGTCAGTTTTGAGTTAAGAAAATCCACTTTTTGTTCCATAAAGGAAGTTGTGTTTTCATTTTATGGTTAATTGGCTATAACTTTTGATAGAATACAGATATTCCAATGCGGTTTGCTTCATTGCATTCACCATTAAATTATCTTTCCAAAGATATATAACATGATGGTATTATTCATACATACCAAGATTTTCACAATTTTGGTCACTACTGTCGAGCTCAGCTTGTTGCCCCCCAAACGCTTGATGCCCGGTGCAACTGCTATCCCCTGCACCCCCTTAGCTACGCCACTGAGATTGAGCTGTTTTTCTAAGCACTGGAGCAGAGGGTGGCTTTTAAAAGGTGGCAACCTTAGAAACTGCTTTGCCGTGTTCTGAACTTCTCCTCCTTCTCTTGTACACACACACACACACACACACACACACACACACACACACACACACACACAACTTCCCCAGTGAGTCATATCTTATTTTCTGATTTTAGCAGTGAACCTGTTGCCCTGACAGATAGGCTGCCTTTCTATGCTGTCTGCCCCTACATTTTCTCACTTTTTGGGAAGTTCTGCGAAAGCAGCTGTGTGGCCAGAGAAACCCACCTTTTGCTGCTGCTACTGTCTCTTTCTGTTGCACTCTTCTCCTCTCTCTTATGTGACTGTGACATGAACTCGGGTTTCCTAAGACTGGCTTATAGAAAGAGAGAAACAGTGGGAGGAGAGAGACACCTTAGTTGTATGTGACCCACTGGCCTTTTCTCAGAGTCATCTCGTAAAGACTGTTGTCCTGTGTTGAATCTTCTGGTCCTGGCAGGTAAGTGTCGCCTCTTTCTTTTACGCTGGTCCAGGCTGGAAGCATGGAATGGAACATCTAACAAATGATGCTCACAGCTCATACATGCAGTGGGGAACTGCAAGTTCTTAGTTCCCCCCTCGTGATGCAGCCAGCACCTGTTGCAAAAAGTGCTCCAGCAGCTCAGGGAGAAGTTGGCAGGAGGGGTTGGTTGGGGGGGAAGGGTGGAACACGGGAGAGTGAAACGGGGCCCAGTTCCTGGGGCCCAGTAACCTTCCTCCTAGGCCTGATCGTGTTGTAGATCCAAGTAGAGCCTCCCATGCTCTTGAGGCTTACCTCCGGGGAGGGGGACAATTGTTCCCTTACCTAGAGGAGACCTCTGCAACTGCCCCCTCCCACCATAGGATGCAGTGGTCGCCATTTTGGGTGGCAGAAAGGATAGGATTGAGCCCTCAGTGATGTTAAGGCACTTGACAGTTGTTCAAGCATCTGAAAATTACGTTGAAAATCTATTATTCTTAAACTAGCACCTTTCTTTCTTCCTTCCTTTCTTCTGATCCTTCTACATGGGCTTCATTCCTTTTTTTGCACTCGTTTCCTCTTACATTTATTTCATCTTGTACTATTTTTTCCCTTGACTTCTCTTTTGCTTTGTGACCCCAAATCTAATGGCTCCCATTAGATATTCAGCAACACTTGAGTCTCGCCATCTTTGTTTTCCTGACAGCAACTCTTTGGGTAGTGTTAGAAATTACTTCTGAAATTCAGAGTTTTGGAGATGTCTTTTTACGGAATGGGGCCCAGAAACTTTGCTATGTGTATGTGAAACTGTCCATATGATCTTGGAAAGTGTTTCATTTATGTTATTATTACTGCTTATGTTTATTGGCACTTGCACCAGCCATGTTTTCTTCCCTTCTCCTTTTTTTTTTTGGTTATATAAGAATTACTGGGGGACAGGGAACAAATTTTCTTTCCATAATAGATCCCATGTATTAGGAATCTTCTATTGAACTATTGTTTAATTTCCAAATTTTGAACAAGTGACTGTGCAAACATTGTTCACCACCATGCTCACTGTCTTCAGTTTATTCTTCTCCCCTCCTCTAGTGAATGCACCTAGACCAGGGGTGGGCAAACATTTTGGCAGAAGGGTCACATCATCTCTCAGACACTGTGTCAAGGGCCAGGAAAAAAAAAAAGAATTAATTTACATTTCAAATTTGTATAAATTTACATAAATGACTACATTAGAGATAGAACTTATATGAATGAGTGAATTTTACTGAGCTTATTTTACATAAGAACTATAATACAGGCATGTAGAACAACAAGAGAACTATGATTTCCCACACATCTCTTGTGCGTGGGAAATATACACCTATAGGTTCCACACACCACACACCTATAGGTTCCACACATTCGTGAAAAAGGAAAGCTCTCTTGCACAGTGAAAACATACAGACCAAGCCAGAAACACATGGAGACATAAGTTGTTCAGAGGTAATGGGAGGGGGGTTAAAATAACACCCTGGAGAAAGCAGAAAACACATGGAGACTATAAAAGGCCTTGCTCTAACACGACCTGCAGCTCGTATCTGGTTGTCATGACTGGCAGTCTCTGATGAGCAAGAGGCTCATTGGAGACTGGGTGCTCCCTGCAGGCTGGATTGGGGGACCCCGATGGCCACAAATAGCCCGCGGGCTGTGTTTGCCCACTCCACTTAGACAAAAGCACTGCAAAAGGGGATCTTGATGTGAATTTTTGTATGGCTGAAACAAGATTCTTTTTGTGTGGTGTTGTACCACTGCGCAGGAGCACATGTGCATGCAAGTAAAATGCTGCCCCATCAATCTTGCTATAATACCTCATAAGGCAGCCTCCAGATTGCTTTTTTGGTAGTGTTTTAACGGTGCACAGGAACAAATCGGTAGTGTAAAAGAGGGCAGGAGACAAAAGAAAGCTGGTGCAGATACAAATCACAATTTCTGACATTCTCCAAGGTATACCAGAATTCAGAAGAAAGGGGATACAGAGCAGAGTTAACATGGAGCAAGAAATGAATAGAGGAAATCCACCCACCCCTAGCTTTTATGGATTCAACAGCAGATGGATTGCAGAAAATGGCACCTGTGTGATCAAAGTAGCTGCAGTTCAGTGGAAAAATAGCAGGAGGGGAAAACATCAGTTTTTTCCTCCTAATGTGCAATGCTCCCATTGCCCTCCCATTACGACAGCCATTTCTGTGGTTCTTTCTGAATGAAAAAGCTCCCCATATTGTCACCTTTCCTTATTAGGAAGGTTCTCCAAGCCTCCTAACCACTGTGGTTTTTCTTTTCTGCACCTTTTCCAGCTCTATAGTGTCATTTTGGAGGTGGGGCAAAGTAGTTCAGAGAGGGAAGGACAATATTATTTCCTTGCAAGGACACAAGATACCATAACACCAAGCATCATTTCTCACAATGAAAGAAGCACGTCTTCTTGTAACCATTATCTCACAGTGACAAACCCCTTATCAGAAAGCTAACATCACATATCAAAGTGCAGTGAATGAAACCATTCCGAGTTCTGTAGGACAAAGAAAATCTTTATTAATACCAGTTGGTATTTTGATTTGTTGAAGATTCCAACTGTGATAGCAGACTATAGGGTGTAATCTCATACATGCCTGCTTGGGACAGATTACATTCAGAGCAAAGAAGCAAAGAGTTTGGTTCAATACTATACATACTTATCTGGGAGTAAGTACCATGGAACTCAATGGGACTTACTTCTGAGTAGACACACATAGGCTCGTGCCATCGATGTGCTTAGGACTGGCACTATTTTGTTTCACCACAATAGGAGATAAGTAATGACATAATGACATTGATAGTGAAACAAGAATGCTCCAATGTAGTTGATCAGTTGCCATTTTGCTTACAGTTTGTCCAGGATTCAACCACTATTTTAACTTGATTAAAATATTAAAAATCCAGCCTCATAATTTTGGCAGAACCTCTGAACTTATAAAACAATATGTGAATTCTTGGAATCCTCTTGCTTCTGCTAAATGTCACCACTGATGTTAAATAATATATTGTGTCCTTTAAGGAAGAGGTAACTTAGTACAGAGAGCAAACTTTCATGAGCAACCTTTCAGCCACAGTCTGGATCAGGCCAAAGGCCCATCTAGTCCAGCTTCCTGTATCTCACAGTGGCCCACCAAATGCCCCGGGGAGCACACAAGACAACAGACATAACCTGCGTCCTGTGCCCTCCCCTGTATCTGACAATTTGAGGTACCTTCCATTCTGAGTCCCACCAATCCTATTCTGGGCCACCCTAGGTTTGCTTCAGTCCCAGAGTAGTCTTCAGGTAGCTTTCCAGAGACCTCTCAACATTGCTGTGGTTGTCAAGATTCACCTGGAGTCCCCAAGATGGTGCCCAGAATGGTGGGGCAAGACTGGAAGCAGACACAGATGTGTCCGATGATTCTCCACTGGCCTATTTGATGTGGAAAATCCAGACAACTTTCTAAAAAATGAGTATTGAGTGATTACTGCAACCTCTTTCTCTGTCGGCAGTAAACTGTATAAGCATCTCTTCCTCACCCCACAACCTCTCTCACCCCACTGACCTGCCTGCTCATAGCTGCATTGAGCCCCTACCACTCTAAGTGCACTAGCACAGTACTAGAAGATAACGAGAACAGAGGCACGGACAATGAGAGGTTGGTAGCAGCTGGTAGCAGCTGGTAGCGGATAAGTAAATTTGCATATAAAGAGAATTGACTTTTTCAGTGATTGGGGTTGAACCTCAAATATTTGGTTATTTGGAAATGAAACTGGGTCTGACTGCCTAAACGGGAGTGATAAACGGTTTTTAAAAAAATAGTTCAATAACTAGGTGTTCATCTTACAATTGGATGACTGTTTTATTTTCCTTTAAAAAAAATCCTGTTGCATGCATTTTGTTTGTAAAAATAACTTAAAAAATATGAAGACAAAAAAAGTCAACAAGTTGTCATTGTATTTATTTTGATAGGGCTAAAAAGCCTGAGACTGTTTCAGATGAAAGATTCCCCAAACTACCGTATTTATCGGCGTATAACACGCACAGGCGTATAACACGCATCTTCATTTTAAGAGGGAAATTTCAGGAAAAAAATAAGGGTAGCTCAGAACTTTTTTTTATTAATATTATTACCACATATAAGGTAAATAATGTAAAAGGACAGTAAAAGCAACTGTTTTAACAAAAGAAACTTGGATATTTTGTTTTTACAAAAGTTTACTCAGAAATCACTATCTGGGAAACCAAGAAACTCTTCATCTTCACTGCTATCTTCAAAATCGCAATGAACACTGCTGCTTTCACTGCTACTATCTTCATAAATCAGCTCATCTTCTTCACCATCCAAAGCATTACTTATGCCACCTCACCTCAATCCCTCCCCCTCCCCTCCCCAAAGAAAGGGTCTCCACTTACCATATTCATCAGCTGCCAGCGGCTGTGATAATATGCGGCGGGCGCAGCGCTGACATCACGTCACGATGCTGTGCCGCCGCTAGGCACTATTGGGAACGGGATCCCTTAAAGAGACATCGCCGTATAACACGCATACATCATTTGCCCCCTATTTTCAGGGGGAAAAAGTGCGTGTTATACGCCGATAAATACGGTACGTAGTTTCCAGTGTCTGAATGTGTTGCCAAACCACCTTTCAGGTTTGCAGGCCTGGCTGAAGCGTGCTCCACTCATCCTGTCTAAATCCTTGAAAAAGGACAGCAGGAGGGAAGGAGACAGTGCTGAAGCTCAAAGTAGGGGAGTTGGCTCCAGGTCACCATGGTTCACCGCTCCTTGCTCACCAGGCTACTTTTCTAAGCAGGCTGGTCTATGAGGAGACTATGATGGTGGCAGTTTTTTTTCTTTCTCCTCCAGCAGTGCAGGAGGAAGAGGTGAGCTGCTGTTGCCCCTGGATCAAGCCCCTGGAAGTTGTTAAACCACTTGGAGATCCTGCAGCTCTGCCATGACTCCAATCTCCATGGCCTCTAGGTTCCATGAAGGATTTGACTTAAGCCATGGCATCTACTCTTTCCTCCCACCTCCACATTGTCTAAATGCAAACATTTTTCTGGGTGTTGTGTGAAAAAGAAGTAGTGGCTGGACCCCATCCTTCTGAGGGGGCCTGGAAGACATCAGCTGTGAACCTACTGGGGTCCTGGGGGCCCCAGAACCTACCTGAAGGTGACATTTGCTGATGCTGGGTCTGTAAGCTTCTGCTCATCCCTGCTCTGAAAAGCTTGAGCAGAGTGTTCATTAGATGACAAATCTGAATCATCTCACTGAAAGTGGATGGTGAGAAGGACTATGTTTATCCAGAGAGTTGCAGAAGAGAGGGATTGATGCTTGTAGAGTAGATGATTTTTGCTTCTGGTTGACAGCTCTGGTAGGTTACAATTGGAGAGAAAACACTTTAAAAAGCAGCCCTTCTAGAGCAGTATAAAACCACATGTACTACAATGGGTGGCATCTCAAGATAACCCTTACAAGTGTAATTCTCCCCAGGCCATTTTGCCCCCTTCCTCGCCATCCCAGCATTTATTTTGAACCTGGTTTTTCACTTTGATTGTTAAATTTTGGGCAGAAATGTTAGAGAAAGAATGTGATACATAATTATTCAAAATTGATTCTGCTTTGTTCTTTGGAATGTCAAAGAAGACTTGGCTTTGGGAATCAGGTTAATTGATTGTCATGATAATGCATAGAGTGCTTTTGGAGGGAATAAAACAAAGAAAGCTTTTGCTCTACTGGAGCAGATGAAAAATGTTTGGTTAATTTCTGTTTCATGAACAAAGTTAGCATCTTGGACCATGAAGGTTCATGAGCATAATGAAAAGGTGTGGTGCATATTGGGGGAAAAAGAGATGATTAAGAGGCAATATAATTGAGGTTTAGAGAATGCCGCTTGGTGTGTGGATAGAGATGTTTTTCTCACGCTCTCATAATACCAGCAATTGTGATCACCCAATGAGGTTAGTCAGCAGGAGATTCTGGACAGGAAAAAAGGAAAGGACTTTGTCACGCAGGGCTTCATTAAGTCCTGGAACTCTCTACCACAGGATGTGGTGAAGGCTGCTGGCTGAGATGGCTTTCAAAAGACCATTAGACAAATTCATGGAGGAGGGGGTCAATGGCTCTAAGCCACGATACCTAAGGACAGTGGTACTCAAACTTTTCCGGCCAGTGGCTCCCTTGACCCCCGTGGCTGTTGGCCATGACTCCTCATCATGCTCCTGAGGGCTGGAAGTGACATCGTTAAATAGGAAGTGGCCTGAAATATTAACTATATTAACTATATTAAATATAATATTATAATACTATAATATATTTATTATAATATAATATTAAATATTAACTATATTAACTATATTAATATTAATTATATTAATCATATCATTAATTAAATGCAGATTTTAAAAATATATTATTAATACACAGCAATATACATGCTTTATAAATGATCAGCTGCTGATCACTGTTGGAGGCAGGATGCTGGAGTAGGTAGATTTTGTCTGGTCCAGGAGGACTCATTTTTTTTAAACTTTGTAAGCATACCAATAGAATTGTTTTATCAAATGAACTTTGTGAACAACCAGTCTGACCACCATTACACACACACACCCCTGTGGACCCCAATCCAACTAGTCATTTCTCCCATTCTCCTTGGATAGGATTGAACCCCTTATTAATTTAATGAAATTAAATTTTTCCAGCAGCTGGTGGGGAAAACAAAAATAGACCATGAAAATATATCAGAGCTGATAAGGGTTTGGTTAGGAAGCTGATTTGTCTCCTATACTAGGAGATGCACAGTTCAAGCCTATGCATGTCTACTCAGAAGTAAGTGCCATTAGAGTCAATGGGGCTTACTCCCAGGAAAGTGTGGATAGGATTGGGCTGGCAATAACTTCATCAGTGGCTGATAAGTATTCCCTTCAAATAGCAAGATTCATCACTTTAAAAATATAGCCTTTCCTCTTCAGTCAAACAACAAGATTAATAGATCACTTTAAAAACAGTACCCTTTTTCTGCTCCTGGCCAAGTAAAGTGTGTGCTTGTCTCTTCCCTCCCCCTTTGCCAACTGCATGGAAGCAACTTTAAGAATCCTGATGACTGGTAAAATAGGAAGCATTTTATTTGGGGAGGGGGAGGAAAGCAGGAAGGTTTGGAGATCAAAAGGGGGGGCTGGAAGAGGGAGGGGTTGAAAAGAGAGATTTCACTTTGATGAGAAGCGATCCCAGGCTGGGGACTAGAAACCAACCAGACAAGGATCAGCGAGGGTTAAGAACTGCAAGCCGAGCATGCTCGGAAGAGGGTGGGGCGGCAGCAGCCACTCTGCAGCTGAGCAACTCCCATTTCTTCTGCTTTAAGAAAAAGCGCTGACGACGGGCTTGTATTCTGCCCAGGGGTGTGACTGCATCGCTGCGAGAGGACATCCCGCACCTCCCCTTTGAGTTTCTGGCGCCGCCCTAAAGAGCAGCGCCTCACAGTTTGAATAACACTGCCTAAGGAGTAAACGACACCTTAAGATGTCTGTGTCCTTAAGAGTGTCACTATCAAGAAGATCCCCGTAAAAGAGCCATTGTTCATCCTTGGCGATTTCAATGCTAGAGTTGGTGCTGATAACAGTTCGTGGCCCACTTGCTTAGGTCAGTTCGGCATTGGGAAGATGAACGAGAATGGCCAACGCCTGCTAGAGTTTTGCTGTCATCATGGTCTCTGTGTCAGCAATACGTTCTTCAACATGAAGCCCCAACATAGAGTCTCTTGGAGACACCCAAGATCAAAGCACTGGCACCAGCTCGACCTGATTCTCACCAGACGCTCCAGCCTTCCCAGCACCAAGATCACACGCAGCTATCAGAGTGCTGCCTGTGACACTGACCACTCCCTGGTGTGCAGCAGAGTGAAACTGCAAACAAAGCGACTGTATCACATGAAAAAGGAAGGAAGACCTTGCATTGATACCAGCAAGACCCGGGATCAGAGAAAAGTGGAGGAATTTGCACGAGCGCTTGAGGAATCTCTTCCAGGCCCGGCCGACGCAAACGCATCCAACAGATGGGAACATTTCAAGAATACCGTTTACAACACCACCTTGTCCATATTTGGCAAGAACACCAACAAGACGGCAGACTGGTTTGAAGCCCACTCTGAGGAGTTTACACCAGTCATTGAGGAAAAGAGGAGAGCTCAAGCAGCACACAAGGCCTGTCCCAGTGAGCGCAACCTGCAGGTCCTCCGAGCTGCTCGCAGCAAAGTCCAGCAGACTGCCAGGAGATGTGCTAACGACTACTGGCTTCAGCTCTGCTCCCAGATACAGATAGCAGCTGACACAGGCAACATCAAGGGGATGTATGACGGTATCAAGCAGGCCCTAGGTCCAACACAGAAGAAAATTGCCCCTCTGAAGTCTGCCACAGGCTAGGTCATCCAGGATCGGGCGCAGCAGATGGAACGCTGGGTGCAGCACTACTCTGAGCTATATTCCAGAGAAAATGTAGTCACCGAAGAAGTGCTGAACAACATTGAGTGCCTGCCTTTGCTGGAGGAGCTTGACAGTGAACCAACCCTAGAAGAACTTCACGTGGCCCTGGACTCCCTTGCCTTTGGCAAGGCACCTGGAAAAGACAGCATCCCTGCTGAAGTCCTAAAGTGCTGCAAAGAGATCATCGCTACTGAGCTGCATGAAATCCTCTGTCTCTGCTGGAGAGAAGGTGAAGTACCTCAAGACATGAGGGATGCAAACATCATCACGCTGTACAAGAACAAAGGTGACAGGGGTGACTGCAACAACTACCGTGGCATCTCTCTCCTTAGCGTTGTAGGAAAGTTGTTTGCCCGAGTTGCACTAAAGAGGCTCCAGGTACTTGCAGAGAGCGTTTATCCAGAATCACAGTGCGGATTCCGAGCCAGCAGGTCCACCACTGATATGGTATTCTCCCTTAGACAACTGCAGGAGAAATGCAGGGAACAACGACAGCCACTCTTTATAGCCTTCATAGATCTCACGAAGGCTTTCGACCTGGTCAGCAGGGACGGCCTCTTCAAGATTCCCCCCAAGATCGGATGTCCACCCAGGCTCCTCAGCATCATCAGATCCTTCCACAAGGACATGAAGGGCACTGTTGTCTTCGATGGCTCCACATCACACCCCTTTGACATCCGAAGCGGCGTGAAGCAGGGCTGTGTACTTGCACCAACCTTGTTTGGGATTTTCTTCGCTGTCCTGCTGAAGCAGGCCTTTGGAACTGCAACAGAAGGCATCTATCTCCGGACCAGATCAGATGGAAAGCTCTTCAACCTCTCCAGACTGAGAGCAAAGTCCAAAGTCCAGCTGAAATGTCTGCGTGACTTCCTCTTTGCCGACGATGCAGCTGTCACTACCCACTCTGCCAAAGATCTCCAGCAGCTCATGGATCATTTTAGCAAGGCCTGCCAAGATTTTGGACTGACGATCAGCCTAAAGAAAACACAGGTCATGGTTCAGGATGTGGACTCACCTCCCTGCATTACAATCTCTGTGCATGAACTGGAGGTTGTCCATGACTTTGTGTACCTTGGCTCAACGATCTCCGACACTCTATCTCTCGATACTGAGCTAAACAAACGCATCGGTAAAGCAGCTACCACGTTTTCCAGACTCACAAAGAGAGTCTGGTCCAACAAGAAGCTGACAGAACATACCAAGATCCAGATCTACAGAGCTTGCGTCCTGAGTACACTTCTGTACTACAGCGAGTCATGGACTCTCCGCTCACAACAGGAGAAGAAACTGAA